>NC_092041.1:81061684-81661684 GCF_003086295.3 Arachis hypogaea
GTAGCTAGTCTTAGTATTATATAGGACATTACTATTGTAAGACATCCTGGATTGATGAATCCTGTGATCACGTTAGAGAGGGCGGCATTGGCATGCCTGAACTTTGCTTATGTATTTTCAACGTGGAGTTCTGCACACCATAGATTAAGGTGTGGAGCTCTGCTGTACTCAAGTATTATGAATTCTATCTTCTTTTATTCAAATCTCTTTATCTATCAAATATCATTCTACCAAACATGATGAAGTTATGAGTCAGATACCCTCATTATCATTCTCACTCATGAACGCGCGATTGACAACCACTTCCGTTCTACATGCAACAGAGCTTGAATGCATATCTCTTAGATTCCCCACAGAATCTTCGTGGTATAAGCTAGATAGATGGCGGCATTTATGAGGATCCGGAAAGTCTCACCTTGTCTGTGGTATTCCGAGTAGGATCCTGGGAATCCGAAAGTCCAACCTTGTCTGTGGTGTTCCGAGTAGGATTCCGGTAATGAATGATCGTGACGTGCTTCAAACTTTAACCTGCTGGGCGTTAGTGACAGACGCAAAAGAGGGATTCTATTCCAGTAGGAGTGGGAACCAACCGGTGATTAGCCGTACTGTGACAGAGTGCGTAAGCATAGTTTCACTGCGAGGATGGGATGTAGCCATTAGCCATGGGTGATGCCTCCAGACTGGTTAGCTGTGCGAGTGACAGCCGCACAGGGTATTTCCCCGTGAGGAATGAAAGTAGCCACAGTTGATGGTGAACCCCTATACAAAGCTTGCCATGGAAAGGAGTAAGAAGGATTGAGTAGAAGGAGTAGGAGAGCAGGCGTCCGAGAGCTCTACAGCATCTCATCCGCTTATCTGAAATTCCCACCAATGAATCTGCATAAGTGTTCTATCCCTTTTATTATTTCTTCTTTTTATTATTAATTATTGAAAACCCATAAACCATTTTTAATCTGCCTAACTGAGATTTGCAAGGTGACCATAGCTTGCTTCATACCAACAATCTCTGTGGATTCGACCCTTACTCACGTAAGTTATTACTTGGACGACCCAGTACACTTGCTGTTAGTTGAACGGAGTTGTGTCCATGTGCCAATTCTAAAATCCAATTACAAAAAATAGGAACACAATTTCGTCCACCAAGTTTTTGGCGCCGTGCCGGGGATTGTTCGAGTATGGACAACTGACGGTTCATCTTGTTGCTCAGATTAGGTAATTTTCTTTTCAAAAACTTTTTCAAAAATTTTTTTTTTTTTTCGTTTTCCAAAAATTTTTTTCGAAAAAAATTAATAAAAATACAAAAAAAATTAGAAAACATAAAAATCAAAAATATTTTGTGTTTCTTGTTTGATCTTGTGTCAATTTTTAAGTTTGGTGTCAATTGCATGCTTTTAAAATTTTTCTTGCATTTTTTCGAAAATCCATGCATTCATAGTGTTCTTCATGATCTTCAAGTTGTTCTTGAAAGTCTCTTGTTTGATCTTGATAATTTCTTGTTTTGTGTTTTTTGTTTTCATGTGCATTTTGCATTCATATTTTCATGCATAAAGATTTCTAAGTTTGGTGTCTTGCATGTTTTCTTTGCATCAAAAATTTTTCAAAATTATGTTCTTGATGTTCATCATGATCTTCAAAGTGTTCTTGGTGTTCATCTTGACATTCATAGCATTCTTGCATGCATCTTGTGTCTTGATCCAAAATTTTCATGTTTTGGGTCATTTTTGTGTTTTTCATTCAAATTTGATTTCAAAAAAATATCTTTTCCTTATTTCCTCCAAAATTTCGAAATTTTGGGTTGACTTGGTCAAAAATTTTTCAAAATTAGTTGTTTCTTACAAGTCAAGTCAAAATTTCAATTTTAAAAATCTTATCTTTTCAAAATCTTTTTCAAAAATCATATCTTTTTCATTTTTCATATAATTTTCGAAAATTTCAAAAATTATTTTTCAAAATATTTTCAAAATCATTTTCTTATCTTTTTATCAAATTTTCGAAAATTAAGCTAACAATTAATGTGATTGGTTCAAAAATTTGAAGTTTGTTACTTTCTTGTTAAGAAAGGTTCAATCTTTAAATTCTAGAATCTTATCTTGTAGTTCTTGTTAGTTAAGTAATTTTTAAAATTAAATCTTTTTTAAAATATCTTTTTCAAATATATCTTTTATCTTTTATCTTATCTTTTCAAAAATTTTATCTTTTTCAAAATTTGATTTCAAAATATCTTTTATCTAACCTCTTATCTTCTTATCTTTTTCAAAATTTGATTTCAAATCTTTTTCAATCAACTAGCTAACTTTTGTTTGTTTCTTATCCTTTTCAAAACCACCTAACTACTTTTCCCTCTTCTATTTTCGAAAATACCTCATCCCTTTTTCAAAATTCTTTTTATTAATTAATTGTTTTAAATTTTAATTCTAACTCATCTTTAATTTTCGAAAATACTAACCCCTTTTTCAAAATTTATTTTCGAAATCCTCTCCCTCTCTCTCTTCTTCTATTTAATTATTTAATTATTAACACTTCTCTTCACCTCTCTTCATCCAAATCCGAATCCATCCTTCTTCTTTCTTCTACCCCTTTCTTCTTCTACTAACATAAAGGAATCTCTATACTGTGACATAGAGTATTCCTCTTTCTTTTCTTGTTTTCTTCTCTTTCTTATGAGCAGGAACAAGGATAAAGGCACTCTTGTTGAAGCTGATCCAGAACCTGAAAGGACTCTGAAGAGAAAATTAAGAGAAGCTAAATTACAACAATCCAGAAACAACCTTTCAGAAATTTTCGAACAAGAGAAGGAGATGGCAGCCGAAAATAATAATAATAATGCAAGGAGAATGCTTGGTGACTTCACAAAGCCAACATCCAAGTTTGATGGAAGAAGCATCTCCATTCCTGCCATTGGAGCCAACAACTTTGAGCTTAAGCCTCAACTAGTTGCATTAATGCAACAAAACTGCAAGTTTATGGACTTCCATCTGAAGATCCTTATCAGTTTTTAACTGAATTCTTGCAGATCCGTGAGACTGTAAAGACGAATGGAGTTGATCCTGAAGTCTACAGACTCATGCTTTTCCCTTTTGCTGTAAGAGACAGAGCTAGAATATGGTTGGATTCACAACCTAAGGATAGCCTGAACTCCTGGATAAGCTGGTCACTGCCTTCTTAGATAAGTTCTTCCCTCCTCAAAAGCTGAGCAAGCTGAGAGTGGATGTTCAAACCTTCAAACAAAAAGATGGTGAATCCCTCTATGAAGCTTGGGAAAGATACAAGCAGCTGACCAAAAGATGTCCATCTGACATGTTTTCAGAATGGACCATGTTAGATATATTCTATTATGGTCTCTCTGAATTTTCGAAAATGTCACTGGATCATTCTGTAGGTGGATCTATTACCTGAAGAAAACGCCTGAAGAGGCTCAAGAACTCATTGACATGGTTGCTAACAACCAGTTCATGTATACCTCTGAGAGGAATTCTGTGAATAATGGGATACCTCAGAAGAAAGGAGTTCTTGAAATTGATGCTCTGAATGCCATATTGGCTCAGAACAAAATGTTGACTCAACAGGTCAACATAATCTCTCAAAATCTGAATGGTTGCAACATGCATCCAACATACTAGAGAGGCAGCTTCTGAAGAAGCTTATGATCCTGAGAACCCTGCCATGGCAGAGATTAATTATTTGGGTGAACCTTATGGAAACACCTATAACCATCATGGAGAATCACCCAAATTTCTCCTGGAAGGATCAACAAAAACCTCAACAAGGTTTTAACAATGGTGGACGCAATAGGCTGAATAATAGTAAGCCATATCCATCATCTTCTCAGCAACAGACAGAGAATCTGAACAAAATAATTCTAATTTAGCTAATATAGTCTCTGATCTGTCAAAGGCCACTTTCAATTTCATGAATGAAACCAGATCCTCCATTAGAAATTTGGAGGCACAAGTAGGCCAGCTGAGTAAGAAAGTTATTGAAACTCCTCCAGTACTCTCCCAAGCAATACAGAAGAAAATCCAAAAGGAGAGTGCAAAGCCATTGACTTAGTCAACATGGCCGAATGCATCAAGGAGGAGGAGGACGAAAATCCTAGTGAGGAAGACCTCCTGGGACGTCCTTCAAGCAAGAAGGAGCTTCCTATTAAGGATCCTGAGGAATCTGAGGCTCATACAGAGACCATAGAGATTCCATTAAATCTCCTTCTGCCATTCATGAGCTCTGACTATTATTCATCCTCTGAAGAGGATGAAGATGTGACTGGTGAGCAAGTTGCTCAATATCTAGGAGCTATCATGAAACTGAATGCCAAGCTATTTGGTAATGAGACTTGGGAAAGTGAACCTCCCTTGCTCATTAGTGATTTAGATACTTGGATTCAGGAAACTCTACCTCAAAAGAGACAAGATCCTGGCAAGTTCTTAATACCTTGCACCATTGGCACCATGAGCTTTGAAAAAGCTCTATGTGATCTTGGGTCAGGAATAAACCTGATGCCACTCTCTGTAATGGAGAAGCTGGGAATTATTGAGGTACAACCTGCCTTGTTCTCATTACAATTGGCAAACAAGTCAGTAAGACAAGCTTATGGAATAGTAGAGGACGTTCTAGTAAAAGTTGAAGGCTTTTACATCCCTGCTGATTTCATAATCCTAGATACTAGGAAGGAAGATGATGAATGCATCATCCTAGGAAGACCTTTCCTAGCCACAGCAGAAGCTGTGATAGATGTCAACAGAGGAGAGTTAGTCCTTCAATTGAATGGGGAATACCTTGTGTTTCAAGCACATGGCCATCCCTCTGTGACAAAAGAGAGCAAGCATGAAGAACTTCTCTCAGATCAGAGTCAAGAAGAACCCACACAGTCAAACTCTAAGTTTGGTGTTGTGAAGCCACAACCAAACTCTAAGTTTGGTGTTCAAACCCCATATCCAAACTCTAAGTTTGGTGTTGGGACTAGACAACATTGACTTGATTGCTCTGTGGCTCCATGAGAGCCACTGTCAAGCTATTGACATTAAAGAAGCGCTTGTTGGGAGGCAACCCAATTTTATTTATCTAATTTTATTTTATTTTGTTTTGGTGTTATTTTTGTGTTGAATTAGGTACATGATCATGAGGAGTCACGAAAAAATCAAAAAAAATTAAAAACAGAGTCAAAAACAGAAGAAAAAAAATTTTCACCCTGGATGACGCACGGGCCGGCGTTCAACGCCCAGAAGATGCATCTGGCCGGCGTTCAACGCCAGAACAGAGCATCTTTCTGGCGCTGAACGCCCAAAACAAGCAACATCCTGGCGTTTAACGCCAGGATGCGCACACAGAGGGCAATCTGGCGCTGAACGCCAGAAACAAGCTTGAAACTGGCGTTCAACGCCAGAAACAAGCATTACATGGGCGTTTAACGCCCAGAACATGCACCAATGGGCGTTTGAACGCCAGAATGGTGCATGAAGGCAATTTACACGCCTATAGGGTGAAGGAATGGTATTTCTTTTCACCTCAGGATCTGTGGGCCCCACAGGATCCCCACCTCAGGATCTGTGGACCCCACAGGATCCCCACCTACCTTTTCTTTTAATCCTAATCACACTCTCCTAATCCAAATCTCATTTTCAATGTCACCACTCCCAATATCTTCACCAATCACATTAATTCCTCTTCCCAATTACCCCATTCACCATTCACATCAATCCCCTCTTCCCCATAAACCCCACCTACCTCCATTACATTCAAATTCAATTTCCCACCCTTTCCCACCCAAAATGGCCGAAACCCAACCCCCCTCTCCCTATAAATACTTCTCCTTTCTTCTTCATTTTCACACAACACAAACCCCTTCTTCTCTCCTATAGCCGAACCCCTCTTCTTCCTCTCTTCCCATATTCTCTTCTTCTTCTTCTACTCTTCTTTTCTTTTTTGCTCGGGACGAGCAAATTTTAAGTTTGGTGTGGTAAAAAGCCTAAGCTTTTTATTTTTCATTCACCATCAATGGCACCCAAGACCGGAGTTTCCTCAAGAAAAGGAAAAGGGAAGGCAAAAGCTTCCACTTCCGAATCATGGGAGAAGGAGAGATTCATCTCCAAGAGCCACCAAGACCACTTCTATGATGTTGTGGCAAAGAAGAAGGTGATCCCCGAGGTCCCTTTCAAGCTCAAAAAGAATGAGTATCCGGAAATCCGACATGAAATTCAAAGAAGAGGTTGGGAAGTCATAACCAACCCCATGCAACAAGTCAGAATATTGATGGTTCAAGAGTTCTATGCCAATGCATGGATCACTAGGAACCATGATCAAAGTATGAACCCGAATCCAAAGAACTATCTCACAATGGTTCGGGGGAAATACTTAGATTTCAGTCCGGAAAATGTGAGGTTAGCGTTTCATCTACCCATGATGCAAGGTGATGAACGCCCCTACACAAGAAGGGTCAACTTTAATCAAAGGTTGGACCAAGTCCTTGCGGACATTTGTGTGGAAGGCGCACAATGGAGAGTAGACTCCAAAGGCAAACCGGTCCAACTAAGAAGACTGGACCTCAAGCCTGTAGCTAGAGGATGGTTGGAGTTCATCCAAAGATCCATCATCCCTACAGGCAACCGATCTGAAGTTACTGTAGATCGGGCCATCATGATTCATAGCATCATGATTGGAGAGGAAGTAGAGGTTCATGAAGTCATCTCTAATGAACTCTACAAAATAGCTGACAAGCCTTCATACTTGGCACGGCTAGCCTTCCCCCACCTCATATGCCATCTATGTTATTCAGCCGGAGTTATCATAGATGGAGATGTCTCCATTGAAGAAGACAAGCCCATCACCAAGAAAAGGATGGAGCAAACAAGGGAAGTTCCTCACGGCCCCCAAGGAGAACATGAGGAAGTTCATCATCAACAAATGCCTCATGGAATGCACTTTCCTCCCAACAACTATTGGGAGCAACTCAGTACCTCCTTAGAAGACTTGAGCCATAATGTGGAACAACTAAGGGTGGAACACCATGAACACGCCCTCACTCTCCAAGAAATAAGAGAAGATCAAAAAGCAATGAGGGAGGAGCAACAAAGGCAAGGAAGGGACATAGAAGAGTTGAAGAACATCATTGGTCCTTCAAGAAGAAGACGCCACTAGAGGTGGATTCATTCCTTGTTCTTTATTTTCTTTCTGTTTTCGGTTTTTAAGTGTTATGTTTATCTATGTTTTTGTGTCTCTACTTCATGATCATTAGTATGTAAACCATGCCTTAAAGCTATGAATAAAATCCATTAGTCTTTCACCTCTCTTAAAAGAAAAATGTTTTAATTCAAAAGAACAAGAAGTACATAATTTTCGAAATTATTAGTGAATTTAATTTAATTATATTGATGTGGTGGCAATAATTTTTGTTTTCTGAATGAATGAATGAACAGTGCATATTTTTGATCTTGTTGTTTATGAGTGTTAAAATTATTGATTCTTGAAAGAATGATGAACAAAGAGAAATGTTATTGATGATCTGAAAAACATCATGAAATTGATTCTTGAAGCAAGAAAAAGCAGTGAAAAAAAAGTGGCGAAAAATTTTAAAGCAAGGATCCAAGGCTTTGAGCATTAATGGATAGGAGGGCCCAAGGAAATTAAAAATCCAGGCCTAAGCGGCTAAATCAAGCTGTCCCTAACCATGTGCTTGTGTCATGAAGGTCCAAGTGAAAAGCTTGAGACTGAATGGTTAAAGTCGTGATCTAAAGCTAAAGAGTGTGCTTAAGAGCTCTGGACACCACTAACTGGGGACTTTAGCAAAGCTGAATCACAATCTGAAAAGGTTCACCCAGTTATGTGTCTGTGGCATTTGTGTATCCGGTGGTAATACTGGAAGACAAAGTGCTTAGGGCCACAGCCAAGACTCATAAAGTAGCTGTGTTCAAGAATCAACATGCCTAACTAGGAAAGTCAATAACACTATCTGAAATTCTAAGTTCCTAGAGAAGCCAATCACTCTAAACTTCAAAGGAAAAAGTGAGATGCCAAAACTGTTCAGAAGCAAAAAGCTACAAGTCCCGCTCATGTAATTAAATTAATACTCATTGATATTTTGGACTTTATAGTATATTCTCTTCTTTTTATCCTATTTGATTTTCAGTTGCTTGGGGACAAGCAACAATTTAAGTTTGGTGTTGTGATGAGCGGATAATTTATACGCTTTTTGGCATTGTTTTTATATAGTTTTTAGTAAGTTTAAGCTACTTTTAGGGATGTTTTCATTAGTTTTTATGTTAAATTCACATTTCTGAACTTTACTATGAGTTTGTGTGTTTTTCTGTGATTTCAGGTAAATTCTGACTGAAATTGAGGGATTTGAGCAAAACTCTGAAGAAGGCTGACAAAAGGACTGCTGATGCTGTTGGATTCTGACCTCCCTGAACTCGAAATGGATTTTCTGGAGCTACAGAACTCCAATTGGCGCGCTCTCAACAGCGTTGGAAAGTAGACATCCAGGGCTTTCCAGAAATATATAATAGTCCATACTTTATTCGAAGAATGACGACGTAACTTGGCGTTGAACGCCAAGTACACGCTGCTGTCTGGAGTTAAACGCCAGAAAAACGTCATGATCCGGAGTTGAACGCCCAAAACACGTCATAACCTGGAGTTTGACGCCAAGAAATGCCTTAGCTCGTGGAATGATCAAGCTCAGCCCAAGCATACACCAAGTGGGCCCCGGAAGTGGATTTATGCATCAATTACTTACTCATGTAAACCCTAGTAGCTAGTCTAGTATATATAGGACATTTATCTATTGTATTAGACATCCTGGATTGTATTTTGAATCCTGTGATCACGTTAGAGAGGGCTGGCCATTCGGCCATGCCTGAACTCTTTGCTTATGTATTTTCAACGGTGGAGTTTCTGCACACCATAGATTAAGGGTGTGGAGCTCTGCTGTACCTCAAGTATTAATGAAATTCTATCTTCTTTTATTCAAAATCTCTTTTATTCTTATTCCAAGATATTCATTCGTACCCAAGAACATGATGAATGTTATGAGTCAGATTACCCTTATTATCATTCTCACTCATGAACGCGCGTGATTGACAACCACTTCCGTTCTACATGCAACAGAGCTTGAATGCATATCTCTTAGATTCCCCAACAGAATCTTCGTGGTATAAGCTAGATAGATGGCGGCATTTATGAGGATCCGGAAAGTCTCACCTTGTCTGTGGTATTCCGAGTAGGATCCTGGGAATCCGGAAAGTCCAACCTTGTCTGTGGTGTTCCGAGTAGGATTCCGGTAATGAATGATCGTGACGTGCTTCAAACTTTAACCTGCTGGGCGTTAGTGACAGACGCAAAAGAGGGATTCTATTCCAGTAGGAGCGGGAACCAACCGGTGATTAGCCGTACTGTGACAGAGTGCGTAAGCATAGTTTTCACTGCGAGGATGGGATGTAGCCATTAGCCATGGGTGATGCCTCCAGACTGGTTAGCTGTGCGAGTGACAGCCGCACAGGGTATTTCCCCGTGAGGAATGAAAGTAGCCACAGTTGATGGTGAACCCCTATACAAAGCTTGCCATGGAAAGGAGTAAGAAGGATTGAGTAGAAGGAGTAGGAGAGCAGGCGTCCGAGAGCTCTACAGCATCTCCATCCGCTTATCTGAAATTCCCACCAATGAATCTGCATAAGTGTTCTATCCCTTTTATTATTTCTTCTTTTTATTATTAATTATTTGAAAACCCATAAACCATTTTTTAATCTGCCTAACTGAGATTTGCAAGGTGACCATAGCTTGCTTCATACCAACAATCTCTGTGGATTCGACCCTTACTCACGTAAGGTTTATTACTTGGACGACCCAGTACACTTGCTGGTTAGTTGAACGGAGTTGTGTCCACTCGTGCCAATTTCTAAAATCCAATTACAAGAAAATAGGAAACACAATTTCGTCCACCACCAACCTAGTTTTAAACTGGGAAAAATGTCACTTTATGGTGACTGAAGGGATTGTCCTTGGGCATAAAATTTCAAACAAAGAAATAGAGGTGGATCAAGCTAAAGTTGAAGTAATTGAAAAATTACCACCACCTACCAATGTTAAGGCAATCAGAAGCTTTCTGGGGCATGCAGGATTCTACAGAAGGTTTATAAAGGATTTTTCAAAAATTGCCAAACCTCTGAGTAATCTGCTAGCTGCTGACACGCTATTTATCTTTGATAAGGAGTGTCTGCAGGCATTTGAGACCCTGAAAGCTAAGCTGGTCACAGCACCAGTCATCTCTGCACCAGACTGGACATTACCATTTGAACTAATGTGTGATGCCAGTGACCATGCCATTGGTGCAGTATTGGGACAAAGGCATGGTAAGCTTCTGCACATCATTCATTATGGCAGCCGTATTCTAAATGATGCACAGAAGAACTACACAACCACATAAAAAGAGTTACTTGCAGTGGTTTATGCCATTGACAAGTTCAGATCTTATTTAGTAGGATCAAAAGTGATTGTGTACACTGACCATGCTGCTCTTAAATATCTACTCACAAAGCAGGATTCAAAACCCAGGCTCATAAGATGGGTGTTGCTTCTGCAAGAGTTTGATATAGAAATAAGAGACAGAAAAGGGACAGAAAATCAAGTAGCTGATCACCTGTCCCGAATAGAACCAGTAGCGGGAGCATCCCTCCCTCCTACTGAGATCTCTGAAACCTTTCCTGATGAGCAATTATTTGCTATTCAGGAAGCTCCGTGGCTTACAGACAGTGCAAACTATAAGACTCAAGGTTCCCCTTCTGTAACCATGGAAAGGAAGCATGAAGAGCTTCTCTCAAAACAGAGTCAAACAGAGCCCCCACAGTCAAACCCTAAGTTTGGTGTTGGGAGGCCTGGTGGACGAAATTGTGATCACTATTCTTTGATTTGCATTCATTGCAAAATTGTGGAGTTTAGGTATTTGGCACGAGTGGACACAACTCCGTTCAACTAACCAGCAAGTGTACTGGGTCGTCCAAGTAATAAACCTTACGTGAGTAAGGGTCGATCCCACAGAGATTGTTGGTATGAAGCAAGCTATGGTCACCTTGTAAATCTCAGTCAGGCAGATTAAAATGGTTTATGGGTTTTCGAAAATAAAGATAAGAAAATAGAAATAATAAATGAGATAGAAGACTTATGCAGATTCATTGGTGAGAATTTCAGATAAGCGAATGGAGATGCTGTATGGCTCAAGGACGCCTGCTCTCCTACTGCTTCTACTCAATCCTTCTTACTCCTTTCCATGGCAAGCTTTGTATAGGGGTTCACCATCAGCGGTGGCTACTTTCAATCCTCTCGGGAAAATGATCCTATGCGGCTGTCACTCGCACGGCTAATCGTCTGGAGGCATCACCCATGGTTGATGGCTACATCCCATCCTCGCAGTGAAAACTAATGCTCACGCACTCTGTCACAGTACGGCTAATCACTGGTTGGTTCCTGCGCCTACTGGAATAGAATCCCTTGATTCTTTTGCGTCTGTCACTAACGCCCAGCACTTGCAAGTTTGAAGCACGTCACAGTCATTCATTACCGGAATCCTACTCGGAATACCACAGACAAGGTGAGACTTTCCGGATTCCCAGGATCCTACTCGGAATACCACAGACAAGGTGAGACTTTCCGGATCCTCATAAATGCTGCCATCTATCTAGCTTATACCACGAAGATTCTGTTGGGGAATCTAAGAGATACGCATTCAAGCTCTGTTGCATGTAGAACGGAAGTGGTTGTCAATCACGTGCGTTCATGAGTGAGAATGATAATGAGGGTTACTTATCATCACATTCATCATGTTCTTGGGTACGAATGAATATCTTGGAATAAGAATAAGAGAGATTTGAATAAAAGAAAATAGAACTTCATTAATACTTGAGGTACAGCAGAGCTCCACACCCTTAATCTATGGTGTGCAGAAACTCCACCGTTGAAAATACATAAGTAAAAGAGGTTCAGGCATGGCCGAATGGCCAGCCCCCCTAACGTGATCAATGATCTCCTAAGATGAATAATAAAACAAAACTGAGACCAAAGATGTCTAATACAATAGATAAATGTCCTATATATACTAGACTAGCTCCTAGGGTTTACATGAGTAAGTAATTGATGCATAAATTCACTTCCGGGGCCCACTTGGTGTATGTTTGGGCTGAGCTTGATCAATCCACGAGCTGAGGCTTCTCTTGGAGTTGAACTCCGAGTTTTGACGTGTTTTGGGCGTTCAACTCCGGATCATGACGTTTTTCTGGCGTTTAACTCCAGACAGCAGCTTGTACTTGGCGTTCAACGCCAAGTTACGTCGTCATGCTTCGAATAAAGTATGGACTATTATATATTGCTGAAAAGATCTGGATGTCTACTTTCCAACGCCGTTGAGAGCGCGCTAATTGGAGTTCTGTAGCTCCAGAAAATCCATTTTGAGTGCAGAGAGGTCAGATTCCAAAAGCATCAGCAGTCCTTTTGTCAGCCTTTCTTCAGAGTTTTGCTCAAATCCCTCAATTTCAGTCAGAATTTACCTGAAATCACAGAAAAACACACAAACTCATAGTAAAGTCCAGAAATGTGAATTTAACATAAAAACTAATGAAAACATCCCTAAAAGTAGCTTAAACTTACTAAAAACTATATAAAAACAATGCCAAAAAGCGTATAAATTATCCGCTCATCACAACACCAAACTTAAATTGTTGCTTGTCCCCAAGCAACTGAAAATCAAATAGGATAAAAGAAGAGAATATACTATAAATTCCAGAATATCAATGAATATTAATTTAATTAGATGAGCGGGACTTGTAGCTTTTTGCTTCTGAACAGTTTTGGCATCTCACTTTTTTCCTTTGAAGTTTAGAGTGATTGGCTTCTCTAGGAACTTAGAATTTCGGATAGTGTTATTGACTTTCCTAGTTAGGCATGTTGATTCTTGAACACAGCTACTTATGAGTCTTGGCCGTGGCCCTAAGCACTTTGTTTTCCAGTATTACCACCGGATACACAAATGCCACAGACACATGACTGGGTGAACCTTTTCAGATTGTGACTCAGCTTTGCTAGAGTCCCCAGTTAGTGGTGTCCAGAGCTCTTAAGCACACTCTTTTGCTTTGGATCACGACTTTAACCACTCAGTCTCAAGCTTTTCACTTGGACCTTCATGACACAAGCACATGGTTAGGGACAGCTTGATTTAGCCGCTTAGGCCTGGATTTAATTTCCTTGGGCCCTCCTATCCATTGATGCTCAAAGCCTTGGATCCTTTTTTACCCTTGCCTTTTGGTTTTAAGGGCTATTGGCTTTTTCTGCTGCTCCTTCTTTTTCTTTCTATTTTTTTTCGCCACTTTTTTTTTTTCGCAAGCTTCCTTTTTCACTGCTTTTTCTTGCTTCAAGAATCAATTTCATGATTTTTCAGATCATCAATAACATTTCTCTTTGTTCATCATTCTTTCAAGAACCAACAATTTTAACACTCATAAACAACAATATCAAAAGACATATGCACTGTTCAATCATTCATTCAGAAAGCAAAAAGTATTGTCACCACATCAATATAATTAAATTAAATTTAATGATAAATTCGAAATCTATGTACTTCTTGTTCTTTTGAATTAAAACATTTTTCATTTAAGAGAGGTGAAAGACTAATGGATTTTATTCATAGCTTTAAGGCATGGTTACATACTAATGATCATGAAGTAGAGACACAAAACATAGATAAACACAACATTAAAAACCGAAAACAGAAAGAAATAAAGAACAAGGAATGAGTCCACCTGAGTGAGGGTGGCGCCTTCTTGAAGGTCCATTGGTGCTTTTTGAGCTCCTCTATGTCTCTTCCTTGCTTCTGTTGAATGATTCCTAGTAATTTTGGTGTTTCTACCCTTAGTTGCTTCCAATATTTGTGTGGAGGATAACTTATTCCTGAGGTATCTCAGGGATCTCTTGATTTGTAGCCACATGTTCTACCACTGAGCTATGATGGCTTATATTCTTTCCATCTCCCAAGACTCAGAGGTGGAAGCTTTTGTCTTCCCTTTGAGGTTTCTCTGGCCTTAGGTGCCATTAATGGTAATGGAAAAGCAAAAAAGCTATGCTTTTACCACACCAAACTTAAAATATTGCTCGCCCTCGAGCAAGAAAGAAAAGAAGAGAAGAAGAAGAAGAAGAAGAGAATGGAGGTGAGTGAGGGGAGATGGATTCGGCTATATGGGTGGGATTGGGTGGGAAAGAGAAGTTGAATTGTAAAGGTAGGTGGGGTGTATGGGGAAGAGTGGATAGACGTAGGTGGTGAATTAAAAATAGAAGGGATGACCATGAATGGAAAGAGAGAGGGCGAGGTAGGTGGGGATCCTGTGGGGTCCACAGATCCTGAGGTGAAAAGAAATACCATTCCTTCACCATATAGGCATGTAAAATGCCTTCGTGCATCATTCTGGCGTTTAAACGCCCATTGGTGCACGTTCTGGGCGTTCAACGCCCATGTAATGCATGTTTCTGGCGTTGAACGCCAGTTTCATGCTTGTTACTGGCGTTCAACGCCAGTTTGTCCTCTCTGGGCACATTCCTGGCGTTCAGCGCCAGGATGTTGCTTGTTTCTGGCGTTCAGCGCCAGAATGGTGCTCTGTTCTGGCGTTGAACGCCGGCCAGATGCACCTTACTGGCGTTGAACGCCAGCCCGTGCGTCCTCCAGGGTGAAAAATTTTTTTCTTCTGTTTTTGACTCTGTTTTTAATTTTTTTGATTTTTTCGTGACTCCTCATGATCATGTACCTAATAAAACACAAAATAACAATATAATAAAAATTAGATAAATAAACTTGGGTTGCCTCCCAACAAGCGCTTCTTTAATGTCAATAGCTTGACAGTGGCTCTCATGGAGCCACAAGGTGATCAGGTCAATGTTAGTGTAGTCCCAACACCAAACTTAGAGTTTGGATATGGGGTCTTAACACCAAACTTAGAGTTTGGTTGTGGCCTCACAACACCAAACTTAGAGTTTGACTGTGTGGGTTCTTCTTGACTCTGAACTGAGAGAAGTTCTTCATGCTTACTCTCTTTTGTCACAGAGGGATGGCCATGTGCCTTAAACACAAGGTAGTCCCCATTCAATTGAAGGACTAATTCTCCTCTGTTGACATCTATCACAGCTCCTGCTGTGGCTAGGAAAGGTCTTCCTAGGATGATGCATTCATCATCTTCCTTCCTAGTGTCTAGGATTATGAAATCAGCAGGGATGTAAAGGCCTTTAACCTTTACTAGCACGTCCTCTACTATTCCATAAGCTTGTCTCAATGACTTATTTGCTAATTGCAATGAGAACAAGGCAGGTTGTACCTCAATGATCCCCAGCTTCTCCATTACAGAGAGTGGCATAAAATTTATCCCTGACCCCAGATCACATAGAGCTTTTTCAAAGCTCATGGTGCCAATGGTACAAGGTATTAAGAACTTGCCAGGACCTTGTTTCTTTTGAGGTAGAGTTTTCTGAATCCAAGTATCTAGTTCACTAATAAGCAAGGGAGGTTCACTTTTCCAAGTCTCATTACCAAACAGCTTGGCATTCAGTTTCATGATAGCTCCTAAATATTGAGCAACTTGCTCTCCAGTCACATCTTCATCCTCTTCAGAGGAAGAATAGTCTTCAGAGCTCATGAATGGCAGAAAGAGATTTAATGGAATCTCTATGGTCTCTAGATGAGCCTCAGATTCCTCTGGATCCTTAATAGGAAACTCCTTCTTGCTTGAAGGACGTCCCAGGAGGTCTTCCTCACTAGGATTTTCGTCCTCCTCCTCCCTAGTGCATTCGGCCACTTTGATCAAATCAATGGCCTTGTACTCTCCTTTTGGATTCTCTTCTGTATTGCTTGGGAGAATACTGGGAGGAGTTTCAATGACTTTTTTACTCAGCTGGCCCACTTGTGCCTCCAGATTTCTAATGGAGGATCTTGTTTCATTCATGAAACTGAAAGTGGCTTTTGACAGATCAGAGACAATATTGGCTAAGTTAGAAGTGTTTTGTTCTGAATTCTCTGTCTGTTGCTGAGAAGATGATGGATATGGCTTACTATTGCTCAGCCTATTGCGTCCACCATTGTTAAAGCCTTGTTGAGGCTTTTGTTGATCCTTCCAGGAGAAATTTGGGTGATTTCTCCATGATGGGTTGTAGGTGTTTCCATATGGTTCACCCATGTAATTAACCTCTGCCATGGCAGGGTTCTCAGGATCATAAGCTTCTTCAGAAGCTGCCTCTCTAGTATTGTTGGATGCATGTTGCAATCCATTCAGATTTTGAGAGATTATGTTGACCTGTTGAGTCAACATTTTGTTCTGAGCCATTATGGCATTCAGAGCATCAATTTCAAGAACTCCTTTCTTCTGAGGTATCCCATTATTCACGGAATTCCTCTCAGAGGTATACATGAACTGGTTGTTTGCAACCATGTCAATGAGTTCTGGAGCCTCTTCAGGCGTTTTCTTCAGGTGAATAGATCCACCTGCAGAGTGGTCCAATGACATTTTCGAAATTTCAGAGAGACCATAATAGAAGATATCTAATAGGGTCCATTCTGAAAACATGTCAGATGGACATCTTTTGGTCAACTGCTTGTATCTTTCCCAAGCTTCATAGAGGGATTCACCATCTTTTTTGTTTGAAGGTTTGAACATCCACTCTCAGCTTACTCAGCTTTTGAGGAGGAAAGAATTTATCCAAGAAGGCAGTGACCAGCTTATCCCAGGAGTCCATGCTATCCTTAGGTTGTGAATCCAACCATATTCTAGCTCTGTCTCTTACAGCAAAAGGGAAAAGCATGAGTCTATAGACTTCAGGATCAACTCCATTCGTCTTTACAGTCTCACAGATCTGCAAGAACTCAGTTAAGAACTGATAAGGATCTTCAGATGGAAGTCCATAAAACTTGCAGTTTTGTTGCATTAATGCAACTAGTTGAGGCTTAAGCTCAAAGTTATTGGCTCCAATGGCAGGAATGGAGATGCTTCTTCCATCAAACTTGGATGTTGGCTTTGTGAAGTCACCAAGCATTCTCCTTGCATTATTATTATTATTATTTTCGGCTGCCATCTCCTTCTCTTGTTCGAAAATTTCTGAAAGGTTATTTCTGGATTGTTGTAATTTAGCTTCTCTTAATTTTCTCTTCAGAGTCCTTTCAGGTTCTGGATCAACTTCAACAAGAGTGCCTTTTTCCCTGTTCCTGCTCATATGAAAGAGAAGAAAACAAGAAAAGAAAGAGGAATCCTCTATGTCACAGTATAGAGACTCCTTTATGTTAGTAGAAGAAGAAAGGGGTATAAGAAAGAAGAAGGATGGATTCGGATATTTGGATGAAGAGAGATGAAGAGAAGTGTTAGTAATTAAATAATTAAATAGAATAAGAGAAGAGAAGAGAATTTTCGAAAATAAATTTTGAAGAAGAGGTTAGTATTTTCGAAAATTAAAGATGAAATATAATTTAAAATTAAAATTTAAAACAAAAAGAATTTTTGAAAAAGAGAGGGAGAATTTTCGAAAATTAGAGAGGGAAAAGTAGTTAGGTAGTTTTGAAAAAGATAAGAAACAAA
Organism: Arachis hypogaea; assembly: GCF_003086295.3. Lineage (NCBI taxonomy): Eukaryota > Viridiplantae > Streptophyta > Magnoliopsida > Fabales > Fabaceae > Arachis > Arachis hypogaea. The sequence continues at coordinate 81,079,264 of NC_092041.1, forward strand.
CAAAAAGTTAGTTAGTTGATTTGAAAAAGATTTGAAATCAAAATTTGAAAAAGATAAAAAGATAAGAAGTTAGATAAGATATTTTAAAATCAAATTTTGAAAAAAAGATAAAATTTTTGAAAAAGATAAGATAAAAGATAAAAAGATATATTTGAAAAAGATATTTGAAAAATATTTAATTTTTAAAAATTACTTAACTAACAAGAAACTACAAGATAAGATTCTAGAATTTAAAGATTGAACCTTTCTTAACAAGAAAGTAACAAACTTCAAATTTTTGAACCAATCACATTAATTGTTAGCTTAATTTTCAAAAATTTGATAAAAAGATAAGAAAAAGATTTTGAAAATATTTTTGAAAAAGATTTTGAAATTTTTGAAAATTATAAAAAAAATGAAAAAGATATGATTTTTGAAAAAGATTTTAAAAAGATAAGATTTTTTAAAATTTGAAATTTTGACTTGACTTGTAAGAAACAACTAATTTTGAAAATTTTTGACCAAGTCAACCCAAAATTTCGAAATTTTGGAGGGAAATAAGGAAAAGATATTTTTGATTTTTAAATTTTTAAAGAAAAACACAAAAATGACCCAAAACATGAAAATTTTGGATCAAGACACAAGATGCATGCAAGAATACTATGAATGTCAAGATGAACACCAAGAACACTATGAAGATCATGATGAACATCAAGAACATAATTTTGAAAAATTTTTGATGCAAAGAAAACATGCAAGACACCAAACTTAGAAATTTTTAATGCATGGAAAATATGAATGCAAAAGTGCACAAGAAAAACAACAAACAACACAAAACAAGAAATCATCAAGATCAAACAAGAAGACTTGTCAAGAACAACTTGAAGATCATGAAGAACACTATGAATGCATGAGATTTTCAAAAAGAATGCAAGAAAAATTTTAAAAGCATGCAATTGACACCAAACTTAAAGATTAACACAAGACTCAAACAAGAAACACAAAATTTTTTTTTTGGTTTTTATGATTTTCTAAATTTTTTTGTATTTTTATTAATTTTTTCGAAAATATTTTTGGAAAAACGAAAAATAAAAGAAAAATTTTTGAAAAAGATTTTTGGAAAGAAAATTACCTAATCTGAGCAACAAGATGAACCGTCAGTTGTCCATACTCGAACAATCCCCGGCAACGGCGCCAAAAACTTGGTGGACGAAATTGTGATCACTATTCTTTGATTTGCATTCATTGCAAAATTGTGGAGTTTAGGTATTTGGCACGAGTGGACACAACTCCGTTCAACTAACCAGCAAGTGTACTGGGTCGTCCAAGTAATAAACCTTACGTGAGTAAGGGTCGATCCCACAGAGATTGTTGGTATGAAGCAAGCTATGGTCACCTTGTAAATCTCAGTCAGGCAGATTAAAATGGTTTATGGGTTTTCGAAAATAAAGATAAGAAAATAGAAATAATAAATGAGATAGAAGACTTATGCAGATTCATTGGTGAGAATTTCAGATAAGCGAATGGAGATGCTGTATGGCTCAAGGACGCCTGCTCTCCTACTGCTTCTACTCAATCCTTCTTACTCCTTTCCATGGCAAGCTTTGTATAGGGGTTCACCATCAGCGGTGGCTACTTTCAATCCTCTCGGGAAAATGATCCTATGCGGCTGTCACTCGCACGGCTAATCGTCTGGAGGCATCACCCATGGTTGATGGCTACATCCCATCCTCGCAGTGAAAACTAATGCTCACGCACTCTGTCACAGTACGGCTAATCACTGGTTGGTTCCTGCGCCTACTGGAATAGAATCCCTTGATTCTTTTGCGTCTGTCACTAACGCCCAGCACTTGCAAGTTTGAAGCACGTCACAGTCATTCATTACCGGAATCCTACTCGGAATACCACAGACAAGGTGAGACTTTTCGGATTCCCAGGATCCTACTCGGAATACCACAGACAAGGTGAGACTTTCCGGATCCTCATAAATGCTGCCATCTATCTAGCTTATACCACGAAGATTCTGTTGGGGAATCTAAGAGATACGCATTCAAGCTCTGTTGCATGTAGAACGGAAGTGGTTGTCAATCACGTGCGTTCATGAGTGAGAATGATAATGAGGGTTACTTATCATCACATTCATCATGTTCTTGGGTACGAATGAATATCTTGGAATAAGAATAAGAGAGATTTGAATAAAAGAAAATAGAACTTCATTAATACTTGAGGTACAGCAGAGCTCCACACCCTTAATCTATGGTGTGCAGAAACTCCACCGTTGAAAATACATAAGTAAAAGAGGTTCAGGCATGGCCGAATGGCCAGCCCCCCTAACGTGATCAATGATCTCCTAAGATGAAGAATAAAACAAAACTGAGACCAAAGATGTCTAATACAATAGATAAATGTCCTATATATACTAGACTAGCTCCTAGGGTTTACATGAGTAAGTAATTGATGCATAAATTCACTTCCGGGGCCCACTTGGTGTATGTTTGGGCTGAGCTTGATCAATCCATGAGCTGAGGCTTCTCTTGGAGTTGAACTCCGAGTTTTGACGTGTTTTGGGCGTTCAACTCCGGATCATGACGTTTTTCTGGCGTTTAACTCCAGACAGCAGCTTGTACTTGGCGTTCAACGCCAAGTTACGTCGTCATTCTTCGAATAAAGTATGGACTATTATATATTGCTGGAAAGCTCTGGATGTCTACTTTCCAACACCGTTGAGAGCGCGCTAATTGGAGTTCGGTAGCTCCAGAAAATCCATTTTGAGTGCAGGGAGGTCAGATTCCAACAGCATCAGCAGTCCTTTTGTCAGCCTTTCTTCAGAGTTTTGCTCAAATCCCTCAATTTCAGTCAGAATTTACCTGAAATCACAGAAAAACACACAAACTCATAATAAAGTCCAGAAATGTGAATTTAACATAAAAACTAATGAAAACATCCCTAAAAGTAGCTTAAACTTACTAAAAACTATATAAAAACAATGCCAAAAAGCGTATAAATTATCCGCTCATCAAGGCCACAACCAACTTCTAAGTTTGGTGTTGAACCCCCACATTCAAACTCTAAGTTTGGTGTTGGGAGGTTCCAACATTGCTCTGAGTATCTGTGAGGCTCCATGAGAGCCCACTGTCAGGCTAATGACATTAAAGAAGCGCTTGTTGGGAGGCAACCCAATCTTATTATATTTATCTATCCTCTTTTGTTATTTTATGTTTTCTATGGGTTGATGATCATGAGAAGTCACAAAATCAATTGAAAAAGCAAAAACAAAAAGAAAAACAAAAAGAAAAACAGCACACCCTAGAGGAGAACTTGCTGGCGTTTAAACGCCAGTAAGGCTAGCAGATGGGCGTTTAACGCCCAGTCTGGCACCATTCTGGGCATTTAACCCCAGAAAGGGGCACCAGACTGGCGTTAAACGCCAGGAATGGGCACCAAGTGGCGTTAAACGCCAGAAATGGGCACCAGCCCGGCGTTTAACGCCAGAATTGGCACAGGGAGCAATTTTGCTCGCCACTTGGTGCAGGGATGACTTTTCCTTGACACCTCAGGATCTGTGGACCCCACAGGATCCCCACCTACCCCACCACTCTCTTTCTTCTTTCTTCTTTTGCTCGAGGACGAGCAAACCTTCTAAGTTTGGTGTGGTAAAAGCGTTGCTTTTTGGTTTTCCATAACCATTTATGGCACCTAAGGCCGGAGAAATCTCTAAAAAGAGGAAAGGGAAGGCAAAAGTTTCCACCTCCGAGCCATGGGAGATGGAGAGATTCATCTCAAGGGATGCACTTTCCTCCACAAAACTATTGGGAGCAAATCAACACCTCCCTAGGAGAATTAAGTTCCAACATGGGACAACTAAGGGTGGAGCACCAAAGACATTCCATCCTCCTCCATGAAATTAAAGAAGATCAAAGAATCATGAGAGAGGAGCAACAAAGGCAATGAAGAGACATTGAGGAGCTCAAGCACTCCATAAAGATCTTCAAGAGGAAGAACAAGCCGCCATCACTAAGGTGGACCCGTTCTTTAATCTCCTTGTTCTTTATTTTCTGTTTTTCGAATTTTTATGCTTATGTTTATCTATGTTTGTGTCTTATTACATGATCATTAGTATCTTAGTGTCTATGCCTTAAAGCTATGAATGTCCTATGAATCCATCACCTCTCTTAAATGAAAAATGCTTTAATCACAAAAGAACAAGAAGTACAGGATTTTGAATTCATCTTTGAAACTAGTTGAATTACTTTGATGTGGTGACAATACTTTTTATTTTCTGAATGAATGCTTGAACAGTGCATATGTCTTTTAAATTTGTTGTTTTAAGAATGTTAAAATTGTTGGCTCTTGAAAGAATGATGGAAAAGGAGAACTGTTATTGAGGATCTGAAAAAATCATCAAATTGATTCTTGAAGCAAGAAAAAGTAGTGAATATATATATATATATATATATATATTTTTTTTTTTTCAAAAAAAATAAAAAAAAAAGAAAGAAAAAGAAAAAAAAAGAAAGAAATAAAGTTGTGATCCAAGGCAAAAAGAGTGTGCTTAAGAACCCTGGACACTTCTAATTGGGGACTCTAGCAAAGCTGGGTCACAATCTGAAAAGGTTCACCCAATTATGTGTCTGTGGCATGTATGTATCCGGTGGTAATACTGGAAGACAGAGTGCTTTGGGCCACAGCCAAGACTCATACATTAGCTATGTTCAAGAATCATTACTTAACTAGGAGAATCAATAACACTATCTGAGTTCTGAGTTCTTATAGATGCCAATCATTCTGAACTTCAAAGGATAGAGTGAGATGCCAAAACTGTTCGGAGGCAAAAAGCTACTAGTCCCGCTCATCTAATTGGAGCTAAGTTTCCTTGATATTTTGGAGTCTATAGTATATTCTCTTCTTTTTATCCTATTTTGATTTTCAGTTGCTTGGGGACAAGCAAAAATTTAAGTTTGGTGTTGTGATGAGCGGATAATTTATACGCTTTTTGGCATTGTTTTTAGTATGTTTTTGGTATGATCTAGTTAGTTTTTAGTATATTTTTATTAGTATTTAGTTAAAATTCACTTTTCTGGACTTTACTATGAGTTTGTGTGTTTTTCTGTGATTTCAGGTATTTTCTGGCTGAAATTGAGGGTTCTGAGCAAAAATCTGATTCAGAGACTGAAAAGGACTGCAGATGCTGTTGGATTCTGACCTCCCTGCACTCGAAGTGGATTTTCTGGAGCTACAGAAGCCCAATTGGCGCGCTCTCAACGGCGTTGGAAATTAGACATCCTGGGCTTTCCAGCAATATATGATAGTCCATACTTTGCCCAAGATTTGATGGCCCAAACCGGCGTGGCAAATCAGCCTCAGAAATTCCAGCGTTTAACGCTGGAACTGGCATAAAACTTGGAGTTAAACGCCCAAACTGGCATAAAAGCTGGCGTTTAACTCCAGAATAGGTCTCTACACGAAAATGCTTCATTGCTCAGCCCAAGCACACACCAAGTGGACCCAGAAGTGGATTTTTACGTCATTTACTCATTTCTGTATACCCTAGGTTACTAGTTTACTATTTATAGGATCTTTTGACATTGTATCTGTACCTCATGACACTTTACACGTTTCTTTGTGTACTTTCCACGGCATGAGTCTCTAAACCCCATGGTTGGGGGTGAGGAGCTCTGCTGTGTCTTGATGGATTAATGCAATTACTACTGTTTCTCATTCAATCATGCTTGCTTCCATTCTAAGATAATACTTGTTCTTAACCCGGATGAATGTGATGACCCGTGACAATCATCATCATTCTCAACTATGAACGCGTGCCTGACAACCACCTCTGTTCTACCTTAGATTAAGTAGTTATCTCTTGGATTCTTTAATCGGAATCTTCGTGGTATAAGCTAGAACTGATGGCGGCATTCAAGAGAATCCGGAAGGTCTAAACCTTGTCTGTGGTATTCTGAGTAGGATTTAATGATTGAATGACTGTGACGAGCTTCAAACTCCTGAAGGCGGGGCGTTAGTGACAGACGCAAAAGAATCACTGGATTCTATTCCGGCCTGATTGAGAACCGACAGATGATTAGCCATGCTGTGACAGAGCATAGGAACATTTTCACTGAGAGGATGGGAGGTAGCCATTGACAACGGTGAAACCCTACATACAGCTTGCCATGGAAGGAGCTTTGCGTGCTTGAAGAAGAAGACAGTAGGAAAGCAGAGATTCAGAAGATGGAGCATCTCCAAAACCTCAACCTATTCTCCATTACTGCAAAACAAGTAATCATTTCATGTTCTTTTGCTTTTCATAATCAATCCTGATAATTTCTGATATCCTGACTAAGATTTACAAGATAACCATAGCTTGCTTCAAGCCGACAATCTCCGTGGGATCGACCCTTGCTCACGCAAGGTATTACTTGGACGACCCAGTGCACTTGCTGGTTAGTTGTGCGGAGTTGCAAAAGTGTGATTGCAATTTCGTGCACCAGTCACGTGCTGCACTATCAGAACTCGCTGGGGGCGATTTCTGGGCTGATTTGGACCCAGTTTTAAGCCCAAAAATGCAGACTAGAGGTAGGGGGTCTAGCTGAGACTGAGGACACACTTCATTTTTTAATTTCACTTAGTTTAGTTTCAGTTTTTGAATTCAACAGAGAGAAAATACTACTTCTCCTAGGGTTCTTAGTATTCTTAGTTTTTGCTTTTGAATTTGATATTGAGAGAGTTGCTACTACCTTCGATTGAAGTCTTCATAATTATAGTTTGCCTTTCTATCACTCTACTCTTTTATTTTTCATTTAGTTACTTGAATTCATGTTTTGATTTTCTTAATTTTAAATCTATTAATGCAATGAACCATTTTTATATTTAATTCCATTACTTGTTTGATTTCTTCTAATTAATTATCAGTTATAAATTTCCTTTTATTAATTTAATTTTAATTACCATGTCTTCTATCTACTCCCTTTACATATTTGTGGAAATGGCATTCATGTTAATGGAGTAGAGCTCCCAACTTGGCTTTGGAGTTGATTAATTGAAAACCCTTGAATTGGAATACTAAGGTATTAATCTGTAATTGGAAATTGCTGGCTAACTCACTTTTCACTAACTCTAATCCTTCCGTATGAAGTGATTAGAACTTGTGAATCTGAGTTAGTGTTCTTCACTTAACCTTCCTCTGTAACTGCAAGAGGATAATTGAATGAAAGCAACCACCTTTTACTATTATACTTAGGAAAAATCAACAAGGATAAGAACTCCAATTTTCACTCCTAGCCAAGACTTTTTATTAAATACACAACATCTCTTGTTATTTGCTCATTACTTTAATTTTCAGTTATTTATTTTTCTCATTCTTAAATTCAAAAATTACCCAGAAAATTTCTGATCAATAATTTACACCTCTGTGTCAACTCTTTGGGAAACTACCCAGGAATTCTACTCCCAGTTATTATTCTTAATTATGACATCTTTTAAAATTGATAGTAGGAATTTCATCGGTTAAGAACTGTACTTGCAACACTGTATTTATTAGAAATTCTAACTCGGCATTTTTCCACGCATTAATTTTTGGCACCGTTGCCGGGGAGTTGCAATAGTGTGCTAGATTATTGGTTGGTGTAAATATTTTTATATTTATATAATTGCATTTTTTTATTTTATTTTTTGTTTGTGTACTTTCTGTTTTGTTGTTTTCTTATTTATTTTTCTTAATATATTTTATTACCATGAGCTATATGTTTATTTCATTGAATAATGAGATCGTTATCGGATCCGAGCTTAGCCGCGTTTGATCCTGAAATTGAAAAGACCATTTAACATATTAGGTGAGCTCGGCATCGGTTAGCCTCTGAGGGTGGTGAAGGGGTTTTGGTATGTGAAATTGTGATCAAACTTTTCACAACTCCGCACAACTAACCAGCAAGTGCACTGGGTCGTCCAAGTAATACCTTACGTGAGTAAGGGTCGATCCCACAGAGATTGATGGCTTGAAGCAAGCTATGGTCATCTTGTAAATCTCAGGATTCAAATGGTTATGAGGTTTTGATAATTAAAAGATAAATAAAACACAAAATAAAATAAAGATACTTATGTAATTCATTGGTGAGAATTTCAGATAAGCATTTGGAGATGCTTTGTTGCTTCTAAACCTCTGCTTCCCTATTGCTTCCATCCAATCATGCGCACTCCCTTCCATGGCAAGCTGTAAGTTGGTGGATCACCGTTGTCAATGGCTACCATCTGTCCTCTCAGTGAAAATGGTCCGGCTACGGTTCTCACCACAGGGCTAATCATTTGTCGGTTCTCACTTGTGTCAGAAAAAGATCCATTGATCCTTTTGCGCATTATCACTGCGCCCAACAATCATGAGTTTGAAACTCATCACAGTCATCCCCCTCCCAAATCCTACTCGAAATATCACAGACAAGGTTTAGACTTTCTGGATCTCAAGAATGCTGCCAATTGTTTCTAGCCTATACCACGAAGGTTCTAATCTCACTGATTCGAATGCTCTGTTGTCAGGAGATGCTAGTCAAACACATGGATCAGAGACCCAAGAGAATATACTCCAGCTGGCATTCAATGACTACGTTGAACATCACGTAGACCGCTTGTGGTTGTTAGGCACGTGGATCTTGGCTAAGCGAGTACTGAAGATAGTGGGTGATTGTCATGGGTCACCCTTTTAGCCTGACTTAACTGAATTAAGTACAAGAGTATATCATGGAGAAGAAGTAGGCGTGAATTGAAGGACAAACAATAGTACTTGCATTAATTCATGAGGAACAGCAGAGCTCCTCACCTTAATCTATGAGGTATAGAAACTCCACCGTTGAAAATACATAAGAACAAAATGTCTAGGCATGGCTAAATGGCCATCCTCTAAAAAGGTTCAAAGAACTCCCAAAAGGTCAAAGACTTCGAATACAATAGTAAACAGTGCAATTTATACTAAACTAGTAAACTAGGTTTACAGAAAATGAGTAGATAGTGCAGAAATCCACTTCCGGGGCCCACTTGGTGAGTGTTTGGGCTGAGCCTTGAAGCTTTCACGTACATAGGCCATCCTTGGAGTTAAACACCAGCTTTGGTGCCAGTTCTGGCGTTTTACTCCAGAAAATGGTCTCTGGTGGGTATTTGGACGATAGTTTGGGCCATCAAATCTCGAGCAAAGTATGAACTATTATACATTGCTGGGAAGCCCAAGATGTCTACTTTCCAACGCAACTGAGGGCGCGCCAATTGGGCTTCTGTAGCTCCAGAAAATCCACTTCGAGTGCAGGGAGGTCAGAATCCAACAACATCTGCAGTCCTTTCTCAGCCTCTGAATAAGATTTTTGCTCAGATCCCTCAATTTCAGCCAGAAAATACCTGAAATCACAAAAAAACACACAAACTCATAGTAAAGTCTAGAAATGTGATTTTTACATAAAAACTAATAAAAATATACTAAAAAGTAACTAAAACATACTAGAAACTACCTAAAAACAATGCCAAAAAGCGTATAAATTATCCGCTCATCAGGTTTCTACCAATTCACCAGTCTTATCTGAGGTTGAATCTAAAGCGTCATTTGAGGAAGAATCTAGTTCCTCTTTTGCTAATTTAATTGACGCCTTTTCTATTGACTTAAGTGCAGGTACTATGGCAGAACCTAGAAGGATTACTCTTAAGGAAGTAGGAGCTCCATATTTTACATTACAATAGTATCAAGTGCGTCATCAGAATCTGATTGTGGATTTTGAATTGAAGACTGCTTTGATCAATCTCCTGCCTAACTTCCATGGCTTACCTACTCAAGAGCCTATCAAGCACCTTAGGAATTTTCAAACAGCTTGCTCAACTATTAGGTGGCACGGTGCTGATGAGATTGCCGTCTGGCTATATGCCTTCCCATTTTCTACACTCAACCGAAAGCTGTTGTTACTATTTGGGATCTGTTCAGAAGGGAATTCCTGGACGAGTACTTTCCAGCAGAGATTACAGATAGATTGAGGAATGATATTTCCTGTCTCATTCAAGGTGAATCAGAGACTCTCTACGAGTATTGGAAACGCTTCAGGAATCTCCTAGACTTATGTCCCCACCACAAAATTAACCAGTTGGTGTTGATTAGCTATTTCTGCCAAGGCATGAAGCCTCAAGACAAGACTCTCTTAGATGCTGCGAGTAATGGCTCTCTGACGAAGTACAAGACAGCGATAGAAGTGTGGCAACTGATCACCAATCTAGCTGAGTCTAACCGAAATGCAAGGCAAATGACTAATCATCCCAAGGCTATTACAGAAGTTTCTTCTAGTAGTGAGACCGCTGCTCTCACCAAGACTCTATGAGAGATGACCAATATACTAAAGCAGCTCCAGTTGAATCAACAACAACCTCTACCTCCTCCACAGCAGCAATGTCAATAGTTAGTCCCTCAGAGAGTGTGTGGAATATGTGTTTTCTATTCACACTACACTGATGAATGTCCACAACTCCAGGAGGACAACATCTTGGTGGCTACAAATGCTTATTACAACCGTCCAAATCAAGGGTACTATCAATAATGCGGTAATTAAAACCAAGGTGGAAACTACAATCAAGGTTGGCATGACAATTCCAACCAAGGATGGAGCGACAATTCCAACTAGGGATAGAGAGATAATTCCAACCAAGGATGGAGGGACAACTACAACCAAGGAGGCAGAGACAATGGTGGAAATCAAAGGTGGAATAACAACAACTATCAACAGAACCGATATCAACAAAAACTTTGCATACCGAGTAAGTCACCAAAGACAAGCCCAAGCACCTCAACCCAACCAACCACAAGCTTCTCAAATTACCTATCCTCCACCCTTCCTCCAACCAAGATGAAACACTCCGTTCTATCCTTCATGGAGAAAAAAAGCTTCAGAATTCACTTAGCACTAGCCTTATCGATCTTACCTCCACTTTATAAGCTCTTATATCCCGAATAGAACCACCCTCTACCACCAACAATCAACCTTCAAGCTCTAGTGCACTTCCCTCTCAACCTTTACCCAACCCCAAGGGTGGAATCAATGCCATCACTTTGAGGTCCGAAACTACATTGCAAGAGAGGAGTCCCGAGGAACCAAGCTCAAGAGAAGACATTCAAGTTGAAGACATTGTTGAGGTAGAAGATGTTGAAGAAGAGGATGAGGTACAAGATACGGGTGAAGAAGAAGTTGCTCAACCAAGGAGTGGAGTATCTAAGGAAGATGATGTTGTGAGAGAACCCATTCCCATTCCTTTTCCACACCTTGCTAGGAGGACAAAGAAGCAAGTGGAGCTAGACCCCAAGATGGTGGAGATATTCAAAATGGTTGAGGTAGCTATTCCCCTTTTTGATGCTATTCGCCAAGTTCCTAAATATGATAATTTTCTAAAATATTTATGCATGAATAAGGATAAGATAAATGATTTAGAAACTATTCCTTTGGATAGCTCTAGTTCTACTTTAATGGGTGCTATACCGGAGAAATGTGGGGATCCCGGTCCTTATGGCTACTTACACTATAGGGGGTGTTCAATTTGTTGACTGTATGTGTGATTTAGATGCATGCATTACTATTATGCCATTATCTGTATATGATACTTTGAGGCTCTCACCCTTGAAAAGGTCGGCAGCACGTTTTGTTTTGGCAGATAAGAGCATAATTTCAGTGGTTGGCATTGCGAAAGACGTCTTGGTGAGCAGTAAGGGGCGGACGTTTTCTATTGACTTCTACATCCTAGAGATTCCCCCTAGTGACTCAAGAAGACCTTCATCCATCCCGCTTGGAAGGCCTTTTTTGAAGACTTTGCGGTTCAAGTTAGATGCCTTCTCGGGTACATATTCTTTTGAGATAGATGGCAGAGCAGTGACCTTCAACCTTGATGAAGCCATGAAACACCCACCAGAAGACAACTCCATCTTCCAGTGTGACATTATTGATAAGACTGTGGCTGAAGTTCACCAAGAGGCAGTAGAAGAGAAGAATATGGAGCAAGGTGCAACTGTAAGGAAGCCCTCTGACTATACTGAAGAGACATTGCTACCTCTAATGGCTCCTGATGATCAAGTACCAAGCCATGAGATAAAAATGGAGTTGAAGCCCCTTCCACCTCACCTCAAGTATGCTTACCTTGAGGACAATCAAAAGCTCCCAAAAATTATTGCAAAGGAACTTACTTCCTAATAAGAGGAGCGACTGCTTAGTGTGCTTAGAAGACACAAGAAAGCTATTGGGTGGAGTTTGGCGGACATAGTAGGTATAAGCCCTCAAGTCTATGAGCACCGCATATTTTTAGAGGAGGGAGCAAGGCCTATCCATCAACCTCAAAGGCGGTTGAACCCCACCATTTCAGAAGTCGTGAAGAAAAAAGTGACCAGATTGCTTGAAGTCGAAGAAGTCTGGCGTCACAACAGTTAATGGGTTAGCCCAGTACAGGTGGTTCCGAAGAAGTCTGGCACCATAACAGTGAAGAATGAGCATGGGGAACTCATGGCTACCAGAGTACAAAATTTCTGGAGGGTGTGCATTGACTACAGGCATTTGAACCAAGCCACTCGCAATGATCACTACCCGTTACCTTTCATCGATCAAATGCTTGATCGCCTGTCAGGTAAATCATACTACTGTTTTCTAGATGGTTATACTGGATATTTTCAAATCCATATTGCTCTAGAAGATCAGGAGAAAACAACTTTTATATGCCCCTTTGGAACGTATGCATATAAGAGAATGCCTTTTCGGTTATGTAATGCACCGGCTACGTTTCAAAGGAGCATGATGAGTATTTTCTCAGATCTTCTTGAGAATTGTACGGAAGTTTTTATGGATAACTTTAGTGTCTATGGTGATTCGTTTGACCTTTTCTTGGATAGTCTAGCTAGAGTATTAGAAAGATGTATTAGTTTAAACCTTGTACTTAATTTTGAAAAATGTCATTTTATGGTAAAGTAATGTATTGTTCTAGGCCATATTATTTCTAATTCTGGTATATCTGTAGATCCAGCAAAGGTAGATGTTATTTCTGGTTTACCTTACCCCTCCTTTGTGAGGGGAGTTCGTTCGTTTCTTGGTCATGCAAGTTTCTATCGGCGGTTTATCAAGGACTTCAGTAAGGTTGCACTGCCTTTGTCTCGTCTGCTGCAGAAGGACATAGAGTTCGAGTTGAGTGAAGATTGCATGAAAGCATTTGACAAGCTGAAGATTGCCTTGACCGAAGCTCTTATTGTGAGAGGGACTGACTGGAGTAGGCCGTTCGAGATCATGTGCGATGCATCGAACTATGCGGTAGGAACAGCGCTGGCTCATCACGAAGGTAAGGACCCATATATTATTGCTTATGCTTCTAAAACTCTAGATGGTGCCCAATCTAATTATACTACCACAGAAAAAGAATTGTTAGCTATTGTTTTTGCTTTGGATAAATTCTGAGCTTATTTACTTGGAACTAAGGTGGTAGTATATTCAGACCATGCAGCTCTAAAATATCTGTTAGCTAAGAAAGAGTCAAAACCAAGGTTAATCCGTTGGATATTGTTGTCGCAAGAATTTGATTTAGAGATCAAAGATAGTAGTGGTTCCCAAAATTTAGTGGCGGAGCACTTGAGTCACCTTGAGCATATTAAAAGTGACTCCACTCCTATCAATGATGCATTTCCACTAGATAGCTTGCAGGCAATATCTGAGGTGGTTCCTTGGTATGCACCTATAGCTAATTATTTGGTTAGTCGTACCTTTCCTCCTAATTTTACTAAGCATCAAAAGGACAAGCTTAAAAGCGAGTCCAAGTATTATATATGGGATGATGACCCATATTTATGGAGATGTGGTGCTGACCAAATAATTAGACGATGTGTGCCACAATCCGAAATCCAGTCAATTTTAGAGGCTTGCCACTCTTCTGAGAGTGGTGGACACTTTGGTCCTCAAAGGACTGCAAGAAAAATTTTAGACTGCGGATTTTGGTGGTCCACACTTTTAAGGATGCTAAAATTTTCTATGACTTTTGCCACTAATGCCAAAGGTTTGGAAATATATCTGAGAGGGATGAGATGCCCCAACAACTTATGTTGTTTTGTGAAATTTTTTATGTTTGGGGTATTGACTTCATGGGTCCATTTCCAAACTCCAATGGTTTCTTATACATTTTGTTAGTTGTTGATTATGTTTCTAAATGGGTGGAAGCAATTTCTACCCACACTGATGATGTTAACGTTGTTGTTTCTTTTGTTAGGAATAATATTATTTGTCGCTTTGGATCACCACAAGCAATCGTGAGTGATCAAGGCTCTCATTTTTGTAACAGGAGAATGACAGGTTTATTGAAGAAACATGGAATCATTGATAAACCGCTATTTTACGGTTTATCTTGTGCTCAATTGAGTGAATTTTATCAATCTTTCATACACTTGTTCATACAAAATGCATGGCTTTACATTCTCCTTCTTGATTTTGTGCTATGATTGAAAACATGCTTCTTTGGCCTTATATTTGCTAATATTAATCCTCTCTTATTACCATTAGATACCGTGATATGTGTGTTAAGTGTTTCAGAGATTACAGGGCAGGAATGACTTAGAGAATAGAGAGGAAGCTTGCAAAAATGGAAGGAACACAAGAAACCAAAGAGATGACCAGCGAACACCGACGCGGACGCATGGCTCACGCGACCGCGCGAAATGGAGAAAATCGTAGTGACGCGTTCGCATGCCTGACACGTTTGCGTGGATTGGAATATGCATGAATGACGCGAACGCGTGGACGAGGCACACGCGTGGCAAGGAAAACGCTGAATGACGTGCACGCATGGACGACACGTACGCGAGACACGTGCGATCTGTAGAATTAACAGAAATCGCTGGGGGCGATTTCTGGGCTGTTTTTTACCCAGTTTTCGGCCCAGAAAACACAGATTAGAGGCTATAAAGTGGAGGAATGCATCCATTCATCATACAACATACACAACATTCATAATTCACAATTTTAGGTTTTAGATGTAGTTTTCTAGAGAGAGAGAGGCTCTCTCCTCTCTCTTAGGATTTAGGATTTAGGATTTCTATTAGTTTTAGGATTATTCTTCGTCATTCCAGGTTCAATGTTCCTTTACTTTGGTTTCTCTTCTATTTTTATTTATTCTATTACTTTGATTTATGAATTCTCATGTTTAATTTGATTTCTCTATTTAATGCAATTTGAGGTATTTCATATTTATGATTTTAATTTAGCTTTTTACATTCTTAGCTTGTGTTGAGTAATTAGAGACACTTGAGTTATCAAACTCCTTGTTGATTGAAACTTGGAATTCTTTACTGATTGATTTGGATTCCCCTAACTCTAGTCTTTTCTTAGGAAATGACTAGGACCTAAAGAATCAAATTGATTTATCCACTTAACATACCTTCATAGTTAGAGGTTGACCAAGTGGGAGCAAAAGCCAATTCTCATCACAATTGATAAGGATAACTAGGATAGGACATTCAGTTCCCATACCTTGCCAAGAGCTTTTCTAGTTATTAGTTTACTTCTTTTACCATTTACTTTTCTTGTTCTCTTATCCAAAACCCCAAAAACATACTTTTCCATAACCAATTATAAGCACACTTCCCTGTAATTCCTTGAGAGATGACCCGAGGTTTAAATACTTCGGTTATCAATTTTATTAGGGGTTTGTTACTTGTGACAAACAAACTTTTGCATGAAAGGATCTCTGTTGGTTTAGAAACTATACTTACAACGCGATTATATTCTTGTGAATTTCTTTATCGATAGAAATCCGATCGCTAACCATTCAGAAGGTGGCGACGGCTTACCATCCCCAGACCAATGGACAAGCCAAGGTGTCCAATAAGGAAATCAAGCACATACTAGAGAAGATCGTGAAGCCTCATCAGAAGGATTGGAGTGCTAGACTTGCAGAAGGCTATGGGCTTATCGGACTGCGTACAAGACACCCATCGACATGAGTCTATTTTGCCTAGTCTACGGAAACGCTTGTCACCTTCTAGTAGAGGTGGAACACAAAGCCTACTGGGCTGTGAAGGAATGTAACTCAAGATTGGGAGGAGCCGGAATTGAAAGGAAACTGCAACTACAGGAATTTGAGTGCCTCTAACTAGAGGTGTATGAGAACTCAAAGCACTACAAGGAAAAAGTGAAGGCAGTGCATGACAAGAACATCAAGCGAAGAGAGTTTAGAGTTGGAGATTTAGTCCTCCTCTATAACTCAAGGTTGAGACTAATTCCAGGCAAGTTGAGATCAAGGTGGGAAAGACCCTATAGGGTGGAAAAGGCTAAGCCATATGGGATCTTCCACCTGAGTCACCCTTCAAGCCCCACCTTCTTCAAAGTCAATGGCCACCGGTTGAAGCTATATCATGGTGAGAAGATGAAGAACAACAAGGAAGTAGAGATCTTCCTCTTGAAGGATCCAGCATAAGAAGAGGACTAAGCTTAAAGACCGTCTAACTTAAGGACGTTAAAGAAAAGTTCTAAGTGGGAGGCAATCCACCATGGTATGATCTTCCCTTTTTATTAGTTTCATTTTATTTATATTAGTGTTAAATTCTAGTTCTGCATGTTTACGTTTAATTTTCTAGGTTTTTATATTAAAAAATGTACTTACGATGCGCAAGCGTCTATGACGCGCACACATCATATGTAGGTGCGCAAAAAATGAAAATGGGCAGAGAGTTATGCTGGTAACGCGCAGGAAGGATGCTGGTGCACGAATTTGCAATCCGTACAACTAACCAGCAAGTGCACTGGGTCGTCCAAGTAATACCTTACGCGAGTAAGGGTCGATCCCACAGAGATTATTGGTTTGAAGCAAGCTATATTTATTTTATTAATCTTAGTCAGGATGCCAATAAGGTTATTTGGATTTAATTGTAAGAAGTAAAAGTGTTTGGAATAAGGAATTGTTACTTTATTAATGGAGAATATGTTGGAGTTTTGGAGATGCTTTGTCCTCTGAATTTATGCAATGTAATATTCAACTCAATTGTTTGTAAAGTTCCATCCATGGCAAGCTGTATGTAGGGTGTCACCATTGTCAGTGGCTACTTCCCATCCTCTCAGTGAAAACGGTCCAGATGCTCTGTCACAGCACGGCTAATCAGCTGTTGGTTCTCGATCATGTTGGAATAGGATCCATTGATCCTTTTGCGTTTGTCATCATGCCCAGCAATCGCGAGTTTGAAGCGCGTCACAGCCATTCAATCCTTAAATCCTACTCGGAATACCACAGACAAGGTTTAGACTTTCCGGATCCTCAAGAGTGGCCGCCATCAGTTCTAGCTTATACCACGAAGATTCTGATTAAGGAAGCTAAGAGATGCTCATTCAATCTGATGTAGAACGGGGGTATTTTTCAGGCACACGTTCATGGATTGAGGAAGGTGATGAGTGTCACGGATCATCACCTCCTTCACAATTAAGCGCGAATGAACATCTTAGATAGGAACACACACACGTTTGAATGAAATAGAAACAATTGCATTAATTCATTAAGACGCTGCAGAGCTCCTCACCCCCAACAATGGAGTTTAGAGACTCATGCCGTCAAAGTGTATAAAATTCAGATCTGAAAATGTGATGAGGTCCCAAATAAGTCTATAAAAGTTGTTTAAATAGTAAACTAGTAACCTAGGTTTACAGAATATGAGTAAACTAAGATAATTGGTGCAGAAATCCACTTTTGGGGCCCACTTGGTGTGTGCTGAGGCTGAGACTTAAGCCTCTCACGTGCTTGGGTTGTTTCTGGAGTTGAACGCCAGGTTGTAACGTGTTTTGGGCGTTGAACTCCAACTTGTAACCTGTTTCTGGCGCTGGACGCCAGACTGCAGCATAGAACTAGCGTTGAACGCCAGTTTACGTCATTTAGCTTTGCGCAAAGTATAGACTATTATATATTGCTGGAAAGCCCTGGATGTCTACTTTCCAACCCAATTGAGGACGCGTCAATTGGACTCCTGTAGCTCCAGAAAAGCCATTCCGAGTGCACGGAGGTCAGGATCCAACAGCATCAGCAGTCCTTTTTCAGCCTAAATCAGATTTTTGCTCAGCTCCCTCAATTTCAGTCAGAAAATACCTGAAATCACAGAAAAATACACAAACTCATAGTAAAGTCCAGAAATATGATTTTTGCCTAAAGACTAATGATATTCTACTAAAAACTAATTAAAACATACTAAAATCTACATGAAGCTACCCCCAAAAAGCGTATAAAATATCCGCTCATCACAACACCAAACTTAAACCGTTGCTTGTCCCCAAGCAACTAGATAAATAAAAGAGGATAAAAAGAAGTCAAGAAGCAATAATATCTCAGAGTTTTAAGTGAAGCCCAAATTCTAATTAGATGAGCGGGACTAGTAGCTTTTTGCCTCTGAACAGTTTTGGCATCTCACTTTATCCTTTGAAATTCAGAATGGTTGGCATCCATAGGAACTTAGAATTCATATAGTATTATTGATTCTCCTAGTGTAGCATGTTGATTCTTGAACACAGTTACTTTATGAGTCTTGGCCGTGGCCCTAAGCACTTTGTTTTCCAGTATTACCACTGGATACATAAATGCCACAGACACATAACTGGGTGAACCTTTTCAGATTGTGACTTAGCTTTGCTAAAGTCCCCAATTAGAGGTGTCCAGGGTTCTTAAGCACACTCTTTTGCCTTGGATCACGACTTTAACCACTCAGTCTCAAGCTTTTCACTTGGACCTACATGCCACAAGCACATGGTTAGGGACAGCTTGATTTAGCCGCTTAGGCCTGGATTTATTTCCTTGGGCCCTCCTATCCATTAATGCTCAAAGCCTTGGATCCTTTTTACCCTTGCCTTTTGGTTTTAAGAGCTATTGGCTATTTTTGCTTGCTTTTTCTTTCTCTCTTCCTATTTTTTTTGGAAAAATATATTTTTTTTCACTGCTTTTTCTTACTTCAAGAATCAATTTCATGATTTTTCAGATCATCAATAATATTTCTCTTATTCATCATTCTTTCAGGAGCCAACAATTTTAACATTCATAAAATTCAATATCAAAATTATGCACTGTTCAGGCATTCATTCAGAAGACAAAAAGTATTGCCACCACATATAAATATTTAAAATTTTCCTTATTAAGAACTCGAAAAAAATTAAATTGCCTCTTTATTCTAAATATCTACTATTTTACTCATGTTTGATGATGATGAGAAAAATAAGTTATAACTTAATTGGAAATAAAACCAGAATAGATATGCTAATTACTACTACTAATATATAACTTCTAAGGTAAATTCCTAATAAGAACAGTTATCACAGAGTTAAGGGCAAAGATTAGAACTCAACGACCTTTATTTTGGGAAGTGGATGTTCCTCTAGTCTGTGGGGTGCTTGGTCCTTCAAGAGATAATTTCTGACGCTTCAGTTCCTTTAAGTCACATCCTTGTTCTTCCTGTTCCCTTAGGTGCCATGATCTTGATGAGTTTTAGCTCAGTGATCATGGCGAATCACACCAAACTTAGAGGTTTTCTTGTCCTCAAGCAAAAGAAAGGAAAGGAGAGGAATAGTAGGAGAGGCAAATTCAAAATTCAGAAGATATGATGAGTTGAAAAAGATATGAGAAGAAATTAAAAAGATTTGAAAAGAGTTCAAAAAGATAGATGAGTTTTGAAAAAGTTTTGAAAAGAAATTAAAGAAAAATCAAGAAATATGTTTAGAGAGAAAAATTTTTTTTTGAAATTGAAGTTGAAAGATGAGAGTTTGTAACATGTTATGCAAGAAATCATGAATTGAAACGTGAAAATTGGAAATAATTTGAATTGAAAACGAAATTACCTCCTCCCCACAATCCTGGCGTTAAACGCCCAAACGCTGCATGTTTTGGGCGTTTAACGCCCAATTGCTGCTTCTCCTGGGCGTTCAACGCCCAGCTGTTGCTTCTTTCTGGTGTTGAACGCCAGGAAGTCTAGTGTCACTGGGCGTTTTTCTGAACGCCCAGGACGCTGTCAATCTGGCGTTAAACGCCCAGAAGGTGCTTCTTTCTGGCGTTCAACGCCCAGAAGATGCTCCTTTCTGGCGTTTAACGCCCAGATGGCTACCCTTACTGGCGTTGAACGCCCAGTGGGTGCTTCTTTTGGGCGTTCAACGCCCAAAATGTTTCTTACTGGCTTTTTCACGCCAGTGAGCTTCCAAATTCCCTTGTAACTTTGTGAATTCAAGTAATTGCTATTTTACCTTGAAGATACTTTGACATATACCTGTAAAAATCAATTAATTAACAAATAAACTTTGTAAATGGCTAGGTTGCCCCCCAGCAAGCGCTTCTTTATTGTCATTAGCCGACTAGTACTAAGCTTTAATCAAGCCTCAGTTTTGAACATTCTTGCTCAAAATTGCCTTCAAAATAATGTTTGACTCTCTGTCCATTAACAATGAACTTTTTATTAGAATCATTATCCTGAAGCTCTACTGCCTTGTAGTTTGCAATGTCTGCAAACCATGGCACTTCCTGGATGGCAAAGAGTTGCTCATCCGGAAAGGTTTCAGAGATCTCAGCAAGAGGGAGGGACGCCCCTTCTACTGGTTCTATTCGGGACAGGTGATCTGCTACTTGGTTTTCTGTCCCTTTTCTGTCTCTTATTTCTATATCAAACTCTTGCAGAAGCAACACCCATCTGATGAATCCTGCTTTGTGAGTAGATATTTAAGAGCAGCATGATCAGTGGACACAATCACTTTTGATCCTACTAAATAGGATCTAAACTTGTCAATAGCGTAAACCACTGCAAGCAGCTCTTTTTCTGTGGTTGTGTAATTCTTCTGTGCGTCATTTAAAACACAACTGGCATAGTAAATGACGTGCAGAAGCTTGTCATGTCTCTGTCCCAACACTGCACCAATGGCATAGTCACTGGCATCACACATTAATTCAAATGGTAATGTCCAGTCTGGTGCAGAGATGACTGGTGCTGTGACCAGCTTAGCTTTCAGAGTCTCAAACGCCCGTAGACACTCCTTATCAAAGATAAATGGCGTGTCAGCAGCTAGCAGATTACTTAGAGGTTTGGCAATTTTTGTAAATTCCTTTATAAACCTCCTATAGAATCCTGCATGCCCCAGAAAGCTTCTGATTGCCTTAACATTGGCTGGTGGTGGTAATTTTTCAATTACTTCTACCTTAGCTTGATCCACCTCTATTCCCCTATTCGAGATTTTGTGCCCAAGGACAATTCCTTCAGTCACCATAAAGTGACATTTCTCCCAGTTTAAAACTAGGTTGGTCTCTTGGCATCTCTTTAGAACAAGTGCTAGATGGTCAAGACAGGAGCTGAATGAGTCTCCAAATACTGAAAAGTCATCCATGAAGACTTCCAGAAATTTTTCCACCATGTCAGAGAAAATTGAGAGCATGCACCTCTGAAAGGTTGCAGGTGCATTGCACAGGCCAAATGGCATCCTTCTGTATGCAAATACTCCAGATGGGCATGTGAATGCCGTTTTCTCTTGATCTTTTGGATCTACTGCAATTTGTTTATAACCTGAATATCCATCCAGGAAGCAGTAGTATTCATGACCTGCTAGTCTTTCTAGCATCTGGTCTATGAATGGTAAAGGAAAATGATCCTTTCTGGTAGCTGTATTGAGCCTTCTATAATCAATACACATAAGCCACCCTGTAACTGTTCTTGTAGGAACGAGTTCATTTTTTTCATTATGAACCACTGTCATGCCTCCTTTCTTAGGGACGACTTGGACAGGGCTTACCCAGGGGCTATCAGAAATAGGATAAATAATCCCAGCCTCTAGTAATTTAGTGACCTCCTTCTGCACCACTTCCTTCATGGCTGGATTCAGCGCCTTTGTGGTTGAACCACTGGCTTGGCGTCACCCTCCAGTAAGATCTTGTGCATGCATCTGGCTGGGCTAATGCCTTTGAGATCACTGATGGACCACCCAAGAGCTGTCTTGTGTGTCCTTAGCACTTGAATTAGTGCTTCCTCTTCCTGTGGCTCTAAGGTAGAGCTTATGATTACAGGAAAGGTATCACCTTCTCCCAGAAATGCATATTTCAGGGATGGTGGTAATGGTTTGAGCTCGGGTTTGGGAGGTTTCTCCTCTTCCTGAGGGGTTTTCAGAGGTTCTGTTATTCTCTCTGATTCCTCCAAATTAGGCACAACATCTTTAAAGATGTTCTCTAGCTCTGATTCGAGACTCTCAGCCATATTGACCTCTCTTACCAGAGAGTCAATGATATCAACACTCATGCAGTCATTTGGGGTGTGTGGATGTTGCATAGCTTTGACAACATTCAACTTGAACTCCTCCTCATTGACTCTCAGGGTTACTTTCCCTTTTTGGACGTCAATGAGGGTTCGGCTAGTTGCTAGGAAAGGTCTTCCTAGAATGAGAGTTGCATTCTTGTGCTCCTCCATTTCCAGCACCACAAAGTCAGTAGGAAAGGCAAATGGCCCAACCTTGACAATCATGTCTTCAATCGCGCCTGATGGGTATTTAATGGAGCCATCAGCAAGTTGAAGACATATTCGGGTTGGTTTGACTTCTTCAGTCAAGCCAAGCTTTGTGATAATAGATGCAGGTATTAAGTTGATACTTGCCCCAAGATCACATAGAGCTTTCTTAGTACAAGTACCCTCTAATGTGCATGGTATCATAAAGCTTCCGGGATCCTTAAGCTTCTCAGGTAAGCTTTTTAGGATAACTGCACTGCATTCTTCAGTGAGGTAAACTTTTTCAGTTTCCCTCCAATCCTTCTTATGACTTAAGATCTCTTTCATGAACTTGGCATAAGAGGGTATTTGCTCAAGTGCTTTTGCAAACGGAATCTTTATTTCAAGAGTCCTGAGATAGTCTGCAAAGCGGGCAAATTGCTTATCCTGTTCCGGTTGGCGGAGTTTTTGAGGATAAGGCATTTTGGCCTTGTATTCCTCAACCTTAGTTGCTGCAGGTTTATTACCTGTAGAAGTGGGTTGGGAAGCCTTTTTAGTAGGATTGTTATCAGCACTTGTATGTGACTGATCCCCCACTGGCGTTTGAATGCCAGGGGTGGAAGCTGGAGTGGCGTTAGACGCCAACTCCTTATCTGTTACTGGCGTCTGAATGCCAGAACTGTGCTCCCCTTGGGCGTTCAACACCGGATTCATGCTTGTTTCTGGTGTTGAACGCTAGGAATGAGCATGGTCTGAGCGTTCAGCGCCAGCCTTATTCCTCTCTGGGCTCTGATTGTCCTCAGAGGGATTTTGAGTAGCCATTTGTTCATTTCTTGGCTTCCTGCTGCTTTGAAGTGAGGTATTTAATGTTTTCCCACTTCTTAATTGAACTTCTTGGCATTCTTCTGTTATTTGTTTTGACAGTTGCTTTTCTGTTTGCTTTAACTGTACTTCTATATTCCTGTTAGCCATTCTTGTTTCCTGTAGTATTTCCTTGAATTCGGCTAGCTGCTGAGTTAGAAAGTCTAATTGCTGATTGAATTCATTAGCCTGATCTACAGGACTGAGTTCAGCAGTTACTGTTTTAGCTTCTTCTTTCATGGAAGATTCATTGCTTAGGTACAGATGCTGATTTCTAGCAACTGTATCAATAAGCTCTTGAGCTTCTTCAATTGTTTTTCTCATATGTATAGATCCACCAGCTGAGTGATCTAGAGAAATATGAGCTTTTTCTGTAAGCCCATAGTAGAAGATGTCTAATTGCACCCACTCTGAAAACATCTTAGAGGGGCATTTTCTTAACATCTCTCTGTATCTCTCCCAGGCATCATAAAGGGATTCATTATCTCCTCATTTGAAGCCTTGGATGCTTAGCCTTAGCTGTGTCATCCGTTTTGGAGGAAAATAGTGATTCAGGAATTTTTCTGACAGCTGTTTCCATGTCTTTATGCTGTTCTTAGGTTGGTTATTTAACCACCTCTTAGCTTGATCTTTTACAGCAAATGGAAATAGTAGTAATCTGTAGACATCTTGATCTACTTCCTTATCATGCACTGTGTCAGCAATTTGTAAAAATTGTGGCAGAAACTCTGTAGGTTCTTCATGTGGAAGACCGGAATACTAGCAGCTTTGCTGCACCATGATAATGAGCTGAGGATTCAACTCAAAGCTACTAACTCCAATGGAGGGTATACAGATACTACTCCCATATGAAGCAGTAGTGGGGTTAGCATATGACCCCAGAGTCCTCCTGGACCGTTCATTTCCACTTAGTTCCATGATGGAGCAAGGGAGATGGTATAGATGTTGATATTGTCTATTTTATTTAATTTATTATATAAAGAAAATTGATTTTCGAAATAATAAAATAAAATAAAATAAAAAATCGAAATAAAAATAAAATAAATAAAGAAAGAAAATTAAAAATTAAAAATTTGAAAACTTTTATGAAGATTTTCGAAAATTTGAGGAGAGAGAAAGTGGTTAGGATATTTTTGAAAAAGATATTTATATATATATATATATATATTGAATTTTGAATTTTATGATGAAAGAGAAAAACACACAAAAGACACAAGACTTAAAATTTTTAGATCTAATGCTCCTTATTTTCGAAAATTTTGGAGGGAAAACACCAAGGAACACCAAACTTAAAAATTTTAAGATCAAAACACAAGAAAGACTCAAGAACACCTTGAAGATTCACAAGAACACCAAGAACAAAAGAAAAGAACACCAAACTTAAAATTTTTAGAAAACCAAGATAAATTTTCGAAAATTAAAGAAAGATCAACAAGAAAACACCAAACTTAAAGTTTGGCACAAGATTAAATCAAGAAAAATTATTTTTGAAAAAAGATTTTAAAAAGAAGATGCCCAATTGCCAAGAACATAGTCCAATGCTCTAGCCAATTGGGAGTAAATGTAACACTTGTTCTAAATAGGTATATTCTTTTTGGAAGATTAATGCTTTAAAAAGAACACAAGTGAAACAAGAAAAGACACAGAACAAGAAAAATAAACAAGACAACTTGAAGATCAAGGAAGAACAAAGAACACTAATACGAAAATTTTAAAGAAAAATATAAAATATGCAATTGACACCAAACTTATAACAAGACACTAGACTCAAAGAAAAATAAAAAAATTAATAAAGAAAAATAATATTTTTGAAAAGAAAATAAAAGACTCTGACCCAATTGCCAAAATCTTCCTAATCTAAGAAATAAAATAAACCTTTAGTTGTTCAAACTCGAACAATCCCCGGCAACGGCGCCAAAAACTTGGTGCACGAATTTGCAATCCGTACAACTAACCAGCAGGTGCACTGGGTCGTCCAAGTAATACCTTACGCGAGTAAGGGTCGATCCCACAGAGATTATTGGTTTGAAGCAAGCTATATTTATTTTATTAATCTTAGTCAGGATGCCAATAAGGTTATTTGGATTTAATTGTAACAAGTAAAAGTGTTTGGAATAAGGAATTGTTACTTTATTAATGAAGAATATGTTGGAGTTTTGGAGATGCTTTGTCCTCTGAATTTCTGCAATGTAATATTCAACTCAATTGTTTGTAAAGTTCCATCCATGGCAAGCTGTATGTAGGGTGTCACCATTGTCAGTGGCTACTTTCCATCCTCTCAGTGAAAACGGTCCAGATGCTCTATCACAGCACGGCTAATCAGCTGCTGGTTCTCGATCATGTTGGAATAGGATCCATTGATCCTTTTGCGTTTGTCATCACGCCCAGCAATCGCGAGTTTGAAGCGCGTCACAGCCATTCAATCCTTGAATCCTACTCGGAATACCACAGACAAGGTTTAGACTTTCCGGATCCTCAAGAGTGGCCGCCATCAGTTCTAGCTTATACCACGAAGATTCTGATTAAGGAAGCTAAGAGATGCCCATTCAATCTGATGTAGAACGGGGGTGTTTGTCAGGCACACGTTCATGGATTGAGGAAGGTGATGAGTGTCACAGATCATCACCTCCTTCACAATTAAGCGCGAATGAACATCTTAGATAGGAACACACACGTTTGAATGAAATAGAAACAATTGCATTAATTCATTGAGACGCTGCAGAGCTCCTCACCCCCAACAATGGAGTTTATAGACTCATGCCGTCAAAGTGTATAAAATTCAGATCTGAAAATGTCATGAGGTCCCAAATAAGTCTATAAAAGTTGTTTAAATAGTAAACTAGTAACCTAGGTTTACAGAATATGAGTAAACAAAGATAATTGGTGCAGAAATCCACTTCTGGGGCCCACTTGGTGTGTGCTGGGGCTGAGACTTAAGCCTCTCACGTGCTTGGGTTTTTTCTGGAGTTGAACGCAAGGTTGTAACGTGTTTTGGGCGTTGAACTCCAACTTGTAACCTGTTTCTGGCGCTGGACGCCAGACTGCAGCATGGAACTGGAGTTGAACGCCAGTTTACGTCATTTATCTTTGCGCAAAGTATGAACTATTATATATTGCTGGAAAGCCCTGGATGTCTACTTTCCAACCCAATTAAGATCGCGTCAATTGGACTCCTGTAGCTCCAGAAAATCCATTCCGACTGCACGGAGGTCAGGATCCAACAGCATCAGCAGTCCTTTTTCAGCCTAAATCAGATTTTTGCTCAGCTCCCTCAATTTCAGTCAGAAAATACCTGAAATCACAGAAAAATACACAAACTCATAGTAAAGTCCAGAAATATGATTTTTGCCTAAAGACTAATGATATTCTACTAAAAACTAATTAAAACATACTAAAATCTACATGAAACTACCCCCAAAAAGCGTATAAAATATCCGCTCATCAGATGCCTGGCGCATAAGCCAACCCACGGGTACGTGTGGGCAACGCGTACGCGTGGGGTGAAAATCAGTGTCAATGAGTGATTTGACCGAGAGTTGTGCTGCCTTGGTGCTGGTAACGTGCGACTAGCACGACCAGTGGTTACGCGTATGCGTGACCGACGCTTATGCGTCACCTGGCTTTTTTTTTCCACCCACACGTACGCGTGGGCAACGAGTGCACGTCATATGCACCGCCTCACTAAACCCAGCGCACCACCGAGAATCTTTTCCTTTCACTATTCTTTTCTTCTTCAAATCCTAATTCTCCTCCTTTCTTCTTCCTTCTTTCTTCTTCCTTTTTTCTAATTCTTCTCTCTTTCTTCCTCTCTTCTCTCACCTTCACTGGCAGACTACCACCGGAGACCCCCAACTCCGGCAGCTACAATTTTCGTTCCTTTTTCTTCTTCCATTCCTACCCCACTTCTCTCATTCTTACTCCCATTTACTCCCCTATTTCCAACCTCTCTCTATGGTTTCTCTTTTCTTCTTCCCTTCTAGTTTTTCATTCTTCTTTTATTTATTACATTTGACTATTTTAGTTATTTTTTATTTTATTTTAGCTTTGTTATTTTTAATTCCTTTTCCATTCTTTTATCTTGCATTTTTATGTTGGTGTTAGAGTTTTATTTGGGTGATTATTTTGCAATATTTTAGCTTGTGAATATTATGAAGAATGCTTTGACAATTGACATTTTATTTTGGGTCTCATATATACTTGGATTCATTACCTTAGTTCCTATTTTTAAATTTCTCACCTAGAGTTTGTGAAAAAGCTCTCATGGCATTTTGATTTCTTTTCTATTTTATTCTTACTCTTTGATGAGTGGATAATTTATATGCTTTTTGGCATTGTTTTTAGGTAGTTTCTAGTATGTTTTAGTTACTTTTTAGTATATTTTTGTTAATTTTTATGAAAAATTCACATTTCTGAAATTTACTATGAGTTTATGTGTTTTTCTATGATTTTAGTTATTTTCTGGCTGAAATTAAGGGACCTGAGCAAAAATCTGATTCAGAGGCTGAGAAAGGACTGCAGATGCTGTTGGGTTCTGACCCTCTTGCACTCGAAGTGGATTTTCTAGAGCTACAAAACCCCAATCGGCGCACTCTCAATTGCTTTGGAATGTAGACATCTTGGGCTTTCCAGAAATGTATAATAGTTCATACTTTGCCCGAGATTTGACGGCCCAAGCTGGCGTCCAAACGCCCACCAGAGACCCTTTTATGGCGTAAAATGCCAGAACTGGCACCAAAGCTGGAGTTAAAGGCCCAAACTGGCACCCAAGCTGGCGTTTAACTCCAAGAAGAGCCTATGCACGTGAAAGCTTCAAACTTTAGCCCAAACACACACCAAGTGGGCCCCGAAAGTGGATTTTTGCACTATCTGCACTTAGTTACTCATTTTATGTAAACCCTAGTAACTAGTTTAGTATATATAGCACATTTTATTATTGTATTGGGGGTCTTCTTCCCCTGTTTTTGAATTCTTATGCCATTTGGGAGGCTGGCCATTTGGCCATGCCTAGACCTTTTGTTCTTATGTTTTTTCAACGGTGGAGTTTCTACACCTCATAGATTAAGGTGAAGAGCTCTGCTGTTCCTCATGAAGTAATGCAAGTACTATTGTTTTTCCTTCAATTCACGCCAACTTCTTCTCCAATATATACTCTTGTACTTAATTCAGTTAAGTCAGACTGAATGGGTGACCCATGACAATCACCCACTATCTTCAGTTCTCGCTTAGCCAAGATCTACGTGCCTGACAACCACAAGCGATCTACATGATGTTCAACGTAGTCATTGGATGCCAGCTGGACTATATTCTCTTGGGTCTCTAATCCATGCATTTTACTAGCATCTCCTAACAACAGAGCATTCAAATAAGTGAGATTAGAACCTTCTTGGTATAGGCTAGAAATAATTGGCAGCATTCCTGAGATCCGAAAAGTCTAAACCTTGTCTGTGGTATTCCGAGTAGGATCTGGGAGGGGATGACTGTGACGAGCTTCAAACTCATGACTGTTATGCGCAGTGACAGTGCGCAAAAGGATCAATGGATCTTATTCCGACACAAGTGAGAACCGACAGATGATTAACCCTGCGGTGAGAACCGTAGTTGGACTATTTTCACTGAGAGGACGGATGGTAGCCATTGACAACGGTGATCCACCAACTTACAGCTTGCCATGGAAGGGAGTGCGCATGATTGGATGAAGACAATAGGAAAGCAGAGGTTCAGAAGCAATAAAGCATCTCCAAACGCTTATCTGAAATTTCCACCAATGAATTACATAAGTATCTCTATCTTATTTTATGTTTTATTTATCTTTTAATTATCAATACCTCATAACCATTTGATTTCGCCTGACTGAGATTTACAAGATAACCATAGCTTGCTTCAAGCCGACAATCTCCGTGGGATCGACCCTTAATCACGTAAGGTATTACTTGGACAACCAAGTGCACTTGCTGGTTAGTTGTGCGGAGTTGTGAAAAGTGTGATCACAATTTTGTGTACCAAATTTTTGGCGCCGTTGCCAGGGATTGTTCGAGTTTGGACAACTGACGGTTCATCTTGTTGTTTAGATTGGGTAATTTTATTGTATGTTTAAGCTTTTTATTTTTATTTTCGAAAAATACAAAAAGAATTTTAATAAAATCATAAAAAAACAAAAATATTTTGTGTTTCTTGTTTGAGTCTAGTGTCAAATTTTAAGTTTAGTGTCAATTTTTTGCATGTTTTTAATTTTCTTAAGTTTTTGAAAATACATGCATTGTGTTCTTCTGTGATCTTCGAGTTGTTCTTTATGATTTCCTTTGTCTGATCTCATGATTTTCCTGTTTTGTGTTTTATGTTGTTTTTCATATGCAGTTTCAAAATCATAGTGTTTGAACATTCAAAATTTCTAAGTTTGGTGTCTTGCATGTCTTTCTTTTCAAAAAAATTTTAAAAAATATGTCCTTGATGTTTATCATGATCTTCAAAGTGTTCTTGGTGTTCATCTTGACATTCAAAGTGTCCTTGCATGTATTACTTGTTTTGATCTTGCATTTTTATGTTTTATTTCATTTGGTTGTTTTTCTCACTCTTCATTAAAAAATTCAAAAATAAAAAATATATATTCAGGTAAATAATAAAGGGAAATGAAGATTCAGAACATAAGGAAGAAGAATCATAGAGAAAAAGAGCTCACTGGCATAAAAACGCCAGTAAAAAGGCACTTTGGGCGTTAAACGCCAGAATGGCTATCATTCTGGGCATTTAAAGCTAGTAAAGCTATCATTCTGGGCGTTAAACGCCAGAATGGGCAGTATTCTCGACGTTTAACGCCAGAATTGGCAGCATTTTAGGCGTTTAGAAAAATGCCCAGTAAAGAAGGATTTCTGGCATTTAACGCCAGCCAGGGTATCTGGCTGGGCGTTAAACGCCCAAAGAGGTAGCATTCTGGGCGTTAAATGCTAGAATGGATAGCATCCTGGGCGTTTAACGCCAGGATGACACAGGGGAGGTAATTTTGTTTCAAATTTAAATTTATTCAAATTTTCATGTTTTAATTCATGATTTTAAAATCTTATCTTTCTCTTTTAATGCTTTTGAAAATTTTAAAACTAATTTCTCAAAAAAAATCTTTTTCTTAAATTTTAAAAAAAAAATCAATTAATGTTTTGATTCAAAAATTTCAAGTTTGTTACTCTCTTGTTAAGAAAGGTTCAATCTTTAAAGTCTAGAATCATATCTTTTAGTTTCTTGTTAGTCAAGTCATCAATTTTAAAAATAAAATCTTTTTAATTCCCTTTTTAATTTTCTTTTCAATAATATCTTTTCAATCATATCCTTTTTCAATCAGATCTTTTTCAATCATATCTTTTTTTTTTAAATTTTAATTTCAAAATCTTTTTCTAACTTCTTATCTTTTTCAAAATTTATTTTCAAATCTTTTTCACTTCTCATTTTCGAAAATCCCTAACCCCTTTTTCAAAAATCTTTTTAATTAACTAATTATTTTAAATTCTAATTTTTTGTTATTTCTTTTAAATTTTCGAAAACTCCTTCTCTCTTATCTCTTTCTATTTATTTTATTTAATTGCTAACATTCTTCCTCCACTCATCTAAAAAATTTTCAAACTCACCTCCTCTCTCTTCTCATTCTTCTTCTCCTTTTCCTCTGACACATCAAGGAGTCTCTATACTGTGACATAGAGGATTCCACTACTCCCTTTTGTTCTCTTCTTTTTTATATGAGCAGAAACAGGGATGAAAACATTCTTGTTGAAGCTGATTCTGAACCTGAAAGGACTCTGAAGAAGAAGTTAAGAGAAGCTAAAGCACAACACTTCGAAGAGAACTTTACAGAGAAATTCGAAAAAGAAGCAGACATGACAGCTAAACCCAACAACAATGCTAGAGATGTAAGGAAGATGCTTGGTGACTATACTGCACCAACTTTCAATTTCTATGGAAGAAGCATCTCAAGTCCTGCCATTGGAGCAAACAACTTTGAGCTTAAGCCTCAATTAGTTTCTCTAATGCAGTAGAATTGCAAGTTTCATGGACTTCCATTAGAAGATCCTCATCAATTATTAGCTGGATTCTTACAGATCTGTGATACTGTCAAGACCAATGGAGTTGATCCCGAGGTCTATAGACTTATGCTTTTCCCTTTTACTGTAAGAGACAAAGCTAGAACATGGTTGGACTCACAACCTAGAGAAAGCATGAACTCTTGGGACAAGTTGGTCAATGCTTTCTTGACGAAATTCTTTCCACCTCAAAAGATGAGCAAGCTTAGAGTGGAAGTCCAAACCTTTAAACAGAAGGAAGGTGAATCCCTCTATGAAGCTTGGGAAAGATACAAGCAATTAACCAAAAGGTGTCCTTCTGACATGCTTCCAGAATGGAGCATCATATGCATATTCTATGATGGTATGTCTGAATTATCTAAGATGTCATTGGACCATTCTGCTAGTGGATCTCTTCATCTGAAAACCCTGTAGAAGCCCAGGAACTCATTGAGATGGTTGTAAATAACCAGTTCATGTACACTTCTGAAAGAAAGCCTATGAATAATGGGATGACTCAGAAGAAAGGAGTTTTTGAGATTGATATTCTAAATGCCATATTGGCTCAGAACAAAATATTGACTCAGCAAGTCAATATGATTTCTCAGAATCTGACTGAATTACAAGCTGCATCCGGCAGTACTAAAGAAGCCTCCTCTGAAGGAAAAGCTTATGACCCTGAGAATCCTGCAATAGAAGAGGTGAATTACATGGGAGAATCCTATGGAAACACCTATAATCCTTCATGGAGGAATCATTCAAATTTCTCATGGAATGATCAACAGAAGCCTCAACAAGGCTTCAACAACAATAATGGTGGGAGAAATAAGTTTGGCAATAGCAAATCTTTTCCATCATCTTCTCAGCAACAGAAAAAGAATTCTAAGCAGAGCCTCTCTGGCTTAGCAAACATAGTCTCTGATCTATCTAAGACCACTCTCAGTTTCATGAATGAAACAAGGTCCTCCATTAGAAATTTGGAGGCACAAGTGGGTCATCTGAGTAAAAGAGTTACTGAAACTCCTCCTAGTACTCTCCCAAGCAATACAGAAGAGAATCCCAAAAGAGAGTGCAAGGCCATAACCACATCCAAAGTGGCCGAACCTGGAGAGAGTGAAAAGTCTGTGATTCCCAGTGAGGAAGACTTCAAGGGATGTCCACTGACCAATAAGGAGTTCCCTATTGAGGAACCAAAGGAATCTGAGGCTCATACAGAGACCATAGAGATTCCACTGAACTTACTGTTGCCATTCATGAGCTCTGATGAATATTCTTCCTCTGAAGAGGGTGAAGACATTGTTGAAGAGCAAGTTGCTCACTATCTGGGAGCAATCATGAAGCTGAATGCCAAGTTATTTGGTAATGAAACTTGGGAGGATGAACCTTCATTGCTCATCAATGAACTGAATACATGGATTCAGCAGACATTGCCTCAAAAGAAACCGGATCCTGGGAAGTTTTTAATACCTTACACCATAGGCACCATGACCTTTGAAAAGGCTCTGTGTGACCTGGAGTTAGGTATCAACCTCATGCCACTCTCTGTAATGGAAAAACTGGGATCTTTGAGGTACAAACTGCAAGAATCTCACTAGAGATGGTAGATAAATAAATGAAACAGGCTTATGGACTTGTAGAGGATGTCTTAGTGAAGGTTGAAGGCCTTTACGTCCCTGCTGACTTCATAATTCTAGACACTAGGAATAATGATGATGAATCCATCATCCTTGGAAGACCTTTCCCAGCCACAGCAAGGGCTGTGATTGATGTAGATAGAGGAGAGTTAGTCCTTCAATTGAATGAGGACTACCTTGTGTTCAAGACTCAAGGATCTTCTTCTGTAGACATGGAAAAGAAGCATGAAAAGCTTCTTTGAATACAAAGTCAGACAGAGCCCCCATACTCAATTTCTAAGTTTGGTGTTGGGAGGCCACAACCATGCTCTGAGCATCTGTGAAGCTCTGTAAGAGTTTCCTGTCAAGCTATTGACATTAAAGAAGCGCTTAATAGGAAGAAACCCAATTTTATTTATCTATATTAATTACTTTTTCATTCTATTTTCTAGTTTTAGTCTATATCTTCTTTAGGTTGATGATCATGTAAAGTCACAAAAATAGCTGCAGAAATAAAGCAGGAATAAAAAACAGCATCAAAAATAGCACACCATGGAGGACAAACTTACTGGCATTCAAACGCCGGTAAGGCTAGCAAAGTGGGCATTTAATGCCCAGTCTGGCACCATTCTGGGCGTTAAACGCCAAAAATGGCACACAGACTGGTGTTTAATGCCAAAAAAGGGTATCCGGTGTCTGGCTGGCGTTAAATGCTAGAACTGGCAGCCAGACTAGCGTTTAACACCAGAAATGGGTAGCAGCCTGGCATTCAACGCCAGAAATGCCACACAGAGGGTGTTTGAACACCAGAAAGGTGCAGGGATGAGAAATCGTTGACACCTCAGGATTTGTGGACCCCATAGGATCCCCACCTACCCCAACTTACTCTCTCTCCTCTTTACACCTTTTCATAACACTCTTCCCTAAAATAACCTCCACCAATCACCTCCATTTCTCCTCCAAAACCATCATACAACCCACCTATCCCCAAACACCATTCACCTATCAAATCTTACCTTCTTCCCCATAATCTCTTCACCACTCACATCCATCCACTATTTCCCATCATATAACTCACCTACTATTCCGAGGATTACCTGAAACTGTAGGTCGATCTCGGACGAGATCTTCTGTATCAATCGGAGTTGTCGTGTCCGACTTATTGGACGGAGTGATGGTGCTGATCCTTCATTACCGGAGGGTGGTGGTACCTGCAAGGGACTCCGATGCTTAAGTTAGCAAGGGTATGAAGTAGGTTTTTTTAGTAGGATTAGAGTATGAGTTATACCTGGGTGCTCCAGTGTATTTATAATAGTGTAAAATGACCTTTCTTAGATAAGATATGTTAGTTATCTTATCTTATCTTTATCTTCGAGCGAGGTCATCTTATCTTTAAGGGAATCGCCTTTATCTCTATAGGCTTGGTCTGCCTTTGGATTCGGGTCATGTTCCTCTGTTTGGGCCCTTTATTGGGCTTTTCAGGTAATTTGGCTGAGCTCTTTGAGAAGAGGTCAGAGTGTCCTGACCTGAAGAGGTCGGTCGCTTTGTCGATAGAACATCCTGGGTCGGACAGCTCGTCTCAGGGTATGAACAGTGCCCCTGTTCGAGCTTGGTTTTTAAGGTCGAGTCTTTTAGTCTTAGGACTTCGATCCTTCTCCAGTGAAACCGAACTTGAGCATTTTGTCGATTTCTTCGGTAGAGTTCTCCTTTGAATGCGGAACATTTGCTTTCTTTTAAAGCACGCGCTTTTACATTAGTGCTTTTGGCCTTGGGAACAAGCGAGGGTTTAATCCCCTCATTAATTGTTTTTTAATTGCGCCGTTTCTCTTTAATCTTTCCCTTTTGAATTGTGATTCTTCAGAGAAAAACGATTTCTCTTCTCCGTAACTTCCCTTTTCTTTCTCTCTTTCTGTTCTTGCTTGAAGTTTGCAGCTTTTTGTTTTTCTTCCTGTGACGTTGCTTCGGTAATTGTTCTGTGCTTTCCTTTCTTTGTGAGAGGGCGACTCTCTGACTCCACTACCTCCTTCCAATTTTGTTTTACCCCCTTTTTAAGAGAGTCTCGATCTTTTATTTTTAGAAAGTTTGAATCTTCTTTTGCTTGCTTGTGTCTGATTGTTTCTGCAATGTGCACTATTTTCGGGCTTTCTTAATTTGCCTGATCTTTTGCCGTTCTTTTTTTGATAGTTGCTGCTCTTAGGGCTTTGAATTTTTGTTACTACTCTTGATTGTGCCTTCTGGTTTGATACGAACTTTGCTTGATTCTGAGGAAGATACAATTTTTGATCATTTTCTACTTGGCATGCTTTGATGCTTGACAATTCCATTTGATGATAGACTGTTGGGTAAATGATGACGTTTTTATGATTTTGAAATGTTGTGGTTTGAAGGAGGGTTTTTTTCGCTCGAGAGATGCCAAAATGTAGACTTGAAAATTTTCCTGTCTCCTCATTCCTTTGCTGCCTCCAAAGGATGCCCCTAGATCTTTTGGCATAAGTTCTGGGGTTTCCTTTTGTTTGATATGCCTGGTTTATTTATTTGCATGTTTATATTGTTGAGTTGTATCCAGTTATGGCTGAGCTGCTCTTCGCTGACTTGCCTGAGATATTTGATTAGTACTTCGAGTAGTTTTAGTAATCCATCTTTTCTTAGATTGTAGGACTAGTTGGCCATGTCTTCTCACAAAAATATTGTAGAGACGTCTTCCAAAGTTTCTGAGGGGATGTCCGACTGGTTGGACTCCCTTGTCTTAATGTGTGTTTCGGTGGTGAATGCTGAGTTTTGTGGTAGCGGTGCCCAGGAGAGGGATTATGAGCTTGTAGCGCCTGATTCTGACGAGAGGGTTTGCTTTCCGACTTCAGTCAAGGGGGAGCATCCTTTCTTTTATGCCTATGAATATTTCTTCAGCCAATTCAACATTACTTTTCCTTTTACTACTTTTGAGACTGATTTGTTGTGGTCATGTAATGTTGCCCCGTCCCAGCTTCATCCGAATTCCTGGGGCTTTGTCAAGATTTTTCAATTGCTTTGTCATGAATTAGGCATCAAACCTTCTCAGACTATTTTTCTTTATCTTTTTGTTTTGGCCAAGCCTGGGGCTTCTTCCAAAAAGAAAGCTTCTTGGGTTTCTTTTATATCTGCTCAGGGACATAAAGTTTTTGCCATGTATGATGAATCCTTTAAGGATTTTAAGAACTATTTCTTTAAGGTTCGAGCTGTTAAGGGGGCCCGCCCCTTTTTTCTTGATGAAAATGATGAGCCTGATTTTCCTCTAGAATGGCAAAAGGATGTGACAGTGTCTCGTTATACCTGGGAGATGCTTGACGAGGTTGAGCGGGCTTTTGTGATTGTTCTAGAGGACATATGGGGGGAACCCCCATCTCGATACCAAAAAGTTTCTAGGGGACCCGTCCCTGGTCCGAACGGTGTTGGGTACAGTCCGACTTGTTTTTTATCCATTGTTTCTTTATCTTTGCTCCTCCTCCGAAAAAGCAAAAAATATCTGAGCCTTTTAACCTTGACGCCCCTGATTTTGATGCTGTTGAGTTTGTTGACCAGTAAATTGCCCCCTATGGAGGTCTTTCAATGGATGATGTGTCCGTTCTTCATCACTTAGAGTTCATAACTAAAAGTAGTGTGAAGATTGCTCATATGGGTGCGGCTATTTTTCGGACTGCTCAGGGTATCCTGGTCCATGCTACCAAATCTTTCATGATGGAGGCTAAGTCAAAGTTTGATAGGATAAAAGGTTTGAAGGAGGAGCTGGAGGTAAAGTTGGCGCAGGTGGAGAAAGAATTAGAGGGTGAAAAGACTAGTTCTGTGGCTTTAGCGGCTTCTGTGAAGTTGGCCAAAGACACTGCGCTGAAACACAAGGAGAGCTATGTTTCGGCTTACAGAGAAATGGTGCGTCTCCGTGGTGAATTGGAAACTGCCCGGGATGATTATGCCGAGCTCCAGGGTCACCTCTTGGACAGTGTGACTGCTGCTTATGAGAACTTAAAGGAATAGGTACGAGTTCTTGCACTCGAACTCGACCTTACCCTCTTTAGACTTGACAACATTGTGAGGGATGGTAAGATTGTTCCTGACGACCCTGATGATGATGATGCTGAGCCTCCTCCAGCGCCTTCCACCAAGGCTTCTGTCGTGCCAACTTCTTCAGCTCCTGCAGCCAGAATTGAGTCGGAACCTGACTGTCAGATCTTGAACCGAGAGGATGGGACAGTGGATGCTGTGCCACTAAACTCGCCCTCCATTGCCCCATGTTGATGCCGCTACTGGGAAGCCTTTGGATCCTCTTTAGTTATTCTTGGTATTGTGTGTAGTTAGCCTGACTTGTGGGCTTTTGAACTTTCGCTTTTGTAAATGGTATTTCGTTGACTGTTGACACTTTCTTATTTGCTTGTTTAGCAACTTTATCTTGAAAAACAAAGTGATTTTTGTGCTTTTTGGGCTGACTTTTGGTGGCCTTTGAAGCTTGCTATTATTATAACTGTGTTTCTATATCATACTCGTCTTGGTACCTTTGTAGACTTTGGAAGTGTCAGAATCTGACCTGATTGGCTTAATTCCTTTGCCTGATGTTATTTTCAGCAATTTCAGGTCTTTGTAAAGAATTACGCTGTGGTTGCCTGATTTTGTCAGGTCGGTTTTTTCTACCAATTGCTGTTTGTAATCCTCTTTTTTGGACCTCATTTAGGTCTCTTTCAGAGGTTACTTTGTAGCTTTATGTTTTGGGTTGATTTCGTCATGTCGGGCTCTTCTAAGTTATTTTTGTAATCCTCTTTCTTGGACCTTGTTCAGGTCTCTTTCAGGGATTACTTTTATAACTTCTTTGTGGGAGTCTGACTTCGTCATGTCGGGCTCTTCTAAGTTATTTTTGTAATCCTCTTTCTTGGACCTTGTTCAGGTCTCTTTCAGGGATTATTTTTATAACTTCTTTGTGGGAGTCCGACTTCGTCATGTCGGGCTCTTCTAAGTTATTTTTGTAATCCTCATTCTTGGACCTTGTTCAGGTCTCTTTCAGGGATTACTTTTATAACTTCTTTGTGGGAGTCCGACTTCGTCATGTCGGGCTCTTCTAAGTTATTTTTGTAATCCTCTTTCTTGGACCTTGTTCAGGTCTCTTTCAGGGAGTACTTTTATAACTTCTTTGTAGGAGTCCGACTTCATCCTGTCGGGCTCCTTTAAGTTATAGTAATCCTCTTTTATAGGGCTGGCCAGACCTCTTTCCAGGGCTTTACTTATAACTTCAGTTTTTGTGGCTGGTCTGACTTTTTTATGTTGGTCAGCTTTTAAGTTATTTTTTTAGCAATCTATTTTATTAGGACCTCGTCAGGTCCTTTCTATGGATCACTTTCTATAACTTCTTGCATTATTCTGTTTTCATCTTTGCCGATTTTGTAGAGATTGGGTTTAACCCTCATTTGGTCGACCTTTTGATGAATTTGGTTTTCATCTTTGGTCTTTATCGTGATCGCGTAGTGAATTTAAATTTCACTTTCTGCCGATCTATAGCTTTATAATCGGGTGATGAATGTTTCAGATTAATGTGGCTTGAACATTTGTAGAAGACCTAGACAGATTTTATTCAAAAGAAAATGCAAATATATACATGTGGGAGGCTTATCCTCTAAGTCGGGTGATTTGTAGGTCTTGGACTCACGCCTTGTTAAAAAACCTTTTCAGGAAAAAGAGTGCGCTTTATCCCAAGATCCTTTATCATCCCTAGCTATAGTACCTTCTCAGGTTGCAGGCGTGCCATGACTTAGGAAGCTCTCGCCCCTCGAGTTCGGACATTCTGTAGTAGCCCTTTCCAAGTACTTCTATGACCCGGAAAGGTCCTTTCCAGTTTGCTGCCAGCTTTCCTTCTCCAGGTCGGGCTATTCCAGTGTCATTATGGATTAGGATGAGGTCGTTCTCAGCAAAAGCTCGCTGTACTACCTTTTGACTGTATCTTGCAGCCATTCGTCATTTTAATGCTTCTTCCCTAATCTGAGCTCTTTCTTGTACCTCCGGAAGCAGGTCGAGTTCTTCCCTTTGAAGTTGGGAATTGGCTTCTTCACTATAGTGAATTACTCTAGGTGACCTTTCTTCAATCTCTACTGGGATCATTGCCTCCATTCCGTACGCTAATCGGAAGGGTAATTCCCTTGTGGTGGAATGTGGCGTTGTTCGATATGCCCATAGGACTTGTGGGAGTTCCTCAGCCCAGGCTCCCTTTGCATCCTGTAGTCTCTGTTTCAGCCCAGCCAATATGACTTTGTTGGCAGCTTCGGCTTGTCCATTGGCTTGGGGATGTTCTACATGAACTGTTGTTTTATATTCAAGTCGGCTGCTAGCTTTCTGAAGCCTGCATCTGTGAACTGGGTACCATTGTCTGTGGTGATGGAGTTTGGAACCCTGAACCTCATGACAATGTTCCTATATAGGAATTTTCAACTTCTTTGAGCTGTGGCATTAGCTAGGGGTTCTGCCTCGATCCACTTTGTGAAATAGTCTATCCCCAATATGAGGAATTTAACTTGTCCCGATCCCTGAGGGAAGGGCCCAAGAAGGTCGAGTCCCCATTTTGCGAACGGCCAAGGTGAGGTTACGCTGATGAGCTTCTCTGGTGGGGCAATGTGAAAGTTGGCATGTTTCTGACATGATGGACATGTCTTTACGAACTCGGTGGCTTCCCTTTGTAGAGTTGGCCAATATAACCCTGCGCGAAGTACTTTTTTGGTAAGTGCCTGTGCTCCTAGGTGATTGCCACAAATGCCACTATGTACTTCTTCTAGGACATCCTTTGTGTTAGAAGTCAGTACGCATTTTAACAATGGTATAGAAATCCCTCTTTTGTATAGAGTATTGTTTATGATAGCGTAGTATTGTGCCTCCCATTTTAACCTCTTTGCCTCCTTTTCTTTTGTGGGGAGTGCTTCTATTTTGAGGTAGTTAATTATGGGAGTCATCCATCCTTGATCCTGACCTGTTATGGTCAGGACTTTTTCTTCTTCAGAGATTGATGGATTTTGTAGAATTTCTTGAATGAGGCTTCTATTGTTACCCCCTGGTTTGGTGCTGGCTAGCTTTGAGAGTGTGTCAGCTCAGGCATTCTGTTCTTGGGGTATGTGACGGATCTCATATTCTCCGAGGCGTCCGAGCTGTTCTCTGGTTTTGTCCAAATACTTTTTCATAGTGGGGTATTTGACTTGATAGCTTCCTACTATTTGCGAAGTGACTACCTGTGAGTCGCTAAAGATGATAAGCTTTTGAGCTCCAACCTCCCTGGCCAGCTTCAAACTAGCTAGCAGTGCTTCATATTCCACTTGGTTGTTTGAGGCAGGAAACCCGAATTTGAGGGAGAGTTCGATTTGGGTTCCTTGGTGACTTTCAATTATCACATTCGCGCCGCTTCCAGCTTTATTTGAGGACCCATCCATGTAGAGATTCCATTTTGTGGGGGTTTCCGGTGTATTTGTAAATTCTGCGATGAAGTCGGCCAGGTATTGTGATTTGATGGCTATCCGAGCTTCGTATTGGAGGTCAAATTCGGACAACTCGACTGCCCATTGTAAGATTCTGCCTGCCAGGTCTGTTTTCTATAAGATCCCTTTTATGGGCTGGTTGGTCCGGACCCTGATGGTGTGGGCTTGGAAGCATGGACAAAGTCGTCAAGATGTTAGTATGAGAGCGTAGGAAAACTTCTCTATTTTTTGGTAGTTCATCTCGGCTCCTTGTAGCGCTTTACTGATGAAGTATACGGGTTCCTGCTCGTTGTCATTTTCTCAGACTAGTGCTGAGGCTACTGTCCGACTTCCTACTGCGAGGTACAATATGAGTGGTTCTCCTTCTCGTGGCCGAGTTAGGATAGGTGGCTGTCCCAGGAACCTTTTGAAATCTTGGAAGGCCTGCTCGCACTCTGTTGTCCATTCAAACTTCTTTCCCTTCCTTAGAGTAGCGTAGAAGGGAAGAGATCTTATTGCTGATCCAGCTAGAAATCTGGACAAGGCTGCTAACCTCCCGTTGAGTTGTTGTACCTCTTTGACACAAGTTGGGCTCTTCATGTCGAGTATGGCCTGACATTTGTCCGGGTTTGCTTTGATTCCTCTCTGTGTGAGCATAAAACCCAAGAATTTGCCGGATTCTACGGCGAAGGTGCATTTTGCGGGATTGAGTCGCATGCCATGCCGTCTTATAGTGTCGAACAACTGGGTCAGGTTGGACAATAGTGTCTCTTCATTTTGTGTCTTTATTAGCATGTCGTCTACGTAGACTTCTATAATTTTTCCGATGTGATCCGAAAAGACCTTATTCATTAACCTCTGATAAGTAGCTCCTGCATTTTTAAGACCAAAAGGCATGACAACATAGCAGTAGTTTGCTTTTGGGGTTAAGAAGGAAGTTTTTTCTTGGTCAGGTTGATACATTAGGATTTGATTGTATCCCGAATATGCGTCCATGAATGAGAGGTATTTATATCCGAATGAGGCATCGACCAGTGCGTCGATACTTGGGAGTGGATA
This sequence comes from Arachis hypogaea, assembly GCF_003086295.3. Lineage (NCBI taxonomy): Eukaryota > Viridiplantae > Streptophyta > Magnoliopsida > Fabales > Fabaceae > Arachis > Arachis hypogaea. The sequence goes on from NC_092041.1 coordinate 81,120,704, forward strand.
AGGATCCTTTGGGCAGGCTTTGTTGAGATCAGTGTAGTCGGTGTACATTCGCCACTTCCTGTTTGATTTTTTCACCAAGACGACGTTGGCTAGCCATAACGGGTTTTGGACTTCTCTTATGAATCCTGCCTCTAATAGAGCTTGTACCTGCTCTTCCACAGCATGAGAGCGTTTTGGTCCGAGCTTTCTGTGCCTCTGTTGCACTGGCCGAGATCCTGGGTAGACTGCTAGTTTGTGGCACATTAACTTGGGGTCTATGCCTGGCATGTCTGCGGCCTTCCACGCAAAGAGGTCGACATTATCTCGTAAGAACTGTATGAACGATTCTTTTATGTCTCCTTGTAGGATTGTACCGATACTGGTCGTTTGGTCCGGGGTATCCTCAATCTGGACTTTCTCTATTCTGCCTTCAGGTTGTGGGCGGAGTTCTTGCCGCCTCTGAACTCCACTGAGTTTGATTGTATGGAATTCTTCTCCTCTACTTCTGAGATCTAGACTTTTGTTGTAACAGCAGCGTGCCGTCTTCTGATCCGCTTTTATTGTAGCTATCCCTTCTGGAGTTGGGAATTTCATGCATAGATGTGGACTTGAGACTATTGCACTGAGCTGATTTAATGTTGTCCGACCTATTAAGACGTTATAGGCTGAACCTACGTCGACCACGATGTAATCTATCTTGAGTGTTCTTGATTGGTTTTCTTTTCCAAAGGTTGTGTGCAATGAGATGTATCCGAGTGGTTGAACCGGGGTGTCTCCTAGTCTGAACAGGCTGTTTGGATATGCTTTGAGTTCTTTTTCTTCTAAACCGAGCTTGTCGAAGGTAGTTTTGAACAAGATGTCGGCGGAGCTCCCTTGGTATATCAGTGTGCGGTAGAGGTTTGCATTCGCCAGTATAACAGTGATGACGATGGAATCGTCGTGTCCTGAGATTATACCGGATGCATCTTCTTTGGTGAAGGTAATCACGGGAATGTTGGGTGCTTCCTTCTTCCCTTCGACATGATATACCTCTTTAAGATGTCTCTTGCGAGATGATTTGGAGAATCCTCCTCCCGCAAATCCGCCGTGTATCATGTGGACGTGTCTTTCTGGTGTATGAGGTGACCTCTCGGTTTGTCTGATATCCTCTTCCCTTCTTCTTTTTCTTTGCTCATCGTCCTGGGTGGCCAGATACCGATCTAGCTTCCCCTCTCTTACTTGTTTTTCTATGACATTTTTTAAGTCCAAACATTCATTGGTGGGATGCCCGTGGATTTGATGATATTCACAATATTCAGCCCGATTTCCTCTTCCTTTTTTGCCTTTGAGTGGTCGAGCTAGGGGTATTTTTTCGGTGTTGCATACCTCTCTGTAGACATCCATGAGAGATACCCGAAGGGGGGTGTAATTGTGATATTTTTTATTTTTTCTCCGTGTCGATCTTCCTTCTTTTTGGATTCTTTGTCCTTATCCCGGTAGGTGAATCCAGATTTCGAAGTCTCTCCTAGTCGAGAGTTTTCCTCCATGTTGATGTACTTTTCTGCTCGTTCTTGTACTTCGTTTAGAGATGTGGGGTGTTTCTTCGATATAAATTGGCTAAAAGGTCCCTCTCGCAAGCCATTGATGAGGCCCATAATGGTGGCCTCTGTTGGTAGGTTCTGTATGTCTAGGCATGTTTTGTTGAATCTTTCCATGTAGTTACGGAGAGTTTCCCGTTCTCCTTGCCTGATTCCTAATAGACTTGGAGCGTGCTTAGCTTTGTCTTTTTGTATGGAGAATCAGGCCAAAAACTTATTGGCCAAGTCATCGAAATTCGAGATTGACCTAGAAGGTAGATTGTCGAATCATCTAATTGCCGTCTTTGTTAAAGTAGTAGGGAAGGCTTTCCATCGAATTGCATCTGAGGCGTCGGTAAGGTACATTCTACTTCTGAAATTACTGAGATGGTGGCCGGGGTCTGTAGTGCCGTCGTATAAAGTCATATCTGGGAGTTTAAAGTCTTTTGGAATTTTGGTCTTTATGATCTCTTTGGAGAATGGATCTTGTTCCTTGCGAGAGCTGTCCTCGTGAGGGGATCGGTTGGCTTTGGTCTTGAGATCGGCTTCAAGTTTTAAGAGTCTGTCCTCCAATTCCCGGCGTCGCCTTATTTCCTTCTGTAGGTCTTTCCCAGCCTCTCGTTGTCGTAGGGCTTCTTCTTCCAGTTGTTTTAAACGGTCTTGAAGCGCCTCCATGGCTCCTGCGTTCGGCGAATTCTTTTTGTTGTTAAGTTGAGAAGTATCCTTTGGGGTAGTGTCCGCGTTTTTGTGCGGCGTTCTATCCTCTAGATCTGAATTGTGACCATTGTCATGGTCGTCTGCCATAATGATGGGATGACGTACAGGTTCCCCGGCAACGGCGCCAGTTCCGAGGGTTATCTGAAACTGTAGGTCAATCTCGGACGAGATCTTCTGTATCGGTCGGAGTTGTCGTGTCCGACTTGTTGGACAAGGGACTCCGATGCTTAAGTTAGCAAGGGTATTAAGCAGGTTTTTTTAGTAGGATCAGAGTATGAGTTATACCTGGGTGCCCCAGTGTATTTATAATGGTGTAGAGCGACCTTTCTTAGATAAGATAAGTTAGTTATCTTATCTTATCTTTATCTTCGAGCGTGGTCATCTTATCTTTAAGGGAACCGCCTTTATCTCTATAGGCTTGGTCTGCCCTTGGATTCGGGTCGTGTTCCTCTATTTGGGCCCTTTATTGGGCTTTTCTGGTAATTTGGCCGAGCTCTTTGAGAAGAGGTCGAATTGTCCTTACCTGAAGAGGTCGGTCACTTTGTCGGTAGAACATCCGGGGTCAGACAGCTCGTCCCAGGGTATGAACACCTGATGACAAGTCATCATATACCCATTTTTCAAGCTAATTTCACTTGTTTCACTAGTCTTTATGCACTTTCTTGCATCCTAAGTAAGTAAATTGGAATGAAAATGCATGACTTCTTTAAATCAAACAACCACCATTAAATTGATGCTAAATCATGAGGTTTGAACTAAAATTAATTTATTTTTAATGAATTATAAACCTTATGAATTTAGAGATACTTTGATTGGTTGTTTTGGTTTCTTGTAGGTGAAGAAAGGAAGAAAAGAAGAAAAACGTGGGTTAGGAAGTGTGGCCAAGAGATGAGAAGTGTGGTGCAACATAGAAGGAAGAAGCAAACACTGCCCTCCACAAGAGCACATTGCCCTCCAGGAGAGCAGCATAATGAACCAAGCCTTAAAAGCATCACTGCCCTGCCCACAATAAGGGCGGAGCACAATTCTATGCCAAGGACCAAAGGAAGCAAAAACTCTGCCCTGCCCTCCTCAATAGCAATATCGGGCTTTCATGAAAAATAATTCAAAGGAAATTGCTTCCTAGTGTTTCCTATGGGTTTCGAACCCAAGAACAAGGAGGAAAGGAGTAGCACTCAAATACAAGGAAAACAAGCAAAACTTAGCTTGTTTTCAATCTCCAAGAATCGAACACAGCACCATGAGGAAGCAAGGAACTAGGCGTTACTTTGGTGACAAGAAAACCAAGGAAAAAGGAGCAGCATGTGCCTCCACCGAGTTTCGAACTTGGGACTTCACCCATTGGCAACATTGCCCTGCCCTCCACAAGGGCAGGGCAGCATTTCTTGGTGCATGGCCAGCGCACAAATTGGCACAGGCTTGAGCACTTGGCGCACAACATGGACGTACGGGCAGCAAGGCAAGGCGCACCATGGCAACACTGCCCTGCCCTCCACAAGGGCAGGGCAGCATCCTGATGCTAGACACGTAGCACACGCACGCACGAGGCTTCATCACACAATTTCCCTGCTCTGCCCTCCACAAGGGCAGGGCAGCCTCCTGGAAGCTACTTTCTCATGGGCTGAAAATTGGATTAAAAATCCAATTTAATTCATTTCTTCACCAAATCAAAAGCCCATCCAAATTCCAAAATCCAAGAATAGAATGTGTATAAGTACGAGATAGTTTGATGTAATTAGGACCTTCTTTTTTATTTTTGAATTTTCACATCTTTAGACTTGATTTTTCGTTGAGAGCTTGGAACTGAGATTTTAGATAATTGGGAAGGAGAATTGATCTCTCTTCTTCCTTGTTCTTGCTTGAGCACTTTTTACTTTTCTTGTTTGAATCTTGGGTGTGAAGAATTGAGGAATTTCTGTCTCAATCTCCATTCAAGATCTCTTTGATTTTCCTACTGCATAATTGAGTTGAATTCAATTTCCTTTACTGCTTCAATCTTCAATTTCTCTTTAATTGCTTTGTGAACTTGGGTCTGGGAAGGCAATTGAGATCTAGACTTTGCTATCTAGTCTCTGGAGTCCTTAGATCCAATTGGTTCTTCTGTTGAACCACTGCTGCAATTTAATTTCTATTTTCTGTTTGATATCTAGTTAAATTCAAATCATTTCTTACTTTGATAATTGTTGCAATTTAATTTCCCTTGCTTAAATTCTGAATTCCCAGTCCTCAAATCCCTTTTCCATTCAAGCAATTTATATTTCTTACACTTTAAGTTACTGTAATTTACATTTCTTGCACTTTAAGTTTCAGTCATTTAATTTCTTGTTCTTTAAGATTCAGCACCTTTACTTTCAATTCTCTTTAATTTCTGCAATTCCTCCCTCTCCCTTTACATTCTCTGCTATTTACTTACTGTTGGATACAAAATCACTCAACCAATACTTGATTCGCTTGACTAAATCAACCACTGAACTAAAATTGCTCAATCCTTCAATCCCTGTGGGATCGACCTCACTCCCATGAGTTTTATTACTTGATGTGACCTGGTACACTTGCCGGTGAGTTTTGTGTTGGATCGTTTTCCACACATCAACACCTACCCCCACCCACTCAAATTCAAACCATATCCCTCCCAAACCCCACCTCTATTACAAGAATTCCCTCTCCACTCCACTCCTATATGAGCCCTTCATCCCTCCTTCATTTTCACACATTATAACCACCTAAAACCCCCTTGGCCAAACCACTCACCCCCTCTATCTCCTCTATTTCTTCTTCTTCTCCTCCTCCTATCTTTCTTCTTTTTCTCGAGGACAAGCAAACCTTTTAAGTTTGGTGTGGGAAAAAGCTCTGCTTTTTATTTTTTCATAACCATTAATGGCACCTAAGGCCGGAGAAACCCCTAGAAAGTGGAAAGAAAAGGCAGTTGCTTCCAACTCCAAATCTTGAGAGATGGAGAGATTCATCTCACAAGCCCATCACTACAAAGAGGATGGAGCAAACAAGAGAGTACACTCATGGACCTCAACAAGAGCATGAGAAAGTCCCTCATCAAGAAATCCCTGAGATGCCCCAAGGGATGCATTTTCCTCCACACAACTATTGAGAGCAACTCAACACCTCTTTAAGGGGATTTGAGTTTCAATATGGAGAAACTAAGGATGGAGCACCAAGAGCACTCTATTATCCTCCATGAAATTAGAGAGGACGAAATAGCCATGAGGGAAGAACAACAAAGGCAATGAAGAGATATTGAGGAGCTAAAGCACTCCATAGGATCTTCAAGAGGAAGAACTAGCCGCCATCACTAAGGTGGATCTATTTTTTAATTTCCTTGTTATTTGTTTTTCTGATTTTTTTTCGTTTCTTGTGCTTTGTGTTTTGTCTATGTTTGTGTCTTTGTTACATGATCATTAGTGTCTAGTGTCTATGCCTTGAAGCTATGAATGTTCCATGAATCCTTCACCTTTCTTAAATGAAAAATGTTTCTAATTGCAAAAGAACAAGAAGTACATGAATTTCGAATTCTATCTTGAAATTAGTTTAAATATTTTGATGTGGTGGTAATACTTTTTATTTTCTGAATGAATGCTTGAACAGTGCATATTTTTTATAGTGAAGTTTATGAATGTTAAAATTGTTGGCTCTTGAAAGAATAATGAAAAAAGAGAAATGTTATTGATAATTTGAAAAATCATAAAATTGATTCTTGAAGCAAGAAAAAGCAGTGAAAAATACAAAGCTTGCGGAAAAAAAGTGGCAGAAAAAAAAAGAAAAAAAAAGAAAAAGCTAGCAGAAAAAGCCAGTAACCCTTTAAACTAAAAGACAAGGGTAAAGAGGATCCAAGGCATTGAGCATTAGTGGATAGGAGGGCCTAAAAGAATAAAATCATGGCCTAAGCGGCTAAATCAAGCTGTCCCTAACCATGTGCTTGTGTCATGAAGGTCCAAGTGAAAAGCATGGGACCGAGTGGTTAAAGTCATGATCCAAAGCAAAAGAATGTGCTTAAGAACTCTGGACACCTCTAACTGGGGACTCTAGCAAAGCTGAGTCACAATCTGAAAAGGTTCACCTAGTTTTGTGTCTGTGGCATTTATGTATTCGGCGGTAATACTGGAAAATAATATGCTTAGGGTCACGGCCAAGACTCATAAGTAGCTGTGTTCAAGAATTAACATACTGAACTAGGAGAATCAATAACACTATCTTAATTCTGAGTTCCTATGGATGCCAATCATTCTGAACTTCAAAGGATAAAGTGAGATGCCAAAACTGTTCAGACGCAAAAAGCTACTAGCCCCGTTCATCTAATTGGGACTAAGTTTCACTGATATTGTGAGATTCATTGTATATTCTCTTCTTTTTATTCTATTTTGTTTTCAGTTGCTTGGGGACAAGCAACAATTTAAGTTTGGTGTTATGATGAGTGGATAATTTATACGCTTTTTGGCATTATTTTTAGGTAGTTTCTAGTATGTTTTAGTTACTTTTTAGTATACTTTTGTTAGTTTTTATGCAAAATTCACATTTCTGGACTTTATTATGAGTTCGTGTGTTTTTCTGTGTTCAGGTAATTTCTTGCTGAAATTGAGGAACCTGAGCAAAAATCTGATTCAAAGGCTGATAAAGGACTGCAGATGCTGTTGGATTCTGACCCTCCTGCACTCGACCTTTTGTTCTTATGTATTTTCAACGGTGGAGTTTCTACACCTCATAGATTAAGCTGAGGAGCTCTGCTGTTACTCATGAATTAATGCAAGTAATATTGTTTTCCCTTCAATTCATGCCTACTTCTTCTCCAAGATATACTCTTGTACTTAATTCAGTTAAGTCAGAATGAAGGGGTGACCCATGACAATCACCCACTATCTTTAGTACTCGCTTAGCCAAGATCCGCATGCCTGACAACCACAAGCGGTCTATATGATGTTCAACGTAGTCATTGAACGCCAGCTGGAGTGTATTCTCTTGGGTCTCTGATCCATGCGTTTGACTAGCATCTCCTAATAATAGAGCATTCAAATGAGTGAGATTAGAAGCTTCGTGGTATAGGCTAGAAACAATTGGCAGGATTTCTGAGATCCGAAAAGTCTAAACCTTGTCTGTGGTATTCCGATTAGGATCTGGGAGGGGATGACTATGACGAGCTTCAAACTCATGACTATTGGGCGCAGTGACAGTGCACAAAAGGATCAATGGATCTTATTCCGACACAAGTGAGAACCGACAGATGATTAGTCCTGCGGTAAGAACCGTAGCCGGACCATTTTCACTGAGAGGACGGATGGTAGCCATTGACAACGGTGATCCACTAACTTACAGCTTGCCATGGAAGGAAGTGCGCATGATTGGATGAAGACAATAGGAAAGAGAGGTTCAGAAGCAACAAAGCATCTCCAAACGCTTATCTGAAATTCCCACCAATGAATTACATAAGTATCTATATCTTATTTTATGTTTTATTTATCTTTTAATTATCAACACCTCATAACCATTTAAATCCGCCTGACTGAGATTTACAAGATGACCATAGCTTGCTTCAAGCCGACAATCTCTGTTGGATCGACCCTTACTCACGTAAGGTATTACTTGGACGACCCAGTGCACTTGCTGGTTAGTTGTGCGGAGTTATGAAAAGTATGATCATAATTTCGTGCACCACTCTTTAATGCCTTTTTTTCACAACCATTCCAATCCATGTGTATTGAGTATATTAGTTATTAATTGTCAATATGAATGTGCTCATTACTTGGTTACATGTGATAATTATTGTTGTTATTGATGCTTGAGCTATGCTTCTCATGCTTGTTACTTGCATGCTTTTAACCCTCTTACATCTAGTTGTTATGACATGCCTTCATGTTTTTACTTGATGTCTTACTTGCATGTAGTAGCCACCACGTATTTAAGGCACTATTTTCTTTTCTTTCGCATTTATTATCACTTGGACTTTCTTCATTTCGTTTTTTAGCTATCTATATTTGACAATTTTTCTCTTTATTCCTTCCTTAGGATGGCCACCAAGAAAGGAAAAGAGAAGCTTCTGACAAGACACTGGCGAAGAGAGGAACTAAAAGAGCACCGGCTAAGGCACAACCATCAACAACAGTCAAGCCACCTACTAAGCGGGTGAAGAGGACTATCCGAGTTGATGAAGCAGAAAAGGCATTTCTCGTACAGGACTCCGCACGGTCCACTAATCATTACTGTGAGCGGATGTTCCCCATCATAGCAGAAAGGAATTATCGTAATGAGCACATCCTCATTCTTCCAATGCATTTCGTTGACTTTGTAGAGCCCCGCAGTGAAAGGAGACAGTGGGGATTCTTAAGGAGGCAGCCGCGGGAGGCCAATCTCTCTTGGGTAGTTGAATTCTACTCCAACTTTCACTCGCCTACCCTGCAGTCTGTCTATGTTCACCAAAAGTAAGTCCCTGTCTCCGAAGGTACAGAGAATACTGGATCTTCCACCTAGCCTAGAGGGGTTGGATGCCTATCAAGCGGCCCAGCTAGAGTGCCAGACATACCAGTTTGACTATAACAGTGTCCTTAGAGTCATCACCCTACCTGACTGCAACTGGATCTATGGATAACACTGGCTAAACCCAAGAGCATCTCCACCGAGGCACTTACCTTGGAGGCTCGCATGTGGGCACAAATTATGTCCCACTATATCTTTCTGAGCACTCATGAGTCCACATTCACTGCTGACATGGCTGTTTTTATCTAGTGCATTCTCACAAAGCAACCTCTTAACTTGCCCCAACTCATCTGGCAGGTTATGGGATACGTGCAGATCGCGAGCAACCTATCTTTTCCTGTATTGCTTACAGATTTGGTCTCTGCAGCTGGAGTATCCTATTGGGCTGGGTGATGACAAGTCATCATATACCTATTTTTCAAGCTAATTTCACTTGTTTTGCTAGCATTTATGCACTTTCTTGTATCCTAAGTAAGTGATTTGGAGTGAAAATGCATAACTTCTTTAAATCAAGCAACCACCATGAAATTAATGATAAATCATGAGGTTTAAGCTAATTTTAATTGAACTTTAATTGATTTATAAGCCTCTTGAATTTAGTGATACTTGGAGTGTTGTTTTGGTTTAATATAGGTGAAGAAAAGAAAAGAAAAGGAAAAGCGTGGCCTAAGAAGTGTAGCTAAGACAAGGAAAGCGTGGCCGAATCAAGAAAAAGCGTGCCGCATGCTAAGGGAGAAGCAACATTGCCCTCCACAAGGGCAGACTGCCCTCTAGGAGGGCAACATAGAGAACCAAACAAGAATAGGCAACTCTGCCCTGCCCACTACAAGGGCAGAGCACAAAATGGTGCCTTGGGACCAAGAGAAAGCAAACTCTGCCCTGCCCTTGTGGAGGGCAGAATCGGGCCCTATAAGGAAGAAAATCAAGGGGAAAATATCAACCATGCATGCTACAAGGTTCGAACAAGGAACCATGAGGAAGCTAAGCACTAAGGTTCACTACCGTGCCAAGAAACCAAGAAAATAATTGTAGCGCATGCGTCCGCCCAGTTTCGAACACGGGCTGTGAAGGAAGGGACTTTGCCCTGCCCTTGGCGCGGGCAGGGCAACATCGTGTGTGGCGCACCAAGAAGCACCAACGCGCGCACCAATTTTCTCCCATGGCAGCACCAAGCGCGCGCACCAACTCACGTCCCTGGCGCACCAAACCTTTCCTGCCCTGCCCTTGGCGCGGGCAGGGCAGCGTTTTGCGTCCCTGGCGCACCAATTTTCTTCCTGGCGCACCAATTTTCTTCCTGGCAGCACCAACGAGCGCACGCACCATCCCTGGCAGCACCAACTTTTCCTGCCCTGCCCTTGGCGCGGGCAGGGCAGCATCTGGCCGCACCAACTCGCACCATGGCCGCACCAATCTCATGCACCAAGCATCAATTTTCTGCCCTGCCCTCCACAAGGGCAGGGCAGCCTCCTGGGAGTGAATTTCAATGGGCCAAAAATTCAAATTAAAAATCCATTTGAATTCATTTCTTCACCAAATTAAAAGCCCATCCAAATCCCAAAATCCAAGAATAGAAAGTGTATAAATAGAAGTGATGAGCGGATAATTTGTATACTTTTTGGCATTGTTTTTAGTATGTTTTTAGTATGATCTAGTTAGTTTTTAGTATATTTTTATTAGTTTTTAGTTAAAATTCACTTTTCTGGACTTTACTATGAGTTTGTGTGTTTTTCTGTGATTTCAGGTATTTTCTGGCTGAAATTGAGGGACCTGAGCAAAAATTTGATTCAGAGACCAAAAAGGACTGCAGATGCTGTTGGATTCTGACCTCCCTCTACTCGAAGTGGATTTTCTGGAGCTACAGAAGCCCAATTGGCGCGCTCTCAACGGCGTTGGAAAGTAGACATCCTGGGCTTTCCAGCAATATATGATAGTCTATACTTTGCCCAATATTTGATGGCCCAAACCGGCGTTCAAAGTCACCCTCAGAAATCCCAACGTTAAACGCTGGAACTGGCACCCAAATGGGAGTTAAACGCCCAAACTGGCACTAAAGCTGGCGTTTAACTCCAAGAAGAGTCTCTGCACGAAAAATGCTTCATTGCTCAGCCCAAGCACACACCAAGTGGGCCCGGAAGAGGATTTTTATGTCATTTACTCATTTCTGTACACCTTAGGCTACTAGTTTTCTATAAGTAGGACCTTTGACTATTGTATTAAAAATCTTTTGATCACTTTAGATCTCTAGATCATCTTTGGACATTTTAGTTCTTATATCATTGGGAGGCTGGCCATTCGGCCATGCCTAGACCTTATGCTTATGTATTTTCAACGGTGGAGTTTCTACACACCATAGATTAAGGTGTGGAGCTCTGCTGTACCTCGAGTATTAATGCAATTACTATTGTTCTTCCATTCAATTCCGCTTGTTCTTGTTCTAAGATATCACTTGTTCTTCAACTTGATGAATGTGATGATCCGTGACACTCATCATCATTCTCACCCACGAACAAGGTGACTGACAACCATTCTTGTTCTACAAGCGATCAAGGCTCTAGTGAATATCTCTTGGATTCCTGATTGCACGATGCATGGTTGATCGCCTGACAACCGAGTGCTCGTCTGACAAACGAGCCAACCATTCCGTGAGATCAGAGTCTTCGTGGTATAGGCGAGAACTGATGGCGGCATTCAAGAGAATCCGGAAGGTCTAACCTTGTCTGTGGTATTCTGAGTAGGATTTAATGATTGAATGACTGTGACGTGCTTCAAACTCCTGAGGGCGGGGCGTTAGTGACAGACGCAAAAGAATCACTGGATTCTATTCCGGCCTGATTGAGAACCTACAGATGAATTCCGCTATGCTGTGACAGAGCATATGCAATCGCTTTCACTGAGAGGATGGGAGGTAGCCACTGACAACGGTGAAACCCTTGCTTAAGCTTGCCATGGAAAGGAGTAAGAAGGATTGGATGAAGACAGTATGAAAGCAGAGAGACGGAAGGGAAGGCATCTTCATGCGCTTATCTGAAGTTCCTACCAATGAATTACATAAGTATCTCTATCTTTACCTTTGTGTTATTTTCGTTCATCACCATTATCATTTGAGTTTGCCTGACTAAGATTTACAAGATGACTGATGAGCGGATAATTTATTCGCTTTTTGGCATTGTTTTCATATAGTTTTTAGTAAGTTTAAGCTACTTTTAGGGATGTTTTCATTAGTTTTTATGTTAAATTCACATTTCTGGACTTTACTATGAGTTTGTGTGTTTTTCTGTGATTTCAGTTAAATTCTGACTGAAATTGAGGGATTTGAGCAAAACTCTGAAGAAGGCTGACAAAAGGACTGCTGATGCTGTTGGAATCTGACCTCCCTGCACTCGAAATGGATTTTCTGGAGCTACAGAACTCCAATTGGCGCGCTCTCAACGGCGTTGGAAAGTAGACATCCCGGGCTTTCCAGCAATATATAATAGTCCATACTTTATTCGAAGAATGACGACGTAACTTGGCGTTGAACGCCAAGTACATGCTGCTGTCTGAAGTTAAACGCCAGAAAAACGTCATGATCCGGAGTTGAACGCCCAAAACACGTCATAACCTGGAGTTTGACGCCAAGAAATGCCTTAGCACGTGAATTCATCAAGCTCAGCCCAAGCATACAACAAGTGGGCCCCGGAAGTGAATTTATGCATCAATTACTTACTCATGTAAACCCTAGTAGCTAGTCTAGTATATATAGGACATTTATCTATTGTATTAGACATCTTTTGACCATCTTTTGACCATTCTTAGTCTTTTTCATTCGGTCACTTGATCAGGGAAAGGGCTGGCCATTCGGCCATGCCTGAACCTCTTGCTTATGTATTTTCAACGGTGGAGTTTTTGCACACCATAGATTAAGGGTGTGGAGCTCTGCTGCACCTCAAGTATTAATGAAATTCTATCTTCTTTTATTCAAATCTCTTTTATTCTTATTCCAAGATATTCATTCGTACCCAAGAACATGATGAATGTTATGAGTCAAATTACCCTCATTATCATTCTCACTTATGAACGCGCGTGATTGACAACCACTTCCGTTCTACATGCAACAGAGCTTGAATGCGTATCTCTTAGATTCCCCAACAGAATCTTCGTGGTATAAGCTAGATAGATGGCGGCATTTATGAGGATCCGGAAAGTCTCACCTTGTCTGTGGTATTCCGAGTAGGATCCTGGGAATCCGGAAAGTCCAACCTTGTCTGTGGTGTTCCGAGTAGGATTCCGGTAATGAGTGACTGACCGTGACGTGCTTCAAACTTTAACTTGCTGGGCGTTAGTGACAAACGCAAAAGAGGGATTCTATTCCAGTAGGAGCGGGAACCAACCGGTGATTAGCCGTACTGTGACAGAGTGCGTTAGCATAGTTTTCACTGCGAGGATGGGATGTAGCCATCAGCCATGGGTGATGCCTCCAGACTGGTTAGCTGTGCGAGTGACAGCCGCACAGGATATTTCCCCGTGAGGAATGAAAGTAGCCACAGTTGATGGTGAACCCCTATACAAAGCTTGCCATGGAAAGGAGTAAGAAGGATTGAGTAGAAGGAGTAGGAGAGCAGGCGTCCGAGAGCTCTACAGCATCTCCATCCGCTTATCTGAAATTCCCACCAATGAATCTGCATAAGTGTTCTATCCCTTTTATTATTTCTTCTTTTTATTTATTAATTATTCGAAAACCCATAAACCATTTTTAATCTGCCTAACTGAGATTTGCAAGGTGACCATAGCTTGCTTCATACCAACAATCTCTGTGGGATCGACCCTTACTCACGTAAGGTTTATTACTTGGACGACCCAGTACACTTGCTGGCTAGTTGAACGGAGTTGTGTCCACTCGTGCCAATTTCAAATTCCATAATTTTACAATTACGTGCAACTACAGCACCAAGTTGATAAATGCAACTCAAAGAATAGTGATCACAATTTCGTCCACCAAGTTTTTGGCGCCGTTGCCGGGGATTGTTCGAGTATGGACAACTGACGGTTCATCTTGTTGCTCAGATTAGGTAATTTTCTTTCCAAAAATCTTTTTCAAAAATTTTTCTTTTATTTTTCGTTTTTACAAACTTTATTTTTCGAAAAAATTAAAATAAAAATACAAAAAAATTAGAAAATCATAAAAATCAAAAATATTTTGTGTTTCTTGTTTGAGTTTTGTGTTAATTTCTAAGTTTGGTGTCAATTGCATGCTTTTAAAATTTTTCTTGCACTTTTTCGAAAATCCCATGCATTCATAGTGTTCTTCATGATCTTCAAGTTGTTCTTGATAAGTCCTCTTGTTTGATCTTGATGTTTTCTTGTTTTGTGTTGTTTGTTGTTTTTCATATGCATTTTTGCATTCATATTTTCCATGCATTAAAAATTTCTAAGTTTGGTGTCTTGCATGTTTTCTTTGCATCAAAAATTTTTCAAAATTATGTTCTTGATGTTCATCATGATCTTCAAAGTGTTCTTGGTGTTCATCTTGACATTCATAGCATTCTTGCATGCATTCATTGTTTTGATCTAAAAATTTCATGCATTGAGTATTTTTGTTGTTTTTCTCTCTCATAATTAAAAATTCAAAAATCAAAAAAATATCTTTTCCTTATTTCCCTCCAAAATTTCAAAATTTTGGGTTGACTTGGTCAAAAATTTTCAAAATTAGTTGTTTCTTACAAGTCAAGTCAAAATTTCAATTTTAAAAATCTTATCTCTTCAAAATCTTTTTCAAAAATCATATCTTTTTCATTGTTCATATAATTTTCGAAAATTTCAAAAATTATTTTTCAAAATATTTTCAAAATCTTTTTCTTATCTTTTTATCAAATTTTCGAAAATTAGCTAACAATTAATGTGATTGGTTCAAAAATTTGAAGTTTGTAACTTTCTTGTTAAGAAAGGTTCAATCTTTAAATTCTAGAATCTTATCTTGTAGTTTCTTGTTAGTTAAGTATTTTTTAAAATTAAACCTTTTTCAAATATCTTTTTCAAATATATCTTTTTATCTTTTATCTTATCTTTTTCAAAAATTTTATCTTTTTCAAAATTTGATTTCAAAATATCTTATCTTTTTCTTATCTTCTTATCTTTTTCAAATTTTGATTTCAAATCTTTTTCAATCAACTAACTAACTTTTTGTTTGTTTCTTATCTCTTTCAAAACCATCTAACTACTTCTCCCTCTTTAATTTTCGAAAATATCTCATTCCTTTTTCAAAACTTCTTTTTAATTAATTAATTGTTTCAAATTTTAATTTCAATCCCATTTATCTCTAATTTTCAAAATTCACTAACCCCTTTTTAAAATTATTTTCGAATTCTTCTCTCTCTTCTCTTACCTTCTTCTATTTAATTATTTAATTACTAACACTTCTCTTCACCTCTCTTCATTCAAAAATCCGAACCTCCTTCTTCATTCTTCTACCCCTTTCTTCTTCTATTAACATAAAGGAATCTCTATACTAGATTCCTTTTTCTTTTCTTGTTTTCTTCTCTCTTTCTTATGAGCAGGAACAAGGATAAAGGCACTCTTGTTGAAGTTGATCCAGAACCTGAAAGGACTCTGAATAGAAAATTAAGAGAAGCTAAATTACAACAATCCAGAAACAACCTTTCAGAAATTTTCGAACAAGAGAAAGAGATGGCAGCCGCAAATAATAATGATAATAATGCAAGGAGAATGCTTGGTGACTTCAGAAAGCCAACGTCCAAGTTTGATGGAAGAAGCATCTCCATCCCTGCCATTGGAGCTAATAACTTTGAGCTTAAGCCTCAACTAGTTGCATTAATGCAACAAAACTGCAAGTTTTATGGACTTCCATCTGAAGATCCTTATCAGTTCTTAACTGAGTTCTTGCAGATCTGTGAGACTGTAAAGACGAATGGAGTAGATCCTGAAGTCTACAGACTCATGCTTTTCCCTTTTGCTGTAAGAGACAGAGCTAGAACATGGTTGGATTCACAACCTAAGGATAGCCTGAACTCATGGGATAAGCTGGTCACTGCCTTCTTAGATAAGTTCTTTCCTCCTCAAAAGCTGAGCAAGCTAAGAGTGGATGTTCAAACCTTCAAACAAAAAGATGGTGAATCCCTCTATGAAGCTTGGGAAAGATACAAGCAGCTGACCAAAAGATGTCCATCTGACATGTTTTCAGAATGGACCCTATTAGATATATTCTATTATGGTCTCTCTGAATTTTCGAAAATGTCACTGGATCATTCTGCAAGTGGATCTATTCACCTGAAGAAAATGCCTGAAGAGGCTCAAGAACTCATTGACATGGTTGCTAACAACCAGTTCATGTATACCTCTGAGAGGAATTCTGTGAATAATGGGATACCTCAGAAGAAAGGAGTTCTTGAAATTGATGCTCTGAATGCCATATTGGCTCAGAACAAAATGTTGACTCAACAGGTCAACATAATCTCTCAAAATCTGAATGGATTGCAACATGCATCCAAAATTACTAGAGAGGCAGCTTCTGAAGAAGCTTATGATCCTGAGAACCCTGCCATGGCAGAGGTTAATTATTTGGGTGAACCTTATGGAAACACTTATAACCCATCATGGAGAAATCACCCAAATTTCTCCTGGAAGGATCAACAAAAACCTCAACAAGGTTTTAACAATGGTGGACGCAATAGGCTGAATAATAGTAAGCCATATCCATCATCTTCTCAGCAACAGACAGAGAACTATGAACAAAATAACTCTAATTTAGCTAATATAGTCTCTGATCTGTCAAAGGCCACTTTCAGTTTCATGAATGAAACCAGATCCTCCATTAGAAATTTGGAGGCACAAGTAGGCCAGCTGAGTAAGAAAGTTATTGAAACTCCTCCCAGTACTCTCCCAAGCAATACAGAAGAAAATCCAAAAGGAGAGTGCAAAGCCATTGACTTAATCAAAGTGGCCGAATGCACTAGGGAGGAGGAGGACGAAAATCCTAGTGAGGAAGACCTCCTGGGACGTCCTTCAAGCAAGAAGGAGCTTCCTATTAAGGATCCTGAGGAATCTGAGGCTCATACAGAGACCATAGAGATTCCATTAAATCTCCTTCTGCCATTCATGAGCTCTGACTATTATTCATCCTCTGAAGAGGATGAAGATGTGACTGGAGAGCAAGTTGCTCAATATTTAGGAGCTATCATGAAGCTGAATGCCAAGCTATTTGGTAATGAGACTTGGGAAAGTGTACCTCCCTTGCTCATTAGTGACCTAGATACTTGGATTCAGGAAACTCTACCTCAAAAGAAACAAGATCCTGGCAAGTTCTTAATACCTTGCACCATTGGCACCATGAGCTTTGAAAAAGCTCTATGTGATCTTGGGTCAGGGATAAATCTGATGCCACTCTCTGTAATGGAGAAGCTGGGGATCATTGAGGTACAACCTGCCTTGTTCTCATTACAATTGGCAGACAAATCCATAAGACAAGCTTATGGAATGGTAGAGGACGTACTAGTAAAGGTTGAAGGCCTTTACATTCCTACTGATTTCATCATCCTAGACACTAGGAAGGAAGATGATGAATGCATCATCCTAGGAAGACCTTTCCTAGCCACAGCAGGAGCTGTAATAGATGTCAATAGAGGGGAGTTAGTCCTTCAATTGAATGGAGAATATCTTGTGTTTCAAGCACATGGCCATCCCTCTGTGACAAAAGAGAGTAAGCATGAAGAGCTTCTCTCAGTTCAAGGTCAAGAAGAGCCCACACAATCAGACTCTAAGTTTGGTGTTGTGAAGCCACAACCAAACTCTAAGTTTGGTGTTCAAACCCCATATCCAAACTCTAAGTTTGGTGTTGGGACTAGACAACATTGACTTGATTGCTCTGTGGCTCCATGAGAGCCACTGTCAAGCTATTGACATTAAAGAAGCGTTTGTTGGGAGGCAACCCAATTTTATTTATCTAATTTTATTTTATTTTGTTTTGGTGTTATTTTTGTGTTGAATTAGGTACATGATCATGAGGAGTCACGAAAAAAAAATCAAAAAAATTAAAAACAGAGTCAAAAACAGAAGAAAAAAATTTTCACCCTGGAGGACGCACGGGCCGGCGTTCAACGCCCAGAAGATGCATCTGGCCGGCGTTCAACGCCAGAACAGAGCATCTTTCTGGCGCTGAATGCCCAAAACAAGCAACATCCTGGCGTTTAACGCCAGGATGCGCACACAGAGGACAATCTGGCGCTGAACGCCAGAAACAAGCTTGAAACTGGCGTTCAACGCCAGAAACAAGCATCACATGGGCGTTTAACGCCCAGAACATGCACCAATGGGCGTTTGAACGCCAGAATGGTGCATGAAGGCAATTTACACGCCTATAGAGTGAAGGAATGGTATTTCTTTTCACCTCAGGATCTGTGGGCCCCACAGGATCCCCACCTCAGGATCTGTGGACCCCACAGGATCCCCACCTACCCTATTCTCACCTTCCCTCTTAATCCTATTTTTGTGATTTGAATATCCATGTCACAATTCCCAATATTCTTCATCAATCACCTCAATTCCTGTTCCCAATTACCCCATTCACCATTCACATCAATCCCCTCTTCCCTATAAACCCCACCTACCTCCATTACATTCAAATTCAATTTCCCATCCTTTCCCACCCAAAATGGCCGAAACCCAACCCCCCCTCTCCCTATAAATACCTCTCCTTTCTTCTTCATTTTCACACAACACAAACCCCTTCTTCTCTCCTATAGCCGAACCCCTCTTCTTCCTCTCTTCCCATATTCTCTTCTTCTTCTTCTACTCTTCTTTTCTTTTTTTGCTCGGGACGAGCAAATTTTAAGTTTGGTGTGGTAAAAAGCCTAAGCTTTTTATTTTTCATTCACCATCAATGGCACCCAAGACCGGAGTTTCCTCAAGAAAAGGAAAAGGGAAGGCAAAAGCTTCCACTTCCGAATCATGGGAGAAGGAGAGATTTATCTCCAAGAGCCACCAAGACCACTTCTATGATGTTGTGGCAAAGAAGAAGGTGATCCCTGAGGTCCCTTTCAAGCTCAAAAAGAATGAGTATCCAGAAATCCGACATGAAATTCAAAGAAGAGGTTGGGAAGTCATAACCAACCCCATGCAACAAGTCGGAATATTAATGGTTCAAGAGTTCTATGCTAATGCATGGATCACTAGGAACCATGATCAAAGTATGAACCCGAATCCAAAGAACTATCTCACAATGGTTCGGGGGAAATACTTAGATTTCAGCCCATGATGCAAGGTGATGAACGCCCCTACACAAGAAGGGTCAACTTCAATCAAAGGTTGGACCAAGTCCTAATGGACATTTGTGTGGAAGGCGCACAATGGAGAGTAGACTCCAAAGGCAAACCGGTCCAACTAAGAAGACTGGACCTCAAGCCTGTAGCTAGAGGATGGTTGGAGTTCATCCAAAGATCCATCATCCCTACAAGCAACCGATCTGAAGTTACTGTGGATCGGGCCATCATGATTCATAGCATCATGATTGGAGAAGAAGTGGAAGTTCATGAAGTCATCTCTAATGAACTCTACAAAATAGCTGACAAGCCTTCATACTTGGCACGGCTAGCCTTCCCCCACCTCATATGCCATCTATGTTATTCTTCCGGAGTTATCATAGATGGAGATGTCTCCATTGAAGAAGACAAGCCCATCACCAAGAAAAGGATGGAGCAAACAAGGGAAGTTCCTCACGGCCCCCAAGGAGAACATGAGGAAGTTCATCATCAACAAATGCCTCATGGAATGCACTTTCCTCCCAACAACTATTGGGAGCAACTCAGTACCTCCTTAGAAGACTTGAGCCATAATGTGGAACAACTAAGGGTGGAACACCATGAACACGCCCTCACTCTCCAAGAATTAAGAGAAGATCAAAGAGCTATGAGGGAGGAGCAACAAAGGCAAGGAAGGGACATAGAAGAGTTGAAGAACATCATTGGTCCTTCAAGAAGAAGACGCCACTAGAGGTGGATTCATTCCTTGTTCTTTATTTTCTTTCTGTTTTCGGTTTTTAAGTGTTATGTTTATCTATGTTTTTGTGTCTCTACTTCATGATCATTAGTGTGTAACCATGCCTTAAAGCTATGAATAAAATCCATTAGTCTTTCACCTCTCTTAAAAGAAAAATGTTTTAATTCAAAAGAACAAGAAGTACATAATTTTCGAAATTATTAGTGAATTTAATTTAATTATATTGATGTGGTGGCAATAATTTTTGTTTTCTGAATGAATGAATGAACAGTGCATATTTTTGATCTTGTTGTTTATGAGTGTTAAAATTGTTGGTTCTTGAAAGAATGATGAACAAAGAGAAATGTTATTGATGATCTGAAAAACATCATGAAATTGATTCTTGAAGCAAGAAAAAGCAGTGAAAAAAAAAAGTGGCGAAAATTTTAGCAAAGATCCAAGGCTTTGAGCATAAATGGATAGGAGGCCCAAGGAAATTAAAAATCCAGGCCTAAGCGGCTAAATCAAGCTGTCCCTAACCATGTGCTTGTGTCATGAAGGTCCAAGTGAAAAGCTTGAGACTGAATGGTTAAAGTCATGATCCAAAGCTAAAGAGTGTGCTTAAGAGCTCTGGACACCACTGACTGGGGACTTTAGCAAAGCTGAGTCACAATCTGAAAAGGTTCACCCAGTTATGTGTCTGTGGCATTTGTGTATCCGGTGGTAATACTGGAAGACAAAGTGCTTAGGGCCACAGCCAAGACTCATAAAGAAGCTGTGTTCAAGAATCAACATGCCTAACTAGGAAAGTCAATAACACTATCTGAAATTCTAAGTTCCTAGAGAAGCCAATCACTCTAAACTTCAAAGGAAAAAGTGAGATGCCAAAACTGTTCAGAAGCAAAAAGCTACAAGCCCCGCTCATCTAATTATATTAATATTCATTGATATTTTGGACTTTATAGTATATTCTCTTCTTTTTATCCTACTTGATTTTCGGTTGCTTGGGGACAAGCAACAATTTAAGTTTGGTGTTGTGATGAGCGGATAATTTATACGCTTTTTGGCATTGTTTTCATATAGTTTTTAGTAAGTTTAAGCTACTTTTAGGGATGTTTTCATTAGTTTTTATGTTAAATTCACATTTCTGGACTTTACTATGAGTTTGTGTGTTTTTCTGTGATTTCAGGTAAATTCTGACTGAAATTGAGGGATTTGAGCAAAACTCTGAAGAAGGCTGACAAAAGGACTGCTGATGCTGTTGGAATCTGACCTCCCTGCACTCGAAATGGATTTTCTGGAGCTACAGAACTCCAATTGGCGCGCTCTCAACGGCGTTGGAAAGTAGACATCTAGGGCTTTCCAGCAATATATAATAGTCCATACTTTATTCGAAGAATGACGACGTAACTTGGCGTTGAACGCCAAGTACATGCTGCTGTCTGAAGTTAAACGCCAGAAAAACGTCATGATCCGGAGTTGAACGCCCAAAACACGTCATAACCTGGAGTTTGACGCCAAGAAATGCCTTAGCACGTGAATTCATCAAGCTCAGCCCAAGCATACACCAAGTGGGCCCCGGAAGTGAATTTATGCATCAATTACTTACTCATGTAAACCCTAGTAGCTAGTCTAGTATATATAGGACATTTATCTATTGTATTAGACATCTTTTGACCATCTTTTGACCATTCTTAGTCTTTTTCATTCGGTCACTTGATCAGGGAAAGGGCTGGCCATTCGGCCATGCCTGAACCTCTTGCTTATGTATTTTCAACGGTGGAGTTTCTGCACACCATAGATTAAGGGTGTGGAGCTCTGCTGCACCTCAAGTATTAATGAAATTCTATCTTCTTTTATTCAAATCTCTTTTATTCTTATTCCAAGATATTCATTCGTACCCAAGAACATGATGAATGTTATGAGTCAAATTACCCTCATTATCATTCTCACTTATGAACGCGCGTGATTGACAACCACTTCCGTTCTACATGCAACAGAGCTTGAATGCGTATCTCTTAGATTCCCCAACAGAATCTTCGTGGTATAAGCTAGATAGATGGCGGCATTTATGAGGATCCGGAAAGTCTCACCTTGTCTGTGGTATTCCGAGTAGGATCCTGGGAATCCGGAAAGTCCAACCTTGTCTGTGGTGTTCCGAGTAGGATTCCGGTAATGAGTGACCGTGACGTGCTTCAAACTTTAACTTGCTGGGCGTTAGTGACAAACGCAAAAGAGGGATTCTATTCCAGTAGGAGCGGGAACCAACCGGTGATTAGCCGTACTGTGATAGAGTGCGTTAGCATAGTTTTCACTGCGAGGATGGGATGTAGCCATCAGCCATGGGTGATGCCTCCAGACTGGTTAGCTGTGCGAGTGACAGCCGCACAGGATATTTCCCCGTGAGGAATGAAAGTAGCCACAGTTGATGGTGAACCCCTATACAAAGCTTGCCATGGAAAGGAGTAAGAAGGATTGAGTAGAAGGAGTAGGAGAGCAGGCGTCCGAGAGCTCTACAGCATCTCCATCCGCTTATCTGAAATTCCCACCAATGAATTTGCATAAGTGTTCTATCCCTTTTATTATTTCTTCTTTTTATTTATTAATTATTCGAAAACCCATAAACCATTTTTAATTTGCCTAACTGAGATTTGCAAGGTGACCATAGCTTGCTTCATACCAACAATCTCTGTGGGATCGACCCTTACTCACGTAAGGTTTATTACTTGGACGACCCAGTACACTTGCTGGCTAGTTGAACGGAGTTGTGTCCACTCGTGCCAATTTCAAATTCCATAATTTTACAATTACGTGCAACTACAGCACCAAGTTGATAAATGCAACTCAAAGAATAGTGATCACAATTTCGTCCACCAATGACCATAGCTTGCTTCAATACTAACAATCTCCGTGGGATCGACCCTTACTCGCGTAAGGTTTATTACTTGGACGACCCAGTGCACTTGCTGGTTAGTTGTGCGGGATTGCAAAAGTGTGATTGCAATTTCGTGCACCAAGTTTTTGGTGCCGTTGCCGGGGATTGTTCAAGTTTTGAGCAAGCTTTTGGTAACATCAGTGCCAAGATCCGGCAACAACACCAAATTTTTGGCTTTATTGCCAGGGATTGTTCAAGTTTGGACAACTGACGGTTCATCTTGTTGCTTAGATTAGGTATTTATTTTTTTCGAAATTCTTGAAGATGAATTCTAGAGTTTCATGATGATTTGTTGAAGTCTGGCTGGCTGAGAAGCCATGTCTAATCTCATTGGACCGAGGTTTCAACTTATCACCACAAGAGCTTGTTGATTTTTATCAAATCTTGCTTTTGGAGCAGTGATCTGCTAAGGCTTGGCTGGCCTTTGGCCATGTCTAGTGTTTTAGACCGAAGCTTTCTTTGAGAGCTTGGCTGGCTGTGAAGCCATGTCTAATTCCTGGACCGGAGTCTTAGACTAGCATTGCACTGATTCCTGGAATTCTCATTAAGAATTTTGATACCTTTTTCCACTTAATTTTCGAAAAACACAAAAAAATTTTTACAAAATCATAAAATCCAAAAAAATATTTCTTGTTTGAGTCTAGTGTATCATCATAAGTTTGGTGTCAATTGCATGTATGTGTCTAAGTGATCTTCAAGATGTTCTTGATGATTTACTTGCTCTGATCTTTGAATTCAATTTGACTTGATTATTTTGTGTGTCTCATATGCATTTTCATTTTGTTAGTGTCAGTAGTATACAAACTGCTAAGTTTGGTGTCTTGCATGCATTGTTATTTGATTCTTGTTGCATTTTGGTTTGTCCTTATTATTAAAAATCCAAAAATATTTTTAATTTGTGTCTTTTCAAGTCAATAATACAGAGAATTGAAGATTCAGAACATACAGCAGAGGAATTGCACAGAAAAAGCTGGGCGTTCAAAACGCCCAGTGAAGAAGGACAGACTGGCGTTTAAACGCCAGCCAGGGTACCTGGTTGGGCGTTTAACGCCCAAAAGGGTAGCATTTTGGGCGTTAAACGCCAGAATGGATACCATTCTGGGCGTTTAACGCCAGGATGGCTAGAGGGGAAGATTTTGTTTTCAAATCAAATTTTTTCTAAGTTTTCAAAATCTTTTCCAAATCAAATCTTTTTCAAATCAATTTTCCAATCAAATCTTTTTCAAAACCAATTTCTTTCCATTTTTAAGATACTTACTATCAATTAATGATTTGATTCAACATTTCAAGTATGTTGCCTTTTCTGTTGAGAAAGGTTTAATGTTTGAATCATATCTTTTCTTGTTAGTCAAGTTTTTAATTTTCAAATCAAATCTTTTTAAAAATGTTTTTCAAATCATATCCTCTCAATCACATTTCTTTAAATCAATCATATCTTCTTAACCACATCTTTTTCAAAATAGTTTTCAATCAAATCTTTTGATTTCTAATTTCAAAATATTTTTCAAAAATCACTTGATTTCTTTTCCATTTTCATTTTCGAAAATTAAGTAATGTTTTTCAAAAATGTTTTCAAAATTTTTCACTTAATTTTCGAAAATGACTTCCGTCCTTCTCACATCCTTCTATTTATGGACTAACACTATCCCTTAATGCAAAATTCGAACTCCATCTCCTTTGTTAAGTTCGAATTTTCCACTTCTGTCTTCTACTCTTCTTTTCCTCTGACACCTTAAGGAATCTCTATACTGTGACATAGAGGATTCCACATTTTCTTGTTCCCTTCTCTTTCTTATGAGCAGGAGCAAAGACAAAGGCATTCTTGTTGAGGCTGATCCTGAACCTGAAAGGACCTTGAAGAGAAAGCTAAGAGAAGCCAAAGCACAACTCTCTTTAGAGCACCTGAACGAACTCTTCAAGGAAGAAGAACTCATGGCAGCCGAAAACAACAACAATGCCAACAATGCAAGGAAGGTGCTGGGTGACTTTACTGCACCTACTCCCGACTTCTATGGGAGAAGCATCTCTATCCCTGCCATTGGAGCAAACAACTTTGAGCTTAAGCCTCAATTAGTTTCTCTAATGCAACAGAATTGCAAGTTCCATGGACTTCCATTGGAAGATCCTCATCAGTTTTTAGCTGAGTTCTTGCAAATCTGTGACACTGTTAAGACTAATGGGGTTGACCCTGAGGTCTACAGACTTATGCTATTCCCTTTTGCTGTAAGAGACAGAGCTAGAACATGGTTGGACTCTCAACCTAAAGAAAGCCTGGACTTTTGGGAAAAGCTAGTCAATGCCTTCTTGGCAAAGTTCTTTCCACCTCAAAAATTGAGTAAGCTTAGAGTGGAAGTCCAAACCTTCAGACAGAAGGAAGGAGAATCCCTCTATGAAGCTTGGGAAAGATACAAACAATTGATCAGAAGATGTCCCACTGACATGCTTTCTGAATGGAGCATCATAGGTATTTTCTATGATGGTCTCTCTGAACTGTCCAAGATGTCTTTGGATAGCTCTTCTGGAGGATCTCTTCATCTGAAGAAGACGCCTACTGAAGCTCAAGAACTGATTGAAATGGTTGCAAATAACCAATTCATGTACACTTCTGAAAGAAATCCTGTGAACAATGGGACTAGTCAGAAGAAAGGAGTTCTTGAAATTGACACTCTGAATGACATATTGGCTCAGAACAAAATATTGACTCAACAAGTCAATATGATTTCTCAAAGTCTGTCTGGAATGCAAAATGCACCAAGCAGTACTAAAGAAGCTTCATCTGAGGAAGAAGCTTATGATCCTGAGAACCCTTCAATGGAAGAGGTGAATTACATGGGAGAACCCTATGGAAACACCTATAATCCTTCATGGAGGAATCATCCAAATCTTTCATGGAAGGATCAACAGAGACCTCAACAAGGTTTCAATAACAATAATGGTGGAAGAAACAGGTTTAGCAATAGCAAGCCTTTTCCATCATCTTCTCAGCAACAGACAGAGAGCTCTAAGCAGAATACCTCTGACTTAGCTACTATGGTCTCTGATCTGATCAAAACCACTCAAAGTTTCATGACTGAAACAAGGTCCTCCATCAGAAATTTGGAAGGACAAGTGGGTCAGCTGAGCAAGAAAATTACTGAACTCCCTCCTAGTACTCTCCCAAGCAATACAGAAGAAAATCCAAAAGGAGAGTGCAAGGCCATCAACATGGCCGAATTTTGGGAGGAAGAAGAGGCAGTAAACGCCACTGAGGAAGGCCTCACTGGGCGTCCACTGGTCTCCAATGAGTTCCCCAATGAGGAACCATGGGAATCTGAGGCTCAAACTGAGACCATAGAGATTCCATTGGACTTACTCCTGCCATTCATGAGCTCTGATGAGTATTCTTCCCCTGAAGAGGATGAGTATGTCACTGAAGAGCAAGTTGCTAAATACCTTGGAGCAATCATGAAGCTAAATGACAAGTTATTTGGAAATGAGACTTGGGAGGATGAATCCCCTTTGCTCACCAAAGAACTGAATGACTTGTCTAGGCAGAAACTGCCTCAAAAGAGGCAGGATCCTGGGAAGTTTTCTATACCTTGTACCATAGGCACCATGACCTTCGAGAAGGCCTTGTGTGACTTAGGGTCAAGTGTAAACCTCATGCCTCTCTCTGTAATGGAGAAGCTAGGGATCTCTGAGGTGCAAGCTGCAAAAATCTCACTAGAGATGGCAGACAACTCAAGAAAACAAGCCCATGGACTTGTAGAGGATGTTCTGGTCAAAGTTGAAGACCATTACATCCCTATTGATTTCATAGTCCTAGAGACTGGGAAGAGCATGGATGAATCCATCATCCTTGGCAGACCCTTCCTAGCCACAGCAAAGGCTGTGATTGATGTTGATAGAGGAGAGTTGATCATTCAAGTGAATGAAGAATCCTTGGTGTTTAAGGCCCAAGGATATCCCTCTGTCATCATGGAGAGGAAGCATGAAGAGCTTCTCTCAAAACAGAGCCAAACAGAGCCCCCACAGTCAAACTCTAAGTTTGGTGTTGGGAGGCCACAACCAAACTCTAAGTTTGGTGTTGAACCCCCACATTCAAACTCTAAGTTTGGTGTTGGGAAGTTCCAACACGGTTCTGAGCATTTCTGAGGCTCCATGAGAGTCCTCTGTCAAGCTAATGACATTAAAGAAGCGCTTGTTGGGAGGCAACCCAATGTTTTATAATTAACTATTTTCTTTTGTTATTTTATGTCTTTTGTAGGTTGATGATCATAAGAAGTCACAAAATCCATGAAAAAAGCAAAAACAGAATGAAAAACAGGAAGAAAAACAGCACACCCTGGAGGAAGATGCTGCTGGCGTTTAAACGCCAGTAAGCCTAGCAGTTGGGCGTTTAACGCCCAGTCTGGCACCATTCTGGGCGTTTAACGCCAGAAAGGGGCACTAGACTGGCGTTAAACGCCAGGAAAGGGCAAGAACCTGGCGTTAAACGCCAGGAATGGGCACCAGCCCGGCGTTTAACGCAAGAATTGGCTCAAAACGTGAATTTTGATGCCATTTGGTGCAGGGATGACTTTTCCTTGACACCACAGGATCTGTGGACCCCACAGGACCCCACCACCACTCTCTCTCTTCTTCCCCCATTCACCAATCACCTCAACACCTCTTCCCCAAAAACCCTTCACCTATCAAATCCCATCTTTCTCTTCACCACTCACATCCATCCTTCATAAATTCCCACCAACCTCACCCTTCAAATTCAAACCACTTTCCCTCCCAAACCCACCCATAATGGCCAAACCATTACCCCCCTCTCTCCTATATATACCCTTCTTCAACCCTTCATTTTCACACACCCTAAACACCACTTCTCCCCCTCCTTGGCCGAACACACCACCATCTCCCTCTTCCTCATTTCTTCTTCTTCTACTCTCTTCTTTCTTCTTTTGCTCGAGGACGAGCAAACATTTTAAGTTTGGTGTGGTAAAAGCATTGCTTTTTGTTTTTCCATAACCATTTATGGCATCCAAGGCCGGAGAAACCTCTAGAAAGAGGAAAGGGAAGGCAAAAGCTTCCACCTCCGAGTCATGGGAGATGGAGAGATTCATCTCAAGGGTGCATCAAGACCATTTCTATGAAGTTGTGGCCTTGAAGAAGGTGATCCCCGAGGTCCCTTTTTCACTCAAAAAGAGTGAATATCCGGAGATCCGACATGAGATTCAAAGAAGAGGTTGGGAAGTTCTTACCAACCCCATTCAACAAGTCGGAATCTTGATGGTTCAAGAGTTCTATGCAAATGCATGGATCACCAAGAACCATGACCAAAGTGTGAACCCGAATCCAAAGAATTATCTTACTATGGTTCGGGGAAAATACTTGGATTTTAGTCCAGAAAGTGTGAGGGTGGCGTTCAACTTGCCTATGATGCAAGGAGATGAACATCCTCACACAAGAAGGGTCAACTTTGATCAAAGGTTGGACCAAGTCCTCACAGTCATATGTGAAGAGGGCGCCCAATGGAAGCAAGATTCAAGAGGAGGACAAGCCCATCACTAAGAAGAGGATGGAGCACACAAGAGATCCCACTCATCATGAGATCCCTGAGATTCCTCAAGGGATGCACTTTCCTCCACAAAACTATTGGGAGCAACTAAACACCTCCCTAGGAGAATTGAGTTCCAACATGGGACAACTAAGGGTGGAGCATCAAGAACACTCCATCATCCTTCATGAGATTAGAGAAGATCAAAGAATCATGAGGGAGGAGCAACAAAGACAAGGAAGAGACATTGAGGAGCTCAAGCACTCCATAGGATCTTCAAGAGCAAGGAAGAGCCGCCATCACTAAGGTGGACCCGTTCCTTGATTTCCTTGTTCTTTATTCTTCTGTTTTTCGAATTTTATGCTTATGTTTATCCATGTTTGTGTCTTGTGATCATTAGTGTCTTAGTGTCTATGCCTTAAAGTTATGAATGTCCTATGAATCCATCACCTTTCTTGAATAAAAATGTGCTTAATTGAAAAAGGAAGAATTGCATGAATTTTGAATTTTATAACAGTTAATTATTTTGATGTGGTGGCAATATTTTTGTTCTTTGAATGTATGCTTAAACAGTGCATATGTATCTTGAATTTGTGGTTCATGAATGTTGGCTCTTGAAAGAATGATGAAAAAGGAGACATGTTACTGAGGATCTGAAAAATCATTACAATGATTCTTGAAGCAAGAAAAAGCATTACTATTCAAAAAAAAAAAGAGAAAAATCGAAAAAAAAAAGAAAAAAAAGAGAAAAACGAAAAAAAAATAGAAAGAAATAAAGAGTTGTTATCCAAGGCAAATAAGAGTGTGCTTAAGAACCCTGGACACCTCTAATTGGGGACTTTAGCAAAGCTGAGTCACAATCTGAAAAGGTTCACCCAATTATGTGTCTGTGGCATGTATGTATCCGGTGGTAATACTGGAAGACAGAGTGCTTTGGGCCACAGCCAAGACTCAATAAGTAGCTTTGTTCAAAGAATCATCATACTTTACTAGGAGAATCATTAACACTATCTGGATTCTGAGTTCCTAAAGAAGCCAATCATTCTGAATTTCAAAGGATAGAGTGAGATGCCAAAACTATTCAGAGGCAAGAAGCTAAAAGCCCCGCTCATCTAATTAATACTGATCTTCATAGATGTTTTTGGAATTCATTGCATATTCTCTTCTTTTTATCTTATTTGATTTTCAGTTGCTTGAGGACAAGCAACAATTTAAGTTTGGTGTTGTGATGAGCGGATAATTTGTATACTTTTTGGCATTGTTTTTAGTATGTTTTTAGTATGATCTAGTTAGTTTTTAGTATATTTTTATTAGTTTTTAGTTAAAATTCACTTTTCTGGACTTTACTATGAGTTTGTGTGTTTTTCTGTGATTTCAGGTATTTTCTGGCTGAAATTGAGGGACCTGAGCAAAAATCTGATTCAGAGACCAAAAAGGACTGCAGATGCTGTTGGATTCTGACCTCCCTGCACTCGAAGTGGATTTTCTGGAGCTACAGAAGCCCAATTGGCGCGCTCTCAACGGCGTTGGAAAGTAGACATCCTGGGCTTTCCAGCAATATATGATAGTCCATACTTTACCCAAGATTTGATGGCCCAAACCGGCGTTCAAAGTCACCCTCAGAAATCCCAGCGATAAACGCTGGAACTGGCACCCAAATGGGAGTTAAACGCCCAAACTGGCACTAAAGCTGGCGTTTAACTCCAAGAAGAGTCTCTGCACGAAAAATGCTTCATTGCTCAGCCCAAGCACACACCAAGTGGGCCCAGAAGAGGATTTTTATGTCATTTACTCATTTCTGTACACCTTAGGCTACTAGTTTTCTATAAGTAGGACCTTTGACTATTGTATTAAAAATCTTTTGATCACTTTAGATCTCTAGATCATCTTTGGACATTTTAGTTCTTAGATCATTGGGAGGCTGGCCATTCGGCCATGCCTAGACCTTATGCTTATGTATTTTCAACGGTGGAGTTTCTACACACCATAGATTAAGGTGTGGAGCTCTGCTGTACCTCGAGTATTAATGCAATTACTATTGTTCTTCCATTCAATTCCGCTTGTTCTTGTTCTAAGATATCACTTGTTCTTCAACTTGATGAATGTGATGATCCGTGACACTCATCATCATTCTCACCCATGAACAAGGTGACTGACAACCATTCTTGTTCTACAAGCGATCAAGGCTCTAGTGAATATCTCTTGGATTCCTGATTGCACGATGCATGGTTGATCGCCTGACAACTGAGTGCTCGTCTGACAAACGAGCCAACCATTCCGTGAGATCAGAGTCTTCGTGGTATAGGCGAGAACTGATGGCGGCATTCAAGAGAATCCGGAAGGTCTAACCTTGTCTGTGGTATTCTGAGTAGGATTCAATGATTGAATGACTGTGACGTGCTTCAAACTCCTGAGGGCGGGGCGTTAGTGACAGACGCAAAAGAATCACTGGATTCTATTCCAGCCTGATTGAGAACCGACATATGAATTCCGCTATGCTGTGACAGAGCATATGCAATCGCTTTCACTGAGAGGATGGGAGGTAGCCACTGACAACGGTGAAACCCTTGCTTAAGCTTGCCATGGAAAGGAGTAAGAAGGATTGGATGAAGACAGTAGGAAAGCAGAGAGACGGAAGGGAAGGCATCTTCATGCGCTTATCTGAAGTTCCTACCAATGAATTACATAAGTATCTCTATCTTTACCTTTGTGTTATTTTCGTTCATCACCATTATCATTTGAGTTTGCCTGACTAAGATTTACAAGATGACCATAGCTTGCTTCAATACTAACAATCTCCGTGGGATCGACCCTTACTCGCATAAGGTTTATTACTTGGACGACCCAGTGCACTTGCTGGTTAGTTGTGCGGGATTGCAAAAGTGTGATTGCAATTTCGTGCACCAAGAAGCTAGTTTGATGTAATTAGGGATTTTTAGCCTTTACTTTACCTTTTACCACTTAGACTTTTACCTTGGCTTTTGAATTTTACTTTGGCACTTTCTTTGAGCTTTCTTGAGAGAATTGGCCGAGCACAAAGAGGATCAAGGGAGAATTGACTAATCTCCTTCCTCATTCTTCCTTGGGCAATTCTACTCTTCTGTTTTTTTTTTAGTTTTGGGTGTGTGAAATTGAGGAAATTCTGTCTCAATTCCCATTCAAACTCTCTCCAATTTGATTTCTGCATAATTCAAGTTCAATTCTGTTCTTCTATTGCTTCTTCTTAAATCTTCTGCCAATTGCTTAGATAATTCAGATCTGGGAAGGAAATTGGGTTTTAGGCTCTGCTACCTAAGCCTTTGAGTCCTGAGATCAAAATTTACTTAGGTTCTTCTGTGAACCTCTGCTACATTTTATTTCCTTTCTGTTTGAATGCTTATTGCTTCTGATTTAATTGTTGCTCTCTTAATTGTTGCAATTTACTTCTTCTTTGTTTAGATACTGCAATCCCAGTCCTCAATTCCCTTTTATATTCAAGCCATTTATCTTTCTTGCCATTTAAGCTACTGCAATTTAAGTTTCTTGCACTTTAAGTTTCAGTCATTTACTTTCTTGCTCTTTAAGATTCTGCAAATTTACAATTCTGTTCTTCAATTTACTGCACTTATCCCTTCCCCCTTTACATTTACTGTCATTTACTTCTTGTTGAACACAAATCACTCAACCAAAACTAGATTCGCTTGACTAAATCACCCACTAAACTAAAATTGCTCAATCCTTCAATCCCTGTGGGATCGACCTCACTCATGTGAGTTATTATTACTTGATGCGACCCGGTACACTTGCCGGTGAGTTTTGTGTTGGATCGTTTTCCACACATCAAGTTTTTGGCGCCGTTGCCGGGGGTTGAAATAGATTGACAATGATTAAGTGAAGTGGAGGTCTAGATTAAGCATTTTTTTTCTTTTCTGTTATTTTAATTCTTACTAACACACTAACTGTTTGAGAAATTGCCTCTATTAACCCACTAACAATTTACCTCAAATAATTGCACTTAATTCTCAAACGTGTTGTTGTTTGGTCATCCTGATTGTTTGCATATCACAGGAAATCAAGTCTCTAAAGACAAAGGGTATCATGACATGAAGCCACCACTCATTACACTCATCAAGAACAATTGTTCTTATGACGGAAATCCCTCGGAAGATCCTCAACAGCACATATCCACTTTTCTAAAGACTTGTAATGCAGTCAAAACCGATGGTTCAGATCATGATACTTATAAGATCCTGTTATTCCCCTTCTCATTAAAGGGTGAAGCTGCACAATGGTTTGAAACTTTTCCTCAAGGAAGTATCACTAGTTGGGATGATTTGGTTACCAAATTTCTGGCCAAATTCACCTCATCTAGACAGATCATCCAGCTGAAAAAGGAGGAACATCTATTCACACAAGGGGACGAAGAACCACTCTTTAAGGCCTGGGAAAGATACAAGAAAGCAACTGATAAAGTGGGCTTCCGAGCTTTCTATGAAGGATTGACCCCAGAAACAAGAAAAGCAGTGGATCACTTCTCAGATGGCCTACTCAAAGCAACAACAACTGCCCAAGGAATTGCAGACCTCAATGACAAAGGAGTTGACAACCAACATTCATTTGAGAAACCACAAAATGCAATCTCAGGAAAAGAATGATGAATAATGAAGGGGTGAATGCGTTCAAAGACTTAACTAGACAAATGCACCCTCAACCACAGCAAAACATGGAAACATCTCCTGCAGTGAATGCCAAATTTGCACCATGGAGACCCCATTCTTATCTGAGAATGAGGGAACCTCAACATCAAGAACAAGGAAGTTTCCACCAGGGAAATTCCATGACCACAACCAATCAACATCTCTCACCCACTAATACCACCCAAAACCAATACTCACAACACAGACACTCCCAAACCCATCTCAACTGGAGAAGGAGTGAATACCAAAATCACAGACCAAGGGAATTTCATTATAACAACCCGAACTTCATAAACCATCAAAAACACCATTACAGCAATAACAACCATTACATGCAGCCACCACACCCACCTTTCCTACCTTCAACATGTCATAACCAACCAACCTCACAAGACTCTCAGAGAATCACAAACTTGGAGATCCTAATGGAAAGAATGATGAAACATCAAGAGGAAACAACAAGGAACCAAGAGATGTTAATGAGAGGAATTGAGGAGCAGATAGTTCAACTAGCGAAGTATTTTGCAGAAATGGGAGAGAAGAAACCAGATACTTTCTTCAAAACCAGTGAAGACAAACCAACCAACAGCAAAAATACTACAAAGTGGGTTCTATTGGCCAACCATCTTCAAAGATGCTAGGGAGTTTGTCCACCAATGTAATGAATGCCAAAGAGCAGGAGGATTAACAAGAAGGAACGAGATGCCACAGAATTTCATTTTAGAAGTAGAGTTATTTGATCTATGGGGCATTGATTTCATGGGACCCTTTCCCCCTTCTTATTCATTTAGATATATCTTGGTAGCAGTGGAATATGTTTCAAAATGGGTGGAAGCCATAGCCACAACTACCTGTGATGCACAAATTGTCCTTCAATTTCTAAAGAAGCACATCTTTACTAGATATGGAGTGCCCAAGGGTCTCATCAGTGATGGTGGTGGCCATTTTTGTAATAGACAGATGGAGAAACTTCTCCACAA
This sequence comes from Arachis hypogaea, assembly GCF_003086295.3. NCBI lineage: Eukaryota > Viridiplantae > Streptophyta > Magnoliopsida > Fabales > Fabaceae > Arachis > Arachis hypogaea. Next base: position 81,154,519 of record NC_092041.1, read on the forward strand.
ATATGGAGTTATTCATAAGGTAGCCACACCATATCATCCCCAAACTAATGGGCAAGCAGAATTAGCAAATAGGGAACTAAAGAAGATCCTAGAAAAAACAGTTGGTAGCACAAGAAAGGATTGGGCTAAGAAGTTGGAAGATGCACTTTGGGCATACAGAACAGCTTTTAAAACTCCTATTGGGAAGTCCCCATTTCAACTGTTATATGGCAAATCTTGTCATCTCCCTGTAGAGCTTGAGCACAAAGCCTTTTGGGCCACTAAACTTCTAAATCTGGATTCTGAAGCAGCAGGAGAGAAAAGATTGTTGCAGCTGAATGAGCTAGATGAGTTTAGGCTAGAAGCCTATGAAAATACCAAGATATACAAGGAGAAAGCTAAGAGATGGCATGACAGGAAGATTTTGAAGAAAGAATTCAAACCTGGACAACAAGTTCTCCTGTATAACTCACGGCTCAAGATATTCCCTGGCAAGCTTAAATCTAAATGGACTGGTCCATATTTGGTAACTAAGGTTTTTCCTTATGGGAGCATCGAATTACTAGATGAAGCAACAAAGAATCAGTTTACAGCAAATGGTCATAGAGCAAAATTGTACCTAGGGGGGCAATGGAACAAAGAGAAGGAGGTCCAGAACTTGAATCCCTCTTGAAGCAAAAATGAAGATGTCAAGCTAATGACAATAAAAGAGCGCTTGTTGGGAGGCAACCCAACCTGAGGTAGTTCTTTTCATAGCTTTTCAATAAAAATGTTGAATAATCAGTATGCATTGCAAGGAGCTAAGTTTGGTGTTGCACACCAAAACAATTTGAGGGAGAATGAAAATTTCTAAGTTTGGTGTTCCACCAAAAATATCATTTGAAAACACATTCTCACCTCCTGCATGACTCTAGCTCCAAGCAATCAAACACATTATTCAACTGTTGAATTGTTTTCTAGCTTTTATTTCATTCACCTTTAGCAAGGATACATGGTTTCAAATATGGTTGATTTGTTTCATCTGAGGTAGTGGCAAACAATTAAGTTTGGTGTCCCTACACCAAAAATCAATCCTGGAGCCACACTCAGTTTATACATACTAACCATATAATTAAGGGCTTGAGAAGCAAGCAACTTTGAGGATTATGCAGGACATGAATCAACAATTGAAGACACTATGCATTTTAACTCAAAGAGAACACAACAGAAGGAGAAAAATCAAAGGGCTGCAACTTCAAAGGTTGTATCTAAACTTAATTCTTGCTGCTGTGTGATGTTTTGAATTTGGAAACCATTGTATGTCTTGCTAAAATGTTTATCTATCTGCAAGTGAAATTGTTTGTTACAAATGCCAAATCTGCATAATGCCTGCATCCATCACTTAGCTTGAAAATTGCTTTGTTTCCCATATGCTTGAATAAAAGAGTTTGGTTTGAATTGAAAAGTGAAATATCCAATGTTGCATGAGTATGAATGGAAGTTGGTGGTGGTGTATGTGTTTGATTAAATGCATGACTCATGAAATAATTGTTGCATAATATCATTCTCATTCAATTGTGAGTTAGCTTGCTGTTATAAAAACTCTTATCAATAATGAAACAACCTTGGTAACAAAAACAGAAAGAAAAAGAGAAAGAAAAAGCCAAAATGGCAAGAAAAACAAAGAATAAAGGTTGGACACCAATGGCTTGAACCTTAGGACAAATGCCTGTGGTGTTCTTGTACTGAGATCTGCTTGGATGAGTAAATTCTAAGGGGTATTTTGAAACCCGGTCACTTAGATCAACTGATTTGGGATGGCCAATTGAAAATCCACAATAAAGAGCAACTTAGATACAGAACATTTAGTTATCCAAAGAGATGCTGGGCATCAATGATCCTATGAAGAATTAGTGAGGCAAGTGTCTGTGGTGGAAAGATGTTGAGCAAAAAGAGAAAAAAATAAAGCCAAAGGCTATGCTGCAACATTTGACACCCAACCTCTAACAGAATAATAAGCTTATTAAAGCTTTGTAAGCCAAGAAAAGTTAGCAAGGGAGTGAATCAAAAAGTGAGTCTTATAACAGCAAGTTTAGCAAACCTTTGATGCAAAATGTATATTATGTAACAAGAACAATAACTTGAGTTGTCATTGTCTGCATAAATGCCCCATAGATCAAGTTCTGCTATCTGCATAATAAGGATAAATATCCTTTTCTCATTCATTCCATTTTCTCTTAGTTTTGATGCTTGCTTGGGGACAAGCAAGGTTTAAGTTTGGTGTTGTGATGACAAGTCATCATATACCCATTTTTCAAGCTAATTTCACTTGTTTTGCTAGCATTTATGCACTTTCTTGTATCCTAAGTAAGTGATTTGGAGTGAAAATGCATAACTTCTTTAAATCAAGCAACCACCATGAAATTAATGATAAATCATGAGGTTTAAGCTAATTTTAATTGAACTTTAATTGATTTATAAGCCTCTTGAATTTAGTGATACTTGGAGTGTTGTTTTGGTATAATATAGGTGAAGAAAAGAAAAGAAAAGGAAAAGCGTGGCCTAAGAAGTGTAGCTAAGACAAGGAAAGCGTGGCCGAATCAAGAAAAAGCGTGCCGCATGCTAAGGGAGAAGCAACATTGCCCTCCACAAGGGCAGACTGCCCTCTAGGAGGGCAACATAGAGAACCAAACAAGAATAGGCAACTCTGCCCTGCCCACTACAAGGGCAGAGCACAAAATGGTGCCTTGGGACCAAGAGAAAGCAAACTCTGCCCTGCCCTTGTGGAGGGCAGAATCGGGCCTTATAAGGAAGAAAATCAAGGGGAAAATATCAACCATGCATGCTACAAGGTTCGAACAAGGAACCATGAGGAAGCTAAGCACTAAGGTTCACTACCGTGCCAAGAAACCAAGAAAATAATTGTAGCGCATGCGTCCGCCCAGTTTCGAACACGGGCTGTGAAGGAAGGGACTTTGCCCTGCCCTTGGCGCGGGCAGGGCAGCATCGTGTGTGGCGCACCAAGAAGCACCAACACGCGCACCAATTTTCTCCCATGGCAGCACCAAGCGCGCGCACCAACTCACGTCCCTGGTGCACCAAACCTTTCCTGCCCTGCCCTTGGCGCGGGCAGGGCAGCGTTTTGCGTCCCTGGCGCACCAATTTTCTTCCTGGCGCACCAATTTTCTTCCTGGCAGCACCAACGAGCGCACGCACCATCCCTGGCAGCACCAACTTTTCCTGCCCTGCCCTTGGCGCAGGCAGGGCAGCATCTGGCCGCACCAACTCGCACCATGGCCGCACCAATCTCATGCACCAAGCATCAATTTTCTGCCCTGCCCTCCACAAGGGCAGGGCAGCCTCCTGGGAGTGAATTTCAATGGGCCAAAAATTCAAATTAAAAATCCATTTGAATTCATTTCTTCACCAAATCAAAAGCCCATCCAAATCCCAAAATCCAAGAATAGAAAGTGTATAAATAGAAGCTAGTTTGATGTAATTAGGGATTTTTAGCCTTTACTTTACCTTTTACCACTTAGACTTTTACCTTGGCTTTTGAATTTTACTTTGGCACTTTCTTTGAGCTTTCTTGAGAGAATTGGCCGAGCACAAAGAGGATCAAGGGAGAAATGACTAATCTCCTTCCTCATTCTTCCTTGGGCAATTCTACTCTTCTGTTTTTTTTTTGAGTTTTGGGTGTGTGAAATTGAGGAAATTCTGTCTCAATTCCCATTCAAACTCTCTCCAATTTGATTTCTGCATAATTCAAGTTCAATTCTGTTCTTCTATTGCTTCTTCTTAAATCTTCTGCCAATTGCTTAGATAATTCAGATCTGGGAAGGAAATTGGGTTTTAGGCTCTGCTACCTAAGCCCTTGAGTCCTGAGATCAAAATTTACTTAGGTTCTTCTGTGAACCTCTGCTACATTTTATTTCCTTTCTGTTTGAATGCTTATTGCTTCTTATTTAATTGTTGCTCTCTTAATTGTTGCAATTTACTTCTTCTTTGTTTAGATTCTGCAATCCCAGTCCTCAATTCCCTTTTATATTCAAGCCATTTATCTTTCTTGCCATTTAAGCTACTGCAATTTAAGTTTCTTGCACTTTAAGTTTCAGTCATTTACTTTCTTGCTCTTTAAGATTCTGCAAATTTACAATTCTGTTCTTCAATTTATTGCACTTATCCCTTCCCCCTTTACATTTACTGTCATTTACTTCTTGTTGAACACAAATCACTCAACCAAAACTAGATTCGCTTGACTAAATCACCCACTAAACTAAAATTGCTCAATCCTTCAATCCCTGTGGGATCGACCTCACTCATGTGAGTTATTATTACTTGATGCGACCCGGTACACTTGCCGGTGAGTTTTGTGTTGGATCGTTTTCCACACATCACTGGGGATACGAAGGCCATGATTCTAGGGATGATAAGTATGTCCCGAATGTGAAGTATATCAGACCTCCAGTACCTTCTGCAAGCCGGCCTGAAGGCCCGTCTTTCGACGCTCCTTCTTCTTCCGCTCTACCATCATCTACTCCACAGGCACCTTCAACCAATCAGTTGCTACTTCAGATCCTTGAGAGGTTGGACCGGCAAGACCGGCGAGCTGAGAAAATGTAGCGCCGCAACAAGCGCCGATACAACTACTTGAAGGAGCTCCTTGTTAGCACTCACCCACCTCCAGAAGAGAAAGATACCCTGGACCCCAGTTCACATGATAGAATGGCGAGCCATGACGAGCCGAACAGTGGCAGTGATACTCCCAAGCCCACTTTGCTCATCACTGATGGCACGGAGGACCGTGCCAAGCCTTAAGTGTAGGGAGGTCGGTAATTGACTTCCGAAGGTAATCACTTTCTCTCTCTCTCTCTCTCTCAACACCAATATTTTATTTTTTCTTTTGTTAAGATAGGATAACTTGAATTTAAGTACTACTTAGTTGAGTGATAAATTCTTTTTCAAGACACAATTTTATAACATTTCACTGATTTGAATCAAAATTTTTGTTAAGCTTGTTTGAAGATTTTTAATTTGGAACATGGTTTCAGAGCTCGAACACACAAAACCATTGAGATTTTGAGCCTACTTGATTGGTTGCATTTTATCAACCAATGTGATCTATATCACTCTAAAAGCATAGGTTCGGATTTCCAAACTAAAATTAGAGATTCTTCATTGCAAGTATAGTCCAAACCCAACAATTGAACATGAATCAAATATTAAATTCAATACAAAATAACCGGGAGTTTTAATTTCCGGGTCGTCTTCCCTAGGAGTTGCAATTAAGTGTCATGTTATTGACTATGGGAGGAAATGGGGATTGGGAAATGATGGCAAGAAAGGCAAGAAATGTAAATAGCAAGAAATTAAATAAGCATGCAAAAAATTAAAGGAAAGCAATTAAAAGCAATGAAAATGGAAATTAAATGATAAAAGCACTCTTGGTGACAAGTGGTAATTTAGGATTCCTATCCTAGTTATAGACCACTAACATGGCAATTGTGTAGAATTAATTCCAATTAGTCAACCCTACTTGAGAAATAGTTAAAAGGGCATAATTGATCCCAATCCCTAAGTCCTAAGTCAACACTAGTGGGTCACTTAAAGTCAAGGGAAACCAAACCAATTAACAATCCTCACACAAAGCAAAATGGACATCCACAACTCAATTTCGCCCAAACACCCAATCTCTCAACCAAGAGTGTGAAAACTAAACATGCAAGGAATTAAACATCAAAGCAATAAAAGTTAAAAGCAATAAAATGCAAAAAAAACCTCTTGGTAAGTAATTGAGAGCTAAGGTTACCTATCCTAGACATTGAGCACAAACATATGATGATTATGAAGAGTTAATCCTACTTAGTTAACCTTACATCGAAGATAAGTCAAATAGGCATAGTTGATTCCAATTCCTAAGTCCTATGTCAACACTAAGGGGGTCACATAGTGTCAAGGGAGACCAAATCAACTAACTACTCTAATGTATCAAACAGGAATGGACATCAATGACTCAAGGATCACCAAAGTCATCAAATTCAAGCCAAGAGTAGAGAAAGACTATGTAAAAACTAAGCCAAGTATTTTATCAAAATTTAGTGTGCATGAAAATAAAATAATATTAAATTATATTAAAAATAAAATCTAATTACAAAAAGCAAAAAAATAATAATAACAACTCAAGCAAGCATTAAATAAACATAAAACATAAATTGCATTAAATGTAAATTAAAATAATAAAGAGTGTGCAAAATAGAGAAATTAAGAAGATAAACTAAGGAAATTAAGACAAGAGAACAAAGAAATGTAGAAGAAACTAGATGAAGATAAGAATTAAAAAGAGAAATTACAAGGAAATTAAACTAAGAAACCCTAATTCTAGAGAGAAGGGGGAGCTTCTCTCTCTAGAAAATGAACTACATGATGCTAAACTAACCCTAAGTGCTCCCTCCCCCCTTTCTCATGGAAAGAGGCCCTCTTTGATATAGAACTCAATCAGCTTCAGAAGGTCCAAAATTAGGCTTTGGAGGCCCAAAAATCCCCCCTAGCGATTTGCATTAAACGAGTCACGCGCTGGGACCTGTGTGTATGAACGGGTGTGTGCGTACGCACACCTGCTGATCTTTTTCTTATGCATACTGATGAGCGGATAATTTATACACTTTTTGGTATTATTTTTAGATAGTTTTTAGTAGGATTTAGCTACCTTTTAGTATATTTTTATTAGTTTTTAAGCAAAATTCACATTTCTGGACTTTACTATGAGTTTGTGTGTTTTTCTATGATTTCAGGTATTTTCTGGCTGAAATTGAGGGACCTGAGCAAAAATCTAATTCAGAGGCTAAAAAAGAACTGCTGATGCTGTTGGATTCTGATTGAGGGACCTGAGCAAAAATCTGATTCAGAGGCTGAAAAATAACTGCTGATTCTGTTGGATTCTGATCTCCCTACACTCGAAATAGATTTTTTGGAGCTACAGAAACCCAAATAGCGCGCTCTGAATTGCGTTGGAAAGTAGACATCATGGACTTTCCAGTAATATATAATAGTCCATACTTTGCACGCATTTTGATGACGCAAACTAGCATTCAAACGCCAACTTCCTGCCCTATTCTGGCGTTAAACGCCAGAAAGAGGACAGAAGATGCAGTTAAACGCCCAAACTGGCATAAAAACTGGCGTTTAACTCCAAGAAAAGTATCTACACATGAAAGCTTCAATGCTCAGCCCAGGCACACACCAAGTGGGCCCGAAAGTGGATTTCTGCATCATTTACTCATTTCTGTAATCCTAGTAACTAGTTTTAGTATAAATAGGACTTTTTACTATTGTACTCACATCTTTGGATGCTTAGTCCTTAGACCTAGGTCTTGGTTATTCTGGTTACCTTTCTGAGGCCGAAGCCAATGAACACCATTATCACTTATGTATTTTCAACGGTGGAGTTTCTACACCCCATAGATTAAGGTGTGGAGCTCTGGTGTTCCTCGAGTATTATTGCAAAGTACTATTGTTCTTCTATTCAATTCAAGCTTATTCTTATTCTAAGATGTTCACTCGCACTTCAACCTGATGAATGTGATGATCCGTGACACTCATCATCATTCTCACTCATGAACGCCTGCCTGACAACCACTTCCGTTCTATTTGCAAATAGCTTGAGTGTGTATCTCTTGGCCTCCTGGTCCACGATGCACGGTTGCCTCTCCTGACAACAGAGCCTTCCATTCCGTGAGATTAGAGTCTTCGTGGTATAAGCTAGAATCAATTGGCAGCATTCTTGAGAATCCGGAAAGTCTAAACCTTGTCTGTGGTATTCCGAGTAGGATCTGGGATGGGATGACTTTGATGAGCTTCAAACTCATGACTGTTGGGCGTAGTGACAGACGCAAAAGGATCATTGGATCTTATTCCGACACAAGTGAGAACCGACAGATGATTAGCCCTACGTAACCCGTAGCTGGACCATTTTGACTTAGAGGATGGACGGTAGCCATTGACAACGATGATCCCCCTACATACAGCTTGCCATGGAAATGAGTATAAGTGATTGAATGAAGTCAGTAGGAAAGTAGAGATTCAGAAGGAATAATGCATCTCCATACACTTATCTGAAATTCCCACCAATGAATTACATAAGTATCTCTATCTTTATTTTATGTTATTTATCTTTTAATTATCAAAAACTATATAACCATTTGAATCCACCTGACTGAGATTTACAAGATGACAATAGCTTGCTTCAAGCCGACAATCTCCATGGGATCGACCCTCACTCACGTAAGGTTTATTACTTGGACGACCCAGTTGACTTGCTGGTTAGTTGTGCGAAGTTGTGAAAAAGAGTTGAGATTACAATTGTGCGTACCAAGTTGTTGGCGCCATTGAGATCACAATTTTGTGCACTAAGTTTTTGGTGCCATTGCCGGGGATTGTTCGAGTTTGGACAACTGACGGTTCATCTTGTTGCTCAGATTAGGTAATTTTCTTCTTGTTTTAACCATTATTTTATTTTCAAAAGGTTTTCAAAACATCTTTCAAAAATTTTTCTTCTTTTTCGTTTTTCCAAAATAGTTCTCGAAAAAATCTAAAAAAATTAATAAAATCATAAAAACCAAAAATTTTGTGTTTCTTGTTTGAGTCTAGTGTCAAGTTTTAAGTTTGGTGTCAATTGCATGCTTTTATTTTCCTAAAATTTTCGAAAAATTCATGCATGGTGTTCTTCATGATCTTCAAGTTGGTCTTGATAAGTCTCCTTGTTTGATCTTTAAATTTTCTTGTTTTTTGTCTTTTCTTGTTTTTCATATGCATTTTTGAATTATTAGTGTTTAAAGTTTAAAAATCTTTAAGTTTGGTGTCTTGCATGTTTTTTCTTTCTTGAAAATTTTTCAAAAATAAGTTCTTGATGTTCATCATGATCTTCAAAGTGTTCTTGGTGTTCATCTTGACATTCAAAGTATTCTTGCATGCATCATGTGTTTTGATTCATAATTTTTATGTTTTGAGTCATTTAGTGGTTTTTCTCTTTTCTCATTAAATTCAAAAAATAAAAAAATATATTTTCCTTATTTCACTCATAAATTTCGAAATCTTTGGGTTGACTTAGTCAAAATTTTTTAAAATAAGTTATTTCTTGTTAGTCAAGTCAAGATTTCAATTTCAAAAATTTATCTTTTCAAAATCAAATCTTTTTCATTTTTTCCATTTTTTTTGAAAATTAAAAAAAAAATCTTTTTCAACTTTTCAAAATCTTTTTCCTATTTTTACCTCATACTTTTCGAAATTAATACTAACAATTAATGTTTTGATTAAAAAATTTCAAGTTTTTGTTACTTTCTTGTTAAGAAAGATTCAAACTTTAAATTTTAAAATCATATCTTTTGATTTCTTGTGAGTCAAGTCATTAGTTCTGATTTTAAAAATTAAATCTTTTTTAAAATAAATTTCAATCATATCTTTTCAATCATATCTTTTCAAAATATCTTTTTCAAATCATATCTTTTTCAAAATCAATTTCAAAATCTTTTCTAACTTCTTATCTTTTCAAAATTGATTTTCAAATCTTTTTCAATTAACTAATTGACTTTTTGTTTGTTTTACTATTTCTTATCTTTTTCAAAACCATCTAACTACTTTTCTCTCTCTAATTTTCAAAAACTCCTCACACTTTTTCAAAATTCTTTTCATTAACTAATCGTTTCAAATTTTAATTTTAATTTTATTTCTTCTCTTAATTTTCGAATGCTAACTAAATTTTAAAATAAAAACAAAAATATTTTCCTTTTCCTTTTAATTATTTTCGAAAACTCTCTCTCTCATCTTCTTCTATTTATTTATTTAATCACTAACACTCTTTTCTTCTTCTTATAATTCGAACTCTCTCTCTCTCTCTGTGTTCGAATTCTTCATCACTTCTCTCTACATTATTCTTCTATTCTTTTCTCCTTCTACTCACATAAAGGAATCTCTATACTGTGACATAGAGGATTCCTCTTCCTTTTCTGTTCTCTTCTTTTTCATATGAGCAGGAGCAAGGACAAGAACATTCTTGTTGAAGCTGACCCTAAATCTGAAAGGACTCTGAAGAAGAAGCTAAGAGAAGCTAAAGCACAACAATCCAGAGAAAACCTTACAGTGATTCTCGAAAAGAAGTAATGGCTGAACCCAACAACAATGTAAGGAAGATGCTTGGTGACTTTACTGCACCAAATTCCAACTTGCATGGAAGAAGCATCTCAATCCCTGCCATTGGAGCAAACAACTTTGAGCTAAAGCCTCAATTAGTTTCTCTGATGCAACAGAATTGCAAGTTTCATGGACTTCCATCAGAAGATCTTTTTCAGTTCTTAACTGAATTCTTGCATATCTGTGATACTGTTAAGACCGATGGAGTTAATCCCGAGGTCTATAAGCTTATGCTTTTCCCTTTGGCTATAAGAGACAGAGCTAGAATATGGTTGGACTCTCAACCTAGAAATAGCCTGAACTCTTGGGATAAGCTGGTCACGGTTTTCTTAACCAAGTTCTTTCCTCCTCAAAAGCTGAGCAAGCTTAGAGTGGATGTTCAAACCTTCAAGCAGAAAGAAGGTAAATCCCTCTATGAAGCTTGGGAAAAATACAAGCAACTGACCAAAAAGTGTCCTTCTGACATGCTCTCAGAATGGACCATCCTGGATATATTTTATGATGGTCTGTTTGAATTGTCTAAGATGTCATTGGACCATTCTGCAGGTGGATCTATTCACCTAAAGAAAAAGCCTGCAGAAGCTCAGGAACTCATTGAAATGGTTGCAAATAATCAGTTCATGTACATCTCTAAAAGGAATCATGTGAGTAATGGGACGCCTCAGAGGAAGGGAGTTCTTGAAATTGATGCTCAGAATGCCATATTGGCTCAGAACAAAATGTTGACTCAGCAAGTTAATATGATTTCTCAGAGTCTGAATAGTTTGCAAAATGCATCCAACAGTACTAAAGAAGCATCTTCTGAAGAAGAAGCTTATGATCCTGAGAACCCTGCAATGGCAGAGGTGAATTACATGGGTGAAGCCTATAGAAACACCTATAATCCGTTATGGAGAAATCATCCAAATTTCTCATGGAAGGATCAACAAAAGCCTCAACAAGGCTTTAACAATAATAATGGTGGAAGAAACAGGTTTAGCAATGGCAAGCCTTTTCCATCATCCTCTCATCAATAGACAGAGAATTCTGAGCAGATCCCCTCTAGCTTAGCAAACATAGTCTCTGATCTATCTAAGGCCACTCTAAGTTTCATGAATGAAACAAGGTCCTCCATTAGAAATTTGGAGGCACAAGTGGGCCAGCTGAGTAAAAGGGTCACTGAAACTCCTCCTAGTACTCTCCTAAGCAATACAGAAGAGAATCCAAAAAGAGAGTGCAAGGCCATAACCCTACTTGGTGTGGCCAAACCTAGAGAAGAGGAGGAGGACATGAATCCCAGTGAGGAAGACCTCATGGGACGTCCTCTGGAAAAAAAGGAGTTCCCATTTGAAGAACCTAAGGAATCTGAGGCTCATCTAGAGACCTTAGAGATTCCATTGAACCTACTTCTGCCATTCATGAGCTCTAATGAGTATTCCTCCTCTGAAGAGGATGAAGATATTACTGAAGAGCAAGTTACTAAGTACCTTGGAGCAATCATGAAGCTGAATGCCAAGTTATTTGGTAATGAGACTTGGGAGGATGAACCCCCCTTGCTCACCAATGAACTGAATAACTTGATTAGGCAGACATTACCTCAAAAGAAAGAGGATCCCGGAAGATTCTTAATACCTTGTATCATAGGCACCATGACCTTTGAGAAGGCTCTGTGTGACCTGGGGTCAGGCATAAACCTCATGCCACTCTCTGTCATGGAGAAACTGGGAATCTTTGAGGTTCAAGCTACAAGAATCTCACTAGAGATGGCAGACAAATCCATGAAAAAGGCTTATAGACTAGTAGAGGACGTGCTAGTGAAGGTTGAAGGCCTTTACATCCCTACTGATTTCATAATCCTAGACACTGGGAAGGATGAGGATGAATCCATAATCCTTGGCAGACCTTTCCTAGCCATAGCAAAAGCTGTGATTGATGTTGACAGAGGAGAGTTGGTCTTTCAATTGAATGAAGACTACCTTGTACTCAAGACTCAAGGTTCTCCTTCTGTACACATGGAGAGGAAGCATGAAAAGATTCTCTTAATACAGAGTCAAACAAAGCCCCCAAATTCAAACTCTAAGTTTGGTGTTAGGAGGCCACAACCAAACTCTAAGTTTGGTGTTGAGAGGCCACAACCATGCTCTGATTATCTGTGAGGCTCCATGAGAGCCCACTGTCAAGCTATTGACATTAAAGAAGTGTTTATTAGGAGGCAATCCAATTTTTATTTATCTATGTTATTTCATGTTTTCTTTTGGTTGATGATCATGTGGAGTCACAAAAACAACTACAAAAATCAAAGAAAATTCAAAAACAGCATAAAAAACAGCACCCCCTGGAGGATAATCTTACTGGTATTTAAACGCCAGTAAGAGTAGCAGAATGGGCATTAAACGCCCAGTCTGACACCATTCTGGGCGTTTAACGCCAGAAATAGGCACCAGACTAGCGTTTAACGCCATAACAGAACACCAAGTTGGTGTTAAACGCCAGAAACAAGCAACAGCTTGGCGTTAAACACCAGGAAAGGTATAAAAGCTGGCGTTTAATGGCAGAAACAAGCAGCAGTATGGTGTTAAATGCCAGAATTGCACTCTAAGGGCATTTTTGCATGCCTAAATGGAGCAGGGATGAGAAGTCCTTGACCCCTCAGGATCTGTGGACCCCACAGGATCCCCACCTACCCACCCCTCTCTCTCTCCCCCTCACATAACACTCTACCCAAAACATCACTCACCTATTAAATCCTATTCTCTTCACCAATCACCTCCATCTCTCTTCCCCAAAAATCCCACCTACCTCACTTTTCAAATTCAAACATTTTTCCCTCCCAAACCCACCCAATTCCATTTGACCACTCTCCCTCTCTTTCCCTATAAATATCCATCTTCACTCGTTCATTTTCACACATCACAAACCCTCTCCTACCCCTTTGGCCGAACCTATCTCTCCCTCTATCTCCTCCATTTTCCTCTTCTTCCCCTTCTTTCTTTCTTCTTTTGCTCGAGGACGAGCAAACCTTTTAATTTTGGTATGGTAAAAGTATTGTTTTTTATTTTTCCATAACCATTTATGGCATCTAAGGCCAGAAAAACCTCTAGAAAGAGGAAAAAGAAGGCAAAAGCTTCCAACTCCGAGTCATGAGAGATGGAGAGATTCATCTCAACAGCCTGATGCAATTGCATATTTGTTATATTAGCTAGTTAGTTTAGTTGGTTTTAGCTTAATCTCACTCATTTTCTCTAAATAAACAAATCCTTTTATGAGTTTTATCTTCATGCATGAGAACACCAAGGAACATGTTGATTCTAGCCAAATTCATGCAAATGATTTAAGGAATGCATATATGAATGAGTATGAATGAATCTCATGAAATTTATTGCATGAATTGGTAAGACTTTGAAGCTATTTCCCTTGTTGATGATAGGTGATGAAACAAGAAAGCTTGGAAGCAAGAATGATGCAAGCTGGGAAAGAAGAAGTTGGCGTTGCCAACTTGGAGATAGTGGGCGTTTTTATGGATAACGCCAGGATGCCTTGGAAGCAAAGTTGGCGTTGCCAACTTGAGGAATGTGGTGCGTTGTTGAAGGCAACGCCAAGGCAGCCCTGGAGAGCAAAAGTTGGCGTTGCCAACTCTAGAAGGGCGTTGCCAACGCCAAATTGTGAAGCAAGATTGGCAGCCTTGGAAGAGCATAAGTTGGCGTTGCCAACTTGGAGAAGAGGGTGCGTTGTTGAAGGCAACGCCAAGGCAGCCCTGGAGAGCAAAAGTTGGCGTTGCCAACTTGAAGAAAAGAGTGAGTTATTCAAGGCAACGCCAAGCAACAAGAATGAAGCCTTGAAGAGGAGCTCGAGGGCGTTGCCAACGCCAAGAATCATAGGCGTTACTCAAGGCAACGCCAAGCAACTTTGGCACCATAGGAAACAACCTCGAGGGCGTTGCCAACGCCAGGAATCATTGGCGTGTTCCTTGGCAACGCCAGAAATGGCTGCTTGGCTAGGCACCAAGTCTTGGGTGCCAGCCAGGTTGCCAACGCCAGAATGTGCTGCCAGCCAGGTTGCCAACGCCAGAATGTGCTGCCAGCCAGGTTGCCAACACCAGAATGTGCTGCCAGCCAAGTTGCCAACGCCAGAATCAAGTTGCCAACACCAAGCCTTGCCAACCACGTTGCCAACACCAGGAAAGCCTTGCCAGCCACGTTGCCAACGCCAGGAAGCAAGTTTTAGAGCCTTGAAGAAGGCTCGAGCACGTTGCCAACGCCAGTTTCTATGGGCGTGTTCACTGGCAACGTGGGAAGCAATGCCTGGAGCTAGGAAAGAAGGCTCGAGCACGTTGCCAACTCAAGAAAGCATTGGCGTGTTTGGCAACAACGCCAGGAATGGTTGCTTGGCTAGGCACCAAGTCTTGGTGCCAACCACGTTGCCAACGCCCATAAGCCTTGCCATGCACGTTGCCAACGCCAGGAAGCAAGCATGGAGCCTTGAGAAAGGCTCGAGCACGTTGTCAACGTGCTGAAGAGAAGGAGTGTTTATCAACAACGCCAGGAAAATTGTGATGCACGTTGCTAACTTGGAATATAGGGGCGTTATCCACAACAACTCCAACAAGACAGCCTGACCATGTCCCCTTCAATGGAAGATATCTTGAGCTACAGAGATCCAAATTGAGTGCTTCTAGTTGCGTTGAAAAGCTAACATTCAGAGCTTTCCAACCATATATGAGAGTCTATGGTGGAGCACAAAATTGAAGCCAAACCAGAGTCATCTTTAGGCCCTAAAAACAAGAACATGAAGTGAAATTCAAGAAGGCTAGAGATGAGCCCTGGAGGGGGGGCACGAGCACGTTGCCAACGTGCTAGAAAGGGGGCGTGTTTTGCAACAACGCCAGCCCCAAGCCCCTACCTTGGGAGGCTAGGCACGAGCACGTTGCCAACTTGGGAGTGAGGGTGCGTTTTTGGCAACAACTTGGCAGCTTGACCTTACCTTCTTTGAGGAAGCATAACTTGAGCTAGGAAAGTCCAAATGAGGTGATTCCAGTGGCATTGAAAAATAGACATCAAGAGCTTTCCAATGATGTATAATAGTCCATATTGAGGCAGAAGGTTGACACTCAAATTCTGGGCTACATTTAGCATGAAAGTAGAGCCAAGAAGAGGAAAAGCAAGTTGTTAGCAACAACTTGGGCTAGCAACGCCCAAGTCTCATACTTCACTTCCAGGAAAATGTCATGCACGTTGCCAACGTGCATTAGGCCTGGAGTTATTGCCAATAATGCCCCTCAATGGGCCAGAATGGTTGCCAACTTGCTCTGCTTCCCCTATTCATCACAAAGGCCAACAACTTCTTCAATTGAACCAAGAATGCAACAATGAGAAAGCCCACATTGCTAACCCAAATTGAAGATCTCTGAAGAAGTTTTGGGAGTAGTATAAATAGAAGAGATTGGTGTACTTGTAGAGGAATTTTTTGGGACACTTTTTGACACTGAGAACTTTCATATACTTTTTAGCATTTTTACTTGGCTTTTGCTAGTACTTCCGGGAGAATACCCGGAAAGCTCATTTTTGGTTTTTCTATTGGAACTTTTCTTCTTCATTTTGGAAGCTTTAAGCATTTCATTATTCTTCTTCTTCTTCCTTTACACTTAGTTTAATTTTTGTTTATGGCAATTATGGTTGAAATTGGAGCTATGATTCACTAAACCCCACTTTCATTAGGGGGAAGAGCTCTGCTTGTTATAATGGATTGATGAACCCCTCTTTTCCTCCTCAATTCATGTGGTTGATCCAAAGAGGAAGCTCTTGTTCTTCAAAGATTCAACCACCATCGAGAGAGGGGTTAATCTATGAGAATTATGTGGTGAATTTGAGGAATGAGCCACATAATTCAGTTTAGAGTTCATCCTTTCATGATTCCCTCAATCAATATACCTTGGTTAGTATGTGAGATGTAACTTTCCATGGTTGAGATTTTGGGAATTGTGTGGCTGGATTAAAATTGAGCTTCAACTCTTCTCATGAACAATTAGATCACGAGAGTGGCAATTGGTTATGTTGAGAGAAATTGAATCACCAAGAGATTGGGATTCAATTACCCACTTGCCATGGATC
Organism: Arachis hypogaea; assembly: GCF_003086295.3. Lineage (NCBI taxonomy): Eukaryota > Viridiplantae > Streptophyta > Magnoliopsida > Fabales > Fabaceae > Arachis > Arachis hypogaea. The sequence continues at coordinate 81,170,748 of NC_092041.1, forward strand.
TATACCCATGATTGAGAAGGATTTTGACTAACATCAATTCATGAAAACTAGCATCTCTGATCCCTAATGATCCTCTCTATCATTAATTCTCATTTCTTTTGTTCTTAGTGTTTGAAAACCCATTGCCCAATTCCCTTCTACATTCTTGCAATTTATTATTCTTGTCATTTACATTCTGTTTCTTTATTTCTTACTCTCTTGCTCTTTAGAATTCAGCACTTTATTTTATTGCAATTTACTTTTGATGTCATTTAAGTTTCTTGCAATTTAAGTTTCCGTTATTTACTTTCACTTTATTTCTTTCTTTTAGTTCTTTAGATTCTTTGTCATTTAAATTCTTGCAACTATGTTTAACAATCAAAATGCTCATGAAATCAAAACTATGTTTGCTTGACTAAATCTACCATTTAACTAAAGTTGCTTAATCTACCAATCTCCGTGGGATCGACCTCACTCTTTGTGAGTCTTATTACTTGATACGACCCGGTATACTTGCCGGTTATACGTGAAATCTAATTTTTACGTATCAAGTTTTTGGCGCCGTTGCCGGGGATTGGAAAGATTGACAATGATTAAGTGAAAGGTGGTTTAGATTAAGCATTTTCTTTGTGTTTTTGTTAAGCCCACTAACTGTTTGATATTTTGTTTCACTAACCCCAATTTCACTCTAGTTCTAGAGTGTCTCACTTGTGATTTTGGTTTTGTTTGTGTATGTCAGGAGCTAGTAGACGTAATATTGAGGACGAGAGAACCCTCCGAAGGATAAGGAGAGCAGAAAGAGGAAAGTTCATAGTTGGTGAAGAAGGGTCAGAGGAATCAGAGGGAGAAGATCAAGTCATGGAGGATGAGATACAAAATCCTCCTGGAGGGGTCAACAATAATGGTGGACAAGCTAGAAGGGTGTTATCCTCGTATACTATCCCTGACCCAAGACATTGTGGGAGCAGTATTGCTACACCAAATGTTCAGGCCAATAACTTTGAGTTAAAACCTCAGCTCATCACTTTGGTACAGAACAATTGCTCTTATGGAGGGGGACCTCTTGAAGACCCAAACCAACATCTCTCTGTTTTTCTGAGGATATGCAATACAGTGAAGACAAATGGAGTGCATCCAGATGTCTACAAGTTGTTGCTATTTCCATTCTCTTTGAGGGATAAAGCCACTCAATGGCTAGAATCATTCCCCAAGGAAAGCCTCAATGATTGGAATGAAGTGATGAGCAAATTTCTAGCAAAGTTCTACCCACCTCAAAAGATCATCAAGTTGAAGACAGAGGTTCAGACTTTTAGGCAAATGGAAGGGGAGTCATTGTATGAAGCCTGGGAAAGATATAAAGCACTAATGAGAAGATGTCCCCCTGACATGTTTAGTGATTGGGTTAAGCTCCAAAACTTCTATGAAGGCTTAAGCTTCGAAGCAAGGAAGGGACTAGATTACTCATCAGGAGGATCACTCAACATGATGAAAACTGCCGAGGAGGCCCAAGACCTCATTGAGATTGTGGCAAACAATCAATATTATTACTCATCAGAGAGGCAGCATAATCCGACCCCAAAGAAAGGTGTAATGGAGCTTGAAGGTGTTGATGCTATTTTGGCACAAAATAAGTTAATGCACCAACAAATCCAACAACAAATGGAGATGATAACAAAGAGAATGGATGGTTTGCAACTTGCAGCAGTGAACACAACAAATCAACCATTGCTTGAATGGAACCAAGGTGAAGGGACCAATGTTGAACAACCACAAGAACAAGTCCAGTACATGCAGAATACTTCAAATTCTCATGATGAATTTCATGGAGATACATACAACCCATCTTGGAAAAATCATCCCAACACAAATAACCAAAATCACCATGCCAACAACACTAACCAATATAGAAAATCACAAAACACATATCAACCACCCCATCATAACTCACAAACTCACCAAAATAACTTCTCTGCACCATCATCCAACTCACAAAATTACGACACTAATCCACCCAACAACTTCCAACAACAATCAACCCCCATCATACCCCCAATTGACCATCATGAAACTAGAATCTCAAGTCTTGAAGCAACCTTGCAAGCACTTGCTCAAACCACTCAAGCCTTAGCTAAGGGACACAAGGAACATGAGGTCATCATGAAGAACATTGAGAGACAAGTGGGACAGTTAGCCAAACAAGCCGAGCGACCGACCAATGTCCTTCCAAGTGACACAATACCCAACCCAAGAGAAGAATGTAAGGCTCTGCAGTTAAGAAGTGGCAAAGTAGTTGGTGAAAGTTCGAATAAAGAAGCAATAACAACCAAAGAGCAAGACACGGTAGAAGTACATGTGGAAAGGCAAGATGAAGAAAAGGCTTCAACATCTAACAAAGGCAAAGAAGTTGTCAAGCCACAAGGCAATCCACCCAGACAAAGGAGCAACCATGATAGCAATGGGAGTGTGAATCCACAACAAGAAAACAAAAATGAAGGAGTAAAAGCCTATGTACCCAAGCTTCCATACCCAACCAGGATACACAAAGGAGCAAAGGACCAACAGTTCCCAAGGTTCTTAGAAATCTTCAAGAAACTTGAAATCAACATCCCATTGGCAGAAGCTCTGGAACAGATGCCATTATATGCAAAGTTTTTTAAGGAATTGATCACCAAGAAGAGAAGTTGGCAAGAAAAAGAAACGGTGATTCTCAATCAAGAGTGCAGTGCCATCATTCAAAAAGGGTTACCTCCAAAACTCAAAGACCCTGGCAGCTTTCTCATACCTTGCACGATTGGGAGCATGGCTGTTGACAAGTCACTTTGTGATCTAGGAGCTAGCATTAACTTAATGCCCCTTACCCTGATGAAGAAAATGATGATTGAAGAGCTTAAACCCACAAGGATGTCACTCCAACTTGCTGACAGATCCATCAAAATACCAAATGGAGTAGTTGAGAACCTCTTGGTGAAGGTGGAAAACTTCATATTCCCAGCTGATTTTGTGGTCCTAGACATGGATGAAGAGGGAAACAATTCAGTCATTCTTGGTAGACCCTTTTTGGCTACAGCTAGAACAATCATTGATGTGGAAAAGGGAGAGATGATTTTCAGAGTGCATGATGAACAAATGACCATAAATGTCTTCAAAGCAATGCAACACCCTGTTGAGAAAGAAAATTGCATGAGGATTGATGTAGTAGATTCTTTGGTTGAAGAAGTGCTTGACACAAACCATCAAATGAAACAAGAGGAAGTCCATAACATCAAGGGACAAGAAGAGAACAAATTGGAAGCATCAAGGGAACCAAGTGAAGCTACGAAAGAAGAGGCACCACAACAAGAGTTGAAACCACTACCCCCTCATCTTAAATATGCATTTCTTGGTGAGAAGGACAGCTTCCCAGTGATCATCAATTCCACATTGAATGCAGAGGAAGAAGAAAAGCTCCTTGTGGTTTTGAAAGCTCACAAAGAGGCGTTGGGATGGACCATTGATGACTTGAAAGGCATAAGCCCTGCTGTATGCATGCACAAGATACTTTTAGAGGAGAATTCCAAACCAGTGGTACAACCCCAAAGAAGATTGAATCCCACAATGAAGGAGGTTGTTCAAAAGGAAGTCCTGAAGTTGTGCAAGGCTGGGATCATCTACCCTATATCTGACAGCCCATGGGTCAGTCCAGTGCAAGTAGTACCTAAGAAAGGAGGCATGACTGTCATTGTTAATGAGAAGAATGAGCTTATTCCAACACGAACAGTGACAGGGTGGAGGATGTGCATAGACTATAGGAGGCTGAATGATGCCACACGGAAAGATCACTTTCCTCTACCTTTCATTGACCAGATGCTTGAAAGGTTGGCTGGCCATGCCTATTACTGTTTTCTTGATGGATATTCAGGGTATAACCAGATTGTGGTTGACCCCATGGATCAAGAGAAGACTTCCTTTACTTGTCCCTTTGGAGTCTTTGCATACAGGAGAATGCCATTTGGACTGTGTAATGCCCCAGCTACCTTTCAAAGGTGCATGCTATCAATCTTCTCAGACATGGTAGAAAAATTTATTGAAGTCTTTATGGATGATTTCTCTGTTTTTGGTGATTCCTTCAATACTTGCTTGCATCATCTTACCCTAGTCTTGAAAAGGTGCCAAGAAACCAATTTAGTTTTGAATTGGGAGAAGTGCCATTTCATGGTACCCGAAGGCATTGTTCTTGGTCACAAAATTTCAAGAAAGGGTATAGAAGTTGACAAGGCAAAAGTAGAAATTATAGAAAAACTTCCTTTGCCAACTAGTGTGAAAGCCGTTAGAAGTTTCTTAGGACATGCTGGGTTCTATAGGAGATTCATCAAAGATTTTTCCAAAATAGCAAAGCCACTAAGCAATTTGTTGGTGGTAGACAATCCTTTTATCTTTGATGATGAATGCAAACATGCTTTTGAAACTCTAAAGGCTAAGCTCACCACAGCACCAATCATCACACCCCCAAGTTGGGGACTACCTTTTGAACTCATGTGTGATGCAAGTAACCTTGCAATTGGTGCTGTGTTGGGGCAGAGGAAGGAAAAGAAGCTTCATGTTATCTACTATGCAAGTAAGGTATTGAATGAAACTCAAAGAAACTACACCACAACAGAGAAAGAGTTACTAGCCGTGGTATATGCTTTTGATAAGTTTAGACAATATTTGATTGGATCTAAAGTCTTAGTGTATACTGACCATGCTGCTATTAAGTATCTTATGTCAAAACAGGATGCCAAACCAAGGCTAATCAGATGGGTGCTACTCCTACAAGAGTTTGACATTGAGATCAAAGATAGAAAGGGCAGTGAAAATCAAGTTGCTGATCACTTATCAAGGGTACCACAAGATGCATGCCAAGACAACCTTCCATCAATAAATGAAGAGTTTCCAGATGAACACCTCTTGCACATTCAACATGTCCCTTGGTTTGCAGACATGGCCAACTACAAGGCGGGAAGAATCATTCCACAAGAGTACACAAAACAACAAGTTAAGAAGCTGCTACATGAGGCTAGGTTCTTCTTCTGGGATGACCCATTCTTGTTCAAAAGATGCCCAGATGGAATGATAAGAAGATGTGTGTCAGAAGATGAGATGAAGAACATACTATGGCATTGTCACAACTCTAATTATGGTGGTCATTTTGGAGCCGAAAGAACGGCTGCAAAGGTCCTTCAAAGTGGCTTCTATTGGCCTTCAATCTTCAAGGATGCTAGAGAGTTTGTGAGCCAATGCAATGAATGTCAAAGAACAGGGGGTTTGTCAAAGAAAAATGAGATGCCTCAGAAGTTCATTTTGGAAGTGGAACTCTTTGATCTGTGGGGAATAGATTTCATGGGACCTTTTCCTCCATCCTACACATTCAAATACATCTTGGTAGCAGTAGAGTATGTCTCCAAATGGGTTGAAGCAATAGCCACCACCACATGTGATACCAACGTGGTCTTGCAATTCCTCAAGAAGAACATCTTCACTAGATTTGGAGTGCCCAAAGGACTTATAAGTGATGGGGGAAGCCACTTTTGCAACAAGCAACTCAATTCTTTACTCCACAAATATGGTGTTACTCACAAAGTGGCCACACCATATCACCCTCAAACCAATGGGCAAGCTGAACTTGCCAACAGAGAGCTAAAAAGGATCTTGGAGAAAACTGTGGGAACAACAAGAAAGGATTGGGTTAGGAAGCTGGATGATGCACTTTGGGCATATAGGACAGCCTTCAAGACACCCATAGGAAAATCTCCATTTCAGCTGGTGTATGGAAAGGCATGCCACCTCCCTGTGGAGCTTGAACATAAGGCCTTTTGGGCCACCAAACTTCTGAATTTAGATGCTCAAGCAGCAGGAGAGAAGAGGTTGCTACAACTCAATGAACTTGAGGAGTTCAGGTTGGAGGCATATGACAATGCCAAAATATACAAAGAGAGAGCAAAGAGATGGCATGATAAGAGGATCTCTCAAAGAACATTTGAACCGGGCCAAAAGGTGTTGTTATTCAATTCAAGATTGAAGATCTTCCCTGGGAAGCTGAGGTCTAGATGGACTGGTCCATACACCATCACCAAAGTATCACCTCATGGCTATGTTGAATTACTTGATGAAGCCTCAAAACAAACCTTCACAGCTAATGGACATAGGGTGAAGCACTATTTTGGTGGCCCTTGGAGCAAGGAAGAGAGTGTGCAACTCTTAACATGAGCAAGGAAGTTGCAGTGTCGAGCTAAGGACAATAAACAAAGCGCTTCATGGGAGGCAACTCATGCACAGGGAGTCTTTTATTTTCATACTTTAGTAGTCAATAATGATTAAGTAGACTAGTACATGGTGTATGCAAGGCACTAAGTTTGGTGTGGCCAATCTTGAAGTAATGGCAAAAGTGTGTTCTACAACACTTAGCCACAAACTAAGTTTGGTGTCCACACATACACGAAAATGCTAGACTATGGAAGTATAGTCATTTACTTTAGTTAAAAAAAAAAAAACGTTGAAATAGCATGTGATGTAGGTAAAATACTAAGTTTGGTGTGGCTATCTTTGGAATTAATTCCATAGAACACTTAGTCACAAACTAAGTTTGGTGTCTTTACTTACATTAATAATGCTAGAAAAATAGATTAGGGAATCAATTCATAAATTTCAATTTTAGCTTAGTCAATTTTGCATAAGAATATTGTTCCGAGGGTTACCTGAAACGTGTAGCTCGGTCGTCTGGAGAGGCCCGAGGTGGGGGTTCAGGGACCCGAGCTTGATATGCAGAGTGGTTGGTGGTTGTACCTGCAATGACACTCCGATGCTTAAGTTAGCATGGGTCCAAGCAGATATGTGTAGAATGTGGAATGAATGTCATACCTGGGTGCTCCAGTGTATTTATAGTAGTTGGCCGTGATCTTCCCTGGATAAGATATTCTTATCTTATCTTATCTTTGGGAGTTTTATCTCTATCTTTGTGGAACCGCCTTTTCTAGGCCTTTTCGGCCTTTAGGTTTTGGGCTGCGTTCCTTTTGATGGGCCTTCCTTGCTTTATTGTCCGAGGTCCGACCTTTAGGCGTGAGCCTTAGGACGAGGTCGGACCTTTTATGAATTTGTCGAGTTGGAGGAACCCGGTCAGGGTATGAACAGTGCCCCTGCCCGAGTTCGTCCTTTTTGGGAGGTCGAGCTCGGGCATAGTAGTTTTTCAAAATTCAAAAATGGCCGTTCCTGCATTTATTGCATTTTACCGTTTTTCCTCGATTTCCGTTCGGGCCCTGTGAAGGCTTTATTTATTTGCTCCCTTCCCTTTTTTCTGCGTTTTGTTTTTCTTTATCCTTTTTCGAGCACTGCTTCTTCTTTCTCTTTGCTCTGCTTCCCCGAATCTCTCCGTGTGTCTTTCTGGGGTTTCCTCTGTGCCGTCGTTTTGTTCTCCTTGCTTCGGAGCTCGTCGTCTTCGTTTTCTTTCTTCCAGGTTTGTTCCCATGTTTCTCTTTTCTTGTGCACATATGCTTCTGTTCTTTGTGTGGCTCTTGTTTGTTTCTTTTTCTTTATGCCTGGGTTGCCCCGAAAAGAGGCGCCGCCATTGCTTGTTGTTTGTATATGGGGGGGCTCTTTTTGTTCTCTGGTATTTTTTGTTCCGGGTTGCCGCATTTTCTTCGTGGGGTTTTTGTTTCTTGCCTTGCTGAATGGGTTTTCGCTGTCTTCTTTATGTGATTTTTGCTTGCTGTTGTATTCTTCTTTGTAGGTAAGAATTTTATGTCTCGAAAGGTTCTTCAAGCGATGTCGACTAAGATTCCATGTGGTCTTGGTTGGGTAGACCCTCTTCCTCTAAGAGTCCCTTCTGTGGTAGATTCTGAGTATTTAGCTAGGTTCCGTAGGCACTGTAGCATATGTGAAAATAGAGAGTCTGAGAGGGATTATGAACTAGTAGCCCCGGATTCCGAGGAGAGAGTGTGCTTCCCGCCCTTAGATAGTTCCGAGAAGCTCTTCTTTTATGCTTATGATTGTTTTTTCTCTAAGCTGAGTGTCCGACTTCCCTTTACCGATCTGGAGTCCGAGGTGTTATGGTCTTGTAACCTTGCCCCTACGCAGCTCCATCCAAATTCTTGGGCGTTTTTAAAGCTGTTTCAACTTTTGTGTCAGTTTTTGGGCGTCTCTCCCTCTATTTCTCTTTTTTCCTATTTGTTTATGTTGACGAAGTCGGGGTCGGGTGGAGGGAAGGTATCTTGGGTCTCTTTTAGGGCTAACCAGGGAAGGAAGTTTTGTACCCTGTATGATGAGTCCTTTCATGATTTTAAGAACTTTTATTTCAAGGTCTGGGCTACTGGAGACGTCCGACCTTTCTTTCTAGATGAGAGTGGGGAGCCTTCTTTTCCTCTTTGTTGGCAGGAGAATGTAGTGTCTACTAAGTATACCCTTGAGAGTCTAGATGAGGTGGAGCAGGCTTTTGTGGGTGTGATAAGCAGTTTATGGGGTCGGGCACCTCACTTGGACACGAAGAAAATGTTGGGAGATCCAAGCCTTCTCCGTTCCGAGTTAGGTAGTTCCCGACCTCTCCGAGATTCATCTTTTTTAGTATTTTGGTTTTGCTTGTTTTGGTGGAATTTCTATTTGTGGTAATCCTTTTTCTTTTATTTCTGCAGAGATGTCTTCTCAGGCGGATTCCATGAAGTACCTTCGTCGGACGAAGAAGTCTGTGGCTGCTCGAAATATCGAGGCTGGGGAGGCTTCTGCCCGATCTTCTCCGAAGAAGACTACTGTGGGTGTTACTACTCGGTCGAAGACTATTCCGACTCCCCAGTTCCGAGCTATAAATCAAGATCCTCCGACCTCTGGACCCGGTCACTCTTCCCCGCCTTCGTCCTCGGGTCCTCCTCCCAAGAAACAAAAGACCTCTCAAGAGCTTGTGGGTTTTAATGACAAGGATTTTGATGCTCTTGGTTGGATTGAACAGCATATTCTCCTTCAGACCTTTATTTCTACTGATGATGTGTCTATGGAGCACCATTTTCAGTATATGGCGCGGAGTTGTGTCCGGATGGCTAGTCTTCATGCCGCTATTGCCCGGGAGTTCAAGAAATCCCCCATTGGTGCGACCAGCTCCCGACTTGAGAAGGCTCAGTCTGAGTTCGAGAGGATTAGTGAACTGAAGGCTGCTAGGATTACTGAGCTGGAGGCATCTTTGGAGAAAGAGAAAGCTAAGGCTACCGCGGCTGTGGCGACAGCGAATGCATCTGAGGAGATGGCGAAGGCGGCTACAGAGAATTATACTCGGACATATGCTGAGCTTGTGGAGACGAAGGAGAGATTGCAATCCGCCCAGGATGATTTTTACGAGCTAGAAGGTCATGTGGCTAAGGGTATGGATGCTATGTTTGAAAATTTGAAGGCTCAGGTCCGGGTTCTTGCTCCTGACCTGGATCTGAGCTTATTCAGTACGGATAACGTTGTTGTGGAGGGAAAGATTGTTCCTGCTCCCAACGAGGAGGAGGTTCCGGTGTCCGACCCTAAAGTTCCGGTTGCGAACCCGACTTCACCTTTGGCCGGGGATGGATCTGGTGTGGAGGTTTTAAACCGAGATGACGGTACCGTCGATGCTGTCCCGATTTCTATGTTTCCTCCGCAGCCTTCTGTTGATGTGGAGTCCGGAAAGGATTTTGATTCTCTGTAATCCTTTTATCTTTGGTTTTTTGCCCGGCCTGTGGGCTCTTTTGTTTTTGGATGGTTTCTGTGAATGCTTTGGACACCTTTTTGCTATTAGCTACTTGTAGTAACTTTTTAGCTTATTATGCGGTGTTTTGTTCGCCTTTTGACTTTTTGTTCCGCTTTTATGCTTTTTAGTTGTTTTTGGATAACAACCTTTTAGCTAGCGCTTGAAACTTTTGTTTTACCCTTTCCTTTGATTTCATTTTTTCGCTTGTACTTTTTAGTTGTATAGCAACTTTTTAGTAAGCGTTTTCGAAATCTTTGTTTTCGCCGTTTTAAGGCTTCTTTCTCGGGTCCGGGCTTTTTCTCGGACCTCAGGAGGGGGCGGTCGAGTACTTCCCTTTGTTGGGCCCGACCTTGTCGTTGGTCGGCCTTTTAAGTTATTTTTGTAATCTCTTTTTATTTGGCTTTTTGAGCCTTTTCAGAGTTGCTTTATAACTTCTCACATTAATTTGAACCTCGTCGCTTTATCCTTGCCGACCTTGTGTGGTCTCTTGGCAATGATTTTTTGCGTTTTGTCGAGCATAAATTAATGCGCCTTGGCGGGGTACTTTTCAGGATTTGTTTCATCACGAGGAAGAAGAAAAGAAAATAGAAAAATTTGATTAGTATTAAAAAAGAAAGAATATTTACAGAGTGTTTACCCTTGACTAGGTCGGGTGCCTTACTTGACCGGATGTCTCATTAAAAAACCCTTGTAGGGAAAAAGAGTACACCTCGGGTTAAATTTTTCTAGCTGTAGTACCGTCTTAGATTACAGGCGTGCCAGGCCCTGGGCAGCTCATTGCCTTCTAGGTCGGATACTTTGTAATAGCCTGTTCCTAAGACTTCTGTTACCTTGTAGGGTCCTTTCCAATTTGCAGCTAGCTTTCCTTCTCCCGACTTTTGTGTTCCGATGTCATTTCGGATTAGAATCAGGTCGTGAATGGAGAAGCTTCGCTTTATTACTTTCTGATTGTATCTGAGGGCCGTTTGCCGTTTTAAGGCTTCTTCTCGGATCCGGGCTCTTTCTCGGACCTCGGGGAGGAGGTCGAGTTCTTCCTTTTGTGCCTGCGGGTTACCTTCTTCGTTGTAAAAGATGACTCTGGGTGACCCTTCATCTATTTCGATAGGAATCATTGCCTCCATCCCGTAAGCTAGTCGGAATGGCGATTCTCCCGTTGTAGAGTGGGGTTGTCCGATATGCCCATAGTACCTGGGGGAGCTCCTCGGCCCATGCCCCTTTGGCCTCTTGGAGTCTTCGTTTTAACCCGGCCAAGATGACTTTATTTGCGGCCTCTGCTTGTCCATTGGCTTGTGGGTGCTCGACTGAGGTGAATTGCTGTTTGATTTTTAGTTCGGCCACCAAGTTCTGAAAACTTGTGTCCGTGAACTGTGTTCCATTGTCTGTTGTGATGGAGTAGGGGACTCCGAACCTTGTGACAATGTTTTTGTATAGGAATTTGCGGCTTTTCTGAGCCGTAATGGTGGCTAAGGGTTCAGCTTCGATCCACTTTGTGAAGTAGTCGACCCCTACTATGAGGTATTTGACTTGCCCCGGTCCTTGGGGGAACGGGCCGAGTAGGTCAAGTCCCCATTTTGCGAAGGGCCATGGTGCGGTGATGCTGATAAGGTCTTCGGGTGGTGCCTTGTGGAAATTGGCGTGTTTTTGGCAGGGGGGCATATTTTCACAAATTCCGTTGCGTCTTTCTGCAAGGTCGGCCAGTAGAACCCGGCTCGGACTACTTTTTTGGATAATGCCCGAGCTCCGAGATGGTTCCCACACATGCCTCCGTGGACTTCTTCGAGGACGTTCTTTGTTTCTGAGGTCGGGACGCACCTAAGGAGGGGGTTTGAGAATCCTCTTCTGTATAATACGTCGTGAATTAGTGTATAATTCTGGGCGTCTTTCGTGAGTCTTTTAGCTTCCTTTCTTTCGGCAGGGAGAGTTCCCGACTTCAGGTAGTTGAGTATGGGGGTCATCCATCCTTGCTGTTGGTTGGATATATTTAGCGTTTCTTCCTCTCTTAGCACGGAGGGGGATTGTAAGGTTTCCTGGAGGAGACTTCTGTTGTTGCCTCCGGGCTTGGTGCTGGCGAGCTTTGAGAGGGCGTCTGCCCGAGCGTTTTGTTCCCGAGGTATGTGCTGAATCTGTATCTCTGAAAAGTGGCGTAGTTGTGCCTGTGTTTGGTCCAGGTATTTTTTCATGGTGGGGTCTTTGGCCTGGTAGCTTCCATTTACTTGTGATGTGACGACCTGGGAGTCGCTGAAGATCGTGATTTTCTGGGCTCCGACCTCTTCGGCTAGCTTTAGACCTGCTAGTAGGGCCTCGTATTCGGCTTGGTTGTTCGAAGCCTGGAACTCGAATTTTAGGGATAGTTCTATCCGCGTTCCTTGGTCGCTTTCGAGTATAACCCCAGCTCCGCTTCCAGTTTTGTTTGAGGACCCGTCGACATACAGGTTCCATGAGAGTGGGGTTCCAGGGGTCTCAGTGTATTCTGCGATGAAGTCGGCTAGATACTGAGATTTTATGGCAGTCCGGGTTTCATAGTGGAGGTCGAACTCGGACAGTTCCACCGCCCATTGCAGTATTCGTCCTGCCAGGTCTGTTTTTTGGAGGATGTGTCTCATGGGTTGGTTTGTCCAGACTTTGATGGTGTGGGCTTGAAAGTAGGGACGGAGCCTCCGAGCTGTGAACACTAGGGCGTAGGCGAATTTTTCTATCTTCTGATAGTTTAATTCGGCCCCTTGTAGTGCCTTGCTTACAAAGTATATGGGGTGTTGTCCTTGGTCATTTTCTCGTATTAATGCTGAAGCGACTGCTAGATGTCCAACCGAGAGGTATAGTACGAGCTCTTCTCCTTTTAAAGGTCGGGTTAGGATTGGTGGCTGCCCGAGGAATTCCTTGAATTCTTGAAAGGCTTTTTCGCACTCCGGGGTCCATGAGAAGGGTTTCCCTTTTTTTAGGAGTGAGTAGAGAGGTAGTGACTTTATTGCTGATCCTGCCAAGAATCTTGATAGGGCGGCTAGCCTTCCATTCAGTTGTTGTACTTCTTTGACACACGTCGGGCTCTTCATATTGAGTATCGCTTGGCATTTGTCCGGGTTTGCTTCGATGCCCCTTTGAGTCAGCATGAAGCCTAAGAACTTTCCGGCCTCTGCGGCGAAGGTGCACTTTGTCGGGTTAAGTCTCATGTTGTGTTTTCTGAGGGTACCGAAGATACTGGTGAGGTCGGTCAGCAAGTTTTTGTCTTCTTGTGTCTTTACCAGCATGTCGTCGACATACACCTCCAGCTGTAATCCGATGTGCTCTGAGAACACTTTGTTCATTAGCCTCTGGTAGGTTGCCCCTGCGTTCTTCAGCCCGAAGGGCATTACTACGTAGCAGTAGTTTGCCCTTGGGGTTATGAACGAGGTCTTTTCTTGGTCGGGTCCGTACATCGGGATTTGATTGTATCCCGAGTATGCGTCCATGAAGGAGAGATATCTATAGCCTGAGGCTGCGTCTACTAAGGCGTCGATGTTTGGTAGTGGATATGGGTCTTTGGGGCAGGCTTTGTTGAGATCCGTGTAATCGACGCACATCCTCCATTTTCCATTGGGCTTTTTCACCAGGACCACGTTTGCGAGCCATAGGGGGTATTTTACTTCCCTAATGAACCCTGCATCTAGCAGTGCTTGTACTTGTTCTTCTATTGCTTGCATGCGCTCGGGTCCGAGCTTTCGGCGTCTTTGTTGGACAGGTCGGGATCCCGGGTAAACTGATAGCTTATGGCACATCAGGTCGGGGCTTATGCCTGGCATGTCGGAGGCTTTCCAGGCGAAGAGGTCGGAATTCTCCTTTAAGAGGGTTATGAGTTTCTCTTTTAGGCTTGCTTCGAGGTTTGCTCCTATGTTTGTTATTTTTTCAGGTGTGTTCCCAATCTGGACTCTTTCGGTTTCTCCCTCTGGTTGTGGCCGAAGATCTTCTCGGGATTGAACTCGTCCGAGTTCTATTGTGTTGACCTCTTTCCCTTTTAGGCTCAGGCTTTCGTTGTAACATCGCCGCGCTAGTTTTTGGTCGCCTTTTAGGGTAGCGATTCCTTTTGCGGTAGGGAACTTCATACAGAGGTGTGGGGTCGAGACTATAGCTGCCAGTCTGTTTAGGGTTGGTCGCCCAATGAGGGCATTGTATGCTGAAGTGACGTCGACTATAATGTAGTCGATGCTTAATGTTTTAGATTGCTCGCCTCTTCCAAAGGTAGTGTGTAGCGAGATGTATCCTAAGGGATGGATCGGGGTATCCCCTAGCCCAAATAGGTCGGTGGGATAGGCCTTTAGTTCTTTTTCTTCAAGTCCGAGCTTGTCGAAGGCCGTTTTGAACAGGATATCTGCTGAGCTTCCCTGGTCAATCAGGGTTCGATGTAAGTTGGCGTTTGCTAGGATAATGGTGATTACCATTGGATCGTCGTGCCCGGGTATTATCCCTTGAGCATCTTCTCGGGTAAATGAGATAGTAGGTAATTCGGGCAGGGGACTGTCTTCTCGGACGTGATAGACTTCTTTGAGGTGTCTTTTTCGCGAGGATCTGGATGTTCCTCCGCCTGCAAAACCTCCATTTATCATGTGAACGTGCCTTTCAGGGGTTCGCGGGGTTTGTTCGGCCCGATCTTCGTTATCTCCCCGCCTTCTCTTCCTGGTCTCTTCTCCTTTCTCTGCTATGTATCTGTCGAGTTTTCCTTCTCTGGCTAGCTTTTCTATAACATTTTTTAGGTCGTAGCAGTCGTTAGTAGAATGACCGTAGAGCTTGTGATATTCACAGTATTCGGACCGATCTCTCCCCGCTCTCTTGTGTTTTAGCGGTCGGGGCGGTGGGATCTTTTCGGTGTGGCATACTTCTCTGTAGATGTCTACCAGGGAGACTCGGAGGGGGGTGTAGTTGTGATACTTCCGTGGCTTGTCCGAGTTGGGTTCTTCTTTCTTCTTCTGTTCCCAATCTCGATCTCGGAGTGGGTAGGTTGATTCCTTCCTAGAAGAGTCTCTTAGCTGGGAGGTTTCCTCCATGTTGATATATTTTTCTGCCCGCTCCTGCACCTCGTATAGGGAGGTCGGGTATCGTTTGGATAGGGATTGGCTAAACGGTCCCTCTTTTAGGCCGTTTGCTAGTCCCATGATGGCTGCTTCAGTGGGCAAGTGTTGTATGTCCAGGCAGGCTTTGTTGAATCGCTCCATGTATTCTCGGAGAGTTTCTTGGTTACCTTGTTTGATCCCGAGTAGACTGGGGGCATGTTTTGTCTTGTCCTTTTGAATAGAGAACCTTGTTAGGAATTTTTTAGTTAGGTCTTCGAAGCTGGTGATTGATCTTGGTGGCAGGTTGTCGAACCACTTCATGGCTGACTTGGTGAGAGTGGTGGGGAAGGCTTTGCACCGAATCGCATCGGAGGCGTCGACTAGGTACATTCTGCTTCTGAAGTTGCTGAGGTGGTGACTTGGATCGGTGGTGCCGTCGTAGAGATCCATATCGGGTGGTTTGAAGTTTCGCGGTACCTTCTCCTTCATGATCTCTTGCGTGAAGGGATCATGGTTGCCTTCGGGGGTGGTGCCGCGTTCTGTCCGGTCTTTCAGGTTGGCCTCTATTTTCCGCAGTTTTTCTTCTAATTCTCTGCGCTTTCGAGTCTCCCTTCTCAGATCTTGTTCAGTTTCTTTCTGCTTCTTTATGTCCTCTTCGAGTTGTTTCAGTCGGTTTTGTTGTGCCCGGACTGCTTCTAGAATTTCCGAGCTCTTCTCTTTTTCGGAATTTTGTGGATCTTTGTTTGGGAGTGATGTCTTTGGGCGATTCTGTTTGTTTCCTCCTGGAGTGCGTGGTGATAGAGGGCTGTCCGGTCGTTCTCCGGTGTCAATTTCGTCCTCTTGTTCAGATGCAGCACGGTCATTGTTGTGAGGGTCGTCTGCCATGGTAGAGGGATGACTTCCAGGTCCCCGGCAACGGCGCCAATGTTCCGAGGGTTACCTGAAACGTGTAGCTCGGTCGTCTGGAGAGGCCCGAGGTGGGGGTTCAGGGACCCGAGCTTGATATGCAGAGTGGTTGGTGGTTGTACCTGCAATGACACTCCGATGCTTAAGTTAGCATGGGTCCAAGCAGATATGTGTAGAATGTGGAATGAATGTCATACCTGGGTGCTCCAGTGTATTTATAGTAGTTGGCCGTGATCTTCCCTGGATAAGATATTCTTATCTTATCTTATCTTTGGGAGTTTTATCTCTATCTTTGTGGAACCGCCTTTTCTAGGCCTTTTCGACCTTTAGGTTTTGGGCTGCGTTCCTTTTGATGGGCCTTCCTTGCTTTATTGTCCGAGGTCCGACCTTTAGGCGTGAGCCTTAGGACGAGGTCGGACCTTTTATGAATTTGTCGAGTTGGAGGAACCCGGTCAGGGTATGAACAAATATCATCATAAGTTGTTAGCTATTAATGTCACTTTAAGAATCTCAAGCTTTTGGAATTTTGTTGCAGGAAAGAAAGAAAGAAGTGATGGGGAATCTTGGAAGCATATAATGAAAGAAAGAAGTGATGGGAATCTTGGAAGAGAGATCACGGATGCATTGGAGTCACATGAGTCTTAAACTTTGTGCATTGGAAAGAAGTGAACTCAACATGCATTGGGCATAAGGAAGCATGCTCCCCATGCCATGACCGAGCCTTAAATGCCACTAGAACCATGCATCCTCACCAAAGTTCACTTTAAATACTTCAACCACATTCATCAAACCTCATTCTTCATCACTCATTCTTCTACCCCCATAACCTCATTTCATTACCCGAACTCATACTCAACCTCCAACCTATTCCATGTTTCACAAATTCTAGCCTTGAACCTCATCTTTACCCAACAAAACTCTTGGAGCATCACATCTTCTCACATAACCGAAACACTCCACCCCCCTTCACCATCATTTTCTAGCTTGCCTAAGTCACGTTGTGTCATATATTCCCCCCATTCACAACCATTTTCCTTGTGCTTGAGGACAAGCATTCATCTAAGTTTGGTGTTGGGGAGATTCAACCTTGCAAGTGAATCTCAATGGCCTCATCATCAAGGGATAGGAGAGAAGATGAATTTGATCAAAGAAGATTCAAATCCAAACACAACGAGCGTATCTTCAGCTGGATGTCAAGCAAAGATGTTGTTCCAGAGTTACCATTCAAGCTAAGAAAAGATGAATACCCTGAAATACAAAAAATAATCAGAAAAAGGGGATGGGAGCTTCTCTGTGACCAACCTCAAGAAGTGAGCATGCTTCTCATCCAGGAGTTCTACACTAATGTGATAAGAGAATATGATGATGAAGAACCATACATGAGTTATGTAAGAGGTGTGACTGTTGATTTTAGCCCGGACACCATCAACAGGGTGCTAAAGGTCAAGGCAAAACAGTTCAAACGAGCTAGCTATGAAGAAAGGGTTGAAAATGACCCAAGATACATGGATGTGGTAAGTGACTTATGCAGAGTAGGCACGGATTGGGTGCTGGATTCACATGGACAACCACTCAAACTTCGGAGAGGTGATCTCATACCTCAAGCAAAAGGATGGCATGACATAGTGAGGAGATCATTGATGTCCACTTCAAATAATTCTGAGGTAACGGTGAATAGAGCAATAATGATCCATTGTATAATGAAAGGAGGAGAAATCAATGTTGGAGACATTATAGCCAAGAACATCATTGACATAGCTCAAAAAGTCAAACAGGACAGCTGGCTAGGATATCCTAGTACTATTCTGCGCCTATGCGAAGAAGCTGGAGTGCCTCTGGAAGAATTTGGAGAAACTGATTTGGTCTCTGTTGGAAAACCTCTTACTCGAGAAAGGTTGGAATTCATCACCACAACCCAATTGGAAAGGCAACCTTTAGCAAGAAGGAAGAAAAGGAAAGAAGCAAGACAAGAGGAGGAGCCTCAAGAAATGGAAGAACCTCATACCTTGAACATGAACCAACTCCAAGCCGCCTTGGAAGGGATTTCTGGGCAATATTCACAAATTCAAAGAAGCCAAGAGGAACAAGCTCAACAACAAAGGGACCTTTGGCAATTGATGGATCAACAAAGAGGGGTTCAAGTTCAATGGATGAACCAACAAAATGAGTACCAAGCACACATGATGGAGTTACAACAAGAACAATATGCCAAGATGCAGGAAGCCATCAACAATTCAACTATGGAACATGAAAAAGCCATGGAGAAAGTAATACAAGAACAAGCTCAACTAAGGATAGAGCAAGCTCAGCAAAGAGAACTTCTCCATAGATTGGATGCTAGACATAATACATTTCACAAAGAGTTCAATGAAAGCAGAATGTTCAGGGAAGCCAGGCATAAGGACAGACTTGACTATGATATATGCACCCAAGAAAAGCTCAGTTACCTCTGTTCCACACCCCCATTACTAAACCCACAAATTAAAACCTTTAATGAAGCTCGCAAGATATTTGAAGAGCAGGAACTTGCAAGGGTAAGATTTAATCAACAAAGGCTAAATGAGACAATGATAAGCTCAGGAGTGTGGCAAAGAGAAGAGGGGGATGCAACAACAAAACAACAAGGAGAACGGAGAAGCAAAAAGAAAGAAGATCCAAAGGGGGATGCAACAACAAAACAACAAGGAGAACTAAGAAAGAAAAAGAAAGAAGATCCAAAGGGCAAAGGAAAGCAAGGAGAATCAAGCAAGGGAAAAGGGACATGAAGACTAAAGGTGGTGAAGTTCCTTTGTTTTTCTTTATGTTTTATTAAATAAAGAAGATGTATGTCTGAAATATGGTATACCTTCTAAGTTGCATTTTTTTTTTCTTTTTGAAGCATTTTCTTTTATGTTACCCATTCCATGCATCACCACTCACAGGTTTGGAATGGTTGCTTGTCTTAAGTACTTTTACTTGTCAATGGAATAAAAGATGTAGTTTGAGCAAGAACAGAGAGAAATCTAGCTTAAGAAGGATCGTGTTGTCCCATAAGAAAAGTGCTAGTACATTTATTGTGAAAGAATCAATGTTCAAGATATTCAAAAGAATGCTTGCTTATACAAGACTAGTTCGGTTAAGGATCACAAAGACTTTATCAGTAAAAGCACAAACAACCTTGACAATAAAGAAAATAGAGTACAAAGAATGAAAGGCTAGGCATCAATGACAAAATTTGGATATGTGTCTGTGGTGATTGATGTTAAGAGACATACTTGGGCCAGTAAATCCGAGGGGTGCTTCATCACCCGATAACTTGAGTTAACTAACTCGGGATTATCGATTGAAAACCCACAATCAAGAGTAGCTCTATAACAGAACATTTAGCAACCCAAAGAGGTGCTGGACACCACTATCCAAACAAAATTTCAATGTTATATGCCTGGGATTGAATGTGTCAAGGAGAGAGGCTTGAGTTAGTAAATCTTTAAGAGTGTCTCAACACTTAACAACTTGAACCAACTGGTTTGGGATTGTTGATTGAAAACTTATGCTAAAGAGCCGCCTTAAGACAAGATTTCAAGCTCATTGGAAATGAAAAAAAAAAGGGGGAATATAAAAAAAAAAAGAAGAGAAGCATCAAGGAAAGAATGGTTCAAGAGTCATGTACTAAGGTATAAAAGAAGTCTAGTGAAGTTAACCAATTTAGTAGTGAAGCAAGCATTTTAATTGAAAAAGTTGAATAGTTGTGTTCAATTACAATAAATTAATGACCACACAAGTGAGGATGACATGCTCAATGAAAAATTACTCTCTGAAAGAACATTCAAGTCTTACATCTTAAATTCTTGTGACAAAGTTTTTATATTTTGCTTGAGGACAAGCAACACTTTAAGTTTGGTGTTGTGATGCAATTGCATATTTGTTATATTAGCTAGTTAGTTTAGTTGGTTTTAGCTTAATCTCACTCATTTTCTCTAAATAAACAAATCCTTTTATGAGTTTTATCTTCATGCATGAGAACACCAAGGAACATGTTGATTCTAGCCAAATTCATGCAAATGATTTAAGGAATGCATATATGAATGAGTATGAATGAATCTCATGAAATTTATTCCATGAATTGGTAAGACTTTGAAGCTATTTCCCTTGTTGATGATAGGTGATGAAACAAGAAAGCTTGGAAGCAAGAATGATGCAAGCTGGGAAAGAAGAAGTTGGCGTTGCCAACTTGGAGATAGTGGGCGTTTTTATGGATAACGCCAGGATGCCTTGGAAGCAAAGTTGGCGTTGCCAACTTGAGGAATGTGGTGCGTTGTTGAAGGCAACGCCAAGGCAGCCCTGGAGAGCAAAAGTTGGCGTTGCCAACTCTAGAAGGGCGTTGCCAACGCCAAATTGTGAAGCAAGATTGGCAGCCTTGGAAGAGCATAAGTTGGCATTGCCAACTTGGAGAAGAGGGTGCGTTGTTGAAGGCAACGCCAAGGCAGCCCTGGAGAGCAAAAGTTGGCGTTGCCAACTTGAAGAAAAGAGTGAGTTATTCAAGGCAACGCCAAGCAACAAGAATGAAGCCTTGAAGAGGAGCTCGAGGGCGTTGCCAACGCCAAGAATCATAGGCGTTACTCAAGGCAACGCCAAGCAACTTTGGCACCATAGGAAACAACCTCGAGGGCGTTGCCAACGCCAGGAATCATTGGCGTGTTCCTTGGCAACGCCAGAAATGGCTGCTTGGCTAGGCACCAAGTCTTGGGTGCCAGCCAGGTTGCCAACGCCAGAATGTGCTGCCAGCCAGGTTGCCAACGCCAGAATGTGCTGCCAGCCAGGTTGCCAACGCCAGAATGTGCTGCCAGCCAAGTTGCCAATGCCAGAATCAAGTTGCCAACGCCAAGCCTTGCCAACCACGTTGCCAACGCCAGGAAAGCCTTGCCAGCCACGTTGCCAACGTGGGAAGCAAGTTTTAGAGCCTTGAAGAAGGCTCGAGCACGTTGCCAACGCCAGTTTCTATGGGCGTGTTCACTGGCAACGTGGGAAGCAATGCCTGGAGCTAGGAAAGAAGGCTCGAGCACGTTGCCAACTCAAGAAAGCATTGGCGTGTTTGGCAACAACGCCAGGAATGGTTGCTTGGCTAGGCACCAAGTCTTGGTGCCAACCACGTTGCCAACGCCCATAAGCCTTGCCATGCACGTTGCCAACGCCAGGAAGCAAGCATGGAGCCTTGAGAAAGGCTCGAGCACGTTGTCAACGTGCTGAAGAGAAGGAGTGTTTATCAACAACGCCAGGAAAATTGTGATGCACGTTGCTAACTTGGAATATAGGGGCGTTATCCACAACAACTCCAACAAGACAGCCTGACCATGTCCCCTTCAATGGAAGATATCTTGAGCTACAGAGATCCAAATTGAGTGCTTCCAGTTGCGTTGGAAAGCTAACATTCAGAGCTTTCCAACCATATATGAGAGTCTATGGTGGAGCACAAAATTGAAGCCAAACCAGAGTCATCTTTAGGCCCTAAAAACAAGAACATGAAGTGAAATTCAAGAAGGCTAGAGATGAGCCCTGGAGGGGGGGCACGAGCACGTTGCCAACGTGCTAGAAAGGGGGCGTGTTTTGCAACAACGCCAGCCCCAAGCCCCTGCCTTGGGAGGCTAGGCACGAGCACGTTGCCAACTTGGGAGTGAGGGTGCGTTTTTGGCAACAACTTGGCAGCTTGACCTTACCTTCTTTGAGGAAGCATAACTTGAGCTAGGAAAGTCCAAATGAGGTGATTCCAGTGGCATTGAAAAATAGACATCAAGAGCTTTCCAATGATGTATAATAGTACATATTGAGGCAGAAGGTTGACACTCAAATTCTGGGCTACATTTAGCATGAAAGTAGAGCCAAGAAGAGGAAAAGCAAGTTGTTAGCAACAACTTGGGCTAGCAACGCCCAAGTCTCATACTTCACTTCCAGGAAAATGTCATGCACGTTGCCAACGTGCATTAGGCCTGGAGTTATTGCCAATAACGCCCCTCAATGGGCCAGAATGGTTGCCAACTTGCTCTGCTTCCCCTATTCATCACAAAGGCCAACAACTTCTTCAATTGAACCAAGAATGCAACAATGAGAAAGCCCACATTGCTAACCCAAATTGAAGATCTCTGAAGAAGTTTTGGGAGTAGTATAAATAGAAGAGATTGGTGTACTTGTAGAGGACTTTTTTGGGACACTTTTTGACACTGAGAACTTTCATATACTTTTTAGCATTTTTACTTGGCTTTTGCTAGTACTTCCGGGAGAATACCCGGAAAGCTCATTTTTGGTTTTTCTATTGGAACTTTTCTTCTTCATTTTGGAAGCTTTAAGCATTTCATTATTCTTCTTCTTCTTCCTTTACACTTAGTTTAATTTTTGTTTATGGCAATTATGGTTGAAATTGGAGCTATGATTCACTAAACCCCACTTTCATTAGGGGGAAGAGCTCTGCTTGTTATAATGGATTGATGAACCCCTCTTTTCCTCCTCAATTCATGTGGTTGATCCAAAGAGGAAGCTCTTGTTCTTCAAAGATTCAACCACCATCGAGAGAGGGGTTAATCTATGAGAATTATGTGGTGAATTTGAGGAATGAGCCACATAATTCAGTTTAGAGTTCATCCTTTCATGATTCCCTCAATCAATATACCTTGGTTAGTATGTGAGATGTAACTTTCCATGGTTGAGATTTTGGGAATTGTGTGGCTGGATTAAAATTGAGCTTCAACTCTTCTCATGAACAATTAGATCACGAGAGTGGCAATTGGTTATGTTGAGAGAAATTGAATCACCAAGAGATTGGGATTCAATTACCCACTTGCCATGGATCTATACCCATGATTGAGAAGGATTTTGACTAACATCAATTCATGAAAACTAGCATCTCTGATCCCTAATGATCCTCTCTATCATTAATTCTCATTTCTTTTGTTCTTAGTGTTTGAAAACCCATTGCCCAATTCCCTTCTACATTCTTGCAATTTATTATTCTTGTCATTTACATTCTGTTTCTTTATTTCTTACTCTCTTGCTCTTTAGAATTCAGCACTTTATTTTATTGCAATTTACTTTTGATGTCATTTAAGTTTCTTGCAATTTAAGTTTCCGTTATTTACTTTCACTTTATTTCTTTCTTTTAGTTCTTTAGATTCTTTGCCATTTAAATTCTTGCAACTATGTTCAACAATCAAAATGCTCATGAAATCAAAACTATGTTTGCTTGACTAAATCTACCATTTAACTAAAGTTGCTTAATCTACCAATCTCCGTGGGATCGACCTCACTCTTTGTGAGTCTTATTACTTGATACGACCCGGTATACTTGCCGGTTATACGTGAAATCTAATTTTTACGTATCACAGCCCATCACTAGAAAAAAGATGAAGCAAACAAGAGAGCCCACTCATGGACCTCAACAAAGAGCATGAGGAATTCCCTCATCAAGAAATCCCTGAGATGCCTTAAGGGATACATTTTCCTCCACACAACTATTGGGAGCAACTCAACACCTCTTTGGAAGGCTTGAGTTACAACATGGACCAACTAAGGATGGAGTACCAAGAGCACTCCATCATTCTCCATGAGATTAGAGAAGATCAAAGAGCTATGAGAGAGGAGCAACAAAGGCAAGGAAGAAACATAGAGGAGCTCAGGCGTTCCATTGGATCTTCAAGAGGAAGAACTAGCCACCATCACTAAGGTGGACCCGTTCTTTGATTTCCTTGTTCTTATTTTTCTATTTTTCGAATTTGATGCTTTATGTTTGTCTATGTTTGTGTCTTCATTACATGATCATTAGTGTCTAGTGTCTATGTCTTAAAGCTATGAATAATTTCATGAATCCTTTACCTCTCTTAATTGAAAAATGTGCCTAATTACAAAAGAACAAGAAGTACTTGGATTTCAAATTTTATCTTGAAATTAGTTTAATTATTTTGATGTGGTGGCAATACTTTTTGTTCTCTGAATGAATGCTTGTACAGTGCATATTTTTTATAGTGAAGTTTATGAATGTTAAAATTATTGGCTCTTGAAAGAATGATGAACAAAGAGAAATGTTATTGATAATTTGAAAAATCATGAAATTGATTCTTGAAGCAAGAAAAAGCAGTGAAAAAGAGAAAATAGCGAAAAAAATGGCGAAAAAGGAAAAGAAAAAGCAAGCAGAAAAAGCCAATAGCCCTTTAAACTAAAAGGCAAGGGTAAAGAGGATCCAAGGCTTTGAGCATTAATGGATAGGAAGGCCCAAGGAAAAAAAATATAGGCCTAAGCGGCTAAATCAAGATGTCCCTAATCATGTGCTTGTGTCATAAAGGTCCAAGTGAAAAGCTTGAGACTGAGTGGTTAAAGTCGTGATCCAAAGCAAAAAAGAGTGTGCTTAAGAACTCTGGACACCTCTAACTGGGGACTTTAGCAAAGCTGAGTCACAATTTGAAAAGGTTCACCCAGTTATGTGTCTGTGGCATTTATGTATCCGGTGGTAATACTTGAAAACAAAGTGCTTAGAGCCACGGCCAAGACTCATAAAGTAGCTGTGTTCAAGAATCAACATACTGAACTAGGAGAATCAATAACACTATCTAAAATTCTGAGTTCCTATATATGCCAATCATTCTGAATTTTAAAGGATAAAGTGAGATGCCAAAACTATTCAAAAGCAAAAAGCTACTAGCCCCGTTCATCTAATTGGGAGTAAGTTTCACTGATATTGTGAGATTCATTGTATATTCTCTTCTTTTTATTCTATTTTGTTTTCAGTTGCTTGGGAACAAGCAACAATTTAAGTTTTTAGTAGGATCTAACTATTTTTTAGTATATTTTTATTAGTTTTTAAGTAAAATTCACATTTCTAGATATTACTATGAGTTTGTGTATTTTTCTGTGATTTCATGTATTTTCTGGCTGAAATTGAGGGACCTGAGCAAAAATCTGATTCAGAGGCTGAAAAAGGACTGCTGATGTTGTTAGATTCTGACCTCCTTGCACTTGAAATGGATTTTTTGGAGCTACAGAAACCCAAATGGCGCGCTCTGAATTATGTTGGAAAGTAGACATCCTGGGCTTTCCAGCAATATATAATAGTCCATGCTTTGCTCGAGTTTTGATGATGCAAACTGGCGTTCAAACGCCAACTTCCTGCCCTATTCTAGCATTAAACGCCAGAAACAGGATAGAAGCTGCACTTAAACGCCCAAACTGGCATAAAAACTGGCGTTTAACTCTAAGAAAAGTCTCTACACATGAAAGCTTCAATGCTCAGCCCAATCACACACCAAGTGGGTCCGGAAGTGAATTTCTGTTTACTCATTTTTGTAATCCTAGTAACTAGTTTTAGTATAAATAGGACTTTTTACTATTGTACTCACATCTTTGGACGTTTAGTCCTTAGACCTAGGTCTTGGTTATTCTGGTTCCCTCTCTAGGGCTAAAGCCAATGAACACCATTATCACATATGTATTTTCAACGGTGGAGTTTCTACACCCCATAAATTAAGGTGTGGAGCTCTACTGTTCCTCGAGTATTAATGCAAAGTACTATTGTTCTTTTATTCAATTCAAGCTTATTCATATTCTAAGATGTTCACTCGCACTTCAACCTGATGAATGTGATGATCTGTGACACTTATCATCATTCTCACTTATGAACGCGTGCATGACAACCACTTCCGTTCTATTTGCAATAGCTTGAGTGTGTATCTCTTGGCCTCCTGACAATAGAGCCTTCCATTCCGTGAGATCAGAGTCTTCGTGGTATAAGCTAGAATCAATTGGCAGCATTCTTGAGATCCAGAACGTCTAAACCTTGTCAGTAGTATTCCGAGTAGAATCTGGGATGGGATGACTGTGATGAGCTTCAAACTCATGACTGTTGGGCATAGTGACAGACGCAAAAGGATCACTGGATCTTATTCCGACACAAGTGAGAATCGATAGATGATTAGCCTTATGTAACCCGTAGCTGGACCATTTTCACTGAGAGGATGGACGGTAGCCATTGACAACGGTGATCCCCCTACATACAGGTTGCCATGGAAAGGAGTGTAAGTGATTGAATGAAGACAGTAGGAAAGTAGAGATTCAGAAGGAATAATGCATCTCCATACGCTTATCTGAAATTCCCACCAATGAATTACATAAGTATCTCTATCTTTATTTTATGTTTATTTATCTTTTAATTATCAAAAACTCTATAACCATTTGAATCCGCCTGACTGAGATTTACAAGATGACCATAGCTTGCTTCAAGCCGACAATCTCTGTAGGATCGACCCTTACTCACGTAAGGTTTATTACTTGGACGACCTAGTGCACTTGCTGGTTAGTTGTGTGAAGTTGTGAAAAAGAGTTGAGATTACAATTGTTCGTACCAAGTTGTTGGCGCCATTAAGATCACAATTTCGTGCACCACGTACGCACAGTAGGTTGTGCGTACGCACACGCCAATGTGTGCTTCTCCTTTGATTTCTTCATGTTTTCTCCCAATTTCATGCTTTTCTTCTACTCTTATCAAGCCATTCCAACCCATTACACCTGAAATCACTCAACAAAAAACCATGAAGGTATCGAATGGGATAAAAGTGGGATAAAATTGATTAAATTAAGTACAAAATAGCATGTTTTCACAATTAAGCTCAATTTAGGGAGAGAACACAAAACTATGCTATTTGAATGAATAAATGTGGGTTTATATGATGAAATCCACTCAAATCAATCCAAACTTTATCATCAAATATGGATTCATCAATTCTATATTTCCATGGTTTAATGTATGCATACACTTATATGATTGAGTCCTTGTTTCACTTAGCTCATATATCTATATAGCCTTACCCTATCATTATCCTTTGCAACCCCATGATTGAGCCTATTTTACCCCATTTTTCTTTATTTTAGCACATCATTAACTCTAAGCGTAAAACAATAAATGTCCCTAATTTGAATCATTGATTAGCTTAGACTAGTGAGGTGCATATGAATTAAGTGTGGGGAAACTAAATTAGGGAATACATGTTTAGGAATTGGGTATTTTATTTTTTTATGTGAAAAATGTGAAAAGAGGTTGAACACTTGTTCATGCATCTAGCACATTAATCATATGCATTAATTCACTGAAAAAAAGAAAAAAAAAGAAGAAACAATATGAATAATGA
This sequence comes from Arachis hypogaea, assembly GCF_003086295.3. NCBI lineage: Eukaryota > Viridiplantae > Streptophyta > Magnoliopsida > Fabales > Fabaceae > Arachis > Arachis hypogaea. The sequence goes on from NC_092041.1 coordinate 81,197,504, forward strand.
AAAAAGAGAAAAAAAAGAAAGAAAAGAGCAAATAAATAAAAAGAGGACAAAATGCCCCAAATCCAATAAGTGAACTAATGCATAAGACTTGTACTTAAAAGATATCTAGGTGCATGAATTTGTAGAAAAATAGTTAATGGATGGCTAGGTTTTGCATTGTAATGATTTGGAATGTCTTAGGTTAGGTGAGAATTTTAGGTTAATAAAGGATTCAGATTTTAGTCCACTTAACCAAATACATTCCTACCTTGACCCTAACACCATTACAACCCCTTGAAAAGACCTCTTGATATGTGTATTTGGGCATTAAATTGTGTTGACTGGTAAAAGAAAAGCAAGCCTTAGAAAGCAAGATTAGTAGAGAACCGAGAGACTCAACCCTCAAACACTAGAGTGATTAGAGTGTATACACTTCCAATGAGGGTTCGATGCTCAATTCTATGCTCCCGGCTTTCATGAGCTTTCTTCTTACAAGTTTACTTGTACCTTGTTATGTGATTTGAATTAATGGAATTTATTTATGTTTGTCTTGGAGAATTTGTTTACTTATAACCAAGTAGGTAGAAGCATCTTAGCATATAGTTACATTTATATAAGATAGGTTGCATTGCACAGGTCTCACTTTTACCCCGTCATTCTTTTGGTTTCCTTGGCTTAGCATGAGGACATGCTAATGTTTAAGTGTAGGAAAATTGATAAACCACTATTTTATGGTTTATCTTGTACTAAATTGAGTGGATTTTATCAATTATTCCTACACTTATTCATATAAACTGCATGGTTTTACAAATCCTTCCTAGTCTTGTTCCATGATTGAAAACTTGCTTCCTAAGGGTTTAAATTATTAATTTTTAATTCTTCTTTATTACCATTCGATGTCGTGATGTGTTTGTGAAGTGTTTTCAGGTTTACAGGGCATGAATGGCTTAAAGGATGAAGAGGAGGAATGTCAAAATGGAAGGAACACAAGAAACTAAAGAGATTGGAAGCAAGCAGCGACGCGCACGCATGGCTGCCGCATGCGTGCGCGCATTGGCGCATTTCACAGCGACGTGTACGCGTGGCCAACGTGCACGCATGACAGAGCGTCACGTGCTGCACTATCAGAACTCACTGGGGGTGATTTCTAGGCTGATTTGGACCCAGTTTCAAGCCCAAAAAACGTAGACTAGAGGCAGGATTCTAATTGAGACTGAGGACACACTTCATTTTCTACTTTCACTTAGTTTAGTTTTAGTTTTTGATTTTAGAGAGAGAAAACACTACTTCTCCTAGGGTTCTTAGTATTTTTAGTTTTTGCTTTTGAATTAGATATTGAGAGAGTTGCTACTATCTTCGATTGAAGTCTTCATCATTATAGTTTGCCTTTCTATCACTCTACTCTTTTATTTTCCATTTAGTTACTTGAATTCATGTTTTGATTTTCTTAATTTTAAATCTATTAATGCAATGAACCATTTTTATATTTAATTCCATTACTTGTTTGATTTCTTATAATTAATTATCAGTTCTAAATTTTCTTTTATTAATTTAATTTTAATTACTATGTCTCCTATCTACTCCCTTTACATGTTTGTGGAAATGGCATTCATGTTAATGGAGTAGAGCTCCTAACTTGGCTTTGGAGTTGATTAATTGGAAACCCTTGAGTTGGAATACTCAGGTATTAATCTGTAATTGGAAATTACTGGCTAACTCACTTTTCACTAACTCTAATCGTTCCCTATGAAGTGATTAGGACTTGTGAATCCAAGTTAGTGTTCTTCACTTAACCTTCCTCTGTAACTGCAAGAGGATAACTGAGTGAAAGCAACCACCTTTTACTATTATACTTGGGAAAAAATAACAAGGATAGGAACTCCAATTTTCACTCCTAGCCAAGACTTTTTTTATTAAATACACAACATCTCTTGTTATTTTCTCATTACTTTAATTTCCAGTTATTTATTTTTCTCATTCTTAAATTCAAAAATTACCTAGAAAATTCATGATCAATAATTTACACCTCTGTGTCAACTCCTTGTTAAACGACTCGGGAATTCTACTCCCAGTTATTATTCTTTTATGACATCTTTTAAAATTGATAGTGGAAATTTCGTCGGTTAAGAACTGTACTTGCAATGCTATTTTTATTAGAAATTCTTAATCGGCATTTTTCCACCCATCATCCACATGCCGGTGAAGTTGTGCGAGTTAAATTTTTGCGCACCAAGTTTTTGGTGCCGTTGCCGAGGATTGTTCGTGATTGACAAACTACCGGTTGTCTTACTGCTTAGATCAGGTACTTTTTATCAGTATTTCTTTAATTGTTTTCTTGTTGAATTTTCGAACCTTATTTGTGTCTTTTTGAAAATATTTTCAAAAATTCATCTTTAGTCATATTTTTCTTTTGTTTGAGTCTTGTGTCAAATCTTAAGTTTGGTGTCTTTTTGGTTTTTTTTTTATTTTTCTTTTCTTGATCTTTTGAAAAGTATTCTTAGTTTCTTTCTTAGTGTTCGAATTATTCATGCTATTTCTCGCATTTGATTTCAAAAATTTTTAAGTTTGGTAATTTTTCCTTTTTTTTTGGTTCACTTATACTCTTTTTAGGACGTATCATTGGGAGCTCTCTATACTTTGACATAGAGACACCTATCTTTTTTTTTTTGCTTTGCTCCTTGTTTGTGTGTGCAGGAACAGGAAGAGTTCACTATGGAACCAATTGAGAATGCACAACTCAGAAGAACTTTAGGGTCTTATGCAGCTCCCACTCCTGACTTTTACGGAAGGAGTATTTGTGTACCCCCTATTAGAGCAGACAATTTTGAGCTCAACCCACAGCTAATCACTTTAGTGCAGCAAAACTGCCAGTTTTATGGACTTTTGCAAGAAGAACCCACAAAATTCCTCTCTAATTTCTTGTAGATATCTGACACAGTAAGAACTAGCGGGATAGAGCAAGATGTCTACAGGCTACTACTTTTCTCATTCGCTGTGAAAGGCCAAGCAAAGAGATGGTTGGATGCTCAGCCCAAGACAAGTTTGAACACATGGAGTAAGCTAGTGGACAAGTTTTCAAATCAATACTTTTCTCCAAAGAAGCTGACCAAGATGAGACTGGATATTCAAACCTTCAAACAAGAAGATAATTAATCTTTTTCATGATGCTTGGGGGAGGTACAGTATGATGCTCAAGAAATGCCCCGCGGAGATGTTTTCATAGTGGGTTAAGCTGGACATTTTCTATTATAAAATCTCAGACATGGCCAAGATCTCCCTAGATAACTTTGCTGGTTGTTCAATACACATAAAAAAGACATTTGAAGAAGCTAATGAACTCATTGAGACAGTCACCAGTAATTAGTACCTATACTTATCCGGTGAGACCTCAAAGAAAGGAGAAGTTAAGATAGTGTCCACTGAATCTACTACTCTGGAACAAAATGAATCATTAACCCAGCAGCTGCACCATCTCATACAATAAATGCTAAGCTTGCAAGAAATATTACAAGAAACCCGAGCCTCCAGCCAGAATATAGAAGAACATTGAACCAGGTTAAATAGCAAATATCTAAATAGATAAGAGAAGAGTGTCAAGCTATCAAAATTAAGGAGTGGAAGGACCCTGAACATCCAACCCTAGAACAATAGAAAGCAAAGAGAAGAGAAAATGGCAGAAGATGAACAAGCAGCAAATCAAGGCACCAACAGGGGTGTGGAACGCCAGGAAGGGATAGCAGTGGCGTCCAATGCTCAAAAGTGGGCAAGACTGGCGTTTAATGCCAAGGAAAGAATAGTAGTGGCATTCAACGCCCAGATAGGGGAGACCATACACATGCCAGTTCAGGAAACGTGTTACCAAGGTAGGATGACAACCCTTCCTCAGCCACTATGGATCATCATTCTTCACTACTCAGGATACCTGAATACAAATCCAGGCTACCATATCCTTAGAAACTCCATAAGACAGAGAAGGATGAAGAATTTGCCAAATTTTGGGATATCTTCAAGATGCTCGAGATCAAGATCCCAGTTGCTGAAGCCCTTGAGTAGATACCTTCCTATGCCAAGTTCTTGAAGGACATAATGAGCAATAAACAGGATTAGAGAGAGGCAGAGACAACTTTTCACACTAAGGAATGCAGTGCAGTTATCTAGAGAAACTTGCTAGAAAAACTACAGGATCCTGGGAGTTTTGTGATACCCTGCACCCTTGGAGAAACTTACATCAGGAATGCCTCCATTATTCTAGGTAGACCTTTTCTGACCACAGGGAGGCCCTCATTGACGTTTGGAAGGGGGAAGTAACATTGAGAGTCGATAAGGATGAGTTCACATTCAATGCTGTCAAGGCCATCCAACACCCTGACCCCCCCAAAGGAATGCACGAAGATTGATGTCATAGAACCCCTAGTTGAATAGGTACGTGAGATTAAAAGGCTTGAGGAAGAGCTGGATAAGATTCTTGAAGATGTCATGCCTGACGTGCGTGCATCAAAAGAACAGAAGGAGATGCTGACCATCCCTAAGGTGGAAGATGAGCCTCCTCAACTAGAACTCAAGCCTCTGCCACCATCCTTGAAATATGTGTTATTAGGAGAGGGTGACTGATGAGCGGATATTTTATACGCTTTTGGGGGTAATTTCATGTAGATTTTAGTATGTTTTAATTAGTTTTTAGTAGAATATTATTAGTTTTTAGGCAAAAATTATATTTCTGGACTTTACTATGAGTTTGTGTATTTTTCTGTGATTTCAGGTAATTTCTGGCTGAAATTGAGGGAGCTGAGCAAAAATCTGAATTAGGCTGAAAAAGGACTGCTGATGCTGTTGGATTCTGACCTCCCTGCACTCGAAATGGATTTTCTAGAGCTACAGAAGTCCAATTGGCACGCTCTCAACAGCGTTGGAAAGTATACATCCAGGGCTTTCCAGCAATATATAATAATCCATACTTTGCGCGAATATAGATGACGTAAACTGGCATTCAATGCCAGTATCACGCTGCTGTCTGGCGTCCAGCGCCAAAAACAGGTTACAAGTTGGAGTTCAACGCCCAAAACACATCACAACCTGGCCTTCAACTCCAGAAACAGCCCAAGCACGTGAGAAGCTTTAGGCTCAGCCCCAGTACACACCAAGTGGGCCCCAGAAGTGGATTTATGCACCAATTATCTTAGTTCACTTAATTTCTGTAAACCTAGGTTACTAGTTTACTATTTAAACAACTTTTAGAGGATTACCTTGTACCTCATGACATTTCCAGATCTGAATTTTATACACTTTGACGGCATGAGTCCCTAAACTCCATTGTTGGGGGTGAGGAGCTCTGCAGCGTCTCAATGAATTAATGCAATTGTTTCTATTTCTCAATTCAAACGTGTGTGTGTTCCCATCTAAGATGTTCATTTGCGCTTAATTGTGAAGGAGGTGATGATCCGTGACACTCATCACCTTCCTCAATCCATGAACATGTGCCTGACAACCACCTCCGTTCTACATCAGATTGAATGAGTTTCTCTTAGATTCCTTAATCAGAATCTTCGTGGTATAAGCTAGAATTGATGGCAGCCACTCTTGAGGATCCGGAAAGTCTAAACCTTGTCTGTGGTATTCCGAGTAGGATTCAAGGATTGAATGGTTGTGACGAGCTTCAAACTCGCGATTGCTGGGCGTGATGACAAACGCAAAAGGATCAATGGATCATATTCCAACATGATCGAGAAACAACAGTTGATTAGCTGTGCTGTGACAGACCATCTGGACCATTTTCACTGAGAGGATGGGAAGTAGCCACTGACAATGGTGACACCCTACATACAGCTTGCCATGGATGGAACTTTACAAACAATTGAGTTGAATATTACATTGCAGAAATTCAAAGGACAAAGCATCTCCAAAACTCCAACATATTCTCCATTAATAAAGTAACAATTCCTTATTCCAAATACTTTTACTTCTTACAATTAAACCCAAATAACCTTATTTGCACCCTGACTAAGATTAATAAAATAAATATAGCTTCCTTCAAACCAATAATCTCCGTGGGATCGACCCTTACTCGCGTAAGGTATTACTTGGACGACCCAGTGCACTTGCTGGTTAGTTGTACGGATTGCAAATTTGTGCACCAGTGACACATATCTAGTAATCATAAGCTTTGTCCTAGAGCAGCAGGAAGAAGAGGCACTGGTTTAGGTGCTCAAGGCCCACAAGATAGCGATCGGATGGACTATAAGTGACCTGAAGGGAATCAGTCCAACTCGATGTATGCACAAAATTAGACTGGAAGATGATGCTAACCCCGTTGTACAACCACAGAGGATACTGAATCCAGCCATGAAGGAAATTGTCCAAAAAGAGGTTACAAGTTGTGGGAGGTTGGGATCATATATCCCATTTCTGATAGCCCCTGGGTGAGCCCTGTACAGGTAGTCCCCAAGAATGGCAGATGACAGTAATCCATAATGAAAGGAATGAGCTTATCCCCACATGAACTATCACAGGGTGGCGTATGTGTATCGATTATAGGAGACTCAACAATGCCACAAGAAAGGATCATTTTCCATTACCTTTCAATGACCAGATGTTGGAAAGACTTGCTAGCCATGCATTCTACTGCTTCTTGGATGGTTACTCAGGCTATAATCAAATCACAGTAGATCCTAATGATCAAGAAAAGACATCGTTCAGATGCCCATATGGAGTGTTCGCTTATAGGAGGATGCCATTTGGCCTCTGTAATGCACCAGCAACCTTCCAAAGGTGCATGCTCTCCATCTTTTTTGATATGGTGGAAACATTCTTGGAGGTATTCATGGATGACTTCTCTGTTTTTGGCTATTCCTTTGACTCTTGCCATAACCATCTAGCTCTGGTGCTGAAACAATGCCAAGAAACAAACCTAGTTCTAAACTAGGAGAAATTCTATTTTATGGTTACTGAAGGGATTGTTCTTAGGCATAGGATCTCGAAGAAGGGAATAGAGGTTGACCAAGATAAGGTGGAAGTGATTGAAAAATTACCCCCTCCTACTAATATTAAGGCAATTAGAAGTTTCTTAGGCCATGCAGGGTTCTATAGGAGATTTATAAAGGATTTCTCCAAAATTGCAAAACCCCTATGCAACTTTCTAGTTACAGACACACGTTCTATTTTTTATGAGGACTACCTGCTTGCCTTTAAAGCTTTAAAAGCCAAGTTGGTCTCTGCACCTGTCATTTCTGCACCCAACTGGGCCCTACCATTTGAGCTGATGTGCGACGCCAGTGACTATGCCATAGGCGTAGTTCTGGGGTAGCAACATGACAAGATTTTGCACATCATTTATTATGCTAGTCACGTTTTCAATGATGCTCAGAGGAACTATACCACCACCGAGAAGGAACTGCTAGTAGTTGTCTACACAATGGATAAGTTCAGATCTTATTTGATCGATTCAAATGTCATTGTTTACACTGACCATGTAGCCCTCAAGTATCTCCTGACCAAGCAGGACTCGAAACCAAGGTTAATCAGATGGCTGTTGCTTCTCCAAGAATTCGATATTGAGATCAAGGACAGAAAAGGATCTGAAAACCAGGTGGCAGATCATTTATCCCGAATTGAGCCTAAAGCAAGGACGGCCATGCCCACCATTGAGGTGTCCGAGACTTTTCCTGATGAACAGCTTTTTGTAAATCATAAAGCACCATGGTTTGCAGACATTGCAAACTATAAACCCATGAAGTTCATTCCAAAAGAGTACAGCAGACAGCAAGTGTGCAAAGTTCTGCATGATGCTAAATATTACCTATGGGATGAACCCTACCTCTTTAAGAGTTGTTCGGATGGTATAATCTGATGTTGTATCTCCGAGAAAGAAATCCAGCAGATTCTTTGGTATTGTCATGACTCCAAATACGGAGGACATTTTAGAGGAGAGAGAATAGCTACCAAGGTCCTTCAGAGTAGATTCTACTGGCCAACACTCTTTAAGGACTCCCTAGAGTTTGTTCGTAATTGTGACAAATGCCAATGAGCTGGAAATCTCCCTCATAATCACAAAATGCCACAACAAGGAATCTTAGAAATTGAGTTGTTTGATGTATGGGGCATAGATTTCATGGGACCATTTCCACCCTCATATTCAAACACATACATCCTGGTGGCAGTGGACTATGTGATCAAATGGGTTAAGGCTATCACATCACCCACTAATGACACCCGAGTGGTTCTAAAATTTCTCTAAAAGCACATTTTCAGTAGGTTTGGTGTCTGACGAACACTGATCAGTGACTGAGGCACCCACTTCTGTAATAAACAACTTGACTCCATCTTACAGAGATATGGTGTTTGTCACAATGTAGCAACCCCCTACCATCTACAGACAAATGGACAAGCTGAGGTTTCCAACAAAGAACTCAAGAGAATCCTTGAGAGAACAGTGGATGCCTCCAGGAGGGACTGGGCACAGAAGCTTGATGACGCTCCCTGGGCATACCAGACTACATTTAAAACCCCCATCAGAATGTTCCCCTATCAGTTGGTCTATGGAAAGGCCTTCCACCTGCCCGTGGAATTGGAATATAGAGCTTACTGGGCAACAAGGTTCATTTACTTTGACGCCAAGGCTACAGAAGAGAAGAGGTAACTCCAACTGAATGAGTTGGATGAATTACGATGTGCTGCATTTGAGAATACTAGAATCTACAAGGAAAGATCCAAGAAATGGCATGACCAGAGGATTTCGTCCAGAGTCTTCCAGCCTGGCCAGCTGGTTTTACTTTTTAATTTGAAGCTCAAGCTCTTCCCTGGAAAACTCAAGTCATGATGGACCAGACCTTTTGTGGTTATTGGAGTATCACCCTATATGGATACATAGAACTCCAGAGCAATTATTCTAATGAAAGATTCACCGTCAATGGCCATAGAGTCAAACACTATCTAGGGGACCCAATTAAGCAAGCGGATCCCCTCTCCTGCTGACATAACAACAGTGTTGTCCAGTTACTAACAATAAATAAGCGCTTGTTGGGAGGCAATCCAGCTGTATCTATAGTATTTTTCTTTCCTTCATTGATTTTCGTTTAAGTTCATGTTTTGCTAATTCTCATTAATTTCCATATTTTTTCCCTTGTCCTAACATTTGTCATCATGTGTAGCACTTAGAACAGGAATGGGTACAAATATGATGGAAAACAGAACACCCTGGAGATACCCCTCACTGGCATTAAAGGCTAGAATTGGTGCCCAGCACCAACAAGGAAAGGGAAGTGGGCGTTCAACGGCCATTTAGGAGCATTCAGGCTAAGATTTTGGTTCCTATAGGGCGTTCAACACCCATTCTTGGTGTTAAACACCCCATTCAAAAAAAAATTGATCCCCAACTGGCGTTCAATGCCAGATTTGGGCGTTAAACGCCCAGAAGGGGAGAGCAAGAATTCGAATTTCAAGAAATAGAAAGGAAGATGACTTTTTGAAACCAAATATTTTTCGAACCTTATCTTTTCTAACCATATCTTTCCATTCCATACTCTCTCAAACTACATTTTTAATTTAAAACTATTCAATTTTAATCTTGTTGAACAATATCTTTTCTAAATCTTATCATTTCAAAACTATATCCCTTCATGTCAAATCTTTTCAATAACATCTTTTCAAATCTTGGCAAACCATATCTTTTATAACTTTTTCAAATCCTTTATATCTTGATGTATATCTCCATTATCTTTTATCTTATCCTTTTACCCGGAAATTCAAAATTTGCCATCATATCCCCTCTCTTTCCAAAATTCAATTTCGAATTCAACAACCATCCCTCCCAATTTATAACCCTTCGGCCCATTCTTCCTCTATCACGCCCCTCCTCATCTTGCCTACGCATTCTCTGCTTCTCCTCTCTTTGTTTTCTTCTCTCTTTGCTTGGGACGAGCAAATTCTTAAATTTAGTGTTACTTTTTGCTATGCTCTTTCACTTTATCACACTCAATGGCACCAAAGGGTGGAAGATCTGCTTCAAGAAACAAGAAAGAAAAGGATCCCTCAACTGTCGTCTATAAGCCCTACATATTTTACTCAAAGCTTCATGAGAAACACTACTATGATGTAGTGTGCAAGAAGATTGTGATTCCAGAAGTTAAGTTTGACCTGATAGACAATGAATATCCTGAGATTCAGGAGCTAATCCGAGCAAGGGGTTGGGAAATTCTGGCCCACCCTTCAACTAAGGTTGGAATTCTGAAAGTTTGAGAGTTCTATGTGAACTTATAGAGGTCAAACAAACAAAAGTAAGAGGGATCAGAATTCAACCTATGGCGTACCATGGTCCAAGGGAAGACCTTGCATTACGGGTTGGATAAAGTGAGGGAAGTTTTCCAGCAACCCCCATTAAAGAACGATCCTAACTCCTTTAATAGGAGAGCGCATGCTGATCCAAGACTAGACCAAGTCTTACAGTATATATGTCTCCCTGGAACACAATGGATAACTGATAAAAAGGGCCAACCAATCCAACTAAGGAGGATGGATCTCAAGCCGGTTGCTAGGGGATGGCTGAATTTTATTGGGTGCTTTATCCTCCCCACTAGCAACCACTCAGAAGTCACAGTAAGGCAGGCTGTGATGATCCACTGCATCATATTTGGCAATAAAAAGGAAGTTCATCAGATAATCCCTTGTGAGATGTACAAAATTACAGCCAGGACATCAACTCAGTCAAGGCTGGCTTTTCCACACCTCATCTCTCGCTTGTGTGACGAGGCAAGAATTTTCATTGACAAAGATACATTCTTTTCCAGAGATACCCTAATCACCAAGGAGAGCATGGAAAACACTAGGAAACCAGCGTAAGCCAGGGTTCAGAGGGCGGTTTTCCCCTCTAAGAGGAAGATGCTTGAGAAGCCTCAAGAATAGAGCACCCCTCCAATTGGATATTGGACCATACTGATAGATTCCATTGAACAGTTGCAAGTCACAATGGATCAACTAAAAGAGGAGCAAAAAGAGCAGTCCCGAATGCCTCACAAGCTGACCAAATTGCAAGAGAGCCAAAGTCAAGAGTTGAAGGAGTTGAAGCACCAGAAACTCTTAGAAGAAGGTGGCATTCACCATTAGTGAGGTGGTTGAGCTCCATCTCCCCCATTCTATCCCTATCTTTAGTACTTTACTTTCTGTTTTCAATTCTAGGCTACATAATCATCATTAGGATTTTCCACTTTCTAGTTTAGTAGTTAATTTCAATTCCTGTTAATTATATCTTAAGATGTTTCCATATATCCTTCATTGAACTTAAATAAAATTTTAATTATGAAGCATTAAAATATAAAATTCTTGAGTTATTGCCAACTGTTCTACTTATGTTAAAGTGTGGCCTTACCTATTTTTTTCTAAATGTATGAATAAACTATGCATGATTGATATTAGAGTTGAGTATGTTAGGTCTTGAAGAACAGTGAATTTAGAGAAGTATTATTGATTCTCTGAAAAACCAAAAACATTGATTCTTGAAGCAAAATAAACAGTAGAAAAAGAAAAAAAAGGAATAAAGAAAAAGAAAAAGAAAAAGAAAAGAGCAAGGATCCAAGACTTTGAACATCAATGGTTAGGAGGGTTAAAATTGGCCTAAAAAGCTTAAATGAATTGCTATCCCTAATTATATGCTTGTGGTATGAAGGTGTCAAGTAAAAGGTTTGAGACTGAGCAGTTAAAGTTGTGATCCAAAGCTAAAGAGTACGCTTAAGAACTCTGAGAACCACTGTCTGGGAATTTAAGCAAAGCTAAATTCGAATCCAAAGGGTTCCCCCAGTTAAGTACTTGTGGCATTTATGTACCTGGTGGTAATACTTGAAAACAAAATGCTTAGAGTTATGGCTAGGCTCAAAGGTGCAAAGCACCAAAAAGAAGCTATGTTCAAGAATAAAAAAAGCTAAAAGAAGAGAATCAATAATATCACTCAGATTCTAAGTTCCAAGGGATGCCAATATTTTTTAGCATCAAAGAAAAGTGAGATAACGAAGCTATTCAGAAATAAAGAACTCATAGCCCCACTCAATAATTGGAACTGAGCTTCATTGACAAACTCTAAAGACCTTATGCGTTTTTCTCTTCTTTAGTCCTATCTTGTTTTTAGTTGCTTGAAGACAAACAACAGTTTAAGTTTGGTGTTGTGATAAGTGGATTTCTTATACGCTTTTTCATAGCATTTTCATAGTGTTTTTAGTTAGATTTCATTAATTTTTAATATGTTTTACTATGTTTTAGTGAAAAATTCACTTTTTTTATGCTACTTTGAGTTTTTGTATTTTTCCTATGATTTTAGGTGATTTTTGGACAAAAATAGCAAAATTAGCAAAGTCTTTATCTCAGAGGAAGAAAGGATAGCAGATGCTATCAGATCCTGACCTCCGTGCACTCCAACAAGCATATCTTGAGCTACAAAGGTCCAATTGATGCGCTCTCAACGACGTTGGAAAGCTAACATCCAAATTTTTCCAGCAATATATGATAGTTTATACTTCTTCTCCATATCACTACCCATAACTAGTGGGATTGACCCTTACTCACCTAAGGTATTACTTGGATGACCTGGTGCACTTGCCAGTGAAGTTGTGCGAGTTAAATTTTTGCACACTAGCCATCTATTTTTACGGATGACTCTATTCTATTTTAAAAAGAAAACTCTCAGAAAAGTGATAAGCTACTTCGGATTTTGGAAGTTTATAGTGAAATTAGTGGCCAAATTGTAAATCTTTCAAAATCATCAATTTATTCAGCAGAAACACTCTAGACATATTCGGGACTCCTTGGCATAGATTCTACGAATTCTAAATGTTGGAAACCAAAATAAATGTTTGGGTTTACCAGCAATAATTTAAAGTTCTAAGAGGTAGACTTTTGGTTACATCAAGAACAAAGTGGAGAAGAAGCTACAAGCATGGAAGAGACCTTTATTATCAGTTAGTGAAAGAGAAGTGCTGATAAAGGCCGTGACAACTGTAGTACCCATTTATACCATTAGTTGTTTAAAACTCCCTGATACCTTACTAGAAGACTGATAAACCACTATTTTATGGTTTACAATGTGTTTGATTGTGTGGTTTTATCATGATCTTTACCCACTTATTCATATAATTAGCATGCATTTATATTTCCTTCTTAAAATTATTATATGGTTGAAAACATGCTTCTTTGGTCTTAATTTAGCTAATCTTAATCCTCTCTTATTACCATTCAATGCCTTGATCTGTATGTTAAGTGTTTCAGGCTTCATAGGGCAGGAATGGCTTAGAGAATGAAGAAGAAGTGTGCAAAGATGGAAGGAATACAAGGAATTGAGGAGATGACCAGCGAAAAGTCACGCGGTTGCATGGCTCACGCGACCGTGTGAAATAGAAGAAATCAGATTGACGCAATCGCATGGCTCATGCGACTGCGCGGATTGGAAAAGCACAAGTGACACGGAAGCGTGGACAACGTGAACGCGTGGCAGGGAAAAATGCGAATGACCCGTCCGCATGGATGACGCAATCGCGTGGCGTGCGCGATCTGCAGAATTACAAAAGTCGCTGGCAGAGATTTTGGGCCGCAATTCAACCCAGTTTTCGGCCCAGAAAAACATATTAAAGTCAGGGAACTTGCAGAGACTCATCATGCTTTTCATAATTCACTTTGCATGATTTAGATTTAGTTTTGAGAGAGGTTCTCTCCTCTCTCTCTTTAGGATTAGGATTTAGGATTTAGGACTTCTCTTAGTTTTAGGAGTGACTCTCAATCCCAGGTTCAATATTCCTTTTACTATTTAATTTCTCTTCTATTTTTGTTCACTCTGAAGCTTTTATTGTGTTTGATTGATGTTGTCCAATTGGCTGTTGATATTGTCCATGCTAGAATTGACATTTTATTATTTAATGATATTTGAGGTATTTCAGTTTATGATTGTCCCTTTTTATTATCCCCAATCTGAAGATATTGTTATTCCAGTAAATTTAATTTCCTTCCTTTTGGTCTTGGTTAAGAAATCAGTAACTCAGGAGTTATCTTAGCTCAACATAATTGATGACTGTTATCTTTACTAATTGAACTGAACTTCAATAATCCCAACCTTTTCTTAGGAAATAAATAGGATTCGAAGGTCAACTAATTAGTCCCTTGACTTTCCTTTGCTTTAGCAAAGGTTGACTAAGTGGAATTAAGATTCAACTTTCATTATTATTGCTAAGAATAACAAAGTTTGGACTTCCAATTTCTCATACCTTACCAAAAGTTTGCTTTACAGTATTTATTTATTTTAATTGTCATTTAAATTATCTGCCATATTTATTCCTCATTCTCAAAACTCCAAATTTACAATCTCCATAACCAATAATAAGAACATACCTCCCTGCAATTCCTTGAGAAGACGACCCGAGGTTTAAATACTCGGTTATCAATTTTAAAAGAGTTTGTTACTTGTGACAACCAAAACGTTTGTACGAAGGGATTTCTATTAGTTTAGAAGCTATATCTACAACGCGAATATTTTTATAAATTCTTTACTAGCAAAAATCCTAACGTCAAAGACATCCAAAAAAGTACCAAAAAATTTTAGTGGGGTCAAAGGGGTTAAGAAAGAAAATTACAATGGGTAAGATGAGATATTATGTGTCCCAAGAAAAATCTGGGTGGTTTGGGTTTTAAGGATCTAAAAGTTTTTAATTTAGCCTTGTTGGCTAAACAAAGTTGGAGAATTCTGACAATAGCTAATTCTCTGATCAGCAGACTATATAAGAGCAAATATTTTCGATATTCCTCTTTGCTGAGAACAACACCAGACCAGAATTTCTGCTGAGCTTGGAGAAGCATTTTAGAAAGGAGGACGATCTTAAAAGAAGGGCTACAATGGCAGATTGGAAGAGGCAACCAGATCAGAATATTTGAGGATTCATGGATTCAGTCTATAGGTCCTATATCAACTAATCGATAGAACAATACAAAATCTAAATTCTAATGGGTTAATCAACAAATCACTAGCAACAAACAATGGAACAAAGAATTAATTAGAAGCAATTTCAGACTACAGATTGCAAACAAAATTTTGCCAACACTAATTACAGAAGAATGGAAAGATGTAATAACCTGGAAGTTTGAGAGAAGTAGTCAATACATGGTAGCTTCACGCTATAGAATTGTACGTATTCCAGAAAATCCACCCACTAGAAGATCAACTGTCGATACTATGCAGAAAGAAAAGACTTTGGAGTTCACTATGGGAGCTTCGCTTTCCTTCAAAGGTCCGAGTCTTTCTCTGGAAGGCATTACATGAAAGTCTCCCTACTAAGCCACACCTCAAAAGTAGAATCCCCAAATAATGTTGGCTTTCGTATCGAATTGTTGTTTTGTTACAAAATATTATAATGTTTTATAACAAAAGATTATATTGTTGCAAAAATTCAAAATATTTTGTAACAAAATATCTATTTGTTTCTAAAACTCTAAATATTTTGTAACAAGTTATTTATTTGTCACAAAATTCGAAGATTTTTTGTAACTAATAAAAAATTTTGTTTCAATGTAAGACTTCAAATTTTTTAAAATTAACATAATGCGTTATTTATGATTTATTATATTTATTTAAGATTTTATATTCAAAAATTTATTTTACTAAAAATATTTAAGTCAAATTAATGAAACTTTGAGTTTAAAATTATTTTAAAAATTAAATAATAAATTATTTTTTATTTATTATATTTATTCAAAATAAATTTTGAGAAATTTCATATTAAACAGGATATTTTTTATTTATAATTTAAAATTTTTGTAATTAAAAAAATAAAAATTTTATATAACTTTATTTAAATATTTGAGATTTATAAATTCAATATTTTAAGTTTTATGAATAAAAAAATTAATTTAATTATCTCTAATTTTATCTTAATTAGTGCTTATTTAAAAATAATTTATAAATTAATAATAAAAATATTTCAAGAATAATTAATTTAATTATTTTTAATTCTTAAAATTAGAGTATTTATTTAAAAATAATTTGAGAATTTATAATTAAATAATATCTTTATATAATTATTATTAAATTAAAATTAATTTTTAATTACTATACTACCCTTATTTTTATTAAAAATACTTAAATTATCCACACCATACTCCTAATACAACTCACATTCACCCTAAATCTAAGTAGCCGCTAGCCCTCCCCTTTCCCAAAACACTCACCCAGCGGGAAAGAAAAGAAAGAAAGTAAGAGAAAGGAAAAACGAAAACAGGGGAAAGAGGAAGAAAAGAAGGAAAGGGGGGAGGAGGGGAGGATGGCGCCGTCGAGCAAGGGCCAAGGAGAGAGAGAGCATTGCGCCTGCTACGAGCCCGCTGTCGGAGTTGTTGTTGTCGCGACCAGCCACCATCATCGCTGTTCAAGACACCGGACTACCGCATGCAAAGAACTTCCCGTTTTGCCATCGTCGTGCTGCGCCAGGGGAGAGAGCGCCATTGACAGAGGAGACACCGTGACAGAGAAACCGCACCGCGATGGATGAGACCATTGTCGCCAAGGCTCCGCCCAGCCGTTGTCCCTGATAGCTCCTTGGCATCGCAGCCACTTCTCCTCATCTTCGTTGCGTTTTGAAGTTCTAGCTCCTCCCTCTTCTGTTGAATCTCAGAACATATGAAAGCCTCTAGGTATTTTAAGTTTTCTAAATTTTTGATGTTTTTAATTGTTATTTCCTTACAACTTTCTTCTAAATTTGTTCTCGGTTATGATTTTTTATCTAATTATTTGGTTTCACTTTTTTTTGGGTAAGTGAGATGCTTTTAATTTTGTTTGGGCATACCTAGAGATGCAGTTTTCAGGCCAGGGTCAGAAATAGTTCTTCTACCTCCGGATTCTTCAAGTGAGTGATGGTACTAATCAAGTGCTAAGATGATAATTGACCGATATTAAATTGAATTTTTGTAGGGTCAGTTGAATCAGTAACTGATGGTATTAAGGCTTCGTTTGGTTACTGTCTTCAGAAAATATAGACACAGACAGAACTATACCAAAAGACATAGACACATATAGACATAAATTTTTTAACGTGTTTGGCATTAGTGTACAAGACACAATAATTTAATTCAAATGTCTATTTTATCCTTATTAGTTATCTACCATTATCTTCCACCAACATTAGTGCTACCGCCACTATAGCTTTCTACCACCACCACTGCCACCTGCAATTTGTTAACTTCATCGCAAAATACTATCTTCAACTTTCATTTACTCATCAGCTCAGCAATTCAATTTTCTCATTAAAAAAAACTAAAACAGGTTGAAATAAATAAATAAAAAAAAGAACGAAAATGAGAAGACAGATCTCAAGAATGGTTGAAGAACTAAAAATTGATGGTTTAGAAGTTATAGTAAACTCTCGTTATAGGTATAGTTACTAAACCAAGCAATCAACCTTTCTTACAAACGTTTTGGTTGTCACAAGTAACAAACCCCTAAATAAATTGATAACCGAAGTATTTAAACCTCGGATCGTCTTCTCAAGGAATTGCAGGGAGATATGACTTATTATTGGCTATAAAAAAGGTAAAATTCTGGGGGTTTTGAGAATGAGGAACAAGTATGATACATGATAAGCGAAATAAATAAATAACTATAAAATAACTCTTGGCAAGATATGAAAATTCGGAAGTCATATCCTAGTTACTCCTATAAGATCGGAAGTTAATCCCACTTAGTTAACCTTTGCGTAAGCAAGGGAAAGTCCAGTGAACCAATTGGTTAGTGATGAGCGGATAATTTATACGCTTTTTGGCATTGTTTTTAGGTAGTTTTTAATAGGTTCTAGTTACTTTTAGGGATGTTTTCATTAGTTTTTATGCTAAATTCACATTTTTGGACTTTACTATGAGTTTGTGTGTTTTTCTGTGATTTCAGATATTTTCTGGTTGAAATTGAGGAACCTGAGCAAAACTCTGATAGGAGGCTGACAAAGGACTGCTGATGATGTTGGAATCTGACCTCCCTGCACTCGAAATGGATTTTCTGCAGCTACAAAACTTTAAATGGCACACGATTAACGGAGTTGAAAAGTAGACATTCAGAGCTTTCCAGCAATATATAATAGTCCATACTTTATTCGTGATTTGATGGCGTAAACTGGCGCTCAACGCCAGTTCCATGTTGCTGTCTGGAGTCAAACGCCAGAAACACGTCACGAACAGGAGTTGAACGCCCAAAACACGTTACAACTTGACGTTCAACTCCAAAAGAAGCCTCAGCTCGTGGATAGATCAAGCTCAGCCCAAACATACACCAAGTGGGCCCTGGAAGTGGATTTATGCATCAATTACTTACTCTTGTAAACCCTAGTAGCTAGTCTAGTATAAATAGGATAATTTACTATTGTATTAGACATCTAGGGTCTCAGTTTTATTTTATTATTCATCTAAGGAGACTATTGATCACGTTTTGGGGGCTGGCCATTCGGCCATGCCTGGACCTTTCACTTATGTATTTTCAACGGTGGAGTTTCTACACACCATAGATTAAGGGTGTGGAGCTCTGCCGTACCTCAAGTTTCAATGCAATTACTATTATTTTCTATCCAATTCGATTTATTCCTGTTCTAAGATATTCGTTGCACTTCAACTTGATGAATGTGATGATCCGTGACACTTATCATCATTCTCACCTATGAACGCGCGTGACTGACAACCACTTCCGTTCTACCTTAGGCCGGGTGCATATCTCTTGGATTCCTTAATCAGAATCTTCATGGTATAAACTAGAATTGATGGCGGTATTCATGGGAATCCGAAGTCTAACCTTGTCTGTGGTATTCCGAGTAGGATTCCGGGATTGAATGACTGTGACGAGCTTTAAACTACTGAAGGCTGGGCGTTAGTGACAGACGCAAAAGAATCAAGGGATTCTATTCCAACTTGATTGAGAACCGACAGATGATTAGCCGTGCTGTGACAGAGCATTTGGACCATTTTCACTGAGAGGATGGGATGTAGCCATTGACAACGGTGATGCCCTACAAACACCTATCTGAAATTCCCACCATTGAATTACATGAGTAACTTTATCTTTATTTCCTGTTTATTTTATTTATCTTTTGAATATCTAATCCAATCATATTTGAATCCGCCTGACTGGGATTTACAAGATGACCATAGCTTGCTTCATACCAACAATCTCTGTGGGATCGACCCTTACTCACGTAAGGTTTATTACTTGGACGACCTAGTACACTTGCTGGTTAGTTGTGCGAAGTTGTGAAGTTATGTTTGGACGATGGTATTGCGCACCAGGTTTTGGCGTCATCACCAGGGACAATCAATTTCGAGCAACAATTTAAGCATGAGTAACAATTTCGCTCACCAAGTTTTTGTTGCCGTTGCCGGGGATTGTTCGAGTATGGACAACTGACGGTTCATCTTGTTGCTCAGATTAGGTAATTTCTTTTCAAAAATATTTTCAAAAATCATATCTTTTTCATTTTTTCTATTTTTTCAAAAATTTTGAGAATTATTTTTCAAATATCTTTTTCTTAACTTTATTTCAAATTTTCAAAAATTATGCTAACAATTAATATGATTGATTCAAAAATTTGAAGTTTGTTACTTTCTTGTTAAGAAAGGTTCAATCTTTAAATTCTAGAATCTTATCTTTTAATTTCTTGTTAGTTAAGTAATTAATTTAATTTTAAAAATTAAATCTATCTTATCTTATCTTTTATATCATATCTTTTTCAAAATTTTATCTTTTTTTAAAAATTTAATTTCAAAATATCTTATCTAACTTCTTATCTTCTTATCTTTTCAAATTTGATTTTAATATCTTTTTCAACTAACTATTTGATTTTTTGTTTGTTTCTTATCTTTTTCAAAACCACCTAACTACTTTTCCCTCTCTAATTTTCGAAAATATCTCATCCCTATTTCAAAAATTCTTTCTAATTAATTAATTGTTTTAATTTTAATTCTATCTTGTCTTTTATTTTTGAAAATCATTTAACTTCTTTTCAAATTTATTTTCAAAATTTCTTCCCTCTTCCCTTCTTCTATTTATTTATTTCTCTACTAACACTTCTATTCATCTTTCTTCATCTCAAATCACTGCCCCTACCTATTCATTCTTCTTCACTCTTATTCCCTTTCTTCTTCTACTAACATAAAGGAATCTCTATACTGTGACATAGAGGATTCCTCTTTCTTTTCTTGTTCTCTTATTCCCTATATGAGCAGAAACAAGGAAAAAGGCATTCTTATTGAAGCTGATCCTGAACCTGAAAGGACTCTGAAGAGGAAATTAAGAAAAGCTAAATTACAACAATCCAGAGACAACCTTTCTGAAATTTTTGAATAAGAAAAGGAGATGGCAGCCGAACCCAACAACAATAATGCAAGGAGGATGCTTGGTGACTTCACAAAACCAACGTCCAAATTTGATGGAAGAAGCATCTCCATTCCTTCCATTGGAGCAAATAATTTTGAGCTGAAACCTCAATTAGTTGCTCTAATGCAACAGAACTGCAAGTTTCATGGACTTCCATCTGAAGATCCTTATCAGTTTTTAACTGAGTTCTTGCAGATTTATGAGACTGTAAAGATGAATGGAGTAAATCCTGAAGTCTACAGGCTCATGCTTTTCCCTTTTGCTGTAAGAGACAGAGCTAGAACATGGTTGGACTCACAACCTAAAGATAGCCTGGACTCCTGGGATAAGCTGGTCACGACCTTCTTAGATAAATTCTTTCCTCCTCAAAAGCTGAGCAAGCTTAGAGTGGATGTTCAGACCTTCAAACAAAAAGATGGTGAATCCCTCTATGAAGCTTGGGAAAGATACAAGTAGATGACCAAAAAGTGTCCTTCTGACATGTTTTCAGAATGGACCATATTAGATATATTATATTATGGTCTATCTGAGTTTTCCAAAATGTCATTGGACCATTCTACAGGTAGATCCATTCACCTAAAGAAAACGCCTGCAGAAGCTCAAGAACTTATTGACATGGTTGCAAATAACCAATTCATGTACACTTCTGAGAGGAATTCCGTGAATAATGGGACACCTCAGAGGAAGGGAGTTCTTGAAATTGATGTTCTGAATGCCATATTGGCTCAGAACAAAGTGTTGACTCAGCAAATCAACATGATTTCTCAAAGTCTGAATGGATGGCAAAATGCATCCAACAGTACTAAAGAGGCAGCTTCTGAAGAAGCTTATGATCCTGAGAACCCTACAATGGCAGAGGTTAATTACATGGGTGAACCTTATGGAAACACCTATAATTCATCATGGAGAAATCATCCAAATTTCTCATGGAAGGATCAACAAAAGCCTCAACAAGGCTTTAATAATGGTGGAAGAAACAGGCTCAGCAATAACAAGCCTTTTCCATCATCTTCTCAGCAACAGATAGAGAATTATGAGCAGAGCCCCTCTAATTTAGCAAATTTGGTCTCTGATCTATCTAAGACCACTCTAAGTTTCATGAGTGAAACAAAGTCCTCCATCAGAAATTTGGAGGCACAAGTGGGCCAGCTGAGTAAGAAAGTCATTGAAACTCCTCCCAGTACTCTCCCAAGCAATACAGAAGAAAATCCAAGAGGAGAGTGCAAGGCCATTGATGTAATCAATATGGCCGAATGCACAAGGCAGGAGAAGGACGAAAATCCTAGTGAGGAAGACCTCCTGGGACGTCTCTCAAGCTAGAAGGAGTTCCCTATTGAAGACTTAAAGGAATATGAGGCTCATATAGAGACCATAGAGATTCCACTAAATCTCCTTTTGCCATTCATGAGCTCTGAAGACTATTCTTCCTCTGAAAAGGATGAAGATGTAACTGGAGAGCAAGTTGCTCAATATCTAGGAGCCATCATGAAGCTGAATGCCAAGTTATTTTGTAATGAGACTTGGGAAGGTGAACTTCCCTTGCTCATTAGTGAACTTGATACATGGGTTCAGCAAACTCTACCTCAAAAGAAACAAGATTTTGGGAAATTCTTAATACCCTGTACCATAGGCACCATGACCTTTGAAAAGGCTTTGTGTGACCTGGGGTCAGGCATAAACCTTATGCCACTCTCTGTAATGGAAAAACTAGGGATCATTGAGGTACAGCCTGCCTTATTCTCATTACAATTGGCAAACAAGTCAGTAAGATAGGCTTATGGATTAGTAGAGGACGTGTTAGTAATGCTTGAAGGCCTTTACATCCCTGCTGATTTCATAATCTTAGACACTAGGAAGGAAGAGGATGAATGCATCATCATTGGAAGACCTTTCCTAGCCACAGCTGGTGCTGTAATAGATGTTAACAGAGGAGAATTAGTCCTTCAATTGAATGGGGACTACCTTGTGTTTAAGGCACACAGCTATCCCTCTATAACAAAAGAGAGTAAGCATGCAAAGCTTCTCTCAATATAGAGTCAAACAGAGCCCCCACAATCAAACTCTAAGTTTAGTGTTGAACCCTCATATCCAAACTCTAAGTTTGGTGTTGGGAGTCCACAACATTGCTCTGAACTTCTCTAAGGCTCCTTGAGAGCCCACTGTCAAGCTAGTGACATTAAAAGAGCGCTTGTTGGGAGGCAACCCAATTTTATTTATCTAATTTTATTTTTTATTTTATTGTTATTTTCTGTTTTAGTAGGTTCATGATCATAAGGAGTCACGAAAAAAATATTAACATTAAAAACAAAATCAAAAATAGCAGAGGAAAAATCACACCCTGGAGGAAGGACTTACTGGCGTTTAAACGCCAGTAAGGTGCATTTGGCTGGCGTTCAACGCCAGAACAGAGCATGGATCTGGCGCTGAATGCCAGAAACAAGCAACATCCTGGCGTTTGGACGCCAGGAATGTGCCTTGAGGAAAGCTGGCACTGAACGCCAGTAACAAGCATGGAATTGGCGTTCAACGCCAGAAATATGCTACACATGGGCGTTGAACGCCCAGAACGTGCACCATTTCGGCGTTTAAACGCCAAAATGGTATGCTAAGGCATTTTACATGCCTAATTGGTGCAGGGATGTAAATCCTTGACACCTCAGGATCTATGGACCCCACAGGATCATCTCAGGATCTGTGGACCCCACAGGATCCCCACCTACCATATTCTCCCCTCTTCTCACTATTCATTCTCTCTTCCCCATAAACACACTTCCCAACAACTTCAATCTCAATTATCCCCTTCACCACTCACATCCATCCACTCTTCCCCATAAACCCCACCCACCTTCAAAATTCAAAATAAGTTTCCCACCCAAACCCACCCAATATGGCCGAACCTACCCTCTCCCCCTCTCCTCCATATTTTCTTATTCTTCTTCTTCTTTTCTTTCTTCTCTTGCTCGAGGGCGAGCAATATTTTAAGTTTGGTGTGGTAAAAGCATAAGCTTTTTGTTTTTTCATAACCATTGATGGCACCCAAGGCCGGAGAATCCTCTAGAAAAGGGAAAGAGAAGACAAAAGCTTCCACCTCCGAGTCATGGGAGATGGAAAGATTCATCTCCAAAGCCCATCAAGACCACTTCTATGATGTTGTGGCCAAGAAGAAGGTGATCCCTGAGGTACCTTTCAAGCTCATGAAAAATGAGTATCTGGAGATCCGACATGAAATCCGAAGAAGAGGTTGGGAAGTTCTAACCAACCCCATTCAACAAGTCAGAATTTTAATGGTTCAAGAGTTCTATGCCAATGCATGGATCACTAGGAACCATGATCAAAGTATGAACCCGAATCCAAAGAACTATCTTCACCTTCAAGTACAAAATCCTCCTTGATGGCTTCTTTTCTATGATAACTCCCTTCAACTACTCCTTCATCTGCAAAGGTCTCTACTACCTTTACCTTTAGTGCCTCCTCTAGCTCCTTATGAGGTATGGATTCGCGAAGATGATCCCTTCTCTCTTGTTCCATGTCAATAGTATCATTGGGATCATGTTGCTCTAAGGTTGATGGATATGGGTGCCCTTCCATGGATGGTGGTGATGGGATGGGTGGATCATTATGTGGTTGAGATAGAAATGCAGTGGAGCTTGAGGGTTGAATATCGGGTGTAGAGGGTTGGCCTATGCGGGATATAAGTGCTTGAAGAGTAGAGGTGAGACTAATGATAGAGGCAAGCTTGCTTTCCACGGAGGTTTGGAGTGGATATGAGGGTTCATTTGTTGGGAGAAAAGGTTTATAACACGGAAGTGGTTCCTCTTGATAAGGATATGGAGATGGTGTATATTGAGGTGGTGGTTCTGGGAATGGTTCATATGGTGGTTGGTGTGGTGAATAAGGATTGGGGTCATATGGAGGTGAATGGTGGAAAGGGGCTTGTGAGTGTAGTGGTTCAAAGTTATGTTGTGAGGATGGTCTCTGAGCATACGGTAGGGCTCGTTGGTAGCTACTAGGTGGTCCACCATATCTATCAGCTTGGTATGCATTGTAGGATGGTCTTTGTCTGTGATATCTTGGAAGGTGTTGTTGCCTAAAGGGTTGATCAGATCCTCTTGGCTCCGTCCATCTTTGATTGCTTTGACCTTGATGCATATTCCTGTTATAGCTTACATTCCTTGCAATAAAAGTAGAACTAAACTCAAAGCGAGAGGGGTGAGAATTCATAGTAGTTATCAGAAATAAGAATGTTCTAAGGAACTGCAGGGAAGTATGTTCTTATTATTGGTTATGGAGATTGTAAATTTGGGGTTTCAAGAATGAGGAACAAGTAATTTAGTGGCGAGTAAATTAAATGGCAATTAAATAAATAAATAACTGTAAAGCAAACTTTTGGCAAGGTATGAGAAATTAGAAGTCCTATCCCAATTATCCTTATCAATTGTGATGAGAATTGAATTTTTCTCCCACTATGTTAACCTCTAACTATGAAGGTAAGTTAAGTGGATGAATTAATTCGAATCCTCAAATTCCAGTCTTTCCTTGGGAAAAGTTAGAATTATTGGATGTCGAATTAATCTTTGAAGAATTCCAATTTTTAGTCAACAATGAGTTTGACAACTCAAGAGTTACCAATTAATCAACCAAAGCCAAAAGAGAAAATTCTAAATTAAATTAAAAGCATTCATGTAAATAAAGCAATCATAAATCTGACACATATCAAATTACGTCTAAACATAAATTCAAGTCATAACATGGAAAGGTTCATAATCCAAATTGAAAAGAAAAATATTAATTAAAGTAATAAAATAAAAATAGAAAATAAACTAAAGGAACATTGAACCTGTGATTGAAGGAGATGAATTTCTAATTTCTAAAAATCCTAATTCTAATCCCAAGAGAGAGGAGAGAGCCTCTCTCTCTAAAAACTACATCTAAAACCTAAAATTGTGAGTTGTGAAAGCATGTTGAGTCTCTGCATGTTCCCTGACTTTAATTTGTGTTTCTGGGCCGAAAACTGGGTTGAAATCCGGCCCAGAATCTCTGCCAGCGACTTTTGTAATTTTGCAGATCGCGCACGTCACGCGGACGCGTCATTTGGCATTTTTCTTTTCCATGCGGGCGCGTCGTCCATGCCTCCGCGTCGCTTCTGCTTTTCCAATCCGCGCGTCCGCGTCACTCATGCGGCCGCGTCATTGCGAATTTCTTTCTTCCGCGCGGTCGCGTCGCTGATGCGTACGCGTCACTTTTCGCTGGTCATCTCCTTAATTTCTTGTGTTCCTTCCATTTTTTCAAGCTTCCTTCCCAATCTCTCACTCATTCATGCCCTATAAAGCCTGAAACACTTAACACACAGATCAAGGCATCGAATGGTAATAAGAGAGGATTAAGATTAGCTAAATTAAGACCAAAGAAGCATGTTTTCAATCATGTAATAATTTTAGGAAGGAAATATAAATGCATGCTAATTATATGAATAAGTGGGTAAAGACCATGATAAAACCACACAATTAAACACATTGTAAACCATAAAATAGTGGTTTATCAATGGTCGACTACTATTTTGGGCTTTCTTGGTTTTTTTAACTTTCTTAATGAAATTGATTCAACTAATAGTGGAGACGAACAGATCTGAGCAACACCTGATGAATGTAGACAAATAAATCTGACCAAAGATGATAACCCGTGGTGGTGATAGGTGTAACTGTGTGAAGAGAGAAAGAGAAAAGAGGAGGAGGAAGAAAGAAGGGGCGTCAATGGTGGCGGTGATGCGCTACTATTTCGTGGTATATTTTGTGCGTAATCTAGAGGATTTCATCAACTTCCTTCACACTTATCCACATAAAATGCATGGTTTTGTGTTTCCTTCCTAGTTTTGCTTAATGGTTGAAAACATGCTTTTTAGGCTCTAAATAAGCTATATTTTGATATCCCTTATTATCATTCGATACCGTGATCTGTTTGTTAAGTGATTTCAGAGCTTTTAGGGGCAAGAATGGCTTAGAAGAGGGAAAGGAAGCTTGCTTAAGCGGGAGGAGCATAAAAATGGAGTTTTGAAGTATTAACATCGGCGCGCACGCGCAACCTACGCGCACGCGTGGGAGCACAGATTTGGAATTAGCGCGCAAAAGTCGACGCTTCCGTGTAGCTAGGCAGAATTCTCAAATGACGCGCACGCACGCTTGACGCACAAGCATGGATCATAAAAGCTCATCGACGCGTACGCATGACTTGCACGTATGCGTGGCGCGCGCACGTGACCTCTTTAATGGAAACGTGCCTGGCGATTTCAGAGAGGTTTCCAACCCAATTCTGAGTAGAATTCTGGCAGGGAAAGATTAAAAGAACCAAGGGTTGAAGAAGAAACACTCTTTTTAAATTTTTAGATATTTTGAGAGTTAGTTTTTGGTAGTTATACTTTTAGAGAGAGAAACCCCAACTTCTCTCTAGGTTTTTGATTTTCTCAAGCTCAATTGTACTTGGATTCTTTGGTGAGATCTGAATTTGATTCAACTCTACATTGCTCTAGTTGTAGATCTTCTTCTTCTACTCTCAATTTAGTGTTTTTGTTATTCTACACTTGTAGATCTTGGATCTAGACTTTGTTTCTTTGATTTTCATTAATGAATTAAGGAATTTCATGTTAACTGTTGATTGTAGTTAATTATTTTGCAATAGATAGCTTTAATTCAATTTCCTTTCTCAATTTCATGATGTCTTCTGATGACAAGTCATCATATACCTAATTTTCAAGCTAATTTCACTTGTTTCACTAGTTTTTATGCACTTTCTTGCATTATAAGTAAGTAATTTAGAGTGGAATTGCATGGTTTATTTGAATCAATCAGCCACCCTTTAATTGATGCTAAATCATGAGGTTCAAGCTAAATTTAATTGATATTTGAATGATTTATGAACCTTGTGAATTTGGTGATACTTTGATTGGTTGCTTTGATTACTTGTAGGTGAAGAAAAGAAGAAAAGAAGAAAGCGTGGTTTAAGAAGTGTGGCCCAAGGAAGAAAATAGTATGGCAAAAGAAGAAAAGAGTGTGGCGCAACATTGAAGGAGGATGCCACAATGCTCTCTCCAAGAGCACAACAATGAACCAAGGAGGCATGCTTCAATGCTCTGCTCCGCTTGAGAGCGGAGCACAAATTGAAGCTAAGAAACAAGGAAAAGAAAAACAATGCTCTGCTCTCCTTGGGAGCATTATCGGGCTTTTCTTGGAGAAAAATTGAAGGAAAATGTCTCCAAATGCCCCCCATAGGTTTCGAACCCAATCACAAGAGGGAAGGGGGCAGTGCTCAAATGCAAGGAATTGGCTTGTATTCAGCTTCCAAGGTTCGAACACAAGACCTCCAAGGAAGTAAAGGCCTAGGCGCTACTTTGGTGCCAAGGAAACCAAGGAAAAAATGCAGCAACTTCCTCCATCAAGTTTCGAACCAAGGGTCTCTAGGAAGCCAAGCCTTGTGCGTGAATTAAGTGCCAAGAAAGCCACTTTGGTGCCAAGAAAAAAAAAGCCAAGCAATGCACTCCATGGGATTCGAACTTGGGACCTCCCTTTAGGAGCTCCAATGCTCCGCTTACAAGGAGAGCAGAGCGCTACTCCTTGGCGCACACAAGCATGTATCATGACACGGTCCAGGGAAGCAAGGAGCACACAAGACACAACACTGCTTTGCTCTCCACAAGAGCGGAGCATTATCCTGATGCCTCTCCAAGCCTTAGCACGCAACAAGGATCTCCAACATAAGCTTCAATGCTCCGCTCTCCACAAGAGCAGAGCATCCTCCTAGGAGCAACACTTGGGCTGGAATTTCACTTAAAAATTCAATTTAATTCAATTCTTCACCCATCTTTTAAGCCCACCCAAATTCTAAAATCCAAGAATAGAAAGTGTATAAATAGAAGCTAGTTTGATTTAGTTAGGACCTTTACCTTGAATATTTTACCTTTACTTTTACCTCTAGACTCACTTTGAATTTTTTTTTTAACTTTCATTTTCATTTTGGGAGCTTTTACTTTTGAGTTTAGATCTTAGAGAATTGGGAAGGAGAATTGTCTCTCTTTTTCCTTGTTCTTGCTTGAGCACTTTTTATTTTTCTTGCTTTGGATCTTGGGAGGAGAATTGAAGAACTTCTGTTTCAATCTCACATTGAGATCCCTTGTTTACTTTCTCTACATAATTGAATTTCACTTTCCATTTACTGCTTCATCTTCTATTCTTCCTGCAATTTACTTTTCTTTATTTCTTTTGCAATTGTTCTTGTTGGATCAAGGAAGGATTTGAGATCTAGACTTGTTTTCTAGTCTCTTCCACTCCTGAGATCTTCAACCATCTTTTATTTTGCTGTAATTAAGCACAAGTCATTTTCTGTTTTACGTTTCAAAGCATTCTACCTTTACTATTTGAGATCTACTTCAATTCAATTCATCTTCTACTCTTCTGTTTAATGAAATTTACTTCTGCTTGTTTAAATTCTGCAATCCCAATTCCCAATTCCTTCTATGATTCAAGCAATTTATATTTCTTGCACTTTAAGATTCAGTTATTTACATTTCTTGCAATCTATGTTTCTGCAATTTATATTTCTTGCACTTTAAGATTCAGCCTCTTTAATTTCTCTGCACTTTAATTTTCAGTCAATTACCCCTCTCCCTTTACATTTCAAGCAACTTAGCTTCTGTCAATTACAAACCACTCAACTAATACTTGTTTGCTTGACTAAATCAATCACTAAACTAAAATTGCTCAATCCTTCAATCCCTGTGGGATCGACCTCACTCATGTGAGTTATTATTACTTAATGCGACCCGGTACACTTGCCGGTGAGTTTTGTGTTGGATCATTTTTCATACATCATCTTCCATTATTGCTCACCAATTGTTTGAGAAAATGTCTATTATAGCTATGGAGTAGAATTTCACTCTTAGCTTAGGGGTTGGATAATTGGAGACATTTGAATTGTCAAAGTTTTTAGTTGATTGATAATTGGAAATTGCTAATTGACTTGAATGACACTAACTCTAGTCTCTCACTAGGATTTGACTAGGACTTGTGGACTCAAGTTGATTATTTCCACTTTACTTTCCTTCATTATTAGAGGTTAACTAAGTGGGGCAATAAACAATTGATTTCACAATTGATAGAGATAATGATGATAGGAATTCCAATTCCCAACCCAAGCCATGGCTTTTATATTGATTGATTGTCATTTACTCTTGCTTGATTCTGAATTCTTGTGTCCTCTAATTTTATTATTGTTTGTTCATTACTTCTATGCAAGCTTGTTTACATTTCTCGTATTCAACCTCAAACACCAAGAGACTCCTAGGCAATGATGTGCACCTTAGGACAACTGCTAGGGAGAACGACCCGAGACTAATACTCTCGGTTATTAATTTGAATTGTGGACACACACTTTCTTTGTTTGATACGTTATAGCTTGTTGGTTTAGACTATACTCACGACACAATTCTATTGGAAAATTCTATACTGACAAAATATAGCTCATCAAAATGGCGCCGTTGCCGGGAAGTTTCATATGTGTTCCATGTTGTTGGTTAGTGTAAATATGTTGATATTGTGAATACTTGCATTTTCATTGATTATTTGCTAATTTGATTGTTAGTTAGGGTTAATCTTTGTTTAGTGCATTTTCTTGTCATGAGCTCTATGCCTCTTTCATTGAATGATGCATTCGCTACCGGATTCGAGCTTAGCCACTCTTTATCCCAAAATAGAGAGAACTTTACTCCATATTAGGCAAGCTCGGAGAAGGTTAGTTTTTGGAGGTGGTGAAAGGGTTCATACCAATTCACCAACCTTATCTGAGATTGAATCGGAATCGTCATTCGAAGAAAGAACGATATACTCTTCCATTGATACTACTAATACCTCTTCCATTGATCTAGGTAGCGAGACTATGGCCGCTCCAAGGAGAGTTACTCTTAAGGAAGCCAGTGCTCTGGACTTTGTTCTCCAACCGCTTCACATGCTCCGTCCGAACTTGAACGCTAACTTTTAGCTTAAAACCACTTTGATCAATCTTCTACCAAGTTCCATGGACTTCCCGCACAAGATCCTATTAGACACCTTAAGGACTTTTAAGGTGTATGTTCAATAACTAGGTGGAAAGGTTCCGATGAGGTCGCTATTTGGTTGTTTTCCTTCCCATTCTTTCTTGAGGGAAGAGCTAAGGAGTGGTTCTACACTTTGCCTAGTGAGGTTGTTGTTGATTGGGACTTGCTTAGAAGGGAATTCTCCCATAGAAGTGACGGATGAGCTTAGGAATGAGATTTCATGCATTGTCCAAGGTGAAACAGAAACTCTATACGAGTATTGGAAATAGTTTCGAAAGCTTCTTAACTCATGCCCTAATCACATGATTGACACTCAAGTGTTGCTTAGCTATGTGTGCCAAGGAATGAGACCACAAGACAAAACCCTCTTGGATGCTTCAAGCAATGGTTCTTTGTCAAAGTATAGGACGGCGGAGGAAGCATGGCAACTCATAACCGACTTGGCCGAGTCCACTCAACATGCTAGACGAAGAACCAATCATCCAAGAACCGTAAATGAAGTTTCTTCTAGTAGTGAGACCGCCGCCCTTGCCAAATCCTTGGGTGAAATGACAAACATTCTTAAGCAACTCCAACTTGGTCAACAATAACCTCAACAACAACCTCTACCTCCTCAACAACAACCAAGTCAACAATTGGTTCCCCAACGTGTGTGTGGGATTTGCTCTTGTTACTCTCATTACACAGATGAGTGTCCAAACCTCCAAGAAGACAATACCCTAGCGGCTACCCACAATTTCTACAACTGGCCGAACCAAGGGTATCAATAACAAGGAATCAACTATAACCACGGGGGTAATTACACCCAAAGTTGGCAAGAGAATTCCAACCAAGGTTAGAGGGATAGCTATAATCAAGGAGGAAGGGATAATGGAGGGAATCAAAGGTGGAACACTAACCATCAACACCAACGATACCAAAAAAATCTACCATACCAACCAATCATACCAACAAAGCCAACCATACCCTCAACAAAACCAAGGAAGAAACTACCAAACCTACTAGCCACCATACCAAAGACAACCACCTCAACCCAATCAACCACAACACCCCCAAATCACCGATCCTCCCCCTTCTAACCAAGATGAGACACTCCATTCTATCCTTCAAGGACAAAGAGAACTTCAAACCACACTTGCCTCTAGTCTTACCGGTCTTACATCCACTCTTCAAGCCCTTGTAGGTCGCTTGGAACCGCCCTCTACCTCTACTCCTCAAGCCTCTAGCTCTAGTGCCTTACCCTTTCAACCTTTACCCAACACCAAGGATGGCATCAATGCCATCACCTTGAGGTCTGGCACCAAATTGTAAGAGAGAATTGAGCCAAGCCCAATAGAGATCACTCAAGATGAGGATGTGGTTGAGATAGAAGAGGTTAAAGAAGAGGATGAAGCCCAAGAGGTAGTTGGAGAGGTGATTGCTCAACCAAGGGAAGGAAAATCTAAATATGGTAATGTCTTGCAAGAAGCCACTCCAATACCATTTCCTACATTGGCAAGGAGAACAAAGAAGCAAGTTCAATTAGACCCCAAAATGGTGGAGATGTTCAAGAAAGTTGAGGTAACCATTCCTCTCTTTGATGCTATCCGCCAAGTGCCTAAATAGACAAAGTTTCTAAAGGACTTATGTATGCACAAAGATAAAATTTGTGAATTAGAAACTACACCATTAGGGAGCTCAATTTTCGCTTTAATAGATGGTGTGCCTAAAAATATGGTGACTCGGCCCTTGCCTAGTGACTTGCACCATAGATGAAGTCCAATTTGTTGATTGTATATGCGATCTTGGCGCTTGCATGAATATTATGTCATTGTCCGTATATGAGGTTCTCAAGCTTCCGCCATTGAAATGGTCGGCCGCCCGGTTTGTCTTGGCAGACAAAAGCATAATTTTTGTGGTTGGTATAGCGGATGATGTTCTAGCGAGTATAAAGAGTTTGGTCTTCCCTATTAATTTCCACATTCTCAAGATGCCCCCTAGTGACTCTGGTAGGACATCATCCATTTTGCTTGGGAGGCCATTCTTGAAGACCTCCCAGTTCAAATTAGATGTGTTTTCGGTCACTTATTTGTTTGAGATTGATGGAAGAAAAGTGAGCTTTAATCTTGATGAAGACATGAGACATCCACTGGAGGATCACTCTATCTTCCGGTGTGATTTGATTGATAATGTTGTAGCCGAAGTTCATCAAGATGGCTTTGATGGAAAGAGTATGAATCAAGACCCAAGTGTGGGGAGTTCCCATGTATGTGAAGAAGATGCCTTATCATCTCCAATGATACCGGAAGATAAAGTGTCAAGTCAAGAACAACATGCGGATTTAAAGCCACTCCCAACCCACCTAAAATATGCCTTTCTTGAGAAGGACCAAAAGTTCCCAGTAATAGTTGCAAGGGAGCTTTGATAAACTGCTATATTACGGTTTATCTTGTGCTTAATTTAGTGGATTCTATCCACTAAACTCATACTTATTCTATCCACTTAATTTATTGTTTCTTCTCCTATTCTTTTCTATATTTGTTATTTTCACATTGGTGTAGAGCTCGATTGAATGGGTCTAGGAAGTTGTTTGGATGTCTCAGTGAGAATTCCGATTGCTCACCACCCAAGTGGAAAAATGATGATCAACAAGAAGATGGGTATAAAAGAAAGGTTTGGGAGCCTAGAATTCATTCCAACAATCAACACTCTTAGGGCCTTGTCACTTGCTTTAACTTGCTTGAAGGCTTTTTGCACCTAGTTTGGGATCCCGGAAGCATTGAATTTGCAAACATTGGTGGGGATTCAAGGATCAGTACAAGCACAAGCCACCATGACAAGGAGCTCAGCAAATGTCCAACTTAAGGACAGTAAATAAAAGTGCTCGGTGGGAGACAACCCACCATGGTATGATCGTTCTTTTTCATTCTTAGTTTTAATTTTGTTTTATTTTTTATCAGTGTTCATTCATTCTGCATCATCACCTGCATTTTGAAAAAAAAAAGTAGCATTCAACGCGCGAGCGTCTCGTACGCGTACGCGTCATATGTGAATGCACAAAATGTTAGATTTAACAGAGAGTTACGCGGGAGTTGCGCAGAAAGCGTGCTTTGGGAACAAACACGACCATGCGTACATGTACCTACAGCGTGTGCGTCATTTTCAGTTCTGGCAACCCACTCGTCCGTGTCTATGGCGCACCTGCGTGGATGAGGAAATCGGCGTACACCCCTGTATGACCAGAGAGTTGTGCTGCTCTGGGGCTAGCACTGTGCTAGGGGCACCGAACCACTCACGGGTATGCGTCCTTGACGCGTGCCGTCCTTTTCAACATATGGCCATCCACGCATGTGCATGCATGACGCGCACGGGTCGTTTGCAATTTTGGCTCCCTACCCAGTATGACCAGAGAGTTGTGCGTACGCAGAGCTAGACTCGCGTGATTGGCACGACCAGAGGCACATGTCCACGCACTGGACGGTTACGCGTCCCTTCTTCTTGCGCAACCCACGCGTACGCATGCCGTACGCGTGCGCGTCGCTTGCGCCACCTCACTTAACTAGTCCGCTGCCCAATTTCACTTATTCCTTCCTCCCAAATCCTAATTCTCTCTCAATCCTAATTCTTTCTTCTCCTCCATTCTCATCCTTATTCTCTCTCCTTTCTTTTACTTACTGCATTTGCATACTTTTCTTCCTTATATTTTAATTTTATTCATTTTTTTTT
The DNA here is from genome assembly GCF_003086295.3 of Arachis hypogaea. NCBI lineage: Eukaryota > Viridiplantae > Streptophyta > Magnoliopsida > Fabales > Fabaceae > Arachis > Arachis hypogaea. The sequence continues at coordinate 81,231,625 of NC_092041.1, forward strand.
CTTTTCTAAGTTTATTATTCTCTGTTAGTGTTAAATGTTCTTATTCAACTGTTGCATCTTTTCTTGTATTATTTTGATACTTAGTGACTTGTTTATATTGTTGGATGATATTATTTATCGATCAATGCTAATCTTTTATCACACTTGTATTCCATTTGCATTGATATGCACTTATATTGTCTTTCATTACCCGCACTCTCTCCCCCATTATTGCAATTTTGGCACTATTCATATGCCATTTGCTTCTACTGTTTTCTCACTTGCATGTTGTAGCTTCCTTGTAGTTGAGATCCTCATTATTTGGCATTAACCCATCCATATTTTATTTGTTTTTTTATCTCTATTTCTGGGTTACTTTTCTCTCCTTTTTCTCTTCTTTCCGGATGGCCACCGAGAAGGGAAAGGAAAAGCTTCTCTATGGGGCAACAAACAAGTCCATCTGCACAATCTTTGGACAAATGCTTCAGTTGGAGCCACCCGCCCACTTGCACACATTTGCATGCATCGAGGACGGTGCAATTTTTAAGTGTGGGGAGGTCGATACCGACTTCCGCGGGTAACTATTTCCTGTCTTAACACCAATGTTTAGTTTTCTTTGTTAAATTAGTTGTTACATTTGTATGTTTGTTTAATTTCGTGCATATTCTACCACTACTTGGTTGAAGTAATATTTTCTTTTTCAAGAAAATTTTTATAGCATTTCGCTAAATTGAATTAAAATTTTGTTAAACTTACTTGAAAAAAATTTATTTTGGAACATGGTTTAGAGCTTGAACACATAGAACCAGTGAGATTTTGAGCCTATTCAATTGGTTGCATTTTATAAACCAATATTATATTTTGGTGAGTGTTGTTCTCTCTATAATTGTGATCTTTGTCTTGCTTAATTCTATATTTCTGTTATTTTATGTATGCATACACTTACATGATTGAGGCCTTGTTTCACTAAGCTTACATATCCATATGGCCTTAACCTTTTCATTATCCTTTGCAAACCAAAGTTGAGCCTATTTTACCCATTTGTTCTTTACTTTAGCTCATCACTAACTCTAAGTGGAAAATAATAATGCCCCTAATTTGAATCCTTGGTTAGCTTAGACTAGTGGGAGTGCTCACAAATTAAGTGTGGAAAATTGGGATTGAAAACATTTGGTTTGAAAATTGGGTGTTGTATATTCTTGAGAAAATGTGAAAAAGAATGTTGAGGACATGTTTATGTATTCAATACCTTAATCATATGCATTGAGAAAAACAAAAGAAAAAAATTACAAAAAAAAAGAAAAGAAAAGGAAAAGAGCAAATAAATAAAAAAGGGGACAAAATGCCCCAAAATAAATGATAGCAATGCATATGAGTTGTACTCAAATTCAGATGCATAAATATGTGGAAAACATAATTAATGGGTAGTTAGATTTTGCATTTTAATTACATGGATTGTCCTAAGTTAGGTGAGAAGTTTAGGTTAATTAAGGATTCAAATTTTAGTCTACTTGACCAAATACAATCCTACCTTGACCTTGACCCCATTACAACCCTTGAAAGACCTCTTGATTTGTGTATTTGTGCATTAAATTTCTGTTGAATGGTAGAAGAAGAGCAAGTATTAGAAAGCAAGGTTAGTAGAGAATTGAGAGAATTGAACCTGGTGCACAAAATTGCAATCACACTTTTGCAATCCGCACAACTAACCAACAAGTGCACTGGGTCGTCCAAGTAATACCTTACGTGAGTAAGGGTCGAATCCCACGGAGATTGTTGGCTTGAAGCAAGCTATGGTTATCTTATTATTCTTAGTCAGGATACAATATCAATAATAATTTTTAGTTTTAATTACAAAAAGTAAAAGAGCATGAAATAAATACTTATTATGCAGTAATGGAGAATATGTTGGAGTTTTGGAGATGCTTTGTCCTCTGAATTCCTGCAACATAATGCTTTCTCACTTTCATAAATGCAAGGCTCCTTCCATGGCAAGCTGTATGTAGGGCATCACCGTTGTCAATGGCTATTTCCCATCCTCTCAGTAAAAATGGTCCAAATGCTTTGTCACAGCACGGCTAATCATCTGTCGGTTATCGATCATGTCGGAATAAGATCCATTGATCCTTTTGCGACTGTCACTACGCGTAACACTCGAGAGTTTTAAGCTCGTCACAGTCATCCAATCCCAGAATCCTACTCGGAATACCACAGACAAGGTTTAGACTTTCCGGATTCTCAAGGATGCTGCCAATGGATTCTAGCTTATACCACGAAAATTCTGATTAAAGAATCTAAGAGATACTCATTCAATCAAATGTAGAACGAAGGTGGTTGTCAGGCACACGTTCATGGATTGATGAAGGTGATGAGTGTCACGGATCATCACCTTCTTCATAGTGAAGCGCGAATGAACATCTTAGATAGGAACAAGCATGTTTGAATGAAAAACAGAAATAATTGCATTAATTCATCGAGACGCTGCAGAGCTCCTCACCCCCAACAATGGAGTTTAGAGACTCATGCTGTCAAAAGGTACAAAGTTCATATCTAAAAATGTTATGTGATACAAAATAAGTCTCTAAAAGTTGTTTAAATACTAAACTAGTAGCCTAAGTTTACAGAAAATGAGTAAACTAAGATGAAGAGTGCAGAAATCCACTTCTGGGGCCCACTTGGTGTGTGCTGGGGCTGAGACTTAAGCTTCTCACGTGCCTGGGCTATTTCTGGAGTTGAACGCCAGGTTGTAACCTGTTTCTGGCGTTGAACTCCGACTTGCAACCTGTTTCTGGCGTTGAACGCCAAACTGCAACATGGAACTGGCGTTGAACGCCAGTTTACGTCATCTATCTTCGCGCAAAGTATAAACTATTATATATTGATGGAAAGCCCTGGATGTCTACTTTCCAACCCAATTAAGAGCGCGCAAATTGGACTCCTTTAGCTCCAAAAAATCCATTTCGAGTGCAGGGAGGTCAGAATCCAACAGCATCAGCAATCCTTAAACACTTGAGTAGTTAGAATGTATACACTTCCAGTGAGGGTTCGATGCTTGATTCCTTGTGCCCGGCTTTCATGAGCTATCTTCTTTTGCAAGTTTACTTGTACCTTATTTTACGATTTGAATTAGTGAAATCCAGTTCAAATCTCTTCTTGAAGGATTTGTTTACTTTTAATCAAGTAGGGAGAAACATCTTAGCATGTAGTTGCATTCATATAGATAGGTTGCATTTCATACATTCTACCATTTTGCCTTCACTCTCTTATAGTTTCTCTAGAGCTTAGCATGAGGACATGCTAATGTTTAAGTGTGGGGAGATTGATAAACCGCTATATTACGGTTTATCTTGTGCTTAATTTAGTGGATTCTATCCACTAAACTCACACTTATTCATAGAATTCGCATGTTTCACATTTTCCTTCCCAAATTGATGGTATGATTGAAAACATGTTTCTTTGGTCTTAAATTTGCTAATTTTAATCCTCTCTCATTAACATTCGATGCCGTGATATGTGTGTTAAGTGATTTCAGGTTTTCTAGGGAAAGAATGACCTAGAGGATGGAAAGGAAGCATGCAAAAGTGGAAGGAATACAAAAAATTGAAGAAATTTCTAAGCTATCAGCCTTGACCTCTTCATATTCAATCGATCATAACTTGAGCTACAGAGGTCTAAATGAGGTGGTTTCAGTTGCGTTAAAAAGCTAACATTCAAGGCTTCGAAATGATATATAATTTTTCATTGCTCTATGGTGCACGAAATTGCAATCACACTTTTGCAATCCCGCACAACTAACCAGCAAGTGCACTGGGTCGTCCAAGTAATACCTTACGTGAGTAAGGGTCGATCCCACGGAGATTGTCGGCTTGAAGCAAGCTATGGTTATCTTGTAAATCTTAGTCAGGATATCAAAGATTATCAGGATTGATTGTAAAAAGCAAAGGAACATAAAACAGGTACTTGAATTGCAGTGATGGAGAATAGGTTGAGGTTTTGGAGATGCTCTGTCTTCTGAATCTCTGCTTTCCTACTGTCTTCTTCTTCAAACACGCAAGGCTCCTTCCATGGCAAGCTGTATGCAAGGGTTTCACCGTTGTCAGTGGCTACCTCCCATCCTCTCAGTGGAAATGTTCAACGCACCCTGTCACGGCACGGCTATCCATCTGTCGGTTCTCAATCAGGCCGGAATAGAATCCAGTGATTCTTTTGCGTCTATCACTAACGCCCCGCCTTCAGGAGTTTGAAGCTCGTCACAGTCATTCAATCATTGAATCCTACTCAGAATACCACAGACAACGTTTAGACCTTCCGGATTCTCTTGAATGCCGCCATCAGTTCTAGCTTATACCACGAAGATTCCGGTTAAAGAATCCAAGAGATATCTACTTAATCTAAGATAGAACGGAGGTGGTTGTCAGGCACACGTTCATAGTTGAGAATGATGATGAGTGTCACGGATCATCACATTCATCCGGTTTAAGAACAAGTGATATCTTAGAATGGAAGCAAGCATGATTGAATGAAAAACAGTAGTAATTGCATTAATCCATCAAGACACAGCAGAGCTCCTCACCCCCAACCATGGGGTTTAGAGACTCATGCTGTGGAAGGTACACAAAGAAACGTGTAAAGTGTCATGAGTTACAGATACAATGTCAAAAGATCCTATTAATAGTAAACTAGTAACCTAGGGTATACAGAAATGAGTAAATGACGTAAAAATCCACTTCTGGGTCCACTTGGTGTGTGCTTGGGCTGAGCAATGAGGCATTTTCGTGTAGAGACCTTTTCTGGAGTTAAACGCCAGCTTTCATGCCAGTTTGGGCGTTTAACTCCAAGTTTTATGCCAGTTCCAGCGTTAAAACGCTGGAATTTCTGAGGCTGATTTGCCACGCCGGTTTGGGCCATCAAATCTTGGGTAAAGTATGGACTATCATATATTTCTGGAAGGCCCAGGATGCCTACTTTCCAACGCCGTTGAGAGCGCGCCAATTGAGCTTCTGTAGCTCCAGAAAATCCACTTCGAGTGCAGGGAGGTCAGAATCCAACAGCATCTGCAGTCCTTTTCAGTCTCTGAATCAGATTTTTGCTCAGAACCCTCAATTTCAGCCAGAAAATACCTGAAATCATAGAAAAACACACAAACTCATAGTAAAGTCCAGAAAAGTGAATTTTAACTAAAAACTAATAAAAATATACTAAAAACTAACTAGATCATACTAAAAACATACTAAAAACAATGCCAAAAAGCGTATAAATTATCCGCTCATCACAACACCAAACTTAAATTGTTGCTTGTCCCCAAGCAACTGAAAATCAAAATAGGATAAAAAGAAGAGAATATACTATAGACTCCAAAATATCAAGGAAACATATCTCCAATTAGATGAGCGGGACTAGTAGCTTTTTGCCTCCGAACAGTTTTGGCATCTCACTCTATCCCTTGAAGTTCAGAATGATTGGCATCTATAAGAACTCAGAACTCAGATAGTGTTATTGATTCTCCTAGTTAAGTATAATGATTCTTGAACATAGCTAGTGTATGAGTCTTGGCTGTGGCCCAAAGCACTCTGTCTTCCAGTATTACCACCGGATACATACATGCCACAGACACATAATTGGGTGAACCTTTTCAGATTATGACTCAGCTTTGCTAGAGTCCCCAATTAGAGGTGTCCAGGGTTCTTAAGCACACTCTTTTTGCCTTGGATCACAACTTTATTTCTTTCTTTTGCTTTCTTTTTCTTTTTCTTTCTCTTTTTTTTCGAAATTTTTTTTGTATTCACTGCTTTTTCTTGCTTCAAGAATCAATCTAATGATTTTTTAGATCCTCAATAACAGTTCTCTTTTTCCTCATTCTTTCAAGAGCCAACAATTTTAACATTCTCAAAACATCAATTTTAAGAGATATATGCACTGTTCAAGCATTCATTCGGAAAACAAAAATTATTGTCACCACATCAAACTAATTCAACTAGTTTCAAGGATAAATTTCGAAATCCTGTACTTCTTGTTCTTTTGTGATTAAAGCATTTTTCATTTAAGAGAGGTGATGGATTCATAGGACATTCATAGCTTTAAGACATGAATTTTAAATTTTATTAATTATGAATTAAAAACAAGACTCAAAAATAGATATAAGATGAGACTAAAAAAAAATAATAAAACAAAAATTTAAACTAGGCTCCTAATGATAGAGGTTTTCACAGAGTTAGGACTCAACAACCTTGATTTTGAGAAGTGGATGCTCCCTCAGCTTGAGAGGAGAGCTTTTGGCGTTTCAACTCTTGGAGTTCACGCCCCTGCTTCTCTTGTTCCTTCAGCAATTTGCAGTGCATGCAGTTCTGATTCTGCTGTTCTTCCTTCAGTTGCTCCATAGTCTCTTGCAACTTGTTGATAGATGCTTCTAGGCTGGCCCAGTAGCCAATTTCAGGGAATTCAGGGAGGAACTCCTGCGCCCTCCTTTTGATAGAGTTGTCTTGCATTTGTCCTTCCATTGACTTCTTGGTGATTGGATGTTCAATGGGTATGAATTCATCTACTCCCATCTTTACCCCAGCCTCTTTACAGAGCAAGGAGATCAAGCTTGGGTAAGCTAGTTTAGCTTCAGTGGAGTTCTTATTTGCAATTCTGTAGATCTCACAAGCAATCACATGATGAACCTCCACTTCTTTTCCAAGCATAATACAATGAATCATCACTGCTCTCTTGATAGTAACCTCAGAACGGTTGCTAGTGGGCAGTATGGAACGCCCAATAAAGTCTAGCCAACCTCTTGCAATTGGTTTGAGGTCTCCCCTCTTGAGTTGGTTTGGGACACCCTTAGAATTGGTTATCCACTTAGTTCCAGGGAGGCATATGTCCTCTAGAACTTGATCCAACCCTTTATCTGCTCTCACCATTCTCCTATTAAAGGATTCAGGATCATCTTGCAGTTAGGCAATTTGAAGATTTCTCTTATTTTGTCCAGATGGAAGTACATAACTTTCCCTCTGACCATGGTTCTGTAGGTATGGTAAGCAGTTCCAGTCATTCTCTGCTTATCTGTTAGCCACAGATTTGAGTAGAATTCCTGAACCATATTCCTTCCAACCTTTATCTCAGGATTGGTTAGAACTTCCCATCCTCTGTTTCGAATTTGCTCTTGGATCCCCGGATATTCATCTTCTTTCAGATCAAATTTAACTTCCGGGATCACTGACCTCAGACCCATTATTTTGTGATAATGGTCTTCATGTTCTTTGGTTAAGAACTTCTCTTGATTCCAAAGATTCTTTGGATTATTCTCTTTCTTTCCTCTTAAATTGGTTTGTTTTCCCTTAGGAGCCATGATCTTGATGAATCTTGGCTTAGTGATCACGGAAAAGCACACCAAACTTAGAGGTTTGCTTGTCCTCAAGCAAAAGAAAGAAAAGAAGAGAGAGAAGAGAAGAGCAAATTCGAATGGTGTGGGGGAATTAGGGGGCCAAACGTGTATTTATAAAGTGGGGAGGAGAGATTTCGAAAAAAAGAAAAATTTGAAAGAAGATTTGAGAAGATATGGAAAGAATTTGAGAGAAGGGTGAGTTTTTGAACAAGATTTGGGATTGATTTGAGAGATTTGAAGAATGATTTTAGATTTTTGAAAATTTGAAAGTGAATGATGAAAGGTTGAGATGCATTTATGTAGAAAAGTATGGGTAAGAAAAGGAAAGTTTGAAAAAATTTGATTTGAAAACAAAATCTTGGTCCCCCCACCTTTCTGGCGTTAAACGCCCAGAATGGCACCCATTCTGGCGTTTAACGCCCATTTGTTGCCCCTTTTGGGCGTTTAACGCCCAGCCAGGTGCCTTGGCTGGCGTTAAACGCTAGAATTCCTTTATCACTGGGCGTTTTTCTAAAACGCCCAGGATGCTGCACACCTGGCGTTAAACGCCCAGAATGGTGCCCATTCTGGCGTTTAACGCCCAAAATGGCACCATTCCTGGCGTTAATACCATTCTGGGCGTTTAACGCCCAAAATGCCCCTTACTGGCATTTTTTCGCCAGTAAGCTCTTTTTCTCTGCTTTTTGAGCTGAATCCTTCTGTAACTCTGTGAATTCCTTCATTTTTGATACTTGCCTCTGTAAGAACAAATCATATAACCTCCTAATGACTGGGTTGCCTCTCAGCAAGCGCTTCTTTACTGTCTTTAGCTGGACCTTTACTGAGAATCACTCAAGTCTCAGTTTTGAGCATTCCTGCTCAAAATTGCCTTCAAGATAATGCTTGATTCTCTGTCCATTAACAATGAACTTTTTGTCAGAATCAGTATCCTGAAGCTCAACATATCCATATGGTGATACTCCTGTAATCACATACGGACCCCTCCACCGGGATTTAAGTTTTCCTGGAAATAGGCGGAGCCTAGAGTTGAAGAGCAGAACTTTTTGTCCTGGCTCAAAGACTCTGGTTGACAACTTCTTGTCATGCCACTTCTTTGCCTTTTCCTTATAAATTTTTGCATTTTCAAAGGCATTGAGTCTGAACTCCTCTAGCTCATTTAGCTGGAGTAATCTTTTTTCACCAGCTAACTGAGCATCCATGTTTAGGAATCTGGTTGCCCAATAGGCTTTATGTTCCAGTTCCACGGGCAGATGACATGCCTTCCCATACACCAGTTGGTATGGAGAGGTTCCTATAGGAGTCTTGAATGCTGTTCTGTATGCCCACAGAGCATCATCCAAGCTCTTTGCCCAATCCTTTCTTCGGGCTATCACAGTCCGTTCCAGGATCCTTTTTAGCTCTCTGTTAGAGACCTCAGCTTGCCCATTTGTCTGTGGATGATACGGAGTTGCCACTTTGTGGCTAATTCCATATCTAACCATAGCAGAGTATAGCTGTCTATTGCAGAAATGAGTGCCCCCGTCACTGATCAGTACTCTGGGAACACCAAACCTGCTGAAGATGTGTTTCTGGAGGAATTTTAGCACGGTCTTGGTATCATTAGTGGGTGTAGCAATTGCTTCTACCCACTTAGATACATAGTCCACTGCCACCAGAATGTAAGTGTTTGAGTATGATGGTGGGAATGGCCCCATGAAGTCAATGCCCCATACATTAAACAATTCTATCTCTAATATCCCTTGTTGAGGCATGGCATATCCGTGAGGCAAGTTACCAGCTCTTTGGCAACTGTCACAGTTACGCACAAACTCTCGGGAATCTTTATAGAGAGTAGGCCAGTAGAAGCCACATTGGAGGACTTTAGTGGCTGTTCGCTCACTTCCAAAATGTCCTCCATACTGTGATCCATGGCAGTGCCATAGGATCCTTTGTGCTTCTTCTCTGGGTACACATCTGCGGATCATTCCGTCTGCACATCTCTTAAAGAGATATGGTTCATCCCAGAGGTAGTACTTGGCATCTGAAATTAATTTCTTTCTTTGCACTCTGCTGTACTCCTGGGGTATGAACCTCACAGCTTTATAGTTTGCAATATCTGCAAACCATGGAGCTTCCTGAATGGCAAAGAGTTGCTCATCTGGGAAGGTCTCAGAGATCTTAGTAGAAGGGAGGGACGCCCCAGCTACTGGTTCTATTCGGGACAGATGATCAGCTACTTGGTTCTCTGTCCCTTTTCTGTCTCTTATTTCTATATCAAACTCTTGCAGAAGCAACACCCATCTTATAAGTCTGGGTTTTGAATCCTACTTTGTGAGTAAGTATTTAAGAGCAGCATGGTCAGTGTACACAACCACTTTGGATCCCACTAGATAGGATCTAAACTTGTCAATGGCATAGACCACTGCAAGTAACTCTTTTTCTGTGGTTGTGTAATTCTTCTGTGCGTCATTTAGAACACGGCTGGCATAATAAATGACGTGCAGAAGCTTGTTATGCCTCTGTCCCAACACTGCACCAATGGCATGGTCACTGGCATCACACATTAGTTCAAGTGGCAATGTCCAATCTGGTGCAGAGATGACTGGTGCTGTGACCAGCTTAGCTTTCAGGGTCTCAAATGCCTGCAGACACTGTGTGTCAAACACAAATGGTGTGTCAGCAGCTAGCAGGTTACTTAAAGGCTTTGTAATGTTCGAAAAATCCTTTATAAACCTTCTGTAGAATCCTGCATGCCCTAGAAAGCTTCTGATTGCCTTAACATTGGCAGGTGGTGGTAATTTTTCAATTACCTCTACCTTTGCCTTATCCACCTCTATTCCCCTGCTTGAAATCTTGTGCCCAAGGACAATTCCTTCAGTCACCATAAAGTGACATTTTTCCCAGTTTAAAACCAGGTTAGTCTCTTGGCACCTTTTCAGGACAAGTGATAGGTGGTTAAGACAGGAGCTGAATGAGTCTCCATATACTGAGAAGTCATCCATGAAGACTTCAAGAAATTTCTCCACCATATCAGAGAAGATGGATAGCATGCATCTCTGAAAGGTTGCAGGAGCATTACACAGACCAAAAGGCATCCTTCTGTAGGCAAACACGCCAGAAGGGCAAGTAAATGCTGTTTTCTCTTGGTCCTGAGGATCTACTGCAATTTGGTTGTAACCTGAATAGCCATCCAAAAGGCAGTAATAATCATGACCAGCTAGTCTTTCTAGCATTTGGTCTATGAATGGTAAAGGAAAATGATCCTTTCTGGTGGCTGTATTGAGCCTTCTGTAGTCAATACACATACGCCACCCTGTGACTGTTCTTGTAGGAACCAGTTCATTTTTTTCATTATGAACCACTGTCATGCCTCCTTTTTTGGGGACAACTTGGACAGGGCTCACCCAGGGGCTATCAGAAATAGGATAAATAATCCCAGCCTCTAGTAATTTAGTGACCTCTTTCTGCACCACCTCCTTCATGGCAGGATTTAGCCTCCTCTGTGGTTGGACCACTGGTTTGGCATTATCCTCCAACAGGATTTTGTGCATGCATCTAGCTGGGCTAATGCCCTTAAGATCACTTATGGACCACCCAAGAGCTGTCTTGTGTGTCCTTAGCACTTGAATCAGTGCTTCCTCTTCTTGTGGATTTAAAGCAGAGCTTATAATCACTGGAAAAGTGTCACCCTCTCCCAGAAATGCATACTTCAGGGATGGTGGTAGTGGTTTGAGTTCAGGTTTGGGAGGCTTATCCTCCTCCTGAGGAATTTTCGAAAATTCCTTTGTTTCCACTGATTCTTCTTGATCAGGGTGAGCATCTTTGAAGATGTCCTCAAGCTCTGATTCTAGGCTTTCAGTCATATTGATCTCTTCTACCAGAGAGTCAATAATGTCAGCGCCCATGCAGTCATTTGGTGTGTCTGGATGCTGCATAGCTTTTACAGCATTCAACTTGAACTCATCCTCATTGACTCTCAGGGTTACTTCCCCTCTCTGTACATCAATAAGAGTTCGTCCAGTTGCTAGGAAAGGTCTTCCTAGAATGAGAGTTGCACTCTTGTGCTCCTCCATTTCCAGCACCACAAAGTCAGTTGGAAAGGCGAATGGTCCAACCTTGACAATCATATCCTCTATTATGCCTGATGGATATTTAATGGAGCCATCAGCAAGTTGGAGGCATATCCGGGTTGGTTTGACTTCTCCAGTCAACCCAAGCTTTCTAATAGTGGATGCAGGTATTAGATTGATGCTTGCTCCAAGATCACATAGGGCTGTCTTGGTGCAAGCACCTTCTAATGTGCATGGTATCATAAAGCTTCCTGGATCTTGAAGCTTTTCTGGTAAGCTTTTTAGAATGACTGCACTGCATTCTTCAGTGAGAAACACTTTTTCAGTTTCTCTCCAATCCTTCTTATGACTTAAGATTTCTTTCATGAACTTAGCATAAGAAGGTATTTGCTCAAGTGCCTCTGCAAACGGAATCTTTATTTCAAGAGTCCTTAGATAGTCTGCAAAGTGGGCAAATTGCTTATCCTGTTCCGCTTGGCGGAGTTTTTAAGGATAAGGCATCTTGGCTTTATATTCTTCAACCTTAGATGCTGCAGGTTTATTCCTTACAGAAGTGGTTGAAGAAGCCTTTTTAGAGGGATTACTGTCAGCACTCTCAGGTGTCTGATCCTTCCTTGGCGTCTGAACGCCAGGATTGGGTGGAAAATGGGCGTTTAACGCCAACTTTTCCCCCTTTTCTGGCGTTTGAACGCCAGAACTGGGCAGGGAATGGGCGTTTAACGCCAGCTTTCCCTCCCTTTCTGGCGTTTGAACGCCAATAACATTCCTCTCTGGGCTCTTACTGTCCTCAGAGGGATTTTGAACAGTGGTTTGGTTATCCCCTGTCAATTGTTCCTTGGTTGGCTTTTTGCTACTTTGAGCAGTGTTATTCAGTGTCTTCCTACTCCTCAGTTGAACTGCTTGACATTCCTCTGTTATCTGTTTAGATATTTGCTGTTTTGCTTGATTCAACTACAGTTCTATGTTCTTGTTAGCAACTTTAGTTTCATGGAGCATTTCTTTTAAATTCTGCTAACTTTTCTGTCATCAGGAGCAATTGTTGATTAAGCTCAATCATCTGTTCTTGAGGATTAGGATCAGTGACTACTGTCATGACTTCCTCTTTTGGAGAGAACTCATTGCTAGAGTACAAATATTGGTTTCTAGCAACAGTGTCTATAAGCTCTTGAGCTTCTTCAATTGTCTTCCTCATGTGTATAGATCCACCAGTTGAGTGGTCTAAAGACATCTGAGCTTTTTCTGTGAGCCCATAGTAGAAGATGTCTAACTGTACCCACTCTGAAAACATTTCAGAGGGACATTGTCTTAGCATACCTCTATACCTCTCCCAGGCATTATAAAGGGATTCATTATCCTCTTGTTTAAAGCCTTGGATGTCCAGCCTTAGCTGTGTCATCCTCTTTGGAGGGTAAAAGTGATTCAGGAATTTGTCTGATAACTGTTTCCATGTCTTTATGCTTGCTGTAGGTTGGTTATTCAACCACCTTTTAGCTTGATCTTTTACAGCAAATAGAAACAATAATAGTCTGTAGACATCCTGATCTACCTCTTTATCATGTACTATGTCAGCAATTTGTAAAAATTGTGCCAGAAACTCAGTAGGCTCTTCCTGTGGAAGACCGGAATACTGGCAATTTTGCTGCACTATGATAATGAGTTGAGGATTTAGCTCAAAGCTGCTTGCTTTGATGGGAGGTGTACAGATGCTACTCCCATATGCAGCTGTAATGGGGTTAGCATAAGACCCCAGAGTCCTTCTGGACTGATCAATTCCACTTAGGTCCATAATGGATAAAGGGAAATGATATGGATTGCAAATAGATAAAATATTTTGTTTTTTTTTTGAATTAAACGAAAAAAAATAAAATAAAATAAAATAAAATAAAAGGAAATTAAGATAAAAATTCGAAAATCAAAAAGAAAATAAGATCAAAGCAAATTGAGAACTGAATCAATTAGTTAATTAAAAAGATTTTGAAAAGAGCAATTAAAAAGATATGATTGAAAAATTTTTATGAAAAAGATTTGATTTTTGAAAAGAGGAAAGAGAAAAACAACAAAATGACACCAAACTTAAAACTTTTAGAAAATCAAACACTAATTTTCGAAAATATTAAGGGAAAAACACAAAGAGGACACCAAACTTAGAATTTTTACGGATCAAAAAGGGACTAAAAACATGCAAATTCGAAAATTAAAAGAAAAACAAAAGCATGCAATTGACACCAAACTTAAAATATGAAACTGGACTCAACTAAAAGACTCTAAACCACAAAAATAAAACAGTCCTAATCTAAGCAACAAGATAAGCCGTCAGTTGTCCAAACTCGAACAATCCCCGGCAACGGCGCCAAAAACTTGGTGCACGAAATTGCAATCACACTTTTGCAATCCCGCACAACTAACCAGCAAGTGCACTGGGTCGTCCAAGTAATACCTTACGTGAGTAAGGGTCGATCCCACGGAGATTGTCGGCTTGAAGCAAGCTATGGTTATCTTGTAAATCTTAGTCAGGATATCAAAGATTATCAGGATTGATTGTTAAAAGCAAAGGAACATAAAACAGGTACTTGAATTGCAGTGATGGAGAATAGGTTGAGGTTTTGGAGATGCTCTGTCTTCTGAATCTCTGCTTTCCTACTGTCTTCTTCTTCAAACACGCAAGGCTCCTTCCATGGCAAGCTGTATGCAAGGGTTTCACCGTTGTCAGTGGCTACCTCCCATCCTCTCAGTGGAAATGTTCAACGCACCCTGTCACGGCACGGCTATCCATCTGTCGGTTCTCAATCAGGCCGGAATAGAATCCAGTGACTCTTTTGCGTCTGTCACTAATGCCCCGCCTTCAGGAGTTTGAAGCTCGTCACAGTCATTCAATCATTGAATCCTACTCAGAATACCACAGACAAGGTTTAGACCTTCCGGATTCTCTTGAATGCCGCCATCAGTTCTAGCTTATACCACGAAGATTCCGGTTAAAGAATCCAAGAGATATCTACTTAATCTAAGATAGAACGGAGGTTGTTGTCAGGCACACGTTCATAGTTGAGAATGATGATGAGTGTCACGGATCATCACATTCATCCGGTTTAAGAACAAGTGATATCTTAGAATGGAAGCAAGCATGATTGAATGAAAAACAGTAGTAATTGCATTAATCCATCAAGACACAGCAAGCTCCTCACCCCCAACCATGGGGTTTAGAGACTCATGCTGTGGAAGATACACAAAGAAACGTGTAAAGTGTCATGAGTTACAGATACAATGTCAAAAGATCCTATTAATAGTAAACTAGTAACCTAGGGTATACAGAAATGAGTAAATGACGTAAAAATCCACTTCTGGGTCCACTTGGTGTGTGCTTGGTCTGAGCAATGAGGCATTTTCGTGTAGAGACCTTTTCTGGAGTTAAACGCCAGCTTTCATGCCAGTTTGGGCGTTTAACTCCAAGTTTTATGCCAGTTCCAGCGTTAAACGCTGGAATTTCTGAGGCTGATTTGCCACGCCGGTTTGGGCCATCAAATCTTGGGTAAAGTATGGACTATCATATATTGCTGGAAAGCCCAGGATGTCTACTTTTTAACGCCGTTGAGAGCGCGCCAATTGGGCTTCTGTAGCTCCAGAAAATCCACTTCGAGTGCAGGGAGGTCAGAATCCAACAGCATCTGCAGTCCTTTTCAGTCTCTGAATCAGATTTTTGCTCAGAACCCTCAATTTCAGCCAGAAAATACCTGAAATCACAGAAAAACACACAAACTCATAGTAAAGTCCAGAAAAGTGAATTTTAACTAAAAACTAATAAAAATATACTAAAAACTAACTAGATCATACTAAAAACATACTAAAAACAATGCCAAAAAGCGTATAAATTATCCGCTCATCACTCTACAGTTAAGTGACGCGAATGCATGCATTACGCGTACGCGTATGCATGCATTACGCGTACGCGTGCATTTGCAAAAGTTCAGCGACACGTACGCGTGACGGAGCCACGTGCTGTACGTATCAGAAATCGCTGGGGCGATTTCTGGGCTATTTTTGACCCAATTTCAAGTCCGAAAAACACAGATTAGAGGCTGCATAGTGGAAGAATCAATGATTCACTTCTCATTCACACAATTTAGGTTTTAGATGTTGTTTTCTAGAGAGAAATGCTCTATCCTCTCTCTAGGTTTTATGCTTTTAGGTTTAGTCTTTCTCAATTTCAGATTTCTATTATGCTTTAGTTTAGTTCTTCTTCTACTTTTATTTATTCTAGTACTTTGGTTTATTTATTTCTCTTGTTAGGTTGTTTATTTCCCCAATTTGGTTTATGAACTCCATGTTAGATTCAATTTCCTTTTAATATAATTTAAAGTATCTCATGTTTATTGCTTCTTCTATTATTTGTTATCATTGATTTTGCAATTGTTGGTTTTAGGTTTTATATTGTATTATTACCTTTCTATGCTTTTATTTTATGCCTTCCAAGTGTTTTATAAAATGCTTGAAAGGATGTTAGAGTAGGATTTTATGTTCTTGGCTTGGGATGGTAATTTAGGAACTCTTGAGTTACTAATGTCCAAGTAATTGATGATTGGTAGCCATTGACTCTAGTTCTCACTAATTGAATTGGTGGAGAGTTAGGACTTATGGACTTGGATTGATATAGCTCATTTGACTTTCGTTTACTAGTTACAGGATGATTTAATAGGATTGATCCTTGCCAATTGTCATCTTGTGGTTAGTGATAAGGATAGAGATCCTTGACCACCAAACCTTACCAAGACCTCTTTATCATTTGATTTTCATCACCATTTACTTTTTCTTGTTCTCTTATCCAAAATCCCCAAAAAAAAGATACAATCTCATAACCAATAGTAAATATACTTTCCTGCAATTCCTTTGAGAGACGACCCGAGGTTTAAATACTTCGGTTTATTTTATTGGGTTTGCTTTAGTAACAACTAAATGTTTGTATGAAAGGATTTTTGTTGGTTTAGAAACTATACTAGCAATGAGGATTTATTTGTGAAATTCTAAACCGTCAAAAATTCATTCATTAAGCTTACCTCCCACCAAGAAGAAAAGTTGCTAAATGTCTTGAGGAGGAACAAGAAGGCCATTGGGTGGAGCTTGGCGGACTTGGTTGGCATTAGTCCCCAAGTATGTGAACACATAATTTTCTTAGAAGAAGGAGCCAAACCCATTAGACAACCTCAAAGGCGTCTAAATCCTACCATTTTAGAGGTGTAAAGAAGGAGGTCACCTGGTTGTTAGAAGCGGACATTATCTATCCGATCTCGAATAGTGAATGGGTGAGCCCCGTCCAAGTGGTTCCAAATAAATCCGGTGTCACTACAATCAAGAATGAACAAGGGGAGCTCATAGCCACAAGAGTCCAAAACTCATGGAAGGTATGCATTGACTACCGGCACTTAAACATGGCCACTAGAAAGGATCACTTTTCGTTGCCCTTAATTGATCAAATTCTTGATTGCCTATATGGTAAATCTCATTATTATTTCTTAGATGGATATTTCGGTTATTTCTAAATTCATATTGCTCCCTAAGACCAAGAAAAAACAACTTTCACATGCCCCTTCAGAATATTTGCGTATAAGAGAATGTCGTTTGGCTTGTGCAATGCATCGGCAACGTTCCATAGGTGCATGATGAGTATATTTGTGGATCTTTTAGAGCAATGCATGGAGGTATTCATGGATGATTTTAGTGTGTATGGGGACTCTTTTGATCTTTGCATAGACAATCTTGCAAAAGTATTAGAGAAGTGCACTAAGTCAAACCTCGTGTTAAATTTTGAGAAATTCCATTTTATGGTTAGACAAGGTATTGTTTCAGGGCACATTGTCTCTAAGGATGGGATTTCCGTTGATCCGGCAAAGATCAATGCTATTTCTAGTTTGTCTTACCCCTTCTCAGTGAGGGAAGTCCGTGCGTTTTTTGGACATGCAGGTTTTTACCAGCGGTTTATTAAGGACTTTAGTAAGGTAGCATTACCTCTCCCTCGATTGTCGCAAAAGGATGTTAATTTTAATCTAAGTGAAGAATGCATGGAGGCCTTTGACAAGCTCAAAATTGCTTTGACCCAAGCTCCCATAGTGCGAGGTCCAGATTGGACTAGACCATTCGAGATCATGTATGACGCCTCAAACTATGCGGTGGGAGCGGTGCTAGGTCAACGTGAGGGTAAAATTCCTTATGTCATTGCCTATGCCTCTAAAACCTTAGATGGAGTGCAATCCAATTATACTACCACCGAGAAAGAATTGTTAGCTATTGTCTTTGCCTTGGACAAATTCCGGGCTTATTTACTTGGTTCTAACGTGGTAGTATACTCGGATCATGCGGCATTGAAATATTTGTTGGCCAAAAAGAAATCCAAACCAAGGTTGATAAGATGGGTGTTGCTATTGCAAGAATTTGACCTTGAAATCAAAGATAGTAGTGGTTAGCAAAACTTAGTGGCGGACCACTTAAGCCACCTTGAGCACACAAAGGGCGATGCCACTCCTATGAATGATACCTTCCCTCTTGAAGGCTTGCTAGCAATCTCCGATGTTATCCCTTGGTATGCACTTATTGCTAATCACTTGGTCTCTCGCACCTTCCCTCCCAGTTTCTCCCCACACCAAAAGGATAAGTTTAAAAGCGAATCTAAATATTACATGTGGATGATCCGTACTTATGGAGATGTGGTGCCGATCAAGTAATTCGAAGGTGCATACCACAATCCGAGCATCAAGCTATATTGGAGGCTTGCCACTCTTCCGAGAGTGGTGGCCATTTTGGTCCTCAAAGGACGGCTTGAAAGGTCTTGGATTGTGGTTTTTGGTGGCCTACTCTTTTCAAAGATGCTTCTCTATTTTGCAAATCTTGTCTACCATGCCTTAGATTTGGAAATATCTCCAAAAAAGATGAAATACCCCAACAAATGATGTTATTTTGTGAGATTTTTTATGTTTGGGGTATTGACTTTATGGGGCCCTTTCCAAATTCTAATGGTTTCATGTATATTCTTCTAGCCATTGACTATGTTTCCAAGGGGGTGGAGGTAATCCCCACTAGAACCGATGATGCTAATATAGTGCTTTCGTTTGTTTGGAATAATATTATATGCCGCTTTGGATCACCATGAGCAATCGTGAGTAATCAAGGCTCGCACGTTTGTAACAAAAGAATGGCAGGGTTATTGAAGAAGTATGGCATCATCCATAAAATGGCCACGGCATACCACCCCCAAACAAACGGCCAAGCTGAGTTCTCCAATCGAGAAATCAAGAGCATATTGAAAAAGGTTGTGAAGCCTCACAGGAAAGATTGGAGTTCTAAGCTTGGCGATGCGCTTTGGGCCTACCGAACGGCATACAAAACGCCAATTCACTACAACAAATTCGGGCTGAGGCAATCCTATAAAAATGTTGCCTATAATAAGGAAAAGTGTTGCCTTTTATAAAAGGCAACACTTTTCGACAAAAAGCAATGCTTTTTAGGGGGTTGTCTATACGGCCGTTACCTTTGGTCTAAGGCAACGTTTTTGTGCATTAAAGGGAACCCTTTTTACGACAACTTTCAAAAAACGTTGCCTTTTATGCAAATAAAGCAACTTCACAAAAGGGTTGCCTTAGATCACCCAAACACAACGCTTGAGATAAGACGCTATGGTAAAACTTTTTACGAGTTGTATTTTCTAATACATAAAGCAACACTTGTCCAAAATTTTTTAAGTTGCATTTTCATATACCTAAAGCAACACTTGTGCAAGTTTTTTTTAGTTGTTATTTAATATACCTAAAGTAACCCTTGGCCAGGTTTTTTTAAGTTGCCTTTTTCATATACCTAAACCAACACTTGTCCAGGTTTTTTTAAATTGCCTTTTTTATAAACCTAATGCAACACTTATGTAAATTTATTTGCAGTTGTCTTTTTTTATACCTAAAGCAACACCTTATTGAGTTTCTCTTAGGTTCTCTTTTTTAATATCTAAAACAATATATTTTTTATCTTTGTTATATTTATATGACATTTGAAGGATATATAACACCCACATTTGAATAAACTAATAATATATATTGCATATATTAAAAAGGTCTTCCAAGTGCCAATTAACATACTTGTTAAGTTACCAAGTCAAATAAAAAATAAACATAAGTAAGCAAAATACATGTTTTTCTGATGATGAACTTAAACAAAAAAGAAACTAAGTTTTCCACTTGAAACCAAAATGACTTGGTGCTTTACCATTGCGCCAAGAATTGCCTTTATGTCTTCAGAAAACTTCATCCAACAATAAGAAAGTTGCAGTCAAATTTAAATAAAAAAATTATAGTCAAAATATTAGCTATACAATAACATGTATACTCAAGTGTTACAACAATTTAGCACACATATACCTAATCATGTTTTGGAATATGAGTCGATGGAGGAGAATTCCGAGGAACTAAATTTGGATCTTGTTCACTATTTGTAGACGATTGCTTAGATCGCAAGAGAAAAAGCGCTTCATCAACATTCATACCAGGAGAAGTTTGTTGCTGCATAAGTTTCACAATATCTTCCAATCCTTGCAGTCGTTGCTTATGGTCATCTAATTCAGTTTTTAAAACTGTTACCGTCTCTTCACTTTATTTTTTGATTTCATCTATTTCTTTATTTTTCTTAAGAGAAGCTTTTGTAGCAGTTCTTCCAAAACATCAAACTCTTCCTAGATTCTCTTTACCAAAAACTTTTTGAAATGCATTAGTAGGAGTTTCTCCAGCTTCTTGGAGATCATCAAGTTTATCTTATACACACAAACATATAATATGTCTATTTTTAGTGATAAAAATTCAATGAAAGAATCCAACAACCTATTGATAACTAATAGGGGCAGCAATCCAAAATAGCCATAAAATAGCAGTCCATGATAGCCATAAAACAGGCATAAAATAGCCATAGAACAGCAATTAAATCAGTCAAAACACAGCCATAAAATAGCAAAGAAAATAGCATCCATGACAGTCATAAAATAGCATCTAAAACAAGAAAATTATAGAGTAACTTACAATAACAGCATGTGTGTCTACATCAAGTGTTTTTCCTTTTAGTCCATTCCGAGTTGCAACAAACATTTTAGCTTGATTTGGTTCCTCTTTTTTCTCTTTTTTCTCACGCTACAGACCAAGATAGCAATTACAAAGTTATAACATACTAAAATTAGGGGGAAGTAACGAGTAGAGCATTTTAACTCAAACTTGACCTTACCAAATCAACACGCACTCTTGCAAAATTGATTGGTCCCATTTTATGCCTCCATTGTTGCTTCTTGCGATTTTCAGAATTTATAGCACACATGGCCTATGTTTAAAATAAACAATGATGAAAAAAATATATAAATTGAAAGAATTATACTTGATCATATCAAATAATAATAATTGAAATCCTCTAGATCACTTTGACAGTTGAAATACTCCAATATGCAATTAGTTTTCGAAATTGTATTTCTAGAATTTTCAAAGGACGATTCACCAACATATCCTCAATATTTCCAGAATATGGTTCAAAATGCTTCTTCTTGATTCTTGTTTTGTAACGCTTCTATGCTCCTTGAAAACCAGTCATCACCCATAGGTTTGAAGATTTTGGAAGAATAAACTTTGACTACAAACACATCAATTTCATCATATCATATGAATAAAAAGATTATTAACATATGGCATAAAATAAAGATAAATGGAGCTTACATTAATATACTTCCAAATGCACTTTTTGATATGCTTAGGCATAGCTTTCCAATTAGTGTACATCAAGGTAATAAAATCACTATTCGTTCCCATTGTTCTAATAAAATTAGTTAAATCCTTCACTCTTTGAGGAGTTGGCCCCATGGCTACTCCTTGATCAAAAGTCACTTCTTCACTTTCTTCCCAAGTTCTTGCATAAATCTTTAGGCATCTAGTTTTTCCACGAGTCCTTTTAACCTTTGAAGTATCTAAAAAATTGAGAAATAGTACAAATTAAAACCAAAGACAGCCGTGAATCATATATGGAGAGTGAAATAGAAATTGAACAAGTATAAAAATTGAATGAGTATAGAAATTGGAAAGGGCAGCCCCACACTCATATGGAAATAGAAATTGAACAAGTATATGCACGTTACTATTCCCGTGAATCATATATTGAATTGTATAATAGATAATGATAAAAAGAAAATGTAAATCAAATAGCAACAAACAAAATTACATCACCTGTTACATGAGCCTCTTCCATAACTTGATCTCCTTCCACATCAAAATTGTCACTTTCATGTTCACCAACATAATCTTCCTCGTAGGGATATGAACATTTTCTCCATTATTCGGGATGGCCTAGATCTAGCATCCTTAGTAGATAGGACTTCAATATGTTCCTCTTCTCTTTCCACATGAATTCCTTGATCACCCAAAAAAGCATCAAGAGTCATTGCTGGATGCTTTAAGCTATTTTTTGAGTTTGTCAAGTTAGCTGGTTCTTTTTCAGCAGCTCTAGCATCCTCACCAATTGACTCAAGGTCATCTTCCTCTTCTCTTTCCACTTCTACTCCTTCTGTATGCAAAAAGGCATCAAGAGCCATTGCTGGACAGTTTGCCTTGCTCTTCATCTTCTTAGCAATTGGTTGTTCTTCTAGTTGAACATTACTCCTCACTTGGTTATGGGAAGACCTCAAAGACCGGTTCATAACATTGTCTACAAGTGTTTCATTTCTCCCTTCCATTGAATTCTCCCTACTTTGTTTGTCTCCGATTTCTGAAATCTTCCTCTTAGGCTGTTGTGCTATTTTGGCTTGATTACTTCCTTTATTACCTTTGGTTATAAAATTTTGAACTAGTTTCGTAGCAGAAGATACTTCCTTCATTTCAAATTCTTTAACTTTTACATGAACTTGATACTTTTTTACCAGCCTTTTCTTCTTTGAAGTTGCTCCATTTTCCATTATGTTGCTGTATAAAAATATAAAACAACCATAAAATACAATTCCATACACATCTAATAAGGGAAAGAGGTTACAAGAGAACCACAAATATGCAAAACAAAATGAAGAGCAAATCAAGTAGTGAACCATAACAAACAATTGCCAAATTCTATATCAAAAATTTTCAGCAAATCAAGTTCAAAACTGCTAACATAAAGCGATAAATCTGACTTATATACCATAAAAAAGGGAAACAAGTCACTCAAAAGTCTTCGGAATCATATTCTTCATCCGATCCTGTGTTATACTCTTGGGAAAAATAGACTTCTTTTGCGACATCGACGAGAACTTCATTAAAATCATT
Organism: Arachis hypogaea; assembly: GCF_003086295.3. Taxonomy (NCBI): domain Eukaryota; kingdom Viridiplantae; phylum Streptophyta; class Magnoliopsida; order Fabales; family Fabaceae; genus Arachis; species Arachis hypogaea. The sequence continues at coordinate 81,254,310 of NC_092041.1, forward strand.
CCTTACCAAGTCTACTTCACCATCATCATTAGGTATAGAAGGAACCGTCGAATTATCAAATGGCTCATTTTCATAAGTATCTTCAGCATCAATGTCAACTTGATCACTTATGCTAAATAGCTCCCTTGGAACAGTCTTCATTACATAATGTTTATTTTTATCAAAAGCATCTTGCACATAGAAGCATTGGTGCACTTGACATGCCAATACAAAAGGCTCTTCCCGATAGCACTTTTTGTTAAAATGCACATATGTGAGCCATAAGCATCCTCCCTAGCCTCATACCAATCACATTTGAACAATGTAACCTTAAAATTTCCGTAGTAGTCCAACTCAATGATGTCATTCACTCTACCATGATAAGAAACATTTTCATGAATTGGATTTGCATCCTTTGTGCTTACAAAGCTTGTCGTCAATGCAACTAAAGTAACACCACTATTTTGTGTCTTGCGTCTTACCTCACGTTGCCTAGTGTGAAATCTATATCCGTTGATAAAATAACCAGAATATCTTTTTGCACATTGGGTTGGTCCTCTAGAGAGCTCTTTTATCCAATTTGGAACATCATGCCGCAAAGCACGTGTTTTAAACCATGTAGGAAAGTTTTTGCTATGGTTTTTAGCTCTCATCCATCTTGTTCCTTGTTTATAAGTCTCATGCTCACTAAAACCCAAAAGTATAATATTTGTAAGTATAAAATAGACCTATCAAAATTTATAATTAAAATACCAAAATATAGTAGAATTAGTATGATTTACCTAACATAGTCGTCTATTTTGTGACAATTCAATAATATGTAGCTATGAACTTGCTCTCGAGAATTGTCGTCAAGGAGAAAAGGTTCACCTTTCTTTGCACCCAAAGGAACACTTCTTTTTGGAAATAGATTCGAAAATGCATTTGTAGTTTCCATCATAGAATTATTAGGTTCATCATTATTTCTGGGTTGTCTATTCAATTTTGTTTGAACACCAGAATGTAAGTAACGTGAGCAAAATGTCAAACATTCTTCAACTAAATATGTCTCTGCAATAGATCCTTCAGGACAACTTCTATTTCGAACATAGGACTTCAAAGTACACATGTATCTTTCTGGAGGATACATCCACCAAAATTGAACTGGGCCTCCCAATCTCACTTCATTAGCCAAATGAATAGGCAAATGAATCATTATGTTGAAGAAAGAAGGAGGAAAGATCATCTCTAATTGGCATAATGTTGTGACAATATCCTCTTCTAATTAATCTATCTCTTGTAATGTGATAGAATTTTGACACAATTGACGAAAAAATGAGCCAAGAATCAAAGGAACTGCAACTTGATCTGGAAGTATTCCTTTGATAGGAATTTGTAACAAATAGTGAAGCATGAAATGAGTATAATGAGTCTTATAACCAGATATTCTTCTGTCTAAAAGGTTCACACACCGAGAAATATTTGAAGCAGAGCCATCTGGCAACTTTGCTATCTTCAAGACGTCACAAAAAATTAACTTCTCAGCATTGGTCATTGAGTAGCATGCCTTTGCCAGCTTCACCTTTTTGCTACCATTTGTTTTCTTGGGGTGAAGGTTCTTTTGAATGCCCATTTCTTGTAAGTCATATCGAGCATTTGTGTGATCTTTTGTCTTGCCAGAAATATCTAAGAGAATTCCAAGAATACTATCAACTATGTTCTTTTCTATGTGCATTGATGAGCAGATAATTTATACGCTTTTTGGCTTTATTTTTAGGTAGTTTTTAGTATGATCTAACTACTTTTAGGGATTTTTTCATTAGTTTTTATGTTAAATTCACATTTCTAGACTTTACTATGAGTTTGTGTGTTTTTCTTTGATTTCAGGAATTTTCTGGCTGAAATTGAGGGACCTGAGCAAAACTTTGATAAGAAGGCTGACAAAGGACTGCTGATGCTGTTGGAATCTGACCTCCCTACACTCGAAGTAAATTTTATAGAGCTACCGAACTCCAAATGGAGCGCTCTCAACGGCGTTGGAAAGTAGACATCCAGAGATTTCCAGCAATATATAATAGTCCATACTTTATTCGAGATTTGACGACGTAAACTGGCGCTCAACGCCAGTTTCATGCTGCATTCTAGAGTCAAACGCCAGAAACACGTCACGAACCAGAGTTGAACGCCCAAAACATGTTACAACTTGGCGTTCAACTCCAGGAGAAGCCTCAGCTCGTGGATAGATCAAGCTCAGCCCAAGCACACACCAAGTGGGCCCCGAAAGTGAATTTATGCATCAATTACTTACTTCTGTAAACCCTAGTAGCTAGTCTAGTATAAATAGGACTTTTTACTAGAGTATTAGATATCCTAGATTGTATTTTTGATCCAGTGATCAAGTTTTGGGGGCTGGCCTCTCGGCCATGCCTGGACCTTCATCACTTATGTATTTTCAACAGTGGAGTTTCTACACACCATAGATTAAGGGTGTGGAGCTCTGCTGTACCTCGAGTTTTAATGCAATTACTACTATTTTCTATTCAATTCGACTTATTCTTATTCTAAGATATTCGTTGCACTTCAACTTGATGAATGTGATGATCCGTGACACTCATCATCATTCTCACCTATGAACGCGCGTGACTGACAACCACTTCCGTTCTATCTTAGACCGGGCGCATATCTCTTGGATTCCTTAATCAGAATCTTCGTGGTATAAGCTAGAATTGATGGCGGCATTCACGGGAATCCGGAAAGTCTAACCTTGTTTGTGGTATTCCGAGTAGGATTACGGAATTGAATGACTGTGACGAGCTTCAAACTCGCGATTGCTGGGCGTGATGACAAATGCAAAAGAATCAAGGGATTCTATTCCAACATGATCGAGAACCGACAGATGATTAACTGTGCTGTGACAGAGCATTTGGACCATTTTCACTGAGAGGATGGGATGTAGCCATTGACAACAGTGATGCCCTACATACAGCTTGCCATAGAAAGGAGTGACAAAGATTGGATAAAAGCAATAGGAAAGCAGAGATTTAGATGGAACGCAGCACCTCCATACACCTATCTGAAATTCCCACTATTGAATTATGAGTAACTATTTACTATTTAATTCCTTCACGTATACCATAATTTCTTAATACAGTTAAATCCGCCTGACTAGGATTTACAAGATGACCATAGCTTGCTTCATACCAACAATCTCTGTGGGATCGACCCTTACTCACGTAAGGTATTACTTGGACGACCCAGTACACTTGCTAGTTAGTTGTGCGGAGTTGTGATAAAGTGTGATTTATGTTTGAGAGCACCAAGTCTTTGGAGCCATTGTTGATTATCACAATTTCGTCCACCAAGTTTTTGGTGCCGTTGCCGGGGATTGTTCGAGTTTGGACAACTAACGGTTCATCTTGTTGCTCAGATTAGGTAATTTTCTTTTCAAAAAGTTTTCAAAAAATCTTTCAAAACAAATTTTTTTTCTTTATTTTCATTTTTCTAAAGAATATTTTTGAAAAATTTATTAAGAAAATACAAAAAAATCATAAAATCATAAAAATTAAAAATATTTTTTGTTTTTTGTTTGAGTCTTGAGTCAATTTTTAAGTTTGGTATCAATTGCATGTTTTAAAAATTATTATACATTTTTCGAAAAATTCATGCATTCATAGTGTTCTTCATGATCTTCAAGTTGTTCTTGGTAAATCTTCTTGTTTGATCTTGATGTTTTCTTGTTTTGTGTCTTTTATTGTTTTTCATATTCATTTTTGCATTCATAGTATCCATGCATTAAAGAATTCTAAGTTTGGTGTCTTGCATGTTTTCTTTGCATAAAAAATTTTTCAAAAATATGTTCTTGATGTTCATCATAATCTTCAAAGTGTTCTTGGTGTTCATCTTGACATTCATAGTGTTCTTGCATGCATCATGAGTTTTGATTCATAATTTTCATGTTGAGTCATTTTTGTTGTTTTTCTCTCTCATCATTAAAAATTCAAAAATAAAAAAAATCTTTTCCTTATTTCTCTCCTAATTTTCGAAAATTTGAGTTGACTTAGTCAAAAAAATTTTAAAATTAGTTGTTTCTCATAAGTCAAGTCAAATTTTCAATTTTAAAAATCCTATCTTTTCAAAATTTTTTTCAAAAATCAAATCTTTTTTATTTTTATCTTATTAATTTCGAAAATTTTAAAATTATTTTCAAAATCTTTTTCTTAATTTTATTTCAAATTTTTGAAATTACACTAAAAATTAATGTGATTGATTCAAAAATTTGAAGTTTGTTACTTTCTTGTTAAGAAAGGTTCAATCTTTAAATTCTAGAATCATATCTTTTAGTTTCTTGTTAGTTAAGTAATTAATTTTAATTTTAATAATTTAATCTTTTTCAAAATATCTTTTTCTTAAAAATCATATTTTTTATATCTTTTTATCATATCTTTTATATCATATCTTTTTCAAAATTTTATATTTTTCAAAAATTTGATTTTAAAATATCTTATCTAACCTCTTATCTTCTTATCCTTTCAAATTTGATTTTAATATCTTTTTCAACTAACTAATTAACTTTTTGTTTGTTTCTTATCTTTTTCAAAACCACCTAACTACTTCTCCCTCTCTAATTTTCAAAAATTTCTCACCTCTTTTTCAAAATTCTTTTTAATTAATTAACTAATTGTTTTAAATTTTAATTTTAATTCTATTTTACTTTTAATTTTCGAAAATCATTAACTCCTTTTCAAAATTAATTTTCGAATTCTCTCTTTCATCTTCTTCTATTTATTTATTCATTTACTAACACTTCTCTTCACCCCTCTTCATCTCCAATCACTGCTTCTATCCTCACCCTTGTGTTTGGGTTCTTCTTCACTTTTATTCCTTTCTTCTTCTACTAATAATAAGGATCCTCTTTACTGTGACATGGAGGATTCCTCTTCTTTTCTTGTTCTCTTTTCTTTCATATGAGTAGGAACAAGGAAAAAAGCACTCTTGTTGAAGCTAATCCTGAACCTGAAAGGACTCTGAAGAGGAAACTAAGAGAAGCTAAATTACAACAATCTAGAGGCACCCTTTTTGAAATTTTCGAACAAGAGAAGGAGATGGCAGCCGAACCCAACAACAATAATGCAAGGAGTATGCTTGGTGATTTTACTAAACCCACATCCAAGTTTGATGGAAGAATCATCTCAATTCCTGCCATTGGAGCAAACAATTTTGAGTTGAAACCTCAATTAGTTGCTCTAATGCAACAGAACTGCAAGTTTCATGGACTTCCATCTGAAGATCCTTACCAATTTTTAACTGAGTTCTTGTAGATTTGTGAGACTGTCAAGACAAATAGAGTAGATCCTAAAGTCTACAGGCTCATGCTTTTTCCTTTTGCTGTAAGAGACAGAGCTAGAACTGGTTGGACTCACAACCTAAAGATAGCCTGGACTCCTGGGATAAGCTGGTCACGGCCTTTTTGGATAAATTATTTCCTCCTCAAAAGTTGAGCAAGCTTAGAGTGGATGTTCAGACCTTCAAACAAAAAGATGGTGAATCCCTCTATGAAGCTTGGGAAAGATACAAGCAGATGACCAAAAAGTGTCCTTCTGACATGTTTTCAGAATGGACCATATTAGATATATTCTATTATGGTCTATCTGAGTTTTCCAAAATGTCATTGGACCATTCTGCAGGTGGATCCATTCACTTAAAGAAAACACCTACAGAAGCTCAAGAACTTATTGAGATGGTTGCAAATAACCAATTCATGTACACTTCTGAGAGGAATTCCGTGAATAATGGGGCGCCTCAGAGGAAGGGAGTTCTTGAAATTGATGCTCTGAATGCCATATTGGCTCAGAACAAAGTGTTGACTCAGCAAGTTAACATGATTTCTCAAAGTCTGAATGGATAGCAAAATGCATCCAACAGTACTAAAGAGGCAGCTTCTGAAGAAGCTTATGACCCTGAGAACCCTGCAATAGCAGAGGTAAATTACATGGGTGAACCTTATGGAAACACCTATAATTCATCATGGAGAAATCATCCAAATTTCTCATGGAAGGATCAACAAAAGCCTCAATAAGGCTTTAATAATGGTGGAAGAAGTAGGCTCAGTAATATCAAGCCTTATCCATCATCTTCTCAGCAACAGACAGAGAATTATGAACAGAATACCTCTAACTTAGCAACTATAGTTTCTGATCTGTCTAAGGCCACTTTAAGTTTCATGAGTGAAACAAGGTCCTCCATCTGAAATTTGGAGGCACAAGTGGGCCAGCTGAGTAAGAAAGTAACTGAAACTCCTCCTAGTACTCTCCCAAGCAATACAGAAGAGAATCTAAAGAGACAGTGCAAGGCCATTGATATAGTCAATATGGCCGAATGCAGAGAGGGGGTTGATAAACCCATATTTCATGATTTATCTTGTGCTCAATTGAGTAGTTTTTATCAACTCTTTACCCACTTATTCATACTATTTGCATGGTTTTGTATTTGCCTTCCTAATTATGTGCTTTGATTGAAAACATGCTTCTTTGACCTTAATTTTATTAATATTAATTCTCCTTTTTTACCATTTGATGCCTTGATATGTGTGTTAAGTGTTTTCAGAGATTACAAGGCAGGAATGGCTCAGAGGATGGAAAGGAAGCATGCAAAAGTGGAAGGAATACAAGAAGTTGGAGAAACTGCTAAGCTGTCCAGCCTAACCTCTTCGCACTCAAACGGCTATAACTTTAGCTACAAAGGTCCAAACGACGCGGTTTCAGTTGCGTTGGAAAGCTAACGTCCGAGGCTTCGATTTGATATATAATTTGCCATAGCTGCCTCGATGCCAGGCGACGCGAACGCGTGGGTCACGCGGACACGTGACCTGGCAGGAGCGCAACCCGCGCGGCCGCATGGGCGACGCGACCGCGTCACTTTTTCGCGACCTGTACGGACCAGAAAGCGCTGGAAGTGACTTCTGGGCTGTTTCTGACCCAGTTTTCGGCCCAGAGAACACAGATTAGAGGCTATAAAGTGGGGGAATGCATCCATTCATAATCAGGCACTCATAATTCACGTTTTACAGGTTTAGATGTAGTTTTTAGTGAGAGAGGTTCTCTCCTCTCTCTTAGGATTAGGATTTAGGACTTCTCTTAGTTTTAGGAGTGACTCTCAATCCCATGTTCTTTATTTTTATTTATTTTTCCAATTAAATTTATGAACTCTTTCATGTTATGATTTTCTTTGAATTAATATTATTTGAGATATTTCAGTTATTATTGCTTTCTTTTAATTACATGATTATTGCTTCCCATCTGAAGGCATTTTTATTCCAATAGTTTCAATTTTCTTTCCTTTTGGCTTTGGTTAAATAATTGGTGACTCTAGAGTTATCAAACTCATTGTTGATTGAAAATTGGAATTCATCCACTTAACTTACCTTCATAGTTAGAGGTTAACAAAGTGGGAGAAAAATCCAATTCTCATCACAATTGATAAGGATAACTAGGAAAGGACCTCCAGTTCTTATACCTTGCCAAAGGTTTATTTTACAGCTATTATTATTTTATTTTACTTGTCATATAATATATTCGCACCTTACTTCCAAAACCCCAATTTTACCTTTTTCATAGCCAATAATAAGAACATACCTCCCTGCAATTCCTTGAGAAGACGACCCGAGGTTCAAATACTCGGTTATCAATTTTAAAGGGGTTTGTTACTTGTGACAACCAAAACGTTTGTACGAAGGGATTTCTGTCGGTTTAGAGACTATATCTACAACGCGACTGTTTTTATGAAATTCTTTACTGGCAAAAATCCTAACGTCAAAATGGCGCCGTTGCCGGGGAATTGCAAACGTGTGCCTTATTATTGGTTATTGTAAATATTTTTCTAAAAAAAATATTTTTCTTTTACCTGTTTATTTGTTTCTCCTTTTTCCCTTTTATTTCTGATAACTACTATGAATTCTCACCCCTCTCGCTTTGAGTTTGGTTCTAACTTTGTTGAAGGAAATAGAAACCACAGCAGGAATTTGCATCAAGGTTAGACCAATCAAGGATGGATGGAGCCAAGAGGATCTAATCAACCCTTTAGGCAACAACACCATCCTAGATATCATGGACAAAGACCAGGCTACAATGCATCCCAAGCTGATAGATATGGTGGACCACCTTGTAGCTACCAACAAGCCCCACCCTATGCTCAGAGATCATCCTTTCAACACAACCTCAACCCACCATACTCACAAGCCCCTTTCCGCCATTCACCTCCATATGACCCTAACCCTCAACCACCATACCAACCACCTTATGAGCCATATGAACCATATATAGAACCACCCCAATTCCAACCCAATTACTCACAAGAACCACCACTTCAATATTCACCATCTCCATATCCATCAATCCAAGAGCATTATGATCCTACTTATGAAAACCGAGTGCATCAAGAGGCAAAGGATCGTCTCAAGGAAACAATGGATCGATTTCAGGCAACCACTCAACAACTGGGGCATGTATTAATTCAATGGGCTTCTAGACGCTTAAATACACAAGGATCAGCCACAGCCCCATGTGGACAGTCTAGTGAAGACCATAGCATAAAAGAGATATCAAAAACTCCAGTGGACAAGACAGAGCATGAATTCATACTAGAACAAGTAGAAGAAGCTATCATTGTTCAAGAAGAAGAGTTGGTTGAAGACTTAGGAGACGCAGAACCTCCATGGGAAAGACAAGACATAGAGCCTCCTTCCAAGACGGTTGAAATTGATGCTGAAGAGGGTGTACAACCTCCAAAGCATATCATAGTTGAAGACTTGGAAGAGGTTAATCAAGAGATGGAGATTCAAGAAGAAGAAGCACAACCTCTCATGCCCTTGGAAAGCAATAAAAAGGAGATTGAATTGAAAGAGAGCTACCAAGAGGAAGAGGTTGAAATTGAAGAAGTTTGCAAAGAGGTGGTAATTATCAGAGAAGAGCACAAGGGAGTGGAGCTTACAATTTCATTAAAGATACCTCCCCCTAAGTCGCTATCATCCTTCACAACATTCAAGTGGGTAAAATTCATATCCCATAGCTTTCTAATCCCACTTGAATATGGGCTACTGGAGACGGATGGTCAACTTAGAGCTCTTTGTGGCATTAAGAGTAAAAGGAAGATGGTCAGTGGTAAGAATTGTCCTGCAAGGTTCATCATGGTTGGAAGCTTTAAGCTTAAACGTAAAGGTTGGTATAGAGCTCAACTGAATGGGTCTAGGAAGTTGTTTGGCCACTTTAGTGAGAATTCAGATTGCTTACTACCCGGATGGAATCATGATAATCAACACGAAGACGGGTGTAAAAGCAAGATTTGGGATCCTGGAATCTGTTTTGACATCTAACACCCCGAGAGTCTAAGAATCTTTTTAAAGCTGCTCAAGGGTTTTACATGCCTAGTTTCGGACCCCGGAGGTTACTGGAATCACAAACACTGGTGGAGATTCCTGGATGAGTTAAGCATAAGCCACCATAACAGGAAGCTCATCAAATGTCCAACTTAAGGACTTTAACTAAAAGTGCTAGGTGGGAGACAACCCACCATGGTATGATCGTCCTTTTTCATTTTTATTTAGTTTTACTTGTTTTTGAATTTTATTTTATTTTGTTATATTGAACATGGAGTTTTGCATCACATTCATATTAACACTGCATTCTGCATTTTTCAGATTATAAAAAAAAAGCGAGTACGCGACGCGACCGCATCAGCGACGCATCCGCGTCGCAAGGAGATGGGAGACAATATTAATATGAACAGAGAGTTTCGCAGGAGCAGCGCTGGAGGCGTTCCAATGGCACAAATCGACCCACGCGACCGCGTCGTTGACGCGACCGCGTCACATGGGAATAAAGGCCTCCCACGCGACCGCGTCACCCACGCGGCCGCGTGACCTGAAATCGGCGTAAAAAAGGTGTATGGCAGAGAGTTATGCTGGAATTGGGCTGGACCCGTGCTAGTAGCACAAGCCCTGCCACGCAAACGCGTCACCCACATGTCCGCGTCATATTGGAAATAAGGCCATCCGCGCGATCGCGTCGACCACGCGACCGCGTCACCCTGGATTTTGGCAATACTGACGTTTTGAACAGAGAGTTGTGCGGCCGCGAGGCTGCACTCGCGCCACTAGCACAAATCGAGTCACGCGATCATGTGCCCCACGCGTCCGCATCGCCCAAACCTTATCGCGCACCACGCGACCGCGTCACCCACGCGACCACATCGCCAGCGTCAGACAACCTATCCAGATTAGTGCCAATTTTCTTATCTTCTCTTTTCTAATCCTAATTTCTTCCTTCTCTCTCCTTTCTCACTTTCTTTTTTCTTCTCATCCTTTTTCCCTCCATTTTATTCTACTTCATTTATTTGCATATTTCATTCATTGCATTATTCTCATTGGTGTTGGAGTTTTATTTGGATAAGTGCCTTATTTTATTTGAGCACGTGGCTACTCAGAGAAGAGATTTGACAGTTGACATTTACTTATGGCTCTCATATACATTTGGATTACATTATTTTCATCCCTATTTTAACTTGCACACCCAATGTATTTGGGATTATCATTCACAATTGTCATCATTACACATGCTCTTTAATTTGGCACATTTATTACTTGATGCTTGAGCTATGCCTCTCATGCCTATTATTTGCATGTTTTTACCCTCTTGCATCTAATTATTTTGAATTGCTCTTTATTGTTGTCTTCCCTACATGTTGTAGCTACCATGTAGATGGACTATCATCTTTTCTTTGGCATTCTTTATCACTTGGAATTTCCTCCCTTCTGGTCTTAGTTTTCTATATTTCACACTCTTCCTTTTTCTTCTTCCTTAGGCATGGGTACCAAGAAAGGAAAAGAGAAGGCCACTGACAAGACACCAGCAAGGAAAGGAACCAAGAGATCTCCAACTCAGGCGCCTCCATCTACAAGCGTCAGTTGGAGCAACCGTCCACCTGCACATCTTAGCATGCACCGAGGACGGTGCAATCTTTAAGTGTGGGGAGGTCGATACCAATCTCCATAGGTTAGTTATTTCCTCTTTCAACACCAATGTTTTATTTTATTTGTTTGTTCATTATTGCATTTGCATGTTTAATTGCATATTTATTTGATTTTATACATTTAGTTACTACTTGGTTAAAATAATAAATTTCTTTTAAGACCCTATTTTGAAAAAAAAAATCACTAATTTAAATTGAAACTTTTTGTGTAAAACTTGTTTGAAGTTGTAATTGGAACATGGTTTTTAAGCCAAAGAACACACAACCTGTGAGAATTGAGCTTAATTACATGGTTACATTATTTAACCATAAATATTTTATTCTTGTGTGTTCACTTCTCTATAATTGCAATCTTTATTTTGTTCCATTCTATATGTCCATTATTTAGTATATTTACATGCTTGCATATGATTGAGGCCATTGTTTGATTTTTATCTCACTTATCCCAGAATTAGCCTACCTTTTACATCACCCTTGTTAGCCCCTTTGAGCTTTTAAATCCCTTCTGTTTTATAAACACATTACTAGCCTTAAGCAGAAAAACAAAATAAAAATCCCAAGTTGAATCCTTGGTTAGCTTAAGATAGATATTGTGTATAATTTAAGTGTGGGGAATTTTATGGGAACATGGGATGATATGAAAAAAAAAGTAGGAATTAAATTAAATAAGTTATTTGAAAATTTGGGAAGCATGCTCATGTGAAATCAAAATAATTAAATTGCCATGTGCATTGAAAAACAATATTAAGTAATTAAATAAGGGGATACAAAAAAAAAAGAGAAAAATAATATTACCCCAAATGCAAAATAAAAAAAAGAATCAATGCCATGGGACAAAATTCAAAAATAAATTTGATACATGAGCATGTAATACAAAAAGTGAGAAAATTATGGGAAGCTAAGTATAATTTTAAAATTTTTATAGAGTATGTATATGTTAGGTGAGATCTTAGACTACTCAAGGATTCACTTTATTAGCTCACTTAGCCTTATATATACCCTTACCTTCACCTTAGCCCCATTACAACCCTGAAAAGACCTCATGATGTTTGCATTAGTATGCTAAATATTTATTGATTGGTTAGATGAAGAATAAAGTTTAGAAAGCATGACTAGAGGAGAGTAGAGTGATTGACCTTAGACACTTGAGAGTTAGAGTGATATACACTACCAGTAAGGGTTCAATGCTTGATTCTATGTTCCCTGCTTTCATTAGCTATCTTCTTACAAGTTTACTTGTTTTTACTATATGATTTGAATTAGTGAAATCTGAATTATTTTGTCTTGGAGAACTTATTTATTTTTAACCAAGAAGGTAGAAACATTTTTGCATGTAGTTGCATTCATAGGTTGCATCTCATACATTCTACCATTCCTCTTCATCTTTATAGTTTCTCTTGAGCTTAGCATGAGGACATGCTAATGTTTAAGTGTGGGGAGGTTGATAAACCCATATTTCATGGTTTATCTTGTGCTCAATTGAGTAGTTTTTATCAACTCTTTACCCACTTATTCGTACTATTTGCATGGTTTTGTATTTGCCTTCCTAATTATGTGCTTTGATTGAAAACATGCTTCTTTGACCTTAATTTTATTAATATTAATTCTCCTTTTTTTTACCATTAGATGCCTTGATATGTGTGTTAAGTGTTTTCAGAGATTACAAGGCAGGAATGGCTCAGAGGATGGAAAGGAAGCATGCAAAAGTGGAAGGAATACAAGAAGTTGGAGAAACTGCTAAGCTGTCCACCCTAACCTCTTCGCACTCAAACGGCTATAACTTTAGCTACAGAAGTCCAAACGATGCGGTTCTAGTTGTGTTGGAAAGCTAACGTCCGAGGCTTCGATTTGATATATAATTTGCCATAGATGCCCTGATGCCAGGCGACGCGAACGCGTGGGTCACGCGGACGCGTGAACTGGCAGGAGCGCAACCCGCGCGGCCGCATGGGCGACGCGACCGCGTCACTTTTCCGTGACCTGTACGGACCAGAAAGCGCTGGAAGTGACTTCTGGGCTGTTTCAGACCCAGTTTTCAGCCCAGAGAACACAGATTAGAGGCTATAAAGTGGGGGAATGCATCCATTCATAATCAGGCACTCACAATTCACTTTTTACAGTTTTAGATGTAGTTTTTAGTGAGAGAGGTTCTCTCCTCTCTCTTAGGATTAGGATTTAGGACTTCTCTTAATTTTAGGAGTGACTCTCAATCCCATGTTCTTTATTTTTATTTATTTTTCCAATTAAATTTATGAACTCTTTCATGTTATGATTTTCTTTGAATTAATATTATTTGAGATATTTCAGTTATTATTACTTTCTTTTAATTACATGATTATTGCTTCCCATCTGAAGGCATTTTTATTCCAACAGTTTCAATTTTCTTTCCTTTTGGCTTTGGTTAAATAATTGGTGACTCTAGTGTTATCAAACTCATTGTTGATTGAAAATTGAAATTCATCCACTTAACTTACCTTCATAGTTAGAGTTTAACAAAGTGGAAGAAAAATCCAATTCTCATCACAATTGATAAGGATAACTAGGAAAGGACCTCCAGTTCTTATACCTTGCCAAAGGTTTATTTTACAGCTATTTTTATTTTATTTTACTTGTCATATAATATATTCGCACTTGCTTCCAAAACCCCAATTTTACCTTTTTTATAGCCAATAATAAGAACATACCTCCCTGCAATTCCTTGAGAAGACGACCCGAGGTTCAAATACTCGGTTATCAATTTTAAAGGGGTTTGTTACTTGTGACAACCAAAACGTTTGTACGAAGGGATTTCTGTCGGTTTAGAGACTATGTCTACAACGCGACTGTTTTTATGAAATTCTTTACTGGCAAAAATCCTAACGTCAGGAGGAAAGGACAAAAATCCTAGTGAGGAAGACCTCCTGGGACGTCCTCTGAGCACGAAAGAGTCCCCTATTGAAGACCTAAAGGAATCTGAGGCTCATATAGAGACCATAGAGATTCCATTAAACCTCCTTTTGCCATTCATGAGCTCTGAAGACTATTCTTCCTCTGAAGAGGATGAAGATGTAACTGGAGAGCAAGTTGCTCAATATTTAGGAGCTATCATGAAGCTGAATGCCAAGTTATTTGGTAATGAGACTTGGGAAGGTGAACCTCCCTTGCTCATTAGTGAACTAGATACATGGGTTCAACAAACATTACCTCAAAAGAGACTAGATCCTAGCAAATTCTTAATACCCTGTACCATAGGCACCATGACCTTTAATAAGGCTCTATGTGACCTGGGGTCAAGCATAAATCTTATGTCACTCTCTGTAATGGAGAAACTAGGGATCATTGAGGTACAGCCTGCCATATTCTTATTACAAATGGCAGACAAGTCAGTAAGACAAGCTTATGGATTGGTAGAGGACGTGTTAGTGAAGGTTGAAGGCCTTTATATCCCTGGTGATTTCATAATCTTAGACACTAGGAAGGAGGAGGATGAATGCATCATCCTTGGAAGACATTTCCTAGCCACAGCAGGAGCTGTGATTGATGTTGACAGAGGAGAGCTAGTCCTTCAATTGAATGGGGACTACCTTGTGTTTAAGACCCAAGGGTGTTCTTTTGTAAACATGGAAAAGAGGCACAGTAAGCTTCTCTCAATACAGAGTCAAACAAAACCCCCACAATCAAACTCTAAGTTTAGTGTTGGGAGGCCACAACCAAACTCTAAGTTTGGTGTTGAGAAGCCCCCACATTCAAACTCTAAGTTTGGTGTTGGGAGGCCCTCATCATGCTCTAAACATCTGTGAGGCTCCATGAGAGCCATTGTCAAGCTAGTGACATTAAAGAAGCGCTTGTTGGGAGGCAACCCAATTTTTATTTATCTAATTTTATTTTTTATTTTACTGTTTTTTTATGTTTTATTAGGTTCATGATCATGTGGAGTCACGAAAAAAATACAAAAATTAAAAACAGAATCAAAAACAGCAAAAGAAAAATCACACCCTGGAGGAAGGACTTACTGGCATTTAAACGCCAGTAAGGAGCATCTGGCTGGCGTTCAACGCCAGAATAGAGCATGGATCTGGCGCTGAACGCCAGAAACAAGCAACATCCTGGCGTTTGAACGCCAGGAATATACCCTGAGGAAAGCTGGCGCTGAACGCCAGGAAGAAGCATGGAACTGGCGTTCAAACGCCAGAAACATGCTGCAATTGGGCGTTGAACGCCAAAAATGAGCATCACTTCAGCGTTTAAATGCCAGAATTTTATGCTAAGGCATTATACATGCCTAATGGGTGCAGGGATGTAAATCCTTGACACACCAGGATCTGTGGACCCCACAGGATCACCTCAGGATTTGTGGACCCCACAGGATCTCCACCTACCTCAACTCACCTTCTCTCTTCTTCACCAATCACCTCAATCTCTCTTCCCCATCACCCCTTCACCACTCACATCCATCCATCTCTTCCCCACCCAATCCCACCCATATGGCCGAAACATACACATCTCTCCATCTCCACCATATCTTCTTCCATTCTTTCTTCTTTTGCTCGAGGGCGAGCAACATTTTAAGTTTGGTGTGGTAAAAGCATAGCTTTTTGTTTTTCCATAACCATTGATGGCACCTAAGGCCAGAGAAACCTCTAGAAAGAGGAAAGGGAAGACAAAAGCTTCCACCTCCGAGTAATAGGAGATGGAGAGATTCATCTAAAGGGTCTATAGCTCAGTGGTAGAACATTTGACTGCAAATCAAGAGATCCCTAAGATACCTCAGGGGATAAATTTTCCTCCACACAAATATTGGGAGCAACTAAGGATAGGAGCACCAAAATCACTAGGGATCATGCAACATAAGCAAGGAAGAAACATAGAGGAGCTCAAAGAGCACCATTGGTCCTTCAAGAAGGCGCCACCCTCACTAAGGTGGACTCATTCCTTGTTCTTATTTTCTCTGCTTTTCGGTTTTATGTTATATGTTTATCTATGTTTTGTGTCTCTACTTCATGATCATTAGTAGTTAGTAACTATCTCTTAAAGCTATGAATAATTCCATTAATCCTTCACCTCTCTTAAATGAAAAATGTTTCTAATTCAAAAGAACAAGAAGTACAAGAATTTCGAATTTATCCTTGAATTTAGTTTAATTATATTGATGTGGTGACAATACTTTTTGTTCTCTGAATGAATGCTTGAACAGTGCATATTTTTTATCTTGTTGTTTCTGAATGTTAAAAATTATTGGCTCTTGAAAGAATGATGAATAAGAGAAATGTTATTGATGATCTGAAAAATCATAAAATTGATTCTTGAAGCAAGAAAAAGCAGTGAAAAAGCAAAAGGCTTGCAAAAAAAAAAGAGGTGGCGAAAAAAATAGAAAGAAAAAGAAAAAGCAAGCAGAAAAAGCCAATAGCCCTTAAAACCAAAAGGTAAGGGTAAAAAGGATCCAAGGCTTTGAGCATCAATGGATAGGAGGGCCCAAGGAAATAAATCCAGGCCTAAGCGGTTAAATCAAGCTGTCCCTAACCATGTGCTTGTGTCATGAAGGTCCAAGTGAAAAGCTTGAGACTGAGTGGTTAAAGTCGTGATCCAAAGCAAAAAGAGTGTGCTAAAGAGCTCTGGACACCTCTAACTGGGGACTCTAGCAAAGCTGAGTCACAATCTAAAAAGGTTCACCCAGTTATGTGTCTGTGGCATTTATGCATCCGGTGGTAATACTGGAAAACAAAGTGCTTAGGGCCACGGCCAAGACTCATAAGTAGCTGTGTTCAAGACTCAACATACTTAACTAGGAGAATCAATTAACACTATCTGAACTCTGAGTTCCAAGAGAAGCCAATCATTCTAAACTTCAAAGGATGAAGTGAGATGCCAAAACTGTTCAGAAGCAAAAAGCTACAAGTCCCGCTCATCTAACTAGAATTAATATTCATTGATATTTTAGAATTTAGAGTATTTTCTCTTCTTTTTATCCTATTTGATTTTCAGTTGCTTGGGGACAAGCAACAATTTAAGTTTGGTGTTGTGATGAGCGGATAATTTATACGCTTTTTGGCTTTGTTTTTAGGTAGTTGTTAGTATGATCTAACTACTTTTAGGGATGTTTTCATTAGTTTTTATGTTAAATTCACATTTATGGATTTTACTATGAGTTTGTGTGTTTTTCTTTGATTTCAGGTATTTTCTGGCTGAAATTGAGGGACCTGAGCAAAACTCTGATAAGAAGGCTGACAAAGGACTACTCATGCTATTAGAATCTGACCTCCCTGCACTCGATATGGATTTTCTGGAGCTACAAAACTCCAAATGGCGCGCTCTCAATGGCGTTGGAAATTATACATCTAGAGCTTTCCATCAATATATAATAGTCCATACTTTATTCGAGATTTGACGACGTAAATTGGCGCTCAACGCCAGTTTCATGCTGCATTCTGGAGTCAAACGCCAGAAACATGTCACGAACCAGAGTTGAATGCCCAAAACACATTACAACTTGGCGTTCAACTCCAAGAGAAGCCATAGCTCGTGGATAGATCAAGCTCAGCCCAAGCACACACCAAGTAGGCCCCGAAAGTGGATTTATGCATCAATTACTTACTTCTGTAAATCCTAGTAGCTAGTCTAGTATAAATAGGACTTTTTACTAGAGTATTAGATACCCTGGATTGTATTTTTGATCCGGTGATCACGTTTTGGGGGCTGGCCTCTCGGCCATGCCTGGACCTTCATCACTTATGTATTTTTAACAGTGGAGTTTCTACCACCATAGATTAAGGGTGTGGAGCTCTACTGTACCTCGAGTTTTAATGCAATTACTACTATTTTCTATTCAATTCGACTTATTCTTATTCTAAGATATTGGTTGCACTTCAACTTGATGAATGTGATGATCCGTGACACTCATCATCATTCTCACCTATGAACGCGCGTGACTGACAACCACTTCCATTCTACCATAGACCGGGCGCATATCTCTTGGATTCCTTAATCAGAATCTTCGTGGTATAAGCTAGAATTGATGGCGGCATTCATGGGAATCCAGAAAGTCTAACCTTATCTGTGGTATTCCGAGTAGGATTCCGGAATTGAATGACTGTGACGAGCTTCAAACTCGCGATTGCTGGGCGTGATGACAAACTCAAAAGAATCAAGGGATTCTATTACAACATGATCGAGAACCGACAAATGATTAGTCGTGCTATGACAGAGCATTTGGACCATTTTCACTGAGAGGATGGGATGTAGCCATTGACAACGGTGATGCCCTACATACATCTTGCCATAGAAAGGAGTGACAAAGATTGGATAAAAGCAGTAGGAAAGCAGAGATTCAGAAGGAACACATCACCTCCATACACCTATCTAAAATTCCCACTATTGAATTCTATGAGTAACTATTTACTATTTTATTCCTTTGCATATACTATAATTTCTTAATACAGTTAAATCCGCCTGACTAGGATTTACAAGATGACCATAGCTTGCTTCATACCAACAATCTCTGTGGGATCGACCTTTACTCACGTAAGGTATTACTTGGACAACCCAGTACACTTGCTGGTTAGTTGTGCGGAGTTGTGACAAAGTGTGATTTATGTTTGAGAGCACCAAGTCATTGGAGCCATTGTTGATGATCACAATTTTGTCCACCATGCATCACATCTAGATTGTGTTGTGATGTGTTATACTGCCAATAAGGTAAATCAAAGAATATTGGCCTCTTCTTCCATGGACCATCTTTCTTTGGTTTTAGTTTCCCAAATGAATTATCCACATACTCCAACTGACTTAAAGCTTTAGTACCTGACAATAATGGTGGAGCTTGCCTATGTTCTACTTTTTCATTGAAAGATCTCTTGTTAGCTCTCCGTGGATGATCCTCAGGCAAAAAGGCACGATGACCCATGTAGCACATCTTGTGACTATATGTAAGATAGTTAGAACAAGTTCCATGGTTACAACAAGGGCAAGCTAGCTTCCCTTTTGTACTCCAACCAGCTAGCATTGTGTAAGCCGAAAAATCACTTATTGTCCACAGGAGAGCTGCATACATTTGGAAGGTTTCATTTTTTGACGCATCATATGTTTCCACCCCGGCCTCCCGCAACTCCTTTAACTCCTCAATCAAAGGTTACAAGTAAATGTCTATATCATTTCCTGGTGACTTTGGTCCAGGGATTAACAATGACAACATAAAGTATTCCTGTTTCATAGACATCCATGGCGGAAAATTATAAGCCATTAAGACAACAGGCCACGTGCTATGAGATATGCTAATGGTTCGATATGGATTGAATCCGTCACTTGACAAGCCAAGTCTCACATTACGAGGATCGAGAGCAAAAATTATATGACGATCGTCAAAGTCCTTCCATGACTGGCCGTCAGCGGGATGCCTTAACTTCTCATATTTTCTGCGTTCTTCGTCATGTCACATCATGGTTTTAGCTGTTTCTGAGCACATGAATAGTCTTTGAAGCCTAGGAATTATGGGAAAGTGTCGCAATGTCTTCAAAGCAACATTGTGATTTTTTGAAGGCAAAACATTAGCTTTAACTACAAGATGCACAATCCAACGAGAAACGCCGCATTCATGACAAGATGTGTCCTTCTCATGCTCCTTCCAATATAGCATGCAATCGTTCGGGCATGCGTCAATCTTCTTATAGTCAAGACCAAAGTCTCTCACCATAGTCTTGGCTTTATTGAAAGAAGTAGGAATATTTAAGTTAGGAACTGATGAGCGGATAATTTATACGCTTTTTGGTATTATTTTTAGGTAGTTTTTAGTATGATCTAGTTATTTTTGGGATGTTTTCATTAGTTTTTATGATAAATTCACATTTCTGGACTTTACTATGAGTTTGTGTGTTTTTCTGTGATTTCAGGTATTTTCTGGCTGAAATTGAGGGACCTGAGCAAAACTCTGATAGGAGGCTGACAAAGGACTGCTGATGCTATTGGAATCTGACCTCCCTACATTCGAAATAGATTTTCTGGAGCTACAAAACTCCAAATGGCGCGCTCTTAATGGCTTTGGAAAGTAGACATCCAGAGCTTTCCAGAAATATATAATAGTCCATATTTTATTCGTGATTAGATACGTAAACTGGCGCTCAATGCCAGTTCCATGCTGCATTCTGGAGTCAAACGCAAGAAACATGTCACGAACTAGAGTTGAACACCCAAAACACGTTACAACTTGGCGTTCAACTCCAAGAGAAGCCTCAGCTCGTGGATAGTTCAATCTCAGCCCAAGCACACACCAAGTGGGCCCTGGAAGTGGATTTCTGCATCAATTACTTACATCTGTAAACCCTAGTAGCTAGTTTAGTATAAATAGAACTTTTTACCTTTGTATTATTCATCCTAGATCCTGAATTGTATTTTTTTTATCCTGTGACCACGTTTGGGGGCTGGCCACTTGGCCATGCCTGAACCTTCATCACTTATGTATTTTTAACGGTGGAGTTTCTACACACCATAGATTAAGGGTATGGAGCTCTGCTGTACCTCGAGTTTCAATGCAATTACTACTATTTTCTATTCAATTCGACTTATTCTTATTCTAAGATATTCGTTGCACTTTAACATGATGAATGTGATGATTCGTGACACTCATCATCATTCTCACCTATGAACTCGTGACTGACAACCACTTCCGTTCTACCTTAGACCGGGCGCATATCTCTTGGATTCCTTAATCAGAATCTTCGTGGTATAAGCTAGAATTGATGGCGGCATTCATGGGAATCTGGAAAGTCTAACCTTGTCTGTGGTATTTTGAGTAGGATTCCGGGATTGAATGACTGTGACGAGCTTCAAACTCGCGATTGCTGGGCGTGATGACAAACGCAAAAGAATCAAGGGATTCTATTCCAACATGATCGAGAACCGACAGATGATTAGCCGTGCTGTGACAGAGCATTTGGACCATTTTCACTGAGAGGATGGGATCTAGCCATTGACAACGGTGATGTCCTACATACAGCTTGCCATGGAAAGGAGTAAGAAGGATTGGATGAAAACAGTAGGAAAGCAGAGATTCAGAAGGAACACAGCACCTCCATACAGTTGTCTGAAATTCCCACCATTGAATTACATGAGTAACTCTATCCTATTTTATTCCTTCGCGTATACTATAATTTCTTAATACAGTTGAATCCGCCTGACTGGGATTTACAAGATGACCATAGCTTGCATCACACCAATAATCTCTGTGGGATCGACCCTTACTCACGTAAGGTATTACTTGGACGACCCAGTACACTTGCTGGTTAGTTGTGCGGAGTTGTGACAAAGTGCGATTCATGTTTGAGAGCACCAAGTCTTTGGAGCCATTTTTGATGATCACATTTTCGTCCACCAAGTTTTTGGTGCCGTTGCTGGGGATTGTTCGAGTATGGACAACTGACGGTTCATCTTGTTGCTCAAATTAGGTAATTTTCTTTTCAAAAAGTTTTCAAAAATCTTTCAAAAATTTTTTCTTTATTTTCGTTTTTCTAAAGAATATTTTCGAAAAAAATTTATTAAGAAAATACAAAAAAATCTTAAAATCATAAAAATCAAAAATATTTTTTGTTTCTTGTTTGAGTCTTGAGTCAATTTTTAAGTTTGGTGTCAATTGCATGTTTTAAAAATTATTATGCATTTTTCGAAAAATTCATGCATTCATGGTGTTCTTCATGATCTTCAAGTTGTTCTTGGTAAGTCTTCTTTTTTGATCTTGATGCTTTCTTGTTTTGTGTCTTTTGTTATTTTTCATGTGCATCTTTGCATTCATATTTTCTAAGCATTAAAGATTTCTAAGTTTGGTGTCTTGCATGTTTTCTTTGCATCAAAATTTTTTCAAAAATATGTTCTTGATGTTCATCATGATCTTCAAAGTGTTCTTGGTGTTCATCTTGACATTCATAGTGTTCTTGAATGCATCACTAGTTTTGATCCAAAATTTTCATGTTTTGGGTCATATTTGTGTTTTTCTCTCTCTTTATTAAAAATTCAAAAATCAAAAAAATATCTTTTCCTTAATTTTCTCATAATTTTTGAAAATTTGAGTTGACTTAGTCAAAAATTTTTAAAAATAGTTGTTTCTTACAAGTCAAGTCAAATTTTCAAATTTAAAAATCTTATCTTTTCAAAATCTTTTTCAAAAATCAAATCTTTTTCATTTTTCTCACTATTTTTCGAAAATTTTTTTAAATTGAATTTTAAAATCTTTTTCTTATCTTTAATTCATGATTTTCAAAGGCTTTACTAACAATTAATGTGATTGATTCAAAAATTTGAAGCCTGTTACTTTCTTGTTAAGAAAGGTTCAATCTTTAATTTCTAGAATCATATCTTTTAGTTTCTTGTTAGTCAAGTAATTAATTTTAATTTAAAAATCAAATCTTTTTCAAAATATCTTTTTCAACCATATCTTTTTATCATATCTTTTACAAATTTTATCTTTTTCAAAAATTTGATTTCAAAATATCTTCTTATCTTCTTATCTTTTCAAAATTGAATTTCAAATCTTTTTCAACTAACCAACTAACTTTTTGTTTGTTTCTTATCTTTTTCAAAACCACCTAACTACTTTTTCCTTTGTAATTTTCAAAAATATCTCACCTCTTTTTCAAAATTCTTTTTAATTAATTAACTAATTGTTTTAAATTTTAATTTTAATTCTTCCTTTAATTTTTGAAATTACTAACCCATTTTTCAAAATTATTTTCGAATTTTTCTCCCCTTCATCCCCTTCTATTTATTTTAATTATCTACTAACACTTCTCTTCACCTCTTCTTATCTCAAATCACTGCCCCTATCCTTACCCTTGTGTTTGGATTATTCCTTCTTCTTAATCCTTATCCCTTTTCATCTTCTACTAATAATAAGGATCCTCTTTACTGTGACATAGAGGATTCCTCTGCCTTTTGTTTTTCTCTTCTCTTTCATATGAGCAGGAACAAGAAAAAATGCACTCTTGTTGAAGCTGATCCTGAACCTGAACGGACTCTGAAGAGGACACTAAGAGAAGCTAAATTACAACAATCCAGAGACAACCTTTCTGAAATTTTTGAACAAGAGAAGGAGATGGCAGCCGAACCAAACAACAATAATGCAAGGAGGATGCTTGGTGATTTTACTAAACCCACGTCCAAGTTTGATGGAAGAAGCATCTCAATTCCTGCCATTGGAGTAAACAAATTTGAGCTGAAACCTCAATTAGTTGCTCTAATGCAACAAATCTGAAGATCCTTACCATTTTTTAACTGAGTTCTTGCAGATTTGTGAGACTGTTAAGACGAATGGAGTAGATCCTGAAGTCTACAGGCTCATGCTTTTCCCTTTTGCTGTACGAGACAGAGCTAGGACATGGTTGGATTCACAACCTAAAGATAGCATGGACTCCTGGGATAAGCTGGTCACGGCCTTCTTGGATAAATTCTTTCCTCCTCAAAAGCTGAGCAAGCTTAGAGTGGATGTTCAGATCTTCAAGCAAAAAGATGGTGAATCCCTCTATGAAGCTTGGGAAAGATACAAGCAGATGACCAAAAAGTGTCCTTCTGACATGTTTTCAGAATGGACCATATTAGATATATTCTATTATGGTCTATCTGAGTTTTTTAGGATGTCATTGGACCATTCTGCAGGTGGATCCATTCACCTAAAGAAAATGCCTGCAGAAGCTCAAGAACTTATTGACATGGTTGCAAATAACCAATTCATGTACACTTCTGAGAGGAATTCCGTGAATAATGGGACGCCTCAGAGGAAAGGAGTTCTTGAAATTGATGCTCTGAATGCCATATTAGCCCAGAACAAAGTGTTGACCTAGCAAGTCAACATGATCTCTCAAAGTCTGAATGGATGGCAAAATACATCCAACAATACTAAAGAGACAGCTTCTGAAGAAGCTTATGATCCTGAGAACCCTGCAATGGCAGAGGTTAATTACATGGATGAACCTTATGGAAACACCTATAATTCATCATGGAGAAATCATCCAAATTTCTCATGGAAGGATCAACAAAAGCCTCAACAAGGCTTTAATAATGGTGGAAAAAATAGGCTCAGCAATAACAAGCCTTTTCCATCATATTCTCAGCAACAAACAGAGAATTCTGAGCAGAGCCCCTCTAATTTAGCAAATTAGTCTCTGATCTGTCAAAGGCCACTTTAAGTTTCATGAGTGAGACAAGATCCTCCATTAGAAATTTGGAGGCACAAGTGGGCCAGCTGAGTAAGAAAGTAACTGAAACTCCTCCTAGTACTCTCCTAAGCAATACTGAAGAAAATCCAAAGAGAGAGTGCAAGGCCATTGACATGGTCAATATGGCCGAATGCAAGGAGGAGGAGGAGGACGTGAATCCCAATGAGGAAGACCTCATGGGACGTCTCTCAAGCAAGAAGGAGTTCCCTATTGAGGACCTAAAGGAATCTGAGGCTCATATAGAGACCATAGAGATCTCACTAAATCTCTTTCTACCATTCATGAGCTCTGAAGACTATTCTTCCTCAGAAGAGGATGAAGATGTGACTGGAGAGCAAGTTGCTCAATATCTAGGAGCCATCATGAAGCTGAATGCCAAGTTGTTTGGTAATGAGACTTGGGAAGGTGAACCTCCCTTGCTCATTAGTGAACTAGATACATGGGTTCAGTAAACTTTACCTCAGAAGAAACAAGATCCTGGGAAATTCTTAACACCATGTACCATAGGCACTATGACCTTTGAGAAAGCTCTGTGTGACCTAGGGTCAGGCATAAATCTTAAGCCACTCTTTGTAATGGAGAAACTAGGGATCATTGAGGTACAGCCTGCCTTATTCTCATTACAATTGGCAGACAAGTCAGTAAGACAAGCTTATGGATTAGAAGAGGACGTGTTAGTAAAGGTTAAAGGCCTTTACATCCCTGCTAATTTCATAATCTTAGACACTAGAAAGGAGGAGGATGAATGCATCATGCTTGGAAGACCTTTCCTAGCCACAGTAGAAGCTGTGATAGATGTTAACAGAGGAGAATTAGTCCTTCAATTGAATGGGGACTACATTGTGTTTAAGGCACACGGCTATCCTTCTGTAACAAGGGAGAGTAAGCATGCAGAGCTTCTCTTAGTACAGAGTCAAACAAAGCCCCCACAGTCAAACTCTAAGTTTGGTGTAGAATCCCCACAACCACACTCTAAGTTTGGTGTTGGAACTATACAACATTGACCTGATCACCTGTGAGGCTCCATGAGAGCCCACTGTCAAGCTAGTAACATTAAAGGAGCGCTTATTGGGAGGCAACCCAATTTTTATTTATCTAATTTTATTTTTTATTTTATTGTTCTTTTATGTTTTATTAGGTTCATGATCATGTGGAGTCACGAAAAAAATATAAAAATTAAAAACAGAATCAAAAATAGCAGAAGAAAAATCACACCCTGGAGAAAGGACTTACTGGCGTTTAAACGCCAGTAAGGAGCATCTGGCTGGCGTTCAACGCCAGAACAGAGCATGGATCTGGCGTAGAACGCCAAAAACAAGCAACATCCCAGTGTTTAAACGCCAGGAATGCACCCTGAGGAGAGCTGGCGCTGAACGCCAGAAACAAGCATGGAACTAGCGTTCAACGCCAGAAACATGCTGCACATGGGCGTTGAACGCCCAGAACATGCATCACTTCGGCGTTTAAACGCCAGAATTGCATGCAAAGGCATTTTACATGCCTAATTGGTGCAGGGATGTAAATTCTTGACACCTCAAGATCTGTGGACCCCACAGGATCATCTCAGGATCTGTGGACCCCACAGGATCCCTACATACCATATTCTCCCCTCTTCTCAACCTTCATCCTCTCTTTCCAATAAACACTCTTTCCCAAAACCCTTCACCACTCACATTCATCCATCTCTTCCCCACCCAATGCTACCCATATGGCCGAAATATACACATCTCTCCCTCTCCTCCATATTTTCTTCTCCTTCTATTCTTTCTTCTTTGCTCGAGGGCGAGCAACATTCTAAGTTTGGTGTGGTAAAAGTATAGCTTTTTTGCTTTTCCATAACCATTGATGGCACCTAAGGCCAGAGAAACCTCAAAAAAAAAAAGAGAAGAGAAAAGGGAAGACAATTGCTTCCACCTCCGAGTCATGGGAGATGGAGAGATTCATCTCAAGGGTCTATAGCTCAGTAGTAGAAGCATTTGACTGCAAATCAAGAGATCCCTGAGATACCTCAGGGGATACATTTTCCTCCACACAATTATTGGGAGCAACTAAGGATAAGAGCACCAAAATAACTAGGGACCATGCAACAGAAGCAAGGAAGAGACATAAAGGAGCTCAAAAAGCACCATTGGTCCTTCAAAAGGCGCCACCCTCACTAAGGTGAACTCATTCCTTAACTTCCTTGTTCTTATCTCTGTATTTTTTTTTATTTTTATGCTTTATGTGTGTTTATGTTTTGTGTCTCTACTTCATGATCATTAGTATGTAGTAACCATGTCTTAAAGTTATGAATAATTCCATGAATCCTTCACCTCTCTTAAATGAAAAATGTTTTTAATTCAAAAGAACAAGAAGTACATAAATTTTGAAAATTGTCCTTGAATTTAGTTTAATTATATTGATGTGGTGACAATACTTTTTGTTATTCTGAATGAATGCTTGAACAGTGCATATTTTTTATCATGTTGTTTATGAATATTAAAATTGTTGGCTCTTGAAAGAATGATGAACAAAGAAAAATGTTATTGACAATCTGAAAAATCATGAAATTGATTCTTGAAGCAAGAAATAGCAGTGAATAGAGAAAAAAAATAGAAAGAAAGAAAGAAAAAGCAAGCAGAAAAAGCCAATAGCCCTTAAAACCAAAAGGCAAGGGTAAAAAGGATCCAAGGCTTTGAGCATCAATGGATAGGAGGGCCCAAGGAAATAAAAATCCAGGCCTAAGCGGCTAAATCAAGCTGTCTCTAACCATGTGCTTGTGGCATGCAGGTCCAAGTGAAAAGCTTGGACTGAGTGGTTAAAGTCGTGATCCAAAGCAAAAAGAATGTGCTTAAGAGCTCTGGACACCTCTAACTGGAGACTCTAGCAAAGCTGAGTAACAATCTGAAAAGGTTCACCCAGTCATGTGTCTGTGGCATTTATGTATCTGGTGGTAATACTAGAAAACAAAATGCTTAGGGCCACGGCCAAGACTCATAAAAGTAGTTGTGTTCAAGAATCAACAAACTTAACTAGGAGAATCAATAACACTATTTGAAATTCTAAGTTCCTATAGAAGCCAATCATTCTAAACTTCAAAGGAAAAAGTAAGATGCCAAAACTGTTCAGAAGCAAAAAGCTACAAGTCCCGCTCATCTAATTAGAATTAATATTCATTGATATTTTGGAATTTATAGTATATTCTCTTCTTTTTATCCTAATTGATTTTCAGTTGCTTGGGGACAAGCAACAATTTATGTTTGGTGTTGTGATGAGCGGATAATTTATACGCTTTTTCGCATTGTTTTTAGGTAGTTTTTAGTATGATATAGTTACTTTTAGGGATGTTTTCATTAGTTTTTATGATAAATTCACATTTCTGGACTTTACTATGATTTTGTGTGTTTTTCTGTGATTTCAGGTATTTTCTGGCTGAAATTGAGGGACCTAAGCAAAACTCTGATAGGAGGCTAACAAAGGACTGCTGATGCTGTTGGAATCTGACCTCCCTGCATTCGAAATGGATTTTCTGGAGCTACAAAACTCCAAATGGCGCTCTCTTAACGGCGTTGGAAAATAGACACCCAGAGCTTTCCAGAAATATATAATAGTCCATACTTTATTCGTGATTAGATGACATAAACTGGCGCTCAACGCCAGTTCCATGCTGCATTCTGGAGTCAAACGCCAGAAACACGTCACGAACCAGAGTTGAACGTCCAAAACACGTTACAACTTGGCGTTCAACTCCAAGAGAAGCCTCAGCTCTTGGATAGTTCAAGCTCAGCCCAAGCACACACCAAGTGGACCCTGGAAGTGGATTTCTGCATCAATTACTTACTTCTGTAAACCCTAGTAGCTAGTTTAGTATAAATAGAGCTTTTTACCTTTGTATTATTCATCCTGGATCCTGAATTGTATTTTTTTTGATCCTATGACCACGTTTGGGGGCTGGCCATTTGGCCGTGCTGAACCTTCATCACTTATGTATTTTCAATGGTGGAGTTTCTACACACCATAGATTAAGGGTGTGGAGCTCTGCTGTACCTCGAGTTTCAATGCAATTACTACTATTTTCTATTCAATTCGACTTATTCTTATTCTAAGATATTCGTTGCACTTTAACATGATGAATGTGATGATCCGTGACACTCATCATCATTCTCACCTATGAACTCGTGACTGATAACCACTTCCGTTCTACCTTAGACCGGGCGCATATCTCTTGGATTCCTTAATCAGAATCTTTGTGGTATAAGCTAGAATTGATGGCGGCATTCATGGGAATCCGGAAAGTCTAACCTTGTCTGTGGAATTCCGAGTAGGATTCCGGGATTGAATGACTGTGATGAGTTTCAAACTCGCGATTGCTGGGCGTGATGACAAACGCAAAAGAATCAAGGGATTCTATTCCAACATGATCGAGAACCGACAGATGATTAGCTGTGGTGTGACAGAGCATTTCGACCATTTTCACTGAGAGGATGGGATTTAGCCATTGACAACAGTGATGTCCTACATACAGCTTGCCATGGAAAGGAGTAAGAAGGATTGGATGAAAGCAGTAGGAAAGCAGAGATTTAGAAGGAACACAGCACCTCAATACACTTGTCTGAAATTCCCACCATTGAATTACATGAGTAACTCTATCCTATTTTATTCCTTCGCGTATACTATAATTTCTTAATACAGTTGAATCCGCCTAATTGGGATTTACAAGATGACCATAGCTTTCTTCATACCAACAATCTCTGTGGGATCGACCCTTACTCACGTAAGGTATTACTTGGATGACCCAGTACACTTGCTGGTTAGTTGTGCGGAGTTGTGACAAAGTGTGATTCATGTTTGAGAGCACCAAGTCTTTGGAGCCATTGTTGATGATCACAATTTTGTCCACTAGGAACAGCCTCTTTTAGCAACTCTAAGAGAGAAGTAAAAGAGGCATTACTCCACCCATGTTGACACTTTAACAAGTATAATCAGATGGTGAAAGACAACATAGAAAATTCCTTGCAACCGGGGTATAGTTCTTTGCTAACCTCTTCAACCAAGTTATAGAATTTCTTTGCTTCTTCATTCATGCCTTCTTTTATCTTTTCCGCTTGTGCCACATCGTTAAATCTATCGTTCAACAAGGCGTCCATGTCGTCATACGAGTTAGTCTCAATCTCACTATCAATATCACTATCGCTATCGCTATCAACATCCATGCCGACTATGCTTTCCCTATGATGAATACATCTCGTATAACCATTAACAAATTCAAAGGCAATCAAATGGATATAAATTGTTTATCTTTAGTGCCACAAGAAATTACAGCACTTTGCACAAAGGCATAAAATTTCCTCTCCTTGCGGGCTTCCGATAGAGTAAGCAAATTCTAAGAAGTTATTGACACCGTTACTAAACTCAACTTTATCTCTCGGTAAACTCATCCAATCCTTTTCTAAGTCTTGAGAAAACCTAATTATTAATATACTATTACTACTTTTTAACCAAGCATGCAAATAATAATGTTCATGCATATTAAGTACATAAATCCATCAAAAAGGCACACGACAATATTATTATTAAAATTAAGAAACAATTATATTGCATATCTAAAGGTAGACTAAATATCAAAAGACATTCAACATAAAAAAACTGCACAAAGGTCATAATATACATATGAAAACTTACAAGTATAAGCAAGATAAAAAAACTTACGGAGTCATGGCTCAACAAATTGCAATCTTCAAGTTCTAGAATGTCCACCAATATTCCTTAAACTCCTCTAAAGCAATCTTTCTCTATAACAAAGTAAAGTATCAAATTTACAATATTCTTTATAAACACTTTAACTCCATCAAAGTGGCAAATAGAACAATCAATTGAAAAGTAATAATTGATTCTATATGAACTTGTTAACTCAGCTAATTACGAAAATTAATAATTTTTTACTTTACATTAAAAATAAATTAATCACTTTAACTTTAAAAGTTATAAACCTAAATTCTAATGCCTTTTAGGTGTGTATATTCTAAAGATATTAAATTCCTGACCATGTTTTTGTGAAGACATAAATTTCTAAGCAAAAGGAAGTACTTATAGGGCTTTGACCACCGAAAAAAGAGGTACATAAGTGGTTCTATTGACTAATAGAAGTACCCATGTGTTTCAACAAAAAAAAACTATATGAGTATTTAATTTCTGTTTTTTTTAATAACCAGTTTTAAAACCTGAATTTTTAACCAAAAATCCAAATTTAAAACCAGTTTTTGAAAATCCAATTTTAAAACCAATTTTTCCAACCCAAAATCCAGTTTTAAAACTAGTTTTAAAAAATCCAATTACCAAACCAGATTTTTTAGCAAAAAATCCACTTTTAAAACCACTTTTAAGACATGAGACACAGAGAAGTAGAGAAAGTGCTTCAAATTAGACACTATAAATGGTTCTAAAACACACTAAAACTACAGTTAATTGCTGCCTCCATTACTATACAAATGTGAAATACCAATCCATGTCATGATTAAAATCAAAACAAATGATAAAATGAATACATATGTTTTAGCATTTTTGTAAGGAGCATAATGGTAACTCAGGTGAAGGTATATATCATAAGATTCCAAGCAGTATAATAATTAAATAAATAAAATTCCTCTATGGTTAGAATTTACTTTCAATGTGACAGATTATATTATCTTCAGGTAAAATGTAAAATTAAAATTATGTTGTTAGTTCCTTAACAATGTAAACAAATTAAAAGCTTATTATAGTTAGAACTTAGAAAAGAGAAGTATCCATCAACCAAAATAATAGTAGATCATTAGCACTTTTCAGTTTTTGTCACAAAGATAGAGCAACTACTGCACCCTTTTTGAAAATGGAAAATTAGCAAGAAAATATGCTTGAAATTGGGTAGAATTAGGCATAATAATGGTTATAAACACGTTGCAATTTCATTATTCTTGGGGTTTTTCTCACGACAAAGTATCATAGGGTATTGGTGATGCCAGGGCATTTTGGCCAGTTTTACTGACCTTTTCTTTACTTTTTTTAAGGTAGTTTCATGTATTTTCTTAGGAAATAAGCTAGTTTTGGGTAGATATTCACTTACATCTTGATTCAAGCAAACATTGTGAAATTTGAATGATTTCATGAGAATTATGCATAAATTGAATGATAAATTGGATGATGTATGATCCCATGATTAAGAGCAAGACTTTGATGTACTTTGTTTGATTGATTTCAGGCCAAAAGAAGAAGAGAAGAGCCACGTTAGTGGCTACGTTAGTTACACTAACGTGGGCACTAACGTGGAAGGAAGGAAAGCCACAACGTTAGTGAGAAAAGTTAGTGGCATTAACTTTGAAGAAAGGAAATGGAGCCAACGTTAGTGACACTTAACATTATCACTAACGTTGGACCAAGCTCATGAGTGGCCACGTTAGAGTCCATGTTAACCTAGTTAACGTGGCCTCTAACGTTAAGAAAGAAGAGGGAAGCCAACGTTAGCGACACTCAACATTGTCACTAATGTTGGCCAAAGCACATTAAGCCACGTTAACTCCCACGTTAACCTAGTTAACGTGGAAGCTAACGTGAAGGAACAAAGTGGTCGACAACGTTAGTGACACCCAACATTGTCACTAACGTTGGAAGCAACCACAGAACCCCCAAGGAGCCACGTTAACTTCCACGTTAACTTAGTTAACGTGGAGGCTAACGTGTGAAAAAAGAAGGTGCTCGCCAACGTTAGTGACACCCAACATTGTCACTAACGTTGGAAGGAGCCACACATGCCACCATGAGCCACGTTAACTCCCACGTTAACTTAGTTAACGTGGAAGTTAACGTGGTACCTGACAGCCTGACCATGCCTTCTTCAAACATGCATAACTTGAGCCACAAAACTCCAAATGAGGTGATTCCAGTGGTATTAGAAAGTAGGATTCCAGAGCTTTCCAACGATGTATAATACTCTATAGTGGGCATGAAATTGGAGCACAAACAAGAGGCATCTTTTAAGCCCCAAAAACACCAACTGGGCAGCAAGTGCAACGTTAGCCACAATAACCTTAGCACTAACGCCAAACTTGTAGCGTTTGTGTGGCTAACTTTAGCACTAACTTTATCACCTGGACCTCAACTTAACTAACTTCTCTCTCAAGCCCACTTCAAAGCTCAAGCAAACAAGCCCACAATTGTCAACCAATCAAGGCCACAAGAAGCATCTAGAATAGGAATTTTCATTTAAGTGTAATTTGCTTTTAATTTCATTTTGTAATTTAGGAGAGCCTATATAAAGGCCTTAGTTTTTACATTCAAGGCATGCTGGATTTTGGAGAATTGAAGGAAGGGGGAGAGGGTGAAAACCAATTCGAACTTCTGTGAATTAGCACACTCCAAGGGGAGTGGGTCTTCGGACCCCTCCCCTCCACCACTCTTCTTTCTTTTCTCTTCTTTTCTTCCTTAGGAGTAGTTTTATTTTAGTTGTAATTTTCATTTATGAATTTTGAAGTTTTAATTTTAGTTTTAATCTTCATCTTTACTTTCTACACTTTTCTTCATTTCTATTTTGGTAGAGTAATGATCAACTAACTCTTTTCATTGGGTTAGAGAGCTCTATTGTGATTCAATGGATTAAGTGTAGTTCTTATTCTTCTTCTTCTATCTTTTCTCTTGATTTTACTTGAAAGCTTTCGATCTTCATCCAATTGGGTAGTTATCTTGGAAAAGAAGCTATTCATACTTGGATCTCTTTTGAACCTTGAAAGAGGAATGAAGGGATCAAGCTAGAAATGCTTTCTCATGCTGGACCAAATTGGGTTTGGATGGATATGTGACTATAATCCTCTCAACACTTGATTTGGGAAATGCAGGTGGTATAATCAGTGACCATATTTCATCTCTTCTCATGAGCAATTGACCAAGGAATTGGCTATTAATCAAGATTTGAGAGATTGAATTACAAGAAATTGTAATTTAATCACTTAAGATTGCCAAGGAGATCAATGAGTGCATTGATTGAGGAAGAGATGAGAATGAACTTGATCCGGAGGATTGCAATATCTCTCGATCCCAATGTTCATTTTATTTTTAGTTCTTACATTTACTTTTCTTGCCATTTTACTTTTCTGCACTTTATTGCGTTCTTTACTTTTCTGTCAATTTACAATTCCTGCTGCTCCTCATCCAAATCTGAATCGTCTAACTAGGATAATCAATTAACCATTGATTGCTTAATCCGTTAATCTCTGTGGGATTTGACCTCACTCTATTGTGAGTTTTACTTGACGACAATTCGGTACACTTGCCGAAGGGAGATTTGTTGCGAGACAAATTTCCACCTGCATCAAGTTTATGGCGCCGTTGCCAGAGATTAATTATGATTAACAAACTACCAGTTGGTTGATTACCTAGATTAGACATTTTCTTTTGTTTTGCTTTATTCATGTAATTGCTTTAGTTCTTTATTTTCAATGCTCTCTAACTGTTTGTGTTAATGCCTCACCAAGAAGCCCCTGTTCGTGACAGCTTTGGCTCTTGGTGATTTTGTTATTAATACAACAGTTCTTTACTCAGCTTCTTTCCAAATAAAATTGGCATATGATCACATTCTAAGTTTGGTGTTGCCCTGCAACAATCTGTTTTCAATCTTTCTGGATACTTGCATCCATTCTAAGAGAAAGTGTCACACTAAGTTTGGTGTGTCACTTATTTTTCTATGCAATGTATCCAGCAACACCACTTGTTTGTATAATCATAATGCCTTTGCTTCTTAGGCTTGCAGTGTTATCCTTAATTTTTGCTTGCTTAACCACATACATCACTTACATTTCAGTATGTAAGACGTTCATGACCCATCATAGACCCCATCACCACTGTTTTATTTGCTGCTTGAAGACAAGCAATTAGTCTAAATTGGTGTGGGAAGGGAAAAAAGTAGGAGAAGAAGGGCAACAACAATAAAGATGAACTACAAGGTGGTAAAGTTCCTTTTTCCTCTTACTTATTTCCAGTACATTCAATTGCATGATTGTCTTCTAAGTTCTTTGTATGTATGGGTGCTTGTTCCTTGTAAATAAGCATGTCAATTCTGTCTTTTAAACTTTTTATTGACTAAGGATGTGTTTTCTAGTCTGAATGTCATTATTGCATCCTTACTTTGCTTACTTGTATGCTTGTCCCTTTTGAATCAAATGAAAGGAGAATGAGTGTTTTTAAAAGACCAGAGTAGAGTTCATACTATGGAATGAGTTCATGAGTTTGTGGTGTGGTCATAAGTTAGCTAAGTTGGTTCAACCAAAAGGGTGGGAAGACAACTATCTGTCATGAATACTATGCTTGAGACACACCCCATGAGACTAGCTAAATAAGAAGATCCTAATAAGAAAGAGGGAAAGAACAATGAAAGAAAAAAAAATAAAAGAAAAAGAGTAAGCAATAAGGCTAGGCACCAATGGTTTTAATCTTAAGGCAAGTGTCTGTGGTGCTCCTGTGTGAGGGATCTACTTGGATGAATAAGCTCTTAGGGGTGCCTTATCACTTGGTAACTTGGGTTAACTAACTCGGGATTATCAGCTGAAAGTCCACTATCAAGAGTAACCTTCACTACAGAGCATTTAGTAACCCAAAGAGGTGCTGGACACCAAGGTCTCAAGAAAAGAAAATAAATAAACTATATGCCTATGGTGTGTATGTATGGGGGAGAGACTTGAGCAAGTAAGTCCTTAGGGGTGCTTCAACACCTAACACCTTGAACCAACTGGTTCGGGAGTGTTGGATGAAAGCTTATTTTAAAGAGTTGCCCCCTTACAGAGCACTTAGCTTAAGAACAAAAATAAGCCCTGAAATGATAATAAAAGGATCAATGAATAAAAGTCTCATGGGATGCAATCACAGTAAGTATTCGAGGACATGATAAAGGTTTGAAAGCCAGGAATGAACCTAAGTTGCTATGCATGAAACCACCATAAAACCAGGGACATGACTTCCACAAGAATGACTCATTTCTCTTGGCATTCCATTCATCATTCTCTTGTTCCAGTACTTGCTTAGGGACAAGCAAGCTTTAAATTTGGTGTTGTGATGCCAGGGCATTTTGGCCAGTTTTACTGACCTTTTCTTTACTGTTTTTAAGGTAGTTTCATGCATTTTCTTAGGAAATAAGCTAGTTTTGGGTAGATATTCACTTACATCTTGATTCAAGCAAACATTGTGAATTTTGAATGATTTCATGAGAATTATGCATAGATTGAATGATAAATTGGATGATGCATGATCCCATGATTAAGAGCAAGACTTTGATACACTTTGTTTGATTGATTTCAGGCCAAAAGAAGAAGAGAAGAGCCACGTTAGTGGCTACGTTAGTTACACTAACGTGGGCACTAACGTGGAAGGAAGGAAAGCCACAACGTTAGTGAGAAAAGTTAGTGGCATTAACTTTGAAGAAAGGAAATGGAGCCAACGTTAGTGACACTTAACATTATCACTAACGTTGGACCAAGCTCATGAGTGGCCACGTTAGAGTCCACGTTAACCTAGTTAACGTGGCCTCTAACGTTAAGAAAGAAGGGGGAAGCCAACGTTAGTGACATTCAATATTGTCACTAACGTTGGCCAAAGCACATTAAGCCACATTAACTCCCACGTTAACCTAGTTAACGTGGAAGCTAACGTGAAGGAACAAAGTGGTCGACAACGTTAGTGACACCCAACATTGTCACTAACGTTGGAAGCAACCACACAACCCCCCAAGGAGCCACGTTAACTTAGTTAACGTGGAGGATAACGTGTGAAAAAAGAAGGTGCTCACCAATGTTAGTGACACCCAACATTATCACTAACGTTGGAAGGAGCCACACATGCCACCATGAGCCACGTTAACTCCCACGTTAACTTAGTTAACGTGGAAGTTAACGTGGTACCTGACAGCTTGACCATGCCTTCTTCAAACACGCATAACTTGAGCCACAAAACTCCAAATGAGGTGATTCCAGTGGTATTGGAAAGTAGGAATCCAGAGCTTTCCAAAGATGTATAATACTCTATAGTGGGCATGAAATTGGAGCACAAACAAGAGGCATCTTTTAAGCCCCAAAAACACCAACTGGGCAGCAAGTGCAACGTTAGCCACAATAACCTTAGCACTAACGCCAAACTTGTAGCGTTAGTGTGGCTAACTTTAGCACTAACTTTATCACCTAGGCCTCAACTTAACTCACTTCTCTCTCAAGCCCACTTCAAAGCTCAAGCAAGCAAGCCCACAATTGTCAACCAATCAAGGCCACAAGAAGCATCTAGAATAGGAATTTTCATTTAAGTGTAATTTGCTTTTAATTTCATTTTGTAATTTAGGAGAGCCTATATAAAGGCCTTAGTTTTTACATTCAAGGCATGCTGGATTTTGGAGAATTGAAGGAAGGGGGAGAGGGTGAAAACTAATTCGAACTTCTGTGAATTGGCACACTCCAAGGGGAGTGGGTCTTCGGACCCCTCCCCTCCACCACTCTTCTTTCTTTTCTCTTCTTTTCTTCCTTAGGAGTTGTTCCGAGGGTTACCTGAAACGTGTAGCTCGGTCGTCTGGAGAGACCCGAGGTGGGGGGTCAGTTACCCGAGCTTGGTATGCAGAGTGGTTGGTGGTTGTACCTGCAATGACACTCCGATGCTTAAGTTAGCATGGGTCCAAGCAGATATGTGTAGAATGTGAATGAATGCCATACCTGGGTGCTCCAGTGTATTTATAGTAGTTGGCCGTGATCTTCCCTGGATAAGATATTCTTATCTTATCTTATCTTTGGGAGTTTTATCTCTATCTTTGTGGAACCGCCTTTTCTAGGCCTATTCGGCCTTTAGGTTTTGGGCTGCGTTCCTTTTGATAGGCCTTCCTTTGCTTTATTGTCTGAGGTCCGACCTTTAGGCGTGGGCCTTAGGACGAGGTCGGACCTTTTATGAATTTGCCGAGTTTGGAGGAGCCCGGTCAGGGTATGAACAGTGCCCCTGCCCGAGTTCGTCCTTTTTGGGAGGTCGAGCTCGGGCATAGTAGTTTTTCAAAATTCAAAAATGGCCGTTCCTGCATTTATTGCATTTTACCGTTTTTCCTCGATTTCCGTTCGGGCCCTGTGAAGGCTTTATTTATTTGCCCTTTTCCTCCTTTTCTGCGTTTTGTTTTTCGTTATTCCTTTTTTTCGAGCACTGCTTCTTCTTTCTCTTTGCTCTGCTTCCCCGAATCTCTCCGTGTGTCTTTCTGGGGTTTCCTCTGTGCCGTCGTTCCGTTCTCCTTGCTTCGGAGCTCGTCGTCTTCGTTTCTTTCTTCCAGGTTTGTTCCCATGTTTCTCTTTTCTTGTGCACATATGCTTCTGTTCTTTGTGTGGCTTCTTGTTTGTTTCTTTTTTCTTTATGCCTGGGTTGCCCCGAAAAGAGGCGCCGCCATTGCTTGTTGTTTGTATATATGGGGGGGCTCTTTTGTTCTCTGGTATTTTTTGATCCGGGTTGCCGCATTTTCTTCGTGGGGTTTTTGTTTCTTGTTTTGCTGAATGGGTTTTCGCTGTCTTCTTTATGTGATTTTTGCTTGCTGTTGTATTCTTCTTTGTAGGTAAGAATTTTATGTCTCGAAAGGTTCTTCAAGCGATGTCGACTAAGATTCCATGTGGTCTTGGTTGGGTAGACCCTCTTCCTCTAAGAGTCCCTTCTGTGGTAGATTCTGAGTATTTAGCTAGGTTCCGTAGGCACTGTAGCATATGTGAAAATAGAGAGTCTGAGAGGGATTATGAACTAGTAGCCCCGGATTCCGAGGAGAGAGTGTGCTTCCCGCCCTTAGATAGTTCCGAGAAGCTCTTCTTTTATGCTTATGATTGTTTTTTCTCTAAGCTGAGTGTCCGACTTCCCTTTACTGATCTGGAGTCCGAGGTGTTATGGTCTTGTAACCTTGCCCCTACGCAGCTCCATCCAAATTCTTGGGCGTTTTTAAAGCTGTTTCAACTTTTGTGTCAGTTTTTGGGTGTCTCTCCCTCTATTTCTCTTTTTTCCTATTTGTTTGTGTTGACGAAGCCGGGGTCGGGTGGAGGGAAGGTATCTTGGGTCTCTTTTAGAGCTAACCAGGGGAGGAAGTTTTGTACCCTGTATGATGAGTCCTTTCATGATTTTAAGAACTTTTATTTCAAGGTCCGGGCTACTGGAGACGTCCGACCTTTCTTTCTAGACGAGAGTGGGGAGCCTTCTTTTCCTCTTTGTTGGCAGGAGAATGTAGTGTCTGCTAAGTATACCTTTGAGAGTCTAGATGAAGTGGAGCAGGCTTTTGTGGGTGTGGTGAGCAGTTTATGGGGTCGGGCACCTCACTTGGACACGAAGAAAATGTTGGGGGATCCAAGCCTTCTCCGTTCCGAGTTAGGTAGTTCCCGACCTCTCCGAGATTCATCTTTTTTAGTATTTTGGTTTTGCTTGTTTTGGTGGAATTTCTGTTGTGGTAATCCTTTTTCTTTTATTTCTGCAGAGATGTCTTCTCAGGCGGATTCCATGAAGTTCCTTCGTCGGACGAAGAAGTCTGTGGCTGCTCGAAATATCGAGGCTGGGGAGGCTTCTGCCCGATCTTCTCCGAAGAAGACTACTGTGGGTGTCACTACTCGGTCGAAGACTATTCCGACTCCCCAGTTCCGACCTATAAGTCAAGATCCTTCGACCTCTGGGCCTGCTACCTCTTCTCCGCCTTCGTCCTCGGGTCCTCCTCCCAAGAAACAGAAGACCTCTCAAGAGCTTGCGGGTTTTAATGACAAGGATTTTGATGCTCTTGGTTGGATTGAACTGCATATTCTCCCTCAGACCTTTATTTCTACTGATGATGTGTCTATGGAGCATCATTTTCAGTATATGGCGCAGAGTTGTGTCCGGATGGCTAGTCTTCATGCCGCTATTGCCCGGGAGTTCAAGAAATCCCCCATTGGTGCGACCAGCTCCCGACTTGAGAAGGCTCAGTCTGAGTTTGAGAGGATTAGTGAACTGAAGGCTGCTAGGATTACTGAGTTGGAGGCGTCTTTGGAGAAGGAGAAAGCTAAAGCTACCGCGGCTGTGGCGGCAGCGAAAGCATCTGAGGAGATGGCGAAGGCGGCGACGGAGAATTATACTCGGACATATGCCGAGCTTGTGGAGACAAAGGAGAGATTGCAATCTGCTCAGGATGATTTTTACGAGCTAGAAGGTCATGTGGCTAAGGGTATGGATGCTATGTTTGAAATTTTGAAGGCTCAGGTCCGGGTTCTTGCTCCTGACCTGGATCTGAGCTTATTTAGTACGAATAACGTTGTTGTGGAGGGAAAGATTGTTCCTGCTCCCAACGAGGATGAGGTTCCGGTGTCCGACCCCAAAGTTCCGGTTGCGAACCCGACTTCACCTTTGGCCGGGGAGGGATCTGGTGTGGAGGTTTTGAACCGAGATGACGGTGCCGTCAATGCTGTCCCGATTTCTATGTTTCCTCCGCAGCCTTCTGTTGATGTGGAGTCCGGAAAGGATCTTGATTCTCTGTAATCCTTTTATCTTTGGTTTTTTGCCCGGCCTGTGGGCTCTTTTGTTTTTGGATGGTTTCTGTGGACGCTTTGGACACCTTTTTGCTTTTAGCTACTTGTAGTAACTTTTTAGCTTATTATGCGGTGTTTTGTTCGCGTTTTGACTTTTTGTTACGCTTTTATGCTTTTTAGTTGTTTTTGGATAACAACCTTTTAGCTAGCGCTTTTTGAACTTTCCTTTGATTTCGTTTTTTCGCTTGTACTTTTTAGTTGTTTTTGTATAGCAACTTTTTAGTAAGCGTTTTCGAAATCTTTTGCTTTCGCCGTTTTAAGGCTTCTTTCTCGGATCCGGGCTTTTTCTCGGACCTCGGGTGGGGCGGTCGAGTACTTCCCTTTGTTGGGCCCAACCTTGTCGTTGGTCGGCCTTTTAAGTTATTTTTGTAATCTCTTTTTATTCGGCCTTTTGGGCCTTTTCAGAGTTGCTTTTATAACTTCTCACATTAATTTGAACCTCGTCGCTTTATCTTGCCGACCTTGTATGGTCTCTTGGCAATGATTTTTTGCGTTTTGTCGAGCATAAATTAATGCGCCTTGGCGGGGTACTTTCCAGGATTTGTTTCATTATGAGGAAGAAGAAGGAGAAAGAAAAGAGAAAAATTTGATTAGTATTAAAAAAGAAAGAATATTTACAGAGTGTTTACCCTTGGCTAGGTCGGGTGCCTTTTTGACCGGGTGTCTCATTAAAAAACCCTTGTAGGGAAAAAGAGTACACCTCGGGTTATCTTTTTCTAGCTGTAGTATCGTCTTAGATTGCAGGCGTGCCAGGCCCTGGGCAACTCATTGCCTTCTAGGTCGGATACTTTGTAGTAGCCTGTTCCTAAGACTTCTGTTACCTTGTAGGGCCCTTTCCAATTTGCAGCTAGCTTTCCTTCTCCCGACTTTTGTGTTCCAATGTCATTTCGGATTAGAATCAGGTCGTGAATGGAGAAGCTTCGTTTTATTACTTTCTGATTGTATCTGAGGGCCGTTCGCCGTTTTAAGGCTTCTTCTCGGATCCGAGCTCTTTCTCGGACCTCGGGGAGGAGGTCGAGTTCTTCCCTTTGTGCCTGCGGGTTACCTTTTTCGTTGTAGAAGATGGTTCTAGGTGACCCTTCATCTATTTCAATAGGAATCATTGCCTCCATCCCGTAAGCTAGTCGGAATGGCGATTCTGCTGTTGTAGAGTGCGGAGTTGTCCGATATGCCCATAGCACCTGGGGGAGCTCCTCGGCCCATGCCCCTTTGGCCTCTTGGAGTCTTCGTTTTAACCCGGCCAAGATGACTTTATTTGCAGCCTCTGCTTGTCCATTGGCTTGTGGGTGCTCGACTGAGGTGAATTGCTGTTTGATTTTTAGTTCGGCCACCAAGTTCTGAAAACTTGTGTCCGTGAACTGTGTTCCATTGTCTGTTGTGATGGAGTAGGGGACTCCGAACCTTGTGACAATGTTTTTGTATAGGAATTTGCGACTTTTCTGAGCC
This sequence comes from Arachis hypogaea, assembly GCF_003086295.3. Lineage (NCBI taxonomy): Eukaryota > Viridiplantae > Streptophyta > Magnoliopsida > Fabales > Fabaceae > Arachis > Arachis hypogaea. The sequence continues at coordinate 81,295,447 of NC_092041.1, forward strand.
GTAATGGTGGCTAAGGGTTCAGCTTCGATCCACTTTGTGAAGTAGTCGACCCCTACTATGAGGTATTTGACTTGCCCCGGTCCTTGGGGGAACGGGCCGAGTAGGTCAAGTCCCCATTTTGCGAAGGGCCATGGTGCGGGGATGCTGATAAGGTCTTCGGGTGGTGCCTTGTGAAAATTGGCGTGTTTTTGGCAGGGGGGCATATTTTCACAAATTCCGTTGCGTCTCTTTGCAAGGTCGGCCAGTAGAACCCGGCTCGGACTACTTTCTTGGATAATGCCCGAGCTCCGAGATGGTTCCCACACATGCCTCCGTGGACTTCTTCGAGGACGCTCTTTGTTTCTGAGGTCGGGACGCACCTAAGGAGGGGGTTTGAGAATCCTCTTCTGTATAATACGTCGTGAATTAGTGTATAATTCTGGGCGTCTTTCGTGAGTCTTTTAGCTTCCTTTCTTTCGGCAGGGAGAGTTCCCGACTTCAGGTAGTTGAGTATGGGGGTCATCCATCCTTGCTGTTGGTTGGATATATTTAGCGTTTCTTCCTCTCTTAGCACGGAGGGAGATTGTAAGGTTTCCTGGAGGAGACTTCTGTTGTTGCCTCCGGGCTTGGTGCTGGCGAGTTTTGAGAGGGCGTCTGCCCGGGCGTTTTGTTCCCGAGGTATGTGCTGGATCTGTATTTCTGAAAAGTGGCGTAATTGTGCCTGTGTTTGGTCCAGGTATTTTTTCATAGTTGGGTCTTTGGCCTGGTAGCTTCCATTTACTTGTGATGTGACGACCTGGGAGTCGCTGAAGATCGTGATTCTCTGGGCTCCGACCTCTTCGGCTAGCTTTAGACCTGCTAGTAGGGCCTCGTATTCGGCTTGGTTGTTCGAAGCCTGGAACTCGAATTTTAGGGATAGTTCTATCCGCGTTCCTTGGTCGCTTTCGAGTATAACCCCGGCTCCGCTTCCTGTTTTGTTTGAGGACCCATCGACATACAGGTTCCATGAGAGTGGGGTTCCAGGGGTCTCAGTGTATTCTGCGATGAAGTCGGCTAGATACTGAGATTTTATGGCAGTTCGGGCTTCATAGTAGAGGTCGAACTCGGACAGTTCCACCGCCCATTGTAGTATTCGTCCTGCCAGGTCTGTTTTTTGCAGGATGTGTCTCATGGGTTGGTTTGTCCGGACATTGATGGTGTGGGCTTGAAAGTAGGGACGGAGCCTCCGAGCTGTGAACACTAGGGCGTAGGCGAATTTTTCTATCTTCTGATAGTTTAATTCGGCCCCTTGTAGTGCCTTGCTTACAAAGTATATGGGTGTTGTCCTTGGTCATTTTCTCGTATTAACGCTGAAGCGACTGCTCGATTTCCAACCGAGAGGTATAGTACGAGTTCTTCTCCTTTTAAAGGTTGGGTTAGGATTGGTGGCTGCCCGAGGAATTCCTTGAATTCTTGAAAGGCTTTTTCGCACTCCGGGGTCCATGAGAAGGGTTTCCCTTTCTTTAGGAGTGAGTAGAGAGGTAGTGATTTTATCGCTGATCCTGCCAAGAATCTTGATAGGGCGGCTAGCCTTCCATTCAGTTGTTGTACTTCTTTGACACACGTCGGGCTCTTCATATTGAGTATCGCTTGGCATTTGTCCGGGTTCGCTTCGATGCCCCTTTGAGTCAGCATGAAGCCTAAGAACTTTCCGGCTTCTGCGGCGAAGGTGCACTTTGTCGGGTTAAGTCTCATGTTGTGTTTTCTGAAGGTGCCGAAGACACTGGTGAGGTCGGTCAGCAAGTTTCTGTCTTCTTGTGTCTTTACCAGCATGTCGTCGACGTACACCTCCAGCTGTAGTCCGATGTGCTCTGAGAACACTTTGTTCATTAGCCTCTGGTAGGTTGCCCCTGCGTTCTTCAGCCCGAAGGGCATTACTACGTAGCAGTAGTTTGCCTTTGGGGTTATGAACGAGGTCTTTTCTTGGTCGGGTCCGTACATCGGGATTTGATTGTATCCCGAGTATGCGTCCATGAAGGAGAGATATCTGTAGCCTGAGGCTGCGTCTACTAAGGCGTCGATGTTTGGTAGTGGATATGGGTCTTTGGGGCAGGCTTTGTTGAGATCCGTGTAATCGATGCACATCCTCCATTTTCCGTTGGGCTTTTTTACCAGGACCACGTTTGCGAGCCATAGGGGGTATTTTACTTCCCTAATGAACCCTGCATCTAGCAGTGCTTGTACTTGTTCTTCTATTGCTTGCATGCGCTCGGGTCCGAGCTTCCGGCGTCTTTGTTGGACAGGTCTGGATCCCGGGTATACTGATAGCTTATGGCACATCAGGTCGGGGCTTATGCCTGGCATGTCGGAGGCTTTCCAGGCGAAGAGGTCGGAATTCTCCCTTAAGAGGGTTATGAGTTCCTCTTTTAGGCCTGCTTCGAGGTTTGCTCCTATGTTTGTTATTTTTTCAGGTGTGTTCCCAATCTGGACTTTTTCGGTTTCTCCCTCTGGTTGTGGCCGAAGATCTTCTCGGGCTTGAACTCGTCCGAGTTCTATTGTGTTGACCTCTTTCCCTTTTAAGCTCAGGCTTTCGTTGTAGCATCGCCGCGCTAGTTTTTGGTCGCCTTTTAGGGTAGCGATTCCTTTTGCGGTAGGGAACTTCATACAGAGGTGTGGGGTCGAGACTATGGCTGCCAGTCTGTTTAGGGTTGGTCGCCCAATGAGGGCATTGTATGCTGAAGTGACGTCGACTATAATGTAGTCGATGCTTAATGTTTTAGATTGCTCGCCTTTTCCAAAGGTAGTGTGTAGCGAGATGTATCCTAAGGGATGGATCGGGGTATCCCCTAGCCCAAATAGGTCGGTGGGATAGGCCTTTAGTTCTTTTTCTTCAAGTCCGAGCTTGTCGAAGGCCGTTTTGAACAGGATATCTGCTGAGCTTCCCTGGTCAATCAGGGTTCGATGTAAGTTGGCGTTTGCTAGGATAATGGTGATTACCATTGGATCGTCGTGCCCGGGTATTATCCCTTGAGCATCTTCTCGGGTAAATGAGATAGTAGGTAATTCGGGCAGGGGACTGTCTTCTCGGACGTGATAGACTTCTTTGAGGTGTCTTTTTCGCGAGGATCTGGATGTTCCTCCGCCTGCAAAACCTCCATTTATCATGTGAACGTGCCTTTCAGGGGTTCGCTGGATTTGTTCGGCCCGATCTTCGTTATCTCCCCGCCTTCTCTTCCTGGCCTCTTCTCCTTTCTCTGCTATGTATCTGTCGAGTTTTCCTTCTCTGGCTAGCTTTTCTATAACATTTTTTAGGTCGTAGCAGTCGTTAGTAGAATGACCGTAGAGCTTGTGATATTCACAGTATTTGGACTGATCTCTCCCCGCTCTCTTGTGTTTTAGCGGTCGGGGCGGTGGGATCTTTTCGGTGTGGCATACTTCTTTGTAGATGTCTACCAGGGAGACTCGAAGGGGGGTGTAGTTGTGGTACTTCCGTGGCTTGTCCGAGTTGGGTTCTTCTTTCTTCTTCTGTTCCCGATCTCGATCTCGGAGTGGGTAGGGTGATTCCTTCCTAGAAGAGTCTCTTAGCTGGGAGGTTTCTTCCATGTTGATATATTTTTCTGCCCGCTCCTGCACCTCGTATAGGGAGGTCGGGTATCGTTTGGATAGGGATTGGCTAAACGGTCCCTCTTTTAGGCCGTTTGCTAGTCCCATGATGGCTGCTTCAGTGGGCAAGTGTTGTATGTCCAGGCAGGCTTTGTTGAATCGCTCCATGTATTCTCGAAGAGTTTCTTGGTTACCTTATTTGATCCCGAGTAGACTGGGGGCATGTTTTGTCTTGTCCTTTTGAATAGAGAACCTTGTTAGGAATTTTTTGGTTAGGTCTTCGAAGCTGGTGATTGATCTTGGTGGCAGGTTGTCGAACCACTTCATGGCTGACTTGGTGAGAGTGGTGGGGAAGGCTTTGCACCGAATCGCGTCGGAGGCGTCGACTAGGTACATTCTGCTTCTGAAGTTGCTGAGGTGGTGACTTGGATCGGTGGTGCCGTCGTAGAGATCCATATCGGGTGGTTTGAAGTTTCGCGGTACCTTCTCCTTCATGATCTTTTGCGTGAAGGGATCATGGTTGCCTTCGGGGGTGGTGCCGCGTTCTGTCCGGTCTTTCAGGTTGGCCTCTATTTTCCGTAGTTTTTCTTCTAATTCTCTGCGCTTTCGAGCCTCCCTTCTCAGATCTTGTTCAGTTTCTTTCTGCTTCTTTATGTCCTCTTCGAGTTGTTTCAGTCGGTTTTGTTGTGCCCGGACTGCTTCTAGAATTTCCGAGCTCTTTTCTTTTTCGGAATTTTGTGGATCTTTGTTTGGGAATGATGTCTTTGGGCGATTCTGTTTGTTTCCTCCTGGAGTGCGTGGTGATAGAGGGCTGTCCGGTCGTTCTCCGGTGTCAACTTCATCCTCTTGTTCTGATGCAGCGTGGTCATTGTTGAGAGGGTCGTCCGCCATGGTAAAGGGATGACTTCCAGGTCCCCGGCAACGGCGCCAATGTTCCGAGGGTTACCTGAAACGTGTAGCTCGGTCGTCTGGAGAGACCCGAGGTGGGGGGTCAGTTACCCGAGCTTGGTATGCAGAGTGGTTGGTGGTTGTACCTGCAATGACACTCCGATGCTTAAGTTAGCATGGGTCCAAGCAGATATGTGTAGAATGTGAATGAATGCCATACCTGGGTGCTCCAGTGTATTTATAGTAGTTGGCCGTGATCTTCCCTGGATAAGATATTCTTATCTTATCTTATCTTTGGGAGTTTTATCTCTATCTTTGTGGAACCGCCTTTTCTAGGCCTATTCGGCCTTTAGGTTTTGGGCTGCATTCCTTTTGATATGCCTTCCTTTGCTTTATTGTCTGAGGTCCGACCTTTAGGCGTGGGCCTTAGGACGAGGTCGGACCTTTTATGAATTTGCCGAGTTTGGAGGAGCCCGGTCAGGGTATGAACAGGAGTAGTTTTATTTTAGTTGTAATTTTTATTTATGAATTTTGAAATTTTAATTTTAGTTTTAATCTTCATCTTTACTTTCTGCACTTTTCTTCTTTTGTATTTTGGTAGAGCAATGATCAACTAACTCTTTTCATTGGGTTAGAGAGCTCTATTGTGATTCAATGGATTAAGTGTAGTTCTTATTCTTCTTCTTCTATCTTTTATCTTGATTTTACTTGAAAGCTTTCGATCTTCATCCAATTGGGTAGTTATCTTGGAAAAGAAGCTATTCATACTTGGATCTCTTTTGAACCTTGAAAGAGGAAGGAAGGGATCAAGCTAGAAATGCTTTCTCATGCTGGACCAAATTGGGTTTGGATGGATATGTGACTATAATCCTCTCAACACTTGATATGGGAAATGCATGTGGTATAATCAGTGACCATATTTCATCTCTTCTCATGAGCAATTGACCAAGGAATTGGCTATTGATCAAGATTTGAGAGATTGAATTACAAGAAATTGTAATTTAATCACTTAAGATTGCCAAGGAGATCAATGAGTGCATTGATTGAGGAAGAGATGAGAATGAACTTGATCCGGAGGATTGCAATATCTCTCGATCCCAATGTTCATTTTATTTTTAGTTCTTACATTTACTTTTCTTGCCATTTTACTTTTCTGCACTTTATTGCTTTCTTTACTTTTCTGTCAATTTACAATTCCTGCTGCTCCTCATCCAAATCTGAATCGTCTAACTAGGATAATCAATTAACCATTGATTGCTTAATCCGTTAATCTCTGTGGGATTCGACCTCACTCTATTGTGAGTTTTACTTGACGACAATTCGGTACACTTGCCGAAGGAAGATTTGTTGCGAGACAAATTTCCACCTGCATCAAGTTTATGGCGCCGTTGCCGGGGATTAATTATGATTAACAAACTACCAGTTGGTTGATTACCTAGATTAGACATTTTCTTTTGTTTTGCTTTATTCATGTAATTGCTTTAGTTCTTTATTTTCAATGCTCTCTAACTGTTTGTGTTAATGCCTCACCAAGAAGCCCCTGTTCGTGATAGCTTTGGCTCTTGGTGATAACCCTTATAAAATGTTGTATTTTTATTTAAAAATGTTGCCTTAAATGTTTTATATTGTAATATTTTTTAAGTGTTGCTTTAGATATTAAAGACAATACTTTTTGTGGGTGACCAAAAAATTTGTTATCTTTGTCTTACTCAAAGGCAACTCTTAAAAAATGTTGTATTTTTCTATCTAAGGCAACTTTTATTAAATGTTGCTTCGAATAAGGGTTATCTTAGACCAAAAATGTTGTAGTAATTGGTATGAGCCCGTTCCGGTTGGTTTATGGGAAGGCTTGCCACCTTTCGTTGGAGATAGAGCATAAAGTGTATTGGGCCGTAAAAGAGTGAAACACAGGGTTTGGGGTTGGTGTCGAAAGAAAATTACAATTGGTGGAGCCTGAAGAGCTTAGATTGGAAGCCTATGAGAATTCAAGGCTTTACAAGGAGAAGATGAAAGCAGTGCATGACCAACACATAAAAAGGAGAGAGTTTAGAGCCGGAGAACTAGTTCTCCTCTATAACTCTAGGTTAAGGTTGATGCCCGGGAAGCTAAGATCAAGGTGGAAAGGCCCGTATAGAGTAGAGAAGGCCGAACCATATGGGGCCTACCACCTAAGGCACCCTTTAAGCCCCAACATCTTCAAAGTGAATGGCCATCGGCTAAAGCTATATCATGGGAAGAAAATGAAAAGCAACAAAGAGGTCGAGGTGTTCCTTCTCGAGGATGCACCAGAAGGCGAGGAGGTTTGAGATCAAGACCGTCTAACTTAAGGACGTTAAACAAAGGTGCTAGGTGGGAGACACCCCACCATGGTATGATCTACCGTTTGTATATAGTCTTTTTCCATATAGCTCTTGATTTTTTGTGGCTTTTATGATTGCTTGATTTGTGAGTTTGTTCATAGTTTAATTGCTTTTTGCTTGATTTTGGTGTCGTATTGCTCATGACGAATTCATTGATAATGGTTTGTTTGAATTGGGATATTGAGGAAATGCTTAGGGTTGAGTGTTGCATGAGATTTTTGATGTTTTTGACCCCTTTAGCATGCATTACTACCAATTTGTGCTATAATTTCCCCTCCTCATGTGTATGAAAAAAAAGGGGGGCATCCACGCGCAAGCGTGCTATGCGCGTGCGTGTCGGTATGGTTTCGCAGCTCCTAGTACCCAAACTAGAGAGTTGTGCCTACTTTGCGCCTCTTTTGTGCCTAAGGCACAATCGCAACCCACTCATAGGTGTGAGTGATGCCTGCGCGTCCCTTACCATTTCGCACATCCAGGCGCAAGCGTGGGTGACGCGTCCGTGTTGATTGCGAATTTCAAACTCTCTGGTACCAAAACCCGAGAGTTGTGCCTACTTTATGCCCACTTTGTGCCAGGCGACCCACGCATAAGCGTGGGTGATGCGTATGCATCGCTCGCCGTTTTTGTTCATCCACGCGTATGCGTGGTATGTGCGTACGCGTTGATGGTGCTGCACGCCATTCTCGGTACAACTAACCCGAGTGTTAGGCCTACTTTGTGCCCAAGGCACAAACCTGCCCGCGCGCATGCGTCCTGGATGCATACGCGTCCCCTCTCTTTTCTGGTACCCACGCGTACGCGTGGGGGACGCTTACGTGTATGCGTCGTTCCCCTGACACACCTGAAACATAGCGCACCCCCTATTTCACTTCTTCTTCCCACTCATTTCTTCCATTACTTCTTCTCTTTTGTCACATCTTCCACCACCTTTGTCTCCGGCAAGCACCACCGCCAGCGACCACCACCACCTCTGGCGGCCCCACACTTTCTCTCTTCTCCCCCCTCCATTCTACAACCTCTCCTATTTCTCCCTTATACCCCACCTTGAGTTCTCCTTCCTTTCAAGGTACACCCTCACCTCTCCTTCTCATCTCTTCTTCTGAGTTTTCTTTCTTTTATTGGTTGCATTTGATTTCTCCATCTCTTTTACTCTTATGTGCACTTCTATTACTTGATTCTTGTTTGTTTTCTTTCCTCCTTTTCATCTTTCCCATAGGTGTTGAACTTTGAGTTTTATCTTGCTTTGATGGGTCATTTTGTTGTTTCTTGATTCCTTTATGACTATGTGGTGTTGTATTATTGTTTGGTATTTCATTTGAAGCTTGCACGTGTTTGAATTTCTCCCACTTGCTCATATTTTGAATGGTACACACCAAGTGTTTGATGAAAGGCACCCATGCCATTTTAGCTCAATTTTGACTTGGTGCTCTCAACTTGGTGCTTCCTCTTTATACACTTGACATTCTTTTTGTGCATTGAGCCCAATTTGCTTCATGATTATGCTCATTACCCATGACTTGATTCCTTATTATTGATGCTTGAGTTTACCCATCTCATGCCTTATTGCATGCTTTACCCACTCTTGCATCCCATGCAAAGTGTTATGCCCTTGATTTTATTATTGTCTTGATCACATGTTGCAGCTGTCATGTCCTCAAAATACACCATTCCTTTTTAGGCACTACTTATCACTTGCATGTTACTTTTGAAATGTTGGTTATTTGGGTTTAACGTTTCCCTTTTCCTCCTTTTTTAGGATCGCCACCAAGAAAGGCAAGGAGAAGGCGTCAAAGACACCAGCCACTAGAATGGCACCCCGAAAATCAACCTCCAAAGCGCACCCTACACTAGGAGCTAAACTCCTCTCAAAGAAGACGAAGGCAATTGTTCACATTGATGAACAATAGAAGAGCAAGCTAGCAAGGGACTCCATAAGGTTTCCCAATGATGAGCGGATAATTTATACACTTTTTGGCATTCTTTTTAGGTACTTTTTAGTAGGATCTAGCTACATTTTGGGATGTTTTTATTAGTTTTTATGCAAAATTCATATTTCTGGACTTTAATATGAGTTTGTGTGTTTTTCTGTGATTTCAGGTATTTTTTGGCTGAAATTGAGGGACCTGAGCAAAAATCTTATTCAGAGGCTGACAAAGGATTGCATATGCTGTTGGATTCTGACCTCCCTGCACTCGAAGTAGATTTTTTGGAGCTACAGAACTCTAAATGGTGCGATCTCAATTGAGTTGGAAATTAGACATCCAGGTCTTTCCAGAAATATATAATAGTCCACACTTTGTGCGAGTTTTGATGACATAAAATAGCGTCAAAATGCCAGCTCTCTGCTCTTTTCTGGCATCAAAACGCCAAAACTGGCATAAAAGTTGGAGTTAAATGCCCAAACTAGCACCAAAGCTGGTGTTTAATTCCAAGGAAGACCTCTACACCTGTAAAGCTCAATGCTCAGCCCAAGCACACACCAAGTGGGCCCGGAAGTAAATTTCTGCATCATTTACCTATTTTTGTAAACCTTAATAGCTAGTTTCATTATAAATAGAACCTTTTACTATTGTATTTTCATCTTCGGATCATAGAGACATTCTGGATGATATATTTTCATATTTGGGGAGGCTGGCCATTTGGCCTTGCCTGGACCTCCAGACCACTTATGTATTTTCAATGGTGGAGTTTCTACACACCATAGATTAAGGGTATGGACCTCTGCTGCTCCTCGAGTATTAATGCAATTACTACTGTTTTCTATTCAATTCATGCTTATTCTTATTCTAAGATATCCGCTTGCACTTCAACATGATGAATGTGATGATCCATGACACTCATCACTATTCTCAACCTATGAACGCGTACCTGAAAACCACTTACGTTCTACCTTAGATAGAGTGTATATCTCTTAGAATAAGCTAGAATTATTGGCGGCCATTCCTGAGATCCGAAAAGTCTAAACCTTGTCTATAGTATTCCGAGTAGGATTTGGGAAGGGATGACTGTGACGAGCTTCAAGCTCGGGAGTGTTGGGTGTAGTGACTGACGCAAAAGGATCACTGGATTCTATTCCAACATGATCGAGAACCGACAAATGATTAGCCGTGCAGTGACAGTGCATTTGGACCATTTTCAGTGAGAGGACGGGAAGTAGCCATTGACAACGGTGATGCCCAACATACAGCTTGCCATGGAAAGGAGTATGAAGGATTGGATGAAGGCATTAGGAAAGCAGAGATTCAACAGGAACAAAGCATCTCTATGCCCTTATCTGAAATTCTCACCAATAAATTACATAAGTATCTCTATCTTTACTCTATGTTTTATTTATCTTTTTAATTATTAAAACTCCATAACCATTTGAATCCACCTAACTGAGATTTTCAAGGTGACCATAGCTTGCTTCAAGCTGACAATCTCCGTGGGATCGACCCTTACTCACGTAAGGTTTATTACTTGGACGACCCAGTGCACTTGCTGGTTAGTTGTGCAAAGTTGTGAAAAAGAATTGAGATTACAATTGTGCGTACTAAGTTGTTGGCGCCATTGTGTATCACAATTTCGTGCACCAAGTTTTTTGCGTCGTTGTCGGGGATTGTTCAAATTTGGACAACTGACGGTTCATCTTGTTGCTCAGATTAGGTAATTTTATTTTATTTTTCAGCTTTTTATTTCTTATTTTCGAAAAAAATACAAAAAAAATTTTCTTCTTTTTCGTTTTTTTCCAAAATAATTTTCGAAAAATACAAAAAAAAGTTCATAAAATCATAAAAACTCAAAAATATTTCATGGTTCTTATTTGAATCTATGGCCAAATTTTAAGTTTGGTGTCAATTGCATGATTTTAATTGTCTTGCAATTTTTGAAACACATGCATTGTGTTCTTGATGATCTTGAAGTCGTTCTTGATGAATTGCCTTGTTTGATCTTCATGATTTATTGATTTGCACTGCATGATGTTCTACATATGCATTCTTGCATTCATATGGCCCAAACATGAGAAAGTTCTAAGTTTGGTGTCCTCCATGTTTTCTTTCATTAAGAAAAATGAGTTCTTGATGTTCATCTTGATCTTCAAGATTGTTCTTGGTGTTCATCTTGACATTCATAATGTTCTTGCATATATATTGTGTTTTGATCCAAGAATTGTATGTTTTGACTCATTTTGTTGTTTTTCAAAATTGAAAACATATCTTCTTGAATAAAGGATTTAGCAAAATGAAGATCCAAGAACATAAAGCAGAGGAATTACAGAGAAAAAGCTGGGCGTTCAAAACGCCCAGTGAAGAAGGAAAACTGGTGTTTAAACGCCCAAACCATGCAGCAATTGGGCGTTAAACGCCCAAAACATGCAGCTCCTGGGCGTTTAACGCCAGGATGACACAAGGAGAGGAATTTTGTTTTCAAATCAAATATTTTCAATCATATCTTTTTTAAAATCATATCTTTTCAAACATATTTTTTCAAAAATCAAATATTTTCCTCATATTTTCAAAAATCTTGATTCAAAAATTTTAAGTTTGTTACTTTCTTGTTAAGAAAGGTTCAATCTTTAAATTCTAGAATCATATCTTTTAGTTTCTTGTCAGTCAGGTGATCAATTTTAAGTTTAAAAATCAAATCTTTTTAATTTCCTTGTCAAATCTTTTTCAAAATGAATTTCAATCATATCTTTTCAAATATATCTTTTTCAAATCATATCTTTTTCAAAATCAATTTCAAAATCTTTTCTAACTTCTTATCTTTTCAAAATTGATTTTCAAATCTTTTTCAACTAACTAATTAACTTTTTGTTTGTTTTACTATTTCTTATCTTTTTCAAAACCACAACCAATTTTTCAAAAAAATTTATTTTAAATTTTATTCTTCTTATTTTTGAAAATTCTCCCCCCTCTCTTATCTTTTTCTATTTAAACACTAACATTCCTCCTCCATTGTCAGTTCGAATTCCATCTCTCTTTATGTGTTCGAATTCTTCCTTACCTACTTCATCCTTCCATTCTTGTTTTCCTCTGACACCTCAAGGAATCTCTATACTATGACATAGAGGATTCCATATTTTCTTTGTTTTTTTCTCTTTCATATGAGCAGGAACAAAGATAAAGGCATACTTGTTGAAGCTGATCCTGAACCTGAAAGGACTCTGAAGAGGAAGCTAAGAGCAGCTAAAGCACAAAACTTTGAAGAGGACCTCACTAAAATTTTCAAAAAGGAAGCAGCAAAAGAAACAATTATGGCCGAACTAAACAACAATGCAAGGAAGATGCTTGGTGATTTTACTACACCAACTTCCAACTTCTATGGAAGAAGCATCTCAATCCCTGCCATAGGAGCAAACAATTTTGAGTTAAAGCCTAAATTAGTTTCTCTACTGCAACAGAACTGCAAGTTTCATGGACTTTTATCAGAAGACCCTTATTAGTTTTTAACTGAGTTCTTGCAGATCTGTGATACTGTTAAGACCAATGGAGTTGATCCTGAGGTCTACAAGCTTATGCTTTTCCCTTTTGCTGTAAGGGACAGAGCTAGAACATGGTTGGACTCACAACCTAGAGATAGCCTGGACTCTTGGGATAAGCTGGTCACGACTTTCTTAGCCAAGTTCTTTTTCCCTCAAAAATTGAGCAAGCTTAGAGTGGATGTTCAGACCTTCAGACAAAAAGATGGTGAGTCCCTCTATGAAGTTTGGAAAAGATACAAGCAACTGACCAAAAAATGTCCTTCTGACATGCTTTCATAATGGACCACATTAAATATATTCTACGATGGTCTGTCTGAATTTTCCAAGATGTCACTGGACCACTCTGCAGGTGGATCCATTCACCTAAAGAAAATGCCTGCAGAAGCTCAGGATCTTATTGAAATAGTTGCAAATAACCAGTTCATGTATACCTCTGAGAGGAATCCTGCGAGTAATGGGATGCCTCAAAAGAGAGGAGTTCTTGAAATTGATGCTCTGAATGCTATACTGGCTCAGAACAAAATATTGACCCAACAAGTCAATATGATCTCTCAGAGTCTGAATGGATTGCAAAATGCATCCAACAGTACTAAAGAAGCATCTTCTGAAGAAGAAGCTTATGATCCTGAGAACCCTGCAATGGCAGAGGTGAATTATATGGGTGAAGCCTTTGGAAACACCTATAATCCTTCATGGAAAAATCATCCAAATTTTTCATGGAAGGATCAACAAAAGCAAGGCTTCAATAATAACAATGGTGGAAGAAACAGTTTTAGCAATAGCAAACCTTTCCCATCATCATCTCAGCAACAGACAGAGCATTTTGAGCAGAATCCTTCTAGCTTAGCAAATATAGTCTCTGATCTATCTAAGGCCACTCTTAGTTTCATGACTGAAACAAGATCCTCCATTAGAAATTTGGAGGCACAAGTGGGCCAGCTGAGTAAAAGGGTCACTGAAATTCCTCCTAGCACTCTCCCAAGCAATACAGAAGAGAATCCTAAAGGAGAGTGCAAGGCCATTGATATAATCAACATGGCCAAAACCTTAAAGGAGGAGGAGGACATGAATCTCAATGAGGAAGACCTCAGAGGACGTCTAATGGTCAGTACAGAATCCCTTAATGAGGAACCAAAGGAATCTGAGACTCATACAGAGACCATAGAGATTCCCTTGGACCTCCTTTTACCATTCATGAGCTCTGATAACTATTTATCTTCTGAAGAGGATGAAGATATTTTTGAAGGGCAAGTTGCCCAATATTTAGGAGCAATCATGAAGCTGAATGCCAAGCTGTTTGGTAATGAGACTTGGGAGGAAGAGCCACCCTTGCTCACTAATGAATTGAATACATTGGTTCAGCAAAATTTACCTCAAAAGAAACAGGATCCTGGTAAATTCTTAATACCCTGTACCATAGGCACCATGACCTTTGAAAAAGCTCTGTGTGACCTGGGGTCAAGGATAAACATGATGCCACTCTCTGTAATGGAGAAACTAGGAATCTATAAGGTACAGGCTGCCAAATTCTCATTAGAGATGGCAGATAAATCTATGAAAAAGGCTTATGGACTAGTAGAGGATGTGCTAGTAAAGGTTGAAGGCCTTTACTTCCCTGCTGATTTCATAATCCTAGACACTATGAGGGATGAGGATGAATCCATCATCCTTGGAAGACCCTTCCTAGCCACAGCAAGAGCTGTAATTGATGTTGACAGAGGAAAGTTGATCCTTCATGTGAATGAAGAATGCCTTGTAGTAAAGACTCAAGGTTCTCCATCTGTAACCAGGGAGAGTAAGCATGAAGAGCTTCTCCCTATACAGAGTCAAACAGAGCCTCCACATTCAAACTCTAAGTTTGGTGTTGGGAGGCCACAACCAAACTCTAAGTTTGATGTTGAGAGATCTCAACCATACTCTGATCATCTGTGAGGCTCCATGAGAGCTCACTGTCAAGCTATTGACATTAAAGAAGAGCTTATTGGGAGGCAACCCAATTTTATTTTAATTTTATCTATATTATTTTGTTTTCTTTTAGGTTGATGATCATGTGAAGTCACAAAGACAATTACAAAAATAAAGAAAAAATAAAAAAAAGCATTGAAAATAGCACACCCTAGAGGAAGGACTTACTGGCGTTAAGGATAGCAAAATGGGCATTTAAACGCCCAATCTGGCACCTTTCTGGGCGTTTAAATGCAAGAATAGGGCACCAGACTGGCATTTAAACGCCAAAATAGGGCAACAAACTGGCGTTCAGACGCCAGAACAGGAAGGAAAGCTGGCGTTTAAAAGCCATAACAGGGTAGCAGACTCGCATTTAAATGCCAGAATTGCACTCTAAGGCGTTTGGAACGCCCAATTGGAGTAGAGATGAGAATTCCTTGACCCCTCAAGATCTGTGGAACCCATAGGATCCCCACCAACCTCAATTCACTATCCCTCCCCTTCACACCCTTCTACAACACTCTTCCCCAAATACCCTTCACCAACTACCCGCCTATTCCCCCCCTCTTGGTCAAACCATTATCTCCCTCCATCTCCTCCATTTTTCTTCTTTTCCCCTTCTTTCTTTCTTCTTTTGCTCGAGGACAAGCAAACCTTTTAAGTTTGGTAGGGTAAAAGCATTACTTTTTGTTTTTCCATAACCATTTATGGCACCTAATCCCGGAGAAACCTCTAGAAAGAGGAAAGGGAAGGCAAAAGCTTCCACCTCCGAGTCATGAGAGATGGAGAGATTCATCTCAAGGGTCCATAGCTCAGTAATAGAGCATTTGACTGCACGACAAGAGAGCCCACTCATGGACCTTAATAAGAGCATAAGGAATTCCCTCATCAAGAAATCCCTGAGATGCCTCAAGGGATATATTTTCCTCCACACAACTATTGGGAGCAACTAAGGATAGGAGCACCAAAAGCACTAAGGATGGAGCAACAAAGGCAAGGAAGAGACATTAAGGAGCTCAAGTACTCCATAGGATTTTCAAGAGGAAGATGCCACCCTCACTAAGGTGGACTCATTCCTTAATCTCCTTGATTATTTATTTTTTTGTTTTTGATTTTGAGCTTCATGTTTAACTATGTTTTGTGTCTTCATTACATGATCATTAGTGTCTAGTGTCTATGTCTTAAAGATATGAATAATTCCATGAATCCTTCACCTCTCTTAAATGAAAAATGTGCTTAATTACAAAAGAATAAGAAGTACTTGGATTTCAAATTTTATCTTGAAACTAGTTTAATTATTTTGATGTGGTGGCAATACTTTTTGTTCTCTGAATGAATGCTTGAACAGTGCATATTTTTTATCTTTTTGTTTATGAATGTTAAAGTTTTTGGCTCTTGAAAGAATGATGAACAAAGAGAAATGTTACTGATAATCTGAAAAATCATGAAATTGATTCTTGAAGCAAAAAAAAAGTAGTGAAAAAAATGGCAAAAAAAGAAAAAAAAGAGAAAGAAAAAGAAAAAGCAAACAGAAAAAGCCAATAGCCCCTTAAACCAAAAGGCAAGGGTAAAAATGATCCAAGGCTTTGAGCATCAATGGATAGGAGGGCCTAAAGGAATAAAATTCAGGCCTAAGCGGCTAAATCAAGCTGTCCCAAACCATGTGCTTGTGGCATGCAGGTCCAAGCGAAAAGCTTGAGACTGAGTGGTTAAAGTCATAAAGTAGCTGTGTTCAAGAATCAACGTACTGAACTAGGAAAATCAATAACACTATCTAAAATTCTAAGTTCCTATAGATGCCAATCATTCTAAATTTCAAAGGAAAAAGTGAGATGCCAAAACTGTTCAGAAGAAAAAAGCTACAAACCCCGCTCATCTAATTAGAACTAAGTTTCATTGATACTGTGGGATTCATTGTATATTCTCTTCTTTTTATCCTATTTTGTTTTCAGTTGCTTGGGGACAAGCAACAATTTAAGTTTGGTGTTGTGATGAGCGGATAATTTATACGCTTTTTGGCATTGTTTTTAAGTAGTTTTTAGTATGATCTAGCTACTTTTAGGGATGTTTTTATTATTTTTTATGCAAAATTCACATTTCCGGAATTTACTATGAGTTTGTGTATTTTTCTGTAATTTCAGGTATTTTTTGGCTGAAATTGAGGGACCTGAGCAAAAATCTGATTTAGAGGCTGACAAAGGACTGCAGATGTTGTTGGATACTGACCTCCCTGCACTCGAAGTAGATTTTCTGGGGCTACAGAACTCTAAATGGCGTGCTCTTAATTGTGTTGGAAAGTAGACATCTAAGGCTTTCCAGAAATATATAATAGTCCACACTTTGCACGAGTTTTGATGACGTAAAATGGCGTCAAAATGCCAGCTCTCTGCCCTTTTCTGGCGTCAAAACACCAAAACTGGCATAAAAGTTGGAGATAAACACCCAAAATGGCACCAAAGCTGGTGTTTAACTCCAAGGAAGACCTCTACACGTGTAAAACTCAATGCTCAGCCCAAGCACACACCAAGTGGGCCCGGAAGTGAATTTCTGGATCATTTACCTATTTCTGTAAACCCTAATAGCTAGTTTCATTATAAATAGGACCTTTTACAATTGTATTTTCATCTTCGGATCATAGAGACATTCTGGATGATATATTTTCATATTTGGGGAGGCTGGCCATTCGGCCATGCCTGGACCTCCAGACCACTTATGTATTTTCAACGGTGGAGTTTCTACACACCATAGATTAAGGGTGTGGAGCTCTGCTGTTCCTCGAGTATTAATGCAATTACTACTGTTTTCTATTCAATTCATGCTTATTCTTATTCTAAGATATTCGCTTGCACTTCAACATGATGAATGTGATGATCCGTGACACTCATCACTATTCTCAACATATGAATGCGTGCCTGACAACCACTTCCGTTTTACCTTAGATCGAGTGTATATCTCTTAGCCTCCATTCCGAAAGATCGGAGTCTTCGTGGTATAAGCTAGAATTATTGGCGGTCATTCCTGAGATCCAAAAAGTCTAAACCTTGTCTGTGGTGTTCTGAGTAAGATCTGGGAAGGGATGACTGCGACGAGCTTCAAACTCGTGAGTGTTGGGCGTAGTGACAGACACAAAAGGATCACTGGATTATATTCCAACATGATCGAGAACCGACAGATGATTAGCCGTGCGGTGACAGCGCATTTGGACCATTTTCACTAAGAGGATGGGAAGTAGCCATTAACAACAATGATGCCCAACATACAGCTTATCATGGAAAGGAGTATGAAGGATTGGATGAAGGCAGTAGGAAAGCAGAGATTCAACAGGAACAAAGCATCTCTATGCACTTATCTAAAATTCTCACCAATGAATTACATAAGTATCTCTATCTTTACTCTATGTTTTATTTATCTTTTTAATTATTAAAACTCCATAACCATTTGAATCCGCCTGACTGAGATTTACAAGGTGACCATAGCTTGCTTCAAGCCGACAATCTCTGTGGGATCGACCCTTACTCACGTAAGGTTTATTACTTGGACGACCCAGTGCACTTGCTGGTTAGTTGTGTGAAGTTGTGAAAAAGAGTTGAGATTACAATTGTGCGTACCAAGTTGTTGGTGCCACTGTGTATCACAATTTCGTGCACCACCCAACCGCTTCTGTGAGCTCATGTTCCCTGTCATGGTTGAGAGGAGCTATCATCCCGAACACCTACTCGCCCCACCGGACCACATTGCTCATTATGTGATGCCTCGCATTGAGTGGCGAGGATGGGGGTTTCTTATGCGAAGACCACAAGAGGCCAATCTCTCTTGGGTGGTAGAGTTTTACACCAACTACCACCTTCCTTCTATTAATTCCGTATATTTGCGCCGGAAGCAAGTTCCAGTTTTGGAAGAGGCTATTCGGCAAGTGCTTAATGTTTTACCCGTACCGGAGGAAATGGATGGTTACCAAAAGGTCTTGCACCAGCGTGATGACTTTGAGTTTGTTTTTGATTGGGATGCTATCTGCCGGGTTATTGCCATACCAGAGACATTTTAGACCCGGGAAAGCCGGAGATCCCAGCCCAAGAGCATTGTTGCGCGTTATCTCACTGTAGAGGCTAGAGCATGGGCCCAAATCTTATCCCACTATGTGCTGCCTAGCACCCATAAGTCATCCATCACGACGGACCTCACCCTCCTTGTTTGGTGCGTACTCACGGAAAGGCCGGTCAACATCCCTCTCCTCATCCGACAAGTGATAGGTCAAGTCCATGCCAAGGGTAATCTACCATTTCCTGCGTTGGTATGCGACTTAGTTGCTACTGCTGGTGTTCTTTGCGAGGCTACGAACATGAGAGCTACGATTCCGGCGGAGGGCGCTTTCATCCCAAGCGGGAAATATCTTCATCCCCCCATGGACACCCCGAGCCTTGACATAGCCCCTTCTTCCACTTCACCCGCACCACCTAAGTCAACCCAGCAATTGCTTGTAGAGCTCCATGAGAAGGTAGATCGGTATGAGAGGCGCAACAAGCGCCGATTTGCTTACTACAAGAAGTTTTGGGATTATGTCAACCCAACTGCAGATGCCCCAGAAATTTTCACATCCGCTTCGGATTACATTGAAGCAAGTACTCAGGACACGGATGATGGAGGTGGCGACCTCAATTCCACTTTGTGTATCACCCAAGGCACGGAGCATTGTGCGAATTTTTAAGTATGGGGAGGTTGGTTACCGACTTCCGTAGGTAACATCTCTTCTCCTTTCAACTCCTATGACTTGATTTTTCTTTCGTTAGTTAGAATATATTGCATGGTTAGTTTTTTTTTGTATTTGAACACTTTTTGCATGTTAGGACTACTTGGTTAGTTAGGGTGGTAATCTCTTTTCCAAGAAATCATCTATAGGCCATCCTACCAATTTTGAAAATTTTTTGTGTTAATCTTTCTTGAAGAATGTATTTTGGAACATGGTTTTGAGATAAGAACACAAGCTTTTGAGTTTTGAGCCAATGGTGTGGTTACATCTTATAACCACTTTATTTCCTTCTTGTGTGCATTATTCTCTTTCTATGAGTGTAATCTTTGATTTGTTTGATTCTTTATGTCTACTATTTCTTGTATGAATGCATGTAGATGATTGAGGCCATCATTTCGTTTAGCTCATCCTACCTTTCATCAACCATTGTTAGCCAATTTTGAGCTTATTGTAATCTCCTTTGTTCTCAATATTAGCACATTACAAGCCTTGAAGCGAAAAATAATAAATATCCTTTATTTGGATCTTTGATTAGCTTAGGCTAGTGAGACTGTGCATCATTCAAGTGTGGGGAAACATGTGACATTGGTTGGGAAAGAGTGTGTGTGTGTTGTATTTTATTGAAAATATTAGAAATTGGGTACATACTCATATGTTAATTAAATGTAAAACCATATGCATTGATGCTTGTGTATATGCTATATTGCAAAGAGAAAAAAAATAGAAAGAGAAAGAGAAAATAAAAAGAAAAAATATGTATATATCAAAAAAAAAGAGAAAAGCAATAAAAAGGGGACAAAATGCCCCAAAGTGAAGTTCAATAAAACAATAATCAATGCATATGTGTTGTGATAAAAAGAAAGAATGTATGAGTATGTGAAAGAGTGAAGAATGGGTAGTTAGGCTTGTCTTAGATTGTTAGAGGTTGTTGTATAGGGTAGGTGGGAAGCTTATGTTGATCAAAGATTCAAATCTTGAGCTCACTTATCCATATATATAATCCTACCTTGACCCTAGCCCCATTACAACCTAAGAAAAGACCTCATGATATGTGTATGCATGCATTGAATAAGTGTTGATTGTTAGATGAAAAACAAATCCTAGAAAGCATGATTAGAGGAGGATTGACTGAATCAACCCCAAACACTTGAGCGACTAGAGTGCAAACACTTCTGGTGAGGGTTTGATGCTCAACTCCTTGTTCACGGCTTTCACAAGCTTTCTTCATGAAAGTTATATACACTTCACTTTGATGATCATATTGGTAGGCTCATGAATTATTGTCACTTTGGCCCTATGTGCTCATTTGTGTATTCTTGGAAATTGATCCACCTTTCATCAAGTAAGTAGATACATTTGCATTAGTTTCATGCATCCAGGTAGATTGCACATCAATAAACTTCTTCTCCTATTTCTTTGGTTTTTAACCTTTAGCATGAGGACATGCTTGGTTTAAGTGTGGTGAGATTTGATGCGCTACTATTTTGTGGTATATTTTGTGCGTAATCTAGAAGATTTTATCAACTTCCTTCACGCTTATCCACATAAAATACATGGTTTTGTGTTTCTGGTGGACGAAATTGTGATTCCTTTGTTATTGTATTTTGTAAAATTCATTGCTTTTTCAACTATGTGTCGACACAACTCCGTTTAACTTAACCAGCAAGTGTACTGGGTCATCCAAGTAATACCTTACGTGAGTAAGGGTCGATCCCACAGAGATTGTTGGTATGAAGCAAGCTATGGTCACCTTGTAAATCTCAGTTAAGTGGATTCATAGGGTCAAATGTAATTGGATTAGATAATTAAAAGATAAATAAAATAAAAAAGGATAGAAATACTTATGTAGATCAATAGTGGGAATTTCAGATAGGCGTGTGGAGATGCTAGAATCCTCTCGAATCTCTACTTTCCTATTGCTTTCATCCAATCCTTCTTACTCCTTTCCATGGCAAGCTGTATGTAGGGCATCACCATCATCAATGGCTACTTTTAATCCTCTCGGGAAAATGGTCCTATGCGCTGTCACTGCACGGCTAATCGTCAGGAGGCATCACCCTTGACAATGGCTACATCCCATCCTCTCAGTGAAAATGGTCCAAATGCTCTGTCACAGCACGGCTAATCAGCTGTTGGTTCTCGATCATGTTGGAATAGGATCCATTGATCCTTTTGCGTTTGTCATCACGCCCAGCAATCGCGAGTTTGAAGCTCGTCACAGTCATTCAATACCGGAATCCTACTCGGAATACCACGGACAAGGTTAGACTTTCCGGATTCCCGGGATCCTACTCAGAATACCACAGACAAGGTTAGACTTTCCGGATCCCCATGAATGCCGCCATCTATCTAGCTTATACCACGAAGATTCTGTTGGGGAATCTAAGAGATATGCGCCCGGCCTAGAGTAGAACGGAAGTGGTTGTCAGTCACGCACGTTCATAGGTGAGAATGATGACGAGTGTCACGGATCATCACATTCATCAAAGTGTTGTGCAACGTATATCTTGGAATAAGAATAAGAGAGAATTGAATAGAAAGTAATAGTAATTGTATTGAAACTTGAGGTACAGCAGAGCTCCACACCCTTAATCTATAGTGTGCAAAAACTCCACCGTTGAAAATACATAAGTGAAAGGTTCAGGCATGGCCGAGTGGCCAGCCCCCTAAAATGTGATCAATAGCCTCCTAAGATGAAGAATAAAACAAAACTGAGACCAAAGATGTCTAATACAATAGTAAATTATCCTATTTATACTAGACTAGCTACTAGGGTTTACATGAGTAAGTAATTGATGCATAAATCCACTTCCGGGGCCACTTGGTGTATGTTTGGGCTGAGCTTGATCTATCCACGAGCTGAGGCTTCTCTTGGAGTTGAATGCCAAGTTATAACGTGTTTTGGGCGTTCAACTCCGAGTTGTGACGTGTTTCTGGCGTTTAACTCCAGACAGCAGCATGTACTTGGCGTTGAGCGCTACTTTACGTCGTCAATTCTCGAATAAAGTATGGACTATTATATATTGCTGGAAAGCTCTTGATGTCTACTTTCCAACGCCATTGAGAGCGCGCAAGTTGGAGTTCTGTAGCTCCAGAAAATCCATTTTGAGTGCAGGGATGTCAGATTCCAACAGCATCAGCAGTCCTTTGTCAGCCTCCTATCAGAGTTTTGCTCAAGTCCCTCAATTTCAGCCAGAAATTACCTGAAATCACAGAAAAACACACAAACTCATAGTAAAGTCCAGAAATGTGAATTTAACATAAAAACTAATGAAAACGTCCCTGAAAGTAGCTTAAACTTACTAAAAACTACCTAAAAACAATGCCAAAAAGCGTATAAATTATCCGCTCATCACAACACCAAACTTAAATTGTTGCTTGTCCCCAAGCAACTGAAAATCAATTAGGATAAAAAGAAGAGAATATACTATAAATTCCAGAATATCAATGAATATTAATTATAATTAGATGAGCGGGACTTGTAGCTTTTTGCTTCTGAACAGTTTTGGCATCTCACTTTCTCTTTTGAAGTTTAGAATGATTGGCTTCTCTAGGAACTTAGAATTTCGGATAGTGTTATTGACTTTCCTAGTTAAGCATGTTGATTCTTGAACACAGCTACTTTTATGAGTCTTGGCTGTGGCCCTAAGCATTTTGTTTTCCAGTATTACCACCGGATACATAAATGCCACAGACATATGACTGGGTGAACCTTTTCAGATTGTGACTCAGCTTTGCTAGAGTCCCCAGTTAGAGGTGTCCAGAGCTCTTAAGCACACTCTTTTGCTTTGGATCACGACTTTAACCACTCAGTCTCAAGCTTTTCACTTGGACCTGCATGCCACAAGCACATGGTTAGGGACAGCTTGATTTAGCCGCTTAGGCCTGGATTTTATTTCCTTGGGCCCTCCTATCCATTGATGCTCAAAGCCTTGGATCCTTTTTACCCTTGCCTTTTGGTTTTAAGGGCTATTGGCTTTTTCTGCTTGCTTTTTCTTTTTCTTTCTATTTTTTTCGCAACCTTTTTTTTCGCCACTTTTTTTTCGCAAGCTTTTGCTTTTTCACTGCTTTTTCTTGCTTCAAGAATCAATTTTATGATTTTTCAGATCATCAATAACATTTTTCTTTGTTCATCATTCTTTCAAGAGCCAACAGTTTTAACATTCATAAACAATAAGATCAAAAATATGCACTGTTTAAGCATTCATTCAGAAAACAAAAAGTATTGTCACCACATCAATATAATTAAACTAAATTCAAGGATAAATTCGAAATTCATGTACTTCTTGTTCTTTTGAATTAAAACATTTTTCATTTAAGAGAGGTGAAGGATTAATGAAATTTATTCATAGCCTTAAGACATAGTTACTAACTACTAATGATCATGAAGTAGAGACACAAAACATAGATAAACACAACACAAAAACCGAAAAGCAGAAAGAAATAAGAACAAGAAATGAATCCACCTTAGTGGCATCTTCTTTTTGAAGGACCAACAATGTCCTTAAGCTCTTCTATGTCCCTTCCTTGCCTTTGTTGCTCCTCCCTCATTGCTTTTTGATCTTCTCTTATTTCATGGAGAATGATGGAGTGGTCATGATGTTCCACCCTTAATTGTTCCACATTGTGGCTCAAATCTTCTAAGGAAGTGTTGAGTTGTTCCCAATAGTTGTTGGGAGGAAAGTGCATCCCTTGAGGCATCTCATGGATTTCTTGATGATGAGCTTCCGCATGCATCTCTTGAGATCTGTGGAGGGTCTCTCTTGCTTGCTCCATCCTCTTCTTGGTGATGGGCTTATCCTCTTCAATGGAGGTGTCTCCTTCTATGATAACTCCAGCTGAGTAACATAGATGGCAAATAAGGTGAGGAAAAGCTAGCCTTGCCATGGTGGAGGGCTTGTCGGCTATTTTGTAGATTTCATTGGAGATGACCTCATGAACTTCTACTTCCTCTCCAATCATGATGCTATGAATCATGATGGCCCGATCTACAGTAACTTCAGATCGGTTGCTGGTGGGAATGATGGAGCGTTGAATGAACTCCAACCATCCTCTAGCCACAGGCTTGAGGTCCAGTCTTCTAGGTTGAACTGGCTTGCCTTTGGAGTCTCTCTTCCATTGAGCTCCTTCCACACATATGTCCGTAAGGACTTGGTCCAACCTTTGATTAAAGTTGACCCTTCTAGTGTAGGGGCGTTCATCTCCTTGCATCATGGGCAAGTGGAATGCCAACCTCACATTTTCCGGACTAAAATCTAAGTATTTCCCCCGAACCATTGTGAGATAATTCTTTGGACTCGGGTTCATACTTTGATCATGGTTCCTAGTGATCCATGCATTGGCATAGAACTCTTGAACCATTAAGATTCCGACTTGTTGCATGGGGTTGGTTAGGACTTCCCAACCTCTTCTTCGAATTTCATGTCGGATCTCCGGGTACTCATTTTTCTTGAGCTTGAAAGGGACCTTAGGGATCACCTTCTTCTTTGCCACAACATCATAGAAGTGGTCTTGATGGCTCTTGGAGATGAATCTATCCATCTCCCATGACTCGGAGGTGGAAGCTTTTGTCTTCTCTTTTCCTTTTCTAGAGGATTCTCCGGCCTTAGGTGCCATTGATGGTAGTGGAAAACAAAAAAGATTGTGCTTTGACCACACCAAACTTAAAATATTGCTCGCCCTCGAGCAAAAGAAGAAAGAAGAGAAGAAGAAGAAGAAATTGGAGGAGAGTGAGGGGAGATGGATTCGGCCAAGGTATAGTAGAGGGGGTAGTGTTGTGTGAAAATGAAGTAGAATGGAAGGGTATATATAGGGAGAGGGGAGAGGGTAGGTTCGGCCATTTAGGGTGGGATTGGGTGGGAAAATGGTTTTGAATTTTGAAGGTAGGTGGGGTTTATGGGGAAGAATGGGTGAATGTGAGTGGTGAATAGGTGATTGGGAAGAGAGATTGAGGTAATTGGTGAAGGATTTTTGGGAAGCGTGACATGGGGAAGAGTAAAATAGGATTAGGAGGTAAGGTGGGAATATAGTAGGTGGTGATCCTGTGGGGTCCACAGATCCTGAGGTGTCAAGAAATTCCATCCCTGCACCAAATAGGCATGTAAAATGCCTTTGCACACCATTCTGGTGTTTAAATGCCGAGTGGTGCACATTCTGGGCGTTCAACGCCCACATGTAACATGTTTCTGGCGTTAAACGCCAGTTTCATGCTTGTTACTGGCGCTCAGCGCCAGCTTTTCCTGTAGGCACATTCCTGGCGTTCAGCGCCAGAATGTTGCTTGTTTCTGGCGTTCAGCGCCAATTTCATGCTCTGTTCTGGCGTTGAACGCCAGCCAGATGCTCCTTACTGGCGTTGAACGCCAGTCTGTGCTTCCTCCAGGGTGTGATTTTTTTCTTCTGCTGTTTTTGATTCTGTTTTTAATTTATATATTTTTTTCGTGACTCCACATGATCATGTACCTAATAAAACACAAAATAACAATAAAATAAAATAAGATAAATAAAATTGGGTTGCCTCCCAACAAGTGCTTCTTTAATGTCAATAGCTTGACAGTGGCTCTCATGGAGCCACAAAGGTGATCAGGTCAATGTTGTATAGTCCCAACACCAAACTTAGAGTTTGGATATGGGGTCTTAACACCAAACTTAGAGTTTGGTTATGGCCTCACAACACCAAACTTAGAGTTTGACTGTGGGGGCTCTTCTTGACTCTGAACTGAGAGAAGCTCTTCATGCTTACTCTCTTTTGTCACAGAGGGATGGCCATGTGCCTTAAACACAAGGTAGTCTTCATTCAATTAAAGAACTATTTCACCTCTGTTGACATCTATCACAGCTCCTGCTGTGGCTAGAAAAGGTCTTCCAAGGAAAATGCATTCATCCTCTTCCTTCCTAGTGTCTAAGATTATGAAATCAGCAGGGATGTAAAGGCCTTCAACCTTTACTAACACGTCCTCCACTATTCCATAAGCTTGTCTCAATGACTTATCTGCCAATTGTAATGAGAACAAGGCAGGTTGTACCTCAATGATCCCCAACTTCTCCATTACAGAGAGTGGCATAAGATTTATCCCTAACCCCAGATCACATAGAGCCTTTTCAAAGGTCATGGTGCCTATGGTACAAGGTATTAAGAACTTGCCAGGATCTTGTCTCTTTTGAGGTAAAATTTTCTGAATCCAAGTATCTAGTTCACTAATGAGCAAGGGAGCTTCACTTTCCCAAGTCTCATTACCAAACAACTTGGCATTCAGCTTCATGATAGCTCCTAAGTATTGAGCAACTTGCTCTCCAGTCACATCTTCATCCTCTTCAGAGGAAGAATAGTCTTCAGAGCTCATGAATGGCAGAAGGAGATTTAATGGAATCTCTATGGTCTCTATATGAGCCTCAAATTCTTTTGGATCCTTAATAGGAAACTCCTTCTTGCTTGAGAGACGTCCCAGGGTCTTTCTCACTAGGATTTTCGTCCTCCTCCTCCCTTGTGCATTCGGCCACATTGATCACATCAATGGCCTTGCACTCTCCTTTTGGATTCTCTTCTGTATTGCTTGGGAGAATACTGGGAGGAGTTTCAATGACTTTCTTACTCAGCTGGTCTACTTGCGCCTCCAGATTTCTAATGGAGGACCTTGTTTCACTCATGAAACTGAAGGTGGCCTTTGACAGATCAGAGACTAGATTGGCTAAATTAGAAGTGTTTTGTTCAGAATTCTCTGTCTGTTGCTGAGAAGATGATGGAAAAGGCTTGCTATTGCTCTACCTATTACGTCTACCATTGTTAAAGCCTTGTTGAGGCTTTTGTTGATCTTCCATGAGAAATTTGGATGATTTCTCCATGATGAATTATAGGTGTTTCCATAAGGTTCACCCATGTAATTGACCTCTGCCATTGCAGGGTTCTCAGGATCATAAGCTTCTTCAGAAGCTGCCTCTTTAGTACTGTTGGATGCATTTTGCCATCCATTCAGGCTTTGAAAAATCATGTTGACTTGCTGAGTCAACACTTTGTTCTGAGCCAATATGGCATTCAGAGCATCAATTTCAAGAACTCCTTTCTTCTGAGGTATCTCATTATTCACGGAATTCCTCTCAGAAGTGTACATGAATTGGTTGTTTGCAACCATGTCAATGAGTTCTTGAGCCTCTTCAGGCGTTTTCTTTAGGTGAATAGATCCACCTGCAGAATGGTCCAATGACATTTTCGAAAATTCAGATAGACCATAATAGAATATATCTAATATGGTCCATTCTGAAAACATGTCAGATGGACATCTTTTGGTCAGCTGCTTGTATCTTTCCCAAGCTTCATAGAGGGATTCACCATCTTTTTGTTTGAAGGTTTGAACATCCACTCTCAGCTTGCTCAGCTTTTGAGGAGGAAAGAATTTATACAAGAAGGCGGTGACCAGCTTATCCCAGGAGTCCAGGCTATCCTTGGGTTGTGAATCCAACCATATTCTAGCTCTGTCTCTTACAGCAAAAGGGAAAAGCATGAGTCTGTAGACTTCAGGATCAACTCTATTCGTCTTTACAGTCTCACAAATCTGCAAGAACTCAGTTAAAAACTGGTAAGGATCTTCAGATGGAAGTCCATAAAACTTGCAGTTTTGTTACATTAAGGCAACTAGCTGAGGTTTCAGCTCAAAATTATTGGCTCCAATGGCAGGAATGGAGATGCTTCTTTCATCAAATTTGGATGTTGGCTTTGTGAAGTCACCAAGCATTCTCCTTGCATTATTATTATTTTCGGTTGCCATCTCCTTCTCTTGTTCTAATGTTTCTGAAAGGTTACCTTTAGATTGTTGTAACTTAGCTTCTCTTAATTTTCTCTTCAGAGTCCTTTCAGGTTCTGGATCAATTTCAACAAGAGTGCCTTTATCCTTGTTCCTGCTCATATGAAAGAGAAGAAAACAAGAAAAGAAAGAGGAATCCTCTATGTCACAGTATAGAGATTCCTTTATGTTAGTAGAAAAAGAAAGGGGAGAAGAATGAAGAAGAGTGGGTTCGGATATTTAGGTGGAGAGAGGTGAAGAGAAGTGTTAGTAATTAAATAATTAAATAGAATAAGAGAGAAGAGATAGAAAATTCGAAAATAATTTTAAAAAAAGGGTTCGTAATTTTTGAAAATTAGAAATAAGATAAGATTAAAATTAAAATTTAAAACAAAAAGAATTTTTGAAAAAGAGATGAGATATTTTCGAAAATTAGAGAGGGAAAAGTAGTTAGGTGGTTTTGAAAAAGATAAGAAACAAACAAAAAGTCAAAGAGTTAGTTGAAAAAGATATTAAAATCAAATTTGAAAAGATAAGAAGATAAGAGGTTAGATAAGATATTTTGAAATCAAATTTTGAAAAAGATAAAATTTTTGAAAAAGATAAGATAAAAGATAGAAAGATTTAATTTTTGAATTTAAAATTACTTACTTCACTAACAAGAAACTTCAAGATAAGATTCTAGAACTTAAAGATTGAACCTTTCTTAACAAGAAAGTAACAAACTTCAAATTTTTGGATCAATCACATTAATTGTTAGTGTAATTTTGAAAATATGATATAAAGATAAGAAAAAGATTTTTGAAAATTTTTGAAAAACAAAGATAAAATTGAAAAGATATGATTTTTGAAAAAAAATTTAAAAAGATAAGATTTTTTTTAAAATTGAAAATTTGACTTGACTTGTGAGAAACAACTAATTTTAAAAATTTTTGACCAAGTCAACCCAAAATTTTGAAAATTTGGAGGGAAATAAGAAAAAGATATTTTTTTGATTTTTGAAATTTTAAAGATGAGAGAGAAAAACATAAAAATGACCCAAAACATGAAAATTTTGGATCAAACACATAATGCATGCAAGAACACTATGAATGTCAAGATGAACACCAAGAACACTTTGAAGATCATGATGAACATCAAGAACATAATTTTGAAAAATTTTTGATGCAAAGAAAACATGCAAGACACCAAACTTAGAAATTTTTAATGCTTGGAAAATATGAATGCAAAAATGCATATGAAAAACAACAAAAGACACAAAACAAGAAATCATCAAGATCAAACAAGAAGACTTACCAAGAACAACTTGAAGATCATGAAGAACACCATGAATGCATGAATTTTTCGAAGAAAATTCAAGAAAAATTTTTAAAGCATGCAATTGACACCAAACTTAAAAATTGACTCAAGACTCAAACAAGAAACACCAAATATTTTTTATTTTTAAGATTTTATGATTTTTTTGGATTTTTATTAATTTTTTTTTCGAAAAAATTTTTGGAAAAACGAAAAAGAAAAGAAAATTTTGAAAAAGATTTTTGAAAATTTTTGAAAAGAAAATTATCTAATCTGAGCAACAAGATGAACCGTCAGTTGTTCAAACTCAACAATCCCCGGCAACGGTACCAAAAACTTGGTGGACGAAATTGTGATTCCTTTGTTATTGTATTTTGTAAAATTCATTGCCTTTTCAACTATGTGTGGACACAACTCCGTTCAACTTAACCAGCAAGTGTACTGGGTCATCCAAGTAATACCTTACGTGAGTAAGGGTCGATCCCACAGAGATTGTTGGTATGAAGCAAGCTATGGTCACCTTGTAAATCTCAGTTAAGTGGATTCATAGGGTCAAATGTAATTGGATTAGATAATTAAAAGATAAATAAAATAAAAAAGGATAGAAATACTTATGTAGATCAATAGTGGGAATTTCAGATAGGCGTGTGGAGATGCTAGAATCCTCTCGAATCTCTACTTTCCTATTGCTTTTATCCAATCCTTCTTACTCTTTTCCATGGCAAGCTGTACGTAGGGCATCACCATCATCAATGGCTACTTTTAATCCTCTCGGGAAAATGGTCCTATGCGCTGTCACTGCACGGCTAATCGTCTGGAGGCATCACCCTTGACAATGGCTACATCCCATCCTCTCAGTGAAAATGGTCCAAATGCTTTGTCACAGCACGGCTAATCAGCTGTTGGTTCTCGATCATATTGGAATAGGATCCATTGATCCTTTTGCGTTTGTCATCACGCTCAGCAATCGCGAGTTTGAAGCCCGTCACAGTCATTCAATACCGGAATCCTACTCGGAATATCACGGACAAGGTTAGACTTTTCGGATTTCCGGGATCCTACTTGGAATACCACAGACAAGGTTAGACTTTCCGGATCCCCATGAATGCCGCCATCTATCTAGCTTATACCACGAAGATTCTGTTGGGGAATCTAAGAGATATGCGCCCGGCCTAGAGTAGAACGGAAGTGGTTGTCAGTCACGCACGTTCATAGGTGAGAATGATGACGAGTGTCACGGATCATCACATTCATCAAAGTGTTGTGCAACGTATATCATGGAATAAGAATAAAAGAGAATTGAATAGAAAGTAATAGTAATTGTATTGAAACTTGAGGTACAGCAGAGCTCCACACCCTTAATTTTTGGTGTGCAGAAACTCCACCGTTGAAAATACATAAGTGAAAGATTCAGGCATGGCCGAGTGGCCAGCCCCCTAAAACGTGATCAATAGCCTCCTAAGATGAAGAATAAAATAAAACTGAGACCAAAGATGTCTAATACAATAGTAAATTATCCTATTTATACTAGACTAGCTACTAGGATTTACATGAGTAAGTAATTAATGCATAAATCCACTTCCAGGGCCCACTTGGTGTATGTTTGGGCTGAGCTTGATCTATCCACGAGCTGAGGCTTCTCTTGGAGTTGAACGCCAAGTTATAACGTGTTTTGGGCGTTCAACTCCGGGTTGTGACGTGTTCCTGGCGTTTAACTCCAGACAGCAGCATGTACTTGGCGTTGAGCACCACTTTACGTCGTCAATTCCCGAATAAAGTATGGACTATTATATATTGTTGGAAAGCTCTGGATGTCTACTTTCCAACGCCATTGAGAGCGCGCCAGTTGGAGTATTGTATCTCCAGAAAATCCATTTTGAGTGCAGGGAGGTCAGATTCCAACAGCATCAGCAGTCCTTTGTTAGCCTCCTATCAAAGTTTTGCTCAAGTCCCTCAATTTCAGCCAGAAATTACCTGAAATCACAGAAAAACACACAAACTCATAGTAAAGTCCAGAAATGTGAATTTAACATAAAAACTAATGAAAACGTCCCTGAAAGTAGCTTAAACTTACTAAAAACTACCTAAAAACAATGCCAAAAAGCGTATAAATTATCCGCTCATCAGTTTCCTTCCTAGTTTTGCTTAATGGTTGAAAACATGCTTTTTAGGCTCTAAATAAGCTATATTTTGATCTCCTTTATTACTATTCGATGTCGTGATCTGTTTGTTAAGTGATTTCAGAGCTTTTAGGGGCAAGAATGGCCTAGAAGAGGGAAAGAAAGCTTGCTTAAGTGGAAGGAGCATAAAAATGGAGTTTTGATGTATTGGCATCGGCGCACACGCGCAACCTATGCGCACGCATGGGAGCGCGGATTTGGAATTGGCACGCAAAAGTCGACGCTTCCGCATAGCTATGCAGAATTCTCAAACAATGCGCACGCATGCTAGACGCGCACGCGTGGATCGTAAAAGCCCATCGACGCGTACGCGTGGCGCGTGCACGTGACCTCTTTAATGAAAACGTGCCTGACAATTTCAGAGAGGTTTCTAACCCAACTCTGGGTAGAATTCTGGCGAGAAAAGATTAAAAGAACCAAGGGTTGAAGGAGATACACTCTTTTTACATTTTTAGATATTTTGAGAGTTAGTTTTTGGTAGTTACACTTTTAGAGAGAGAAACTCCAACTTTTCTCTAGGTTTTTGGCTTTCTCAAGCTCAATTGTACTTGGATTCTTTGGTGAGATCTGAATTTGATTCAACTCTACATTGCTGTAGTTGTAGATCTTCTTCTTCTACTCTTAATTTAGTGTTTTTGTTATTCTACACTTGTATATCTTGGATCTAGATTTTGTTACTTTGATTTTCATTAATGAATTGAGGAATTTTATGTTAATTGTTCTTAATTGTTGATTGTTGTTAATTGTTTGCAATAGATAGCTTTAATTTAATTTCCTTTCTCAATTTCATGATGTCTTCCATTATTGCTCACCAATTATTTGAGAAAATGTCTATTATAGCTATGGAGTAGAATTTCACTCTTGGCTTAGGGGTTGGATAATTAGAGACACTTGAATTGTCAAAGCTTTTAGTTGATTGATAATTAGAAATTGCTAATTGACTTTAATGACACTAACTCTAGTCTCTCACTAGGATTTGACTAGGACTTGTGGACTCAAGTTGGTTATTTCCACTTGACTTTTCTTCATTATTAGAGGTTAACTAAGTGGAGCAATAACCAATTGATTTCATAATTGATAGAGATAATGATGATACAAATTCCAATTCCCAACCCTAGCCAAGGCTTTTATATTGATTGATTGTCATTTACTCTTGCTTGATTATGAATTCTTGTGTCCTCTAGTTTCATTATTGTTTGTTCATTACTTCTATGCAACCTTGTTTACATTTCTCATATTCAACCTCAAACACGAAGAGACTCCTAGACAATGATGTGCACCTTAGGAAAACTCCTAGGGAGAACGATCCGAGACTAATACTCTCGATTATTGATTTGAATTGTGGACACACACTTTCTTTGTTTGATGCATTATAGCTTGTTGGTTTAGACTATACTCACGACACAATTCTATTGAAAAATTCTATACCGACAAAATATAGCTCATCAGGCGGCCCGTGGTAGCGGTGTGGAGGGGCACAACAATGGAAGGAGAAGCAGAGTGATGGGTGTGGCGATGTGAAGAGAGAAAGAGAGAAGGAGATAAGAAAGAGAGGAGAGGCAATGGTTATAGCAGTAGTGTGGAGGCAGGACACAGCCATGGAAGAGAGAGGATGGAGGAAGGGACGTAGAGGTTGGAAGGATTTTGGGGTTAGAAACATAGAATAGAGAAGATAATAAGAGAGAAAAAGGGGAATTGGTGTTAGATTAATTAGGGACATAGTTGGAATTTCAAAAAAAAAGGGATAAAAATGTAAAATTGTGTCTTATAAGTTGTGTCTCAATGTCTCAACTCAATGGAGAGACACTAAAAATATGTATTTTGTGTATATTTGTGTACCATCGTATCCATGTATTTAGTATCCAAAGACACCAACCAAACGCATGCTAATTTCAACTTTAGATTCAGTAATTCATATATGAATGCCCTTACACTAATAGAGATATCTACACGTGAAGGTTGAAATCATTCCGTGGAGATTGAGTGTGTAAAAGTGAAGTTGTATAATATTTTTGTATGCCTTTTGATAACTATTTTCACTTTATTGATTCAATGTTAGTATGTGATGTGAAGACTTAAGGTTCAATGATTACTTCCAGTAAAGTTGTTTGATTTTTGATTCGACATTTTGTCTTTTAGATGGGATATTACAAGCTAGACACCAGATGGTTATGATGTAAGTATATTCTTTTAGAATTATACATAGTTTTGAAATGATTTCATTTATTTTTGTCCTGTTAGAAACTTAATCTTGCTAAAACACAATTGAATCTACTGCAGGTCGTTGTTACATTAAACAATTTCCAGCAATACCATCACATCTCAGCACCGGGTTGATCGCTAGGGTGGACATGGGCAAAGAAAGAGGTAATATGGAGCATGATGGGAGGGCAAACTACCGAACAAGGTAATTTGAAGACAACCCCACCATATTAGCTCGAGTGAAAACTCAATTGGAAGCTCAACAAGCCACTGTAAACTCTTTCATAACTTGCTTTGACAATGAAAGAAACTAGACAATTAAAGGTACTCCTAAAATTGCTTATGATTTTAATACATATTCATAGATGATTCATATATTATTAGTAAGTTTAATTCTATATGGAATTATTTATTACGTTTTATTTGTGTCATGGATGAGAAATGACAAATGTCCTATTATTTGGTTGTATATTTGCTGAGAAATAAGTAATGAATTGGTTACTTTTTATAGAACCGTAGGCGGTAGAAATATCCAAGTTTTAGGAGGAATTTTATCAAAAATTTTCTAAAAAATTGAGAAAAAGTTAATGGAAAAATTGTAATTGGTGTTATATCTTATTTCTAATTTTTTGATTCGGTTTTTCTCATTTACATGAGTGCTAAAATGGTGACAACATGCTACCTAAAGGACTCAATAATATTTTGATTCATAAAGACACTAATTTATGTTATAATTTTAATTTTTGGTTGAACTTGTGTAAGAAATATAACTTGTAGAACTAATCAATGTAGATATTAATGTTATTTTGTTTTAAAATAATTTTAGTTAAATGAAGCATGTTTGAATTATCTATATTTTTATATATTATAAAAATGTTGACTTGCTCAGTAAAGTAATTAATATATCAATTAATTAAAAAATAATTTGGTGAATTATGTATGTAATTTGTATTAAAAAAATTATTACAAAATAAATATTGTGCTTTTGTAACTAAAGAAAAAAAATGTTATAAAATCAAGTTATATTTTATACCAAAATTTTATGATAGAAAAAATATATTTTCACCAAAAATATTTTAAAGATCAAAATTTGTTATTAATTTTGTAACGAATTTCGGTTTTTATATAAAAAAAATTTGTTACAAAATATTACTTTAAATTGTAACAGTTTTATTTTTTGTTACAAAAATTTTTTGTAACGGAACATATTACAACATTTCTTTTTTTTTGTTACAAATTTCTTTTGTTTCAAAATTTCAATTTTTTGTAACAATTTCTTTGTTACAAATATCGCTTTTTCTTGTAGTGTTACTAGGAGAAACCATAATCCATTACTTAATTGAAGGCCCAAAAACAAAATTAGTGTGGAGTAAAATGGAAATGAGTCTTTACTTTTGTACAGATCGATCGAAACAACTCTGACGAAGATGGCTAAACCTTATCCTAAAGACAAGAAGACGACCTTGTTAAAAGAAAAATATTGGATTGACAGCCCTCTATTTTAGAAATTTTGACATGTTCTGAACCTCCTAATCTTCAAAAAGAAAGAAACACCGATTAACTTTATCTTCTCTTTGGCAATGGAATTAACGAAGGAGTACGAAAGACAAAATGAGTGTTAGTGTTTTGTTAGAATTTAGAAGTAAGATTGTTTGATATTTAGACAATATTTTATTTATATAAATATTTTTCATTGTATTATTTTATCCTATTAAATCATTCTAATGTATTCAGCTCTTTCATAAGGAATGAATATATTCTATCTTAAAATAAAAAGTGGAAGTATATTAAATTTTAGGAAGAAGCTAAAATTTAT
This sequence comes from Arachis hypogaea, assembly GCF_003086295.3. Classification (NCBI taxonomy): domain Eukaryota; kingdom Viridiplantae; phylum Streptophyta; class Magnoliopsida; order Fabales; family Fabaceae; genus Arachis; species Arachis hypogaea. The sequence goes on from NC_092041.1 coordinate 81,330,682, forward strand.
TTTATAATAAAAAATGGATTAAAAACAAATTTTTAGGGATTCGAGGATTAAAGTGAAATTTATAGATAATCTATAAAAAAAATTTGGAGGGGGAGGGGACTACTGTCCTTTTTGTGCTTAATGAAGCTTTCCTGCCAGACGTATAGAATTTTTTCTTTTAAAGATCTGCGTCCGATTAGCATAGTGGGGTGTGTATATAAGGTAATCTCAAAGATGCTGGTTAGGAGAATGAGAGGGGTTATGCCAGGGTTAGTAGGCGAGACACAGAGTTCTTTTGTAAAGGGTCGGAAGATTCATGACGGGGCTCTAATTGCATGTGAAACGGTTTAGTGGATCAAACAAAGGAAGAAGAAAGCGGCAATAATAAAGCTAGATTTCCAGAAAGCATATGACAGAGTCAAGTGGAGTTTTGTAGACCTTGTATTGCAGAAGATGGATTTTGGTCGAAGATGGAGGGGTTGGGTGATGGAGTGTATCAGCACGTGCTCTATGTCAATGTTGATAAATGGTTCGCCGTCCAAGCCATTCAAGATGGAAAGGGGTCTGAGACAAGGGGATCCTCTGTAACCATTTCTCTTTGTACTTGTTGTTGATGTCCTACATAGGATGTTTGGAGAGGCTGTGAGAAACGGTCGCATATCACCGTTGATGGTTGGGAGAGATTATATTGAGTTGTCGCATCTACAGTTCGCAGATGATACTATTTTATTCTGCCCTCTGAAGGAAGACATAATCAAGAACTACAGGAGGTTGCTTAGATGCTTTTAGTTGATGTCAGGTTTAAGCATTAACTTTGATAAATCTAGCTTGATTCCTGTTAACTGTGATGAGCAGTGGGTACAACGTATGTGTGGTGTGTTGGGCTGTAAGCAAGCCAATCTACTAGTTAAATATCTCAATATCTTTCTAAGAGCAAACCCAAGGCTGGTGAAGACATGGAAGCCAGTAATAGACAAAGTGGAGGAGAAGCTTAGTCTCTGAAAGGCCAAGATCCTCAATAAGGCTGGTAAGTTGGTACTTATCAAATCTGTGTTAAATAGGCTAACGGTTTATTATCTGAGCCTCTATAAGATGCCAAAGGCTGTTGCAGAGAAACTGATTTACTTGCAGAGAAGATTTCTATGGAGTAAAAAGGATGGAAAGAGTGGTATGGCTTTGGTTAAGTGGGAAGTGGTTCAGGCCCCTAAAAAGTTAGGTAGGTTGGGGGTTGGGGATGCTATGATAAGAAATTCAGCTCCTCTGTGGATGAAGGTAGTATGTTCTTGTAACAACCTGAATCCAAATGAGCTCCTGTCCTCTCAAGAACTACCTATTCGAGGTGGTCCGTGAAAGGATATCTGTCAGCTACAGTTCAAGAGTCAAGAAGTCAGACAAAAGATGATTACAGGATTGTCCATGGAGGTGGGTGACAGGAGACAAACTAGGTTTTGGGAGGATGCCTGGATTCATGGAGGTTCTTTAAAAGACCGCTTTCCAAGGCTATTCTCGATTTCAAACCAAACAGGGTCAATGATAGGGGATTGTGGGTTTTGGGATGGGCTAGATTGGATATGGAATTTTCAGTGGAGGAGAGAATTATTCCAATGGGAGTTGGATCTAGTAAACCAGCTTCACCACACTCTGAGGCTGGTTAAACTTGATCTTGGGAGAGAGGATAGAGTTGTATGGAAATATGATAAACAAGGAATTTTCTCTACTAACTCATTTGTGCAGGTGTTGCAGGTGGAAATGGCTTCGGAGGATATACATAGCTACAACTTTACTAGGACCATTTGGAAAGGCCTTGTCCCACCCAGAGTAGAGTTGTTTGTCTGGTTTGTCCTGGTTGGTAGGGTTAATACGAAGGAGAGACTGAGTCGACTTGGGATCATTCACCAACAAGATACTTTATGTGTTTTATGTAACAATAGTGTTGAATATGGCCACCACATATTTCTTGGTTGTAGCTTTGCTTGGCAGGTATGGTGTGCTTGGTTATCATATGTTGGAATGCAATGGTCTTGTCCAGGTGCAACAAAGGACCACTTCCAGAGTTGGACTGAGAACTTAAGTACGAAATAGGAGTGCAAGAGATGGATGGTGTGTTTCTGCGCGATCATTTGAAACTTAGGGTTGGAATGAAACCAGAGGATTTTTCAGAACAAAGGAAAAGGGGTTGAGGAAATTAACATGTCTGCTTTGAGCTATAAGGAGTGGTTAGGTGCTGACCCTTTCTGTTGTTGATGGCAATGCCGGAGATGACAAAGGAGTATCTACAGATTCGTTTGTTCTGTTTATTTTATTTTTAGTTTTTAGTTTTATACTATGTTGTTGCTCCCTATACTTCACTTGTTGTGTTGAGCTTTCGTTCAAAAAAAAGAATTTTTTTCTTTTAATTTACTCATAAATTTATTAGCAATATCTGTTATATTTTAGCTAAACTTGTATATTAAATTGTGTATATTAATATTTAATATGTTAAAATTTGTAATAATAGTATGAAATCAACATATTAAATTATTGATTCGGTGATAATTAAAGTGTAATAACATTGATGGTAATGAAATCATGGTTGTTAGTATATATAGCTATAAACATAAAAGGAATATGGGATCATCAGCTTTGACTGAAATGGATTCTTGATGTTTACAGTGATTCAACATGAAAGAGGTGTATGTGATTTAATTTAGAAAAAATAGAGATAGATAATAAAAATATTAAATAATATGAACAATGAATATATAGATATTTAATTTATTAAGTGTATAAATAATTATTCTAATAGTAAGATTTAAGTGAATATTTTAGAATGTAATATATTTTATTTGAATTGGGTTTATTTTAAAACTTATTATTTATATTGTTAAAAAAAATTATTAGTTACATAACTTAACTCTTTAATTTAACAGGAAAGAAGACGCGACAGTTTGGGTACGTACGTATTCCATGTTTTGTGAAGAATACATCACTTCTATCGTTTTCTACTTCACCCAATCTCCAAATCATCATATTTTTGATAATCTAACACTAAACATTACAATTATGAAAGTGAGTTTCAGTTTTAATTTATCAATAAAAATTTTTAAAAAATAATATCAAAAGACCAAAAAAATTTATTAATTTGGACATCAGTTAACAAATAATAATATTTACAAATATTAAATAAAAATAAAGGGTTAGAGTATTAGGCTAAAGATAAAGATATGAACTATGGGTAGTGCTAGGGAGCCAATGGCCTAAGTGTACAATGTGTTCACCAACGAACTCTTGACCTTTCGGATCTAGAACTTTAATACCATGAACCCACTCATCCCAAAAGCGTAACCTGACAGGACAATGTAACACTAATGGTCATATCTCTAATACTTGCTAAACCTCTATTGTACACATTGTACACTTAGACCATTGGCTCTCTATACTTTTCCTTTTAATATATTCTAAAAATATTATCTTTATTTAAAGTATAGCTAAATAAATAAATTATATTTTTTAACAAATTATTTAATAAAAATATTTTTACCATCTTCATTTCAGTTTTTTTTTCTTTTCAAAAATGATACTTGATCATTATATCTTTGATTTTCAATATTTAGCGAGCTACATTAACTTGTTTTATTTATAACTTATTTTATTTATGTCATGGTGAGAATTTAGGTAAAATTGACTTTACGTAAAATTAAAATTTAAAAATTATTAGATAAAAATTTAATCAAATTAATTAAATTATTTAACCATTTTTAGACATCACATCAACTTCACAAACATCACATCAACTTCACGTGAATTGAATTGGACTCCATATTAATTTCACCTTATCTCATTCATTCTAACATGGTTTTTCTTAAAAGAATTGCCTTCCTTCGAATATAAAGCCACTTCACGAAAACTCCAAAACCCTATATATAATACAGAGTTAAAAACTCACACACAGAGACATTCTCACATTTCTTGATTTCCATATCGATCTTTCCCAATGGAATCCCTTCTACTTTTCCTCTCTCTGTTCATTTTCATCTTCATCTACATTCGTCATTTCTACACCACCAAGACACAACCCTTCAAAACCTACCCTCTCGTAGGTTCACTCCCTGACTTCATCCTCAATCGCCACCGCTTCCTCGACTGGTCTACCAACATCCTCCGCCACTCCTCCACCCAAACCGCCGTTTTCTACCGCCCCGGCACCGTCCACGGCGTCATAACCGCCAATCCCGACAACGTCCAGCACATCCTCAAGACTAATTTCCATAACTACCCCAAGGGCAACCGCTTCCTTTTCCTCCTCCACGATTTTCTTGGCCATGGAATCTTCAACTCCGACGGATTCCTCTGGAAACTTCAACGCAAAACCGCAAGCTACGAATTCAACACCAAATCGCTTCGAAACTTCGCCATCCAGAACGTCACCGTCGAGATCCAAACGAGGCTCATTCCCTTGCTTCAAAGAGCGTCGGAGACAGAAACCGTTCTCGATTTGCAGGACGTTCTTGAACGGTTCGCCTTCGATAACGTCTGCAAGCTCGCGTTCAACGTTGATCCTGCATGCCTCGGCGGCAGATCCGCCGCCCGCTCCGGCGACGGCTTCATGCAGGCCTTCGAGGACGCGGCGACGCTGAGCTCGGGGAGGTTCATGAGCGCGTTTCACTGGTTATGGAGAATCAAAAGGTTCCTCAACGTTGGAAACGAAAAGAGGCTTAAAGAATCGATCTCCACCGTACACGCGTTCGCCGATGAGATCATAAGGTCCAGGATGGAAGCCAAGGGCCCCACTAACACTGACGTGGACTTACTATCGCGGTTCATGGCCGCAGAGGATAACTCCCCAGAATTTCTCCGCGATATCGTTATAAGCGTGATTCTGGCGGGGCGCGATACGACGTCGTCCGCCCTGAGCTGGTTCTTTTGGATTCTCTCTTCGAGGCCTGACGTCAAAGAAAAAATTATCAAAGAAATCAAAAGCGTTCGCGAAAAGTGCGTTTACGCGGAAGCGGTGTTTGGGTACGAAGAGCTGAAGGATATGAACTACTTGATGGCGGCGATTTCGGAGGCAATGAGATTGTACCCGCCAGTGCCGGTTGACTTCAAGAACTGCTTAAACGACGACGTTTTTCCGGATGGGACGGTGATAAAGAGGAATTGGTTTATAATGTATCATACTTACGCAATGGGGAGGATGGAGAGTATCTGGGGTAAGGACTGTACGGAATATAAGCCCGAAAGGTGGTTTGATTTTGATGAGGATGGTAATGAAGTGTGGAGAAGTGAAAGCCCGTTCCGGTATCCGGTATTTCACGCTGGACCGAGAATGTGTTTGGGCAAGGATATGGCTTATATTCAGATGAAGTCCATTGTGGCTTCTGTTTTGGAGAGGTTTGAGATTGATGCTGTGGATAAGGACACGTGTCCTGAGCACCTTATTGCTTTGACTTTGAGGATGAAAGGGGGGTTGCCTGTGAGAGTGAGAGTGAGGGCATGAGTGAACATGTGCAGTACTGTGTAAGATGATACAAATGCATGACTAAACTTGGTGTTGTTGATGGATGTGGTTTTTAGGTATATAGTAAACTATACTATATACATACACTGTATTTTGCGCAAATTGAAATGTTGCATTAATACGTTAGTTGTTGGTTGTGAATTAGTACTTGCTGTAAGAGATTGTTAATTCCTTTCTGGAATACGTCCAAGTTGTTTTCATTTAATTAATGGATCATATATATATAGTGTAGTTCTTGGTCTCGTCACAACACCTTAATGGAACTGGCAGCCATGTGCACATGCATGATGAAAGTGTAATTTATGAGTTTCATCTTGAAGGGGGGAAATAAGAGGAGCTACAGAGTACTGTTGAGTAAAAATGATATTAATTGTTGGATCGAGGAATGAACTTCGCCTCACTAGGCGGAAGTTGAAGTTGGCTTGCCGAGACGGGAAACCTGAATTTACTGAATTTAGGGTTGCCGATAGAGGGAGCGAGTCTTTGGTAAATAATAATAATAATAATAATAATAATAATAATAATAATAATAATAATAATAATAATAATAATAAATATGGTTTGTGAAGAAATCTAAGGAGCCAGAAGTAAACTGTCAGCAGTGCGTTGATACTTATTATTTATTAAAACTCAAAATAAGAGGTTCATATGCTACCCCTAGTCTTATATTGTGAAACCAAGAAAACACATTGGTCTTTAGATCGAAGTGGCGTGTAACGAAACGACCGAGCAATAGGAAAATTTAAACTAACAAAAAATACAAATGTGATTTCTAAAATCTAATAAAACTATCGGTACTAGATGCTAGTTTAATTTCAACCTAGAATTATGAGTTCAAAGTACAGTCACTGTGTCTAAGTGTTACTTTATTCACAAGTGCTTGATTTTGGATACAGAAATTTGCTTGAATACTACTCATAAACACTGTTTGCACATCTTATATTGTTTATATGAAAACTGGTTAGTGTTTTTGTTTTATTGAAAAATGATGAATATCAAAGACAAATTCATCGTAGTTCTATTGCTACCAACAAGCATGATTGATTATACTACACCCCAAGTTTTTCTCTTTAATTTCTTAGTTAATCTTTTCCCCTTTTTTTTCTTTTCCTTTTTCCGACAATTGATGAGAAAATAATCTCACACAACGAATAAAAAGATGATGAAGAAAGGAGCGAAATTTCCACTTTTTTTATTAACTTGTTAATAATATACAGTTCATGCAAAATTTGATGAAGTGGCCGGATTCATATATACCGCAGGTAGCATTGTTTGAAGAATATTGAAGTATTGAACTACTTCTAATCGGAAGGAAAATTCTTAAAAATGGAATTACTGAGAGAGTAGCTTTCGTAACTAGCTAGTTTCCTTGATAAAAACAATAAATCAACCTTCTAGATCGAGTTCGCATTATTGTTATTATTGGTAGTACCCAAAAACGCCTTAGCTAATATATAGCTAATTTTGCATAACCATTTATTGGTAAGCGCTTGCCACAAGAGAAAGCAACATGCTTATATGGAATTATATCATGCCATGTTTAAGCTCTAAAGATAATTTTACATAACCTTTTCGTGTGGTAAAATATAATCTTTTGAGTTATAAGTAATTAATAAACAAGCATATCCGACAAATAAGAGCAGAGAAATTTCGAGGACTCTGAAATAATGGAGGAAAAAAGCAACAAACTGGTGGCTTTACTTAATTAATGACCTTAAAGAATTTTAACGGGTAATAAAGTTAATTAATTAAGGTTTAAGCAATGCAAGAGATGAAGCAATTTGGATACAGATAGGTCTTTTGTTGGATCCGGACCACACTTTTTGGCGATGATCGTAATATGGCTTTTGTAATTATCAGTGGTCTTGTCTGTGAATCCATTAAAATTGTAGAATCCATATATTGGAGAGAGTTTAGAGAAAGAGTAAACTTCTAGAAGAGTAATGAGAGTATGAAGAATGAATTGATAATTGTCTAAAGTTGAGTTAATTGCATATGCATTCCATTATATATATAGTACGCACTAACAAACTATTAACAGTCTAATAATATGCTAACTTTTTTTTTTATCTTTTTCATTCCCCTCAAAAATTTATTTTGTCATTAAGTCTGAGTTTGCTCCAAAATTCACGAACAAGGAACATGATGAAATGGATTTTTGGTGAAAATATATGCAATCTGCTGCACAGTAGGGATATGAACAACCTGAACTCGATTCTTCATGACATAATTTCTAGCAAAATAAATGTCTAACTCAACATGTTTATATTTGGAGTACAAAAATGAATTCGCAACTATCATAACCGTATTCAGATTATCACAGTAAATCATAGATAATTTGGTCACTGGATTAGCATGTTCTGGATGGGGACTGCTTCTGCAATTGCATTAGCTACACCCCGACTGAGACACAGTATGTTGTTTTCTTGAAGACTAGAAAATTAAATTCGATCTCAGAAATACATAACTATTGGTTGATTTTTTATCATCAGGATTAAACCCCTAATCAGAATTCGTATAAATTGTAAGAATTAGCTCTTTAGCTGGCTGAAACCTTAAATCAAAGCTAGCTGTGCCACTGATGTACTTTAAAATGCGCTTAACTACCTTCCAATGTGCTTCAAGAGCCAGTTGCATGAATTAACACACTCGATTTATACAATAAGCTAACTCTGGTTGAGTGATTGTGGGGTACTGAAGACTCCCAACAACTACACAATACAGGGCCGGATCATCGAAGGGAGGGCTGCCAGTTTTGCTAAGTTTTAGAGAGGAAGGTATTAGGGTTGCATACAGCTTACAACCAACCATATTTGCTTTCTTCAAGATGTCATTGACATACTTAGTTTAAAATAACAAAAGACTGCCATCAGTAGTGTGTGTTATTTCTAATCCAAGAAAATAATGCAGTTTTTTCATGTCTTTTAAGGAAAAATGAGAGTTGAATTGAGTAATTACCTCATGGATACACTGATTTGAGTTGCCAGTAACAATGATGTCATTAACATATATGGAGTAAATTTCCATAATGGTCCCTGAGATTCACGAGATTATCCAATTTGATCCTCGAGATTCTAATTTTACCATAATGGTCCTCCAGATTCAGCCCCAAGCACCTTAGTGGTCCTTAGGCATCTTTCTGGCAATGACTCAACTATTTCAGAGCTATCGTGGCTATCGTGTGCCACACTGGAGCATATCAAAATGACGCCATTTTGGTTTGGCGTCTATTATGGATCAAAATGACGTCGTTTGCTTACATTCAGACGGTTTGTAGCACTCATCTATCTTCATCACTTCCACTCTTCTTCTACTTTTGTTCAACAATGGTACCACTCTAGGGTTAGAATTCTGAAATTTTTTTACTTTGCTACTACCTCACTTACATCGAGCCCTACGCGTTTCGCGAACACCAAAACCTCACTTAGCCCAACTAGGTTCCCTCCTGTGGTAATCTTATTCGCGATCTTACAGCTCTGTTTGCACCCCACGCCTCCCATGCACATTACTTTTCCCATCACCGAGAACAACAGTTGCAACATTCTACCACATCGCGATCTCCAACCTTAAAGATCGCCAGTTTTCCATCCCAGGCACCAATTTCGCGCCGGAGACTGGCGCGTCGACAAACCAGCACGAGCGTTGTCGTGCGGCGAAAAAGATCTAGCGGGTGAGGTCTGGTGGGAGCTGGTGGTGTCGACAATGACAAAGTAGGGTTTAGGGAGGAGATGACGGAGTCACGGCCATCAAGGTAAAAGGAACGGACGTCGGAGATGTGGCCAACCATGGTGAAGAGGATGTCGGAGGATTGGGAGAGAATCAATATTGTTCAGATGAGTACCATGTGGTGCGCAAATTGAGAACTCGCACAGCTTAACTGGAAAGTGCACCGGGTTATTCAAGTAATACCTCAAGTGAGCAAGGGTCGATCCCACGAGAATTGTCAGACTGAGCAAGCAATGGTTTTCTTGTTGGACTTAGTCAGGCGAATCGGAAAAAGGGGTTTGGTGTGTGCAATCATGAGCAATAAAATAAAGAAAGCAATAAACAAGTTGGTGTGAAAACAATATGAGAAAATAGTTAAGGTCTCGGAGATATTTATCTTTCCGGATTAAAAGTTCTTCCCAACTATTTTAACAATGAATGATTCATTCTATGGCAAACCATAGGTGTCTAAACCCTAATCTCTTAATGATTTAGCCTCCCCTAACCTTCATCAACTGCCACTCTCGTGGTCACTTAATTCCGATTAGAGGGTGAACTTCAGAAAACTAGTTTATACCACAAAGACCCTAATCACCCCAAAATCGGCTGAATAGATGTTGCTTATCCCCATTAGTTTGTGTAATTAGCCATCTAGGAGGAGTGTTTTCAAGCTGTAGTTCAAGCGAGATAACTCTCTCAAGAATCACAAGAACTCATGTAGAAAAGGGTCATACTCTCGTTCCACCCAATTCATAAGATTAAGAACGAAAACAATACTTATAATTGAATTAGACATAAATTAAAATAGAAGAATAAAAGTTCTAATCCATATAAATAAACAGAACTCTTAACCTTAACCAAGAAAAGTTTAGTTTCTCATACTTACAGAGAAAACACAATTATTGCCTAATGATACGTGATGCGAGATCCCCAATGCTCTGTGATGCTTGGGCATCTTGGCTAGTTTCACAAGCTCTTTTTATTAAGTTTTTACTTAGTTTCATCTAGTATCTTTATCAATAAGCAAGCATTTGGATAAATTATTTCTGCATGTCTTGATTCATCAAACATTAGTGAATTATAATCATTTTCATGAGATTAACACAAGAACTAAGTGGTATAATAAATGATTAATTATCTTGTTATTACTCATGAAATAGCAAGCTTTGATGCATTTGTTTGATTGATGGTAGGCAAAGCGAGAAGAAGCAGACAGAAAGCACAAACCAAGGGGCGTTGGCAACGTTACAAACGGCCTCACTAACGCCAGCCACAAAGGAAACAAGGGCGTTTGCAACGCTGGCAATACCAGCATCAATATTACCAATGCTGGTAACGCCAGTGATAACGTCAGCTCAAGAGGGAACCAAGGGCGTTGCCAATATTGGTAACGCTGGCGATAACGCTAGCATCAATGTTACCAACGGTAACGCCAGTGCTAAAGCCAGTTGGGGAACTCATGCAAGAATGAAGAGCGTTAGGTGGTTAACGCCAGTAACAACATGCCTCATGTAGCATTGGTGAAGCTAACTAGCCAATAACGCTAGGAGCACAATCAAGAGGGTGTTGCCAATGCTAAAAACGCAAGTGCCAACGCCAGAAGCAACCAGGAGGGCATTACCAATGCCAAGAACGCCAGTAGTAACGCCATGTCTAACAATAACAATGCTAACGTTGCCTGTAACATCCCAATTAGCCTAAGCTTTACCACGCGTTGTAAAGCAAATATTAATCAAGGAGTACAACAGTTCTAAGCTCATACCTATGATATATAGAAGGATTAATATTATCTAGAAGTCTGATGAAGGATATAGTTCAAAAATAGGATTTAAAAGAGCAAAATGAACTAACGAAGAGTCTAACTTAACGCACAAGAAACAGATGTGATGTAGGCAAGGATAGTGGTGTAATAGTGTAATATCATAAGAAACTAGCCACGGCTCGTGGAGTTTAAGCCGACAAGCCAAATATACAGATAAGAGGGAACTGAAGTTTAAAATGGCTTATACAAGTTTTGTTCTCTCTCAAATACAAAGCCTCTAGGCCAAAATAAAAATACATAAGTGAGAGATATATATATAAACAAAATAATTCAAAGAGACTCAAAAGGTATCCGGATCCTCCGCTCCTGTCACCAACCAGACAACTCACCGAGGTGGGTTGCGACCTGCATCTGAAAAACACAACAGAAATATGGTATGAGAATCGGAGGTTCTCAGTATGGTAACAGTGCCCAGTGATGTAGGATATAAGACCCCGGGACGCCAAAGGCAATCCTAGACTCCATATCCATCACAAGATTCAAGCTTAAAGCATTTCTAAAATAAATACGCATAATATGTAAAACCTCAATGAAACTTAAGGCATAGCACCACCAAAGGGTAATCTATCTTAGGGGATTTCTACTCTAATCAAACACAGGTGTCCCACAGCCTTCACCAATCGATTCGCCATGCGATCCCATCGCCATCGTCTTTCGAACCTCCTCAACCCCAGTAAAAGCACAAGTATATACAATACAAGTAAAACACAAGTAGAAGCATATATAACAATTAATACAATTAGCAATTAGACATGTTATACAGATAGGGAAAACAATATCAAGTCGGAAAAGCATACAAACAGGTAGAAAATGCATATGATGAATATCTGCCCTACTAGCTGTGATATCACATTGTCGGTTCAACAGCCAAACCGACACATCTCCATGGAGATGTTGCCCTTCGGATTCATGGTGTGGGAGAGCCCCCAAGATATACTGCTCGGATCACTATCCAGGATTTTACGCCTGTACGCTCTGATGATCCGAAGGGATGCGAGTGGGATCTATTGCCACCGACCTCACATCTAAGCCCAAGCGGGACGAACCATCGCCCTTATGCCGCCGCCGCTACATCAACAGGCGGGATCCAACCTCGGCCCCTTCCAGACACATAGCGTATCATAATCTCAATGAAAAAGTAGTGCAGTGGTTTTCAAAATAAAAAAACAATTTCAGTACAAAATGGATCCATCACTTCGTTCAGAGTCTTTGACTCTTTTCAATCCACTGCTTATTCACATTTCAGTTCCGAACTCAACAATTCCTTAATCCTCATCTCATCCATCAATCATTCACCACATAAAATTGGACCACTTTCAGTACGCCAGAAACCTAAGCCTCCGTTTTCTAAAATTTTCCAAATAATAACAGCTAAAACCCTTAAATCTTTTCCCATGTTTGAGAATCCCAAAAATATGCCCAAAAATCTTTAAAAGGTAATATAGAAGCTTACAACCTCATCAGGAAGGTGAAATAGTTGAAAATAAAGCAATATTTGAGAAACAGGGCATGTGTGTCCGCACAGGGGTGTGCGTGCGCACGCCCAGGAAACTTTTAAAAGTGTGCGTACGCAGAAGGGTGTGCGTACGCACAGGTGTCAAAACTTAAAAAGTTTTTTCACTCGCACAACCTGTGCCAGCACCCCAACAGACTGGCCTTCCTAACGTGTGCATGCGCACAGGTCTGTGCATACGCACAGGTTACAATTTCCCATTGGTGTGCGCACGCAGAAGTCGTGCCAGCGCTGCAAGCAGATTGCCTGCCGCTGCGTGTGCAGACACACAGGTCTGTGCATGCGCACATGTGACAATTTTCGCAGGGTGTGGGTGCGCACATACCAGAAAACTCAAAATTTTGTAACTTTGCAGAATTTCAAATTTTCAACACCAACTTTCAAATTAAAGGGTTTTCAACGATCTTTAATTCGAGACAAGTTTCATCAGTTTTTGAAGACCGAGGCAAAAGTTATGATCAGACAAAGTTCACCAAAAACTAACTTTTACCAAATTTCAAAATATCCACAATCTCTCATAATACACAACCCAAGCTATACCAAGCCATTCCAAATTCCATTCTTCATCACAATTAACACTATATGTCATATTACACCAAGATTACTACATTTCCTTTTACCATTCCTCATCATCAACCTCAACATCAATATTTCACATTATAATTAATCCTCATCAATACTTTTCCAACTACATTACCAAATCATCAACATTATCATTGCATATATCAACACAATTTACTTCTCAACTTCACAAATCATTTATCCTCATCATATCATTACCAATCATTATAATTGAACCCAACCATCACCAATTCATCATAAATCAACATACAACAACATTCAACACCAATCAACCATTTTAATTCAAACCTATCCTATATGTCACTAGCCTAAGTGTCCATAAATATTATATACTACATAGAGGAAACCGAAACCATACCTTGGCCGATTCCCAAATGCTCCAAACACCAAAACAAAGCCACCAAACTTGATCTAAAGCCTCAACCAACTCCAATAAACACCAAAGCTCAAACTAACAACACATATATCACCAAAATCAAAGCCTAACATACTCAAAATAGCTAAACACAAGGGTTTATTGAAACCTTATCTTTCCCAACATGATTAGGGGTAAAAGCTAACAATTACCCGCAAAATCACACCCTCAAAAATGCAAAAATCTAGGGCACAAAACTGGGACATGATACATGATTTCTTACCAGATTTTTTTAGATATAAATATAGAGCTTGAGAAGAGCTTCGCGTGGCCATAAAAGGCTCCTCAATCGGAGGTCTGTAGCTCAAGTTACAAGCAAAAGAAGGTGAGAGTGAATAGTACTCTTTCTTCTCCCTCTCTTCTCAACTCAGCAGCGCCCCCTCCTTCAAAAGAGGGTGGAATGAGCTAAAAACCTCATTTAATGAGGGTTATATATGTTGAACTTGGGTCCACTTGGGCCCGGTCCAACCCGCTAAGTGTTTTTGGTCCGTTTGGCCCACTTTGGGCCAAAACCTTTAACACTAACGCTCGGTTTTCCATTTCTAATGTTTTTTAAGGTTTTTTATTGTTTCTACTTTTTCTCATGCGATACCGGGCAAACTTGAATCGGTTCAACCAGTTCAACTACCGGTTCACAGTTTTTCATGGTTTTTCGCAAAAAACACATTTTCTGACTCAGAAGGACCTACTGAGTCTAAAAATCATATTTAAATCCCCAAATTCTCATCCTAACTTTCCCGAATTAAATTTGGGCATTTAAATTATTATTTCCGTGAAAAATTCAGTTCTTACATTGCCCCAATAACGTCTTCGACAAATGCATTGGAAGATTTGGGCAGCGTGCGTACACACTACCTAGTGTGCGTACACACAATAGGAAAATCAGCAGGCATGCGTACGCACAAGGCCAAGGGCCCACATCCAGAGACTTGAAGACTCACTTGAAGTTTGAGAAGTAGTATAAATAAGTGGAGTTTTAAAACTCCAGGCGCGGGGGGGACCCAGATTGGAAACTTTCACCAATCATTAGCTATATCTACTTTTCTCTCTTCTCTTTTTTCTTGTTGATGAGCGGATATTTTATATGCTTTTTGGGGGTAATTTCATGTAGATTTTAGCATGTTTTAATTAGTTTTTAGTAGAATATTATTAGTTTTTAGGCAAAAATCATATTTCTGGACTTTACTATGAGTTTGTGTGTTTTTCTGTGATTTCAGGTATTTTCTGGCTGAAATTGAGGGAGCTGAGCAAAAATCAGAGTTAGGCTGAAAAAGGACTGCTGATGCTGTTGGATCCTGACCTCTCTGCACTCGGAATGAATCTTTTGGAGCTACAGGAGTCCAATTGACACGCTCTCAATTGGGTTGGAAAGTAGACATCCAGGTCTTTCCAGCAATATATAATAGTCCATACTTTGCGCGAAGATAGATGACGTAAACTGGCGTTCATGCTGCTGTCTGGCGTCCAGCGCCAGAAACAGGTTACAAGTTGGAGTTCAGCGCCCAAAACTCGTTACAACCTGGTGTTCAACTCCAGAAACAGCCCAAGCACGTGAGAAGCTTTAGTCTCAGCCCCAGCACACACCAAGTGGGCCCCAGAAGTGAATTTCTGCACCAATTATCTTAGTTTACTCATTTTTTGTAAACCTAGGTTACTAGTTTACTATTTAAACAACTTTTAGAGACTTATCTTGTATCTCATGACATTTTCAGATCTGAACTACATACTCTTTGACGGCATGAGTCTCTAAACTCCATTGTTGGGGGTGAGGAGCTCTGCAGCGTCTCGATGAATTAATGCAATTATTCTTGTTTTCCATTCAAACACGCTTGTTCTTATCTAAGATGTTCATTCGCGCTTAAACATGAAGAAGGTGATGATCCGTGACACTCATCACCTTCCTCAATCCATGAACGTGTGCCTGAGAACCGACAGATGATTAGCCGTGCTGTGACAGAGCATTTGGAACATTTTCACTGAGAGGATGGGAAGTAGCCATTGACAACGGTGACACCCTACATATAGCTTGCCATGGAAGGAGCCTTGCGTGTGGAAAAAGGATTTCAAGGAAGAGTTGAAATTCAGAGGACAAAGCATCTCCAAAAACTCCAACATATTCTCCATAATTAAAGTAACAATTATTTATTTCACGCTCTTTTATTTTTCTAATAATTCCTACTGATAATTTTAATTGATATCCTGACTAAGAATAATAAAATAAACATAGATTGCTTCAAACCAATAATCTTCGTGGGATCGACCCTTACTCACGTAAGGTATTACTTGGACGACCCAGTGCATTTGCTGGTTAGTTGTGCGGATTGCAAAAGTGTGATTGCAATTTCGTGCACCAAGTTTTTGGCGCCGTTGTGGGGATTGTTCGAGTTTGAACAACTAAAGGTTTATTTTATTTCTTAGATTAGGAAGATTTTGGCAATTGGGTCAGAGTCTTTTATTTTCTTTTCAAAAATATTATTTTTCTTTATTAATTTTTAATTTTTCTTTGAGTCTAGTGTCTTGTTGTAAGTTTGGTGTTAATTACATATTTTATATTTTTCTTTTAAATTTCGAATTTCTTTTCTTTGATCTTTAAGTTGTTCTTGTTTATTTTTCTTGTTTGATTTTTAGTTTTTTCTTGTTCTGTGTCTTTTCTTATTTCACTTGTGTCTTTTTTTAAAAGCATTAATCTTCCAAAAGGAATATACCTATTTAGAACAAGTGTTACATTTACTCCCAATTGGCTAGAGCGTTGGTCTATGTTCTTGGCAATTGGGCATCTTCTTTTTAAAATCTTTTTTTTTCAAAAATAATTTTTCTTGATTTAATCTTGTGCCAAACTTTAAGTTTAGTGTTTTCTTGTTAATCTTTTCATAATTTTCGAAAATTTTATTAAAGTCTTCTAAAAATTTTAAGTTTGGTGTTCTTTCTTTTGTTCTTGGTGTTCTTGTGAATCTTCAAGGTGTTCTTGAGTCTTTCTTGTGTTTTGATCTTAAAATTTTTAAAGTTTGGTGTTCCTTGGTGTTTTCCCTCCAAAATTTTCGAAAATAAGGAGCATTAGATCTAAAAAAATTTTAAGTCTTGTGTCTTTTGTGTGTTTTTCTCTTTCATCATAAAATTCAAAATTCAAAAAAAATATCTTTTTTAACTAATTTTAAACTACATTTTCGAAATTTTTATATAAAATTTCAGATTTCAATTTCAAAATTTTTCAACTCTTATCTTTTTAAGTTTAAAAATATATATATATATATATATATATATATATATATATATATCTTTTTCAAAAATATCCTAACCACTTTCTCTCTCCTCAAATTTTCGAAAATCTTCATAAAAGTTTTCAAATTTTTAATTTTTAATTTTCTTTCTTTATTTATTTTATTTTTATTTTTATTTTTATTTTATTTTATTTTATTATTTCAAAAATCAATTTTCTTTATATAATAAATTAAATAAAATAGACAATATCAACATTTATACCATCTCCCTTGCTCCATCATGGAACTAAGTGGAAATGAACAGTCCAGGAGGACTTTGGGGTCATATGCTAACCCCACTACTGCTTCATATGGGAGTAGTATCTGTATGCCCTCCATTGGAGTTAGTAGCTTTGAGTTGAATCATCAGCTCATTATCATGGTGCAGCAAAGCTGCCAGTATTCCGGTCTTCCACATGAAGAACCTACAGAGTTTCTGGCATAATTTTTACAAATTGCTGACACAGTACATGATAAAGAAGTAGATCAGGATGTCTATAGATTAGTACTGTTTCCATTTGCTGTAAAAGATCAAGCTAAGAGGTGGTTAAATAACCAACCTAAGAACAGCATAAGGACATGAAAACAGCTGTCAGAAAAATTTCTGAATCACTATTTTCCTCTAAAACGGATGACACAGCTAAGGCTGAGCACCCAAGGCTTCAAACAAGGAGATTATGAATCTCTTTATGATGCTTGGGAGAGATACAGAGAGATGCTGAGAAAATGCCCCTCTGAAATGTTTTCAGAGTGGGTGCAATTAGACATCTTCTACTATGGGCTTATAGAAAAAGCTCAGATTTCTCTAGATCACTCAGCTGGTGGATCTATACATATGAGAAAAACAATTGAAGAAGCTCAAGAGCTTATTGATACAGTTGCCAGAAATCAGCATCTGTACCTAAGCAGTGAATCGTCCTTGAAAGAAGAAGCTAAAACAGTAACTGCTGAACTCAGTCCTGTAGATCAGGCTAATGAATTCAATCAGCAATTAGACTTTCTAACTCAGCAGCTAGCCGAATTCAAGGAAATACTATAGGAAACAAGAATGGCTAATAGGAATATGGAAGTACAGTTAAAGCAAACAGAAAAGTAACTGTCAAAACAAATAACAGAAGAATGCCAAGCAGTTCAATTAAGAAGTGGGAAAACATTAAATACCTCACTTCAAAGCAGCAGGAAGCCAAGAAATGAACAAATGGCTACTCAAAATCCCTCTGAGGACAATCAGAGCCCAGAGAGGAATAATGCTGGCGCTGAACGCCCAGACCATGCTCATTCCTGGCGTTTAACGCCAGAAACAAGCATGAATCCGGCGTTGAACGCCCAAAGGGAGCACAGTTCTGGCGTTCAGACGCCAGTAACAGATAAGGAGTTGGCGTCTAACGCCACTCCAGCTTCCACCCCTGGCATTCAAACGCCAGTGGGGGATCAGTCACATACAAGTGCTGATAACAACCCTTCCAAAAAGGCTTCCCAACCCACTTCTACATGTAATAAACCTGCAGCAACTAAGGTTGAGGAATATAAAGCCAAAATGCCTTATCCTCAAAAACTCTGCCAAGCGGAACAGGATAAGCAATTTTCCCGCTTTGCAGACTATCTCAGGACTCTTGAAATAAAGATTTCGTTTGCAGAAGCACTTGAGCAAATACCCTCTTATGCCAAGTTCATGAAAGAGATCTTAAGTCATAAGAAGGATTGGAGGGAAACTGAAAAAGTTTACCTCACTGAAGAATGCAGTGCAGTTATCCTGGAAAGCTTACCTGAGAAGCTTAAGGATCCCAGAAGCTTTATGATACCATGCACATTAGAGGGTACTTGTACCAAGCATGCTCTATGTGATCTTGGGGCAAGTATCAACTTAATACCTGCATCTATTATCACAAAGCTTGGTTTGACTGAAGAAGTCAAACCAACCCAGATATGTCTTCAACTTGCTGATGGCTCCATTAAATACCCATCAGGCGTGATTGAAGACATGATTCTCAAGGTTGGGCCATATGCCTTTCCTACTGACTTTGTGGTGCTGGAAATGGAGGAACACAATAGTGCAACTCTCATTCTAGGAATACCTTTCCTAGCAACTGGCTGAACCCTCATTGACGTCCAAAAAGGGGAAGTAACCCTGAAAGTCAATGAGAAGGAGTTCAAGTTGAATGTTGTCAAAGCCATGCAACATCCAGACACCCCAAATGACTGCATGAGTGTTGATATTATTGACTCTCTGGTAAGAGAGGTCAATATGGCTGAGAGTCTCGAATCAGAGCTAGAGGACATCTTTAAAGATGCTCAGCCTGATCTGGAGGAATCAGAGAGAATAATAGAACCTCTGAAAATCCCTCAAGAAGAGGAGAAACCTCCCAAACCCGAGCTCAAACCATTACCACCATCCCTAAAATATGCATTTCTGGGAGAAGGTGATACCTTTCCTGTAATCATAAGATCTACCTTAGAGCCACAGGAAGAGGAAGCACTAATTCAAGTGCTAAGGACACACAAGACAGCTCTTGGGTGGTCCATCAGTGATCTTAAGGGCATTAGCCCAGCCAGATGCATGCACAAGATCCTATTGGAGGGTGACGCCAAGCCAGTGGTCCAACCACAAAGGCGGTTGAATCCAGCCATGAAGGAAGTGGTGCAGAAGGAGGTCACTAAATTACTAGAGGCTGGGATTATTTATCCTATTTCTGATAGCCCTTGGGTAAGCCCTGTCCAAGTCGTCCCTAAGAAGGGAGGCATGACAGTAGTTCATAATGAAAAAAATGAACTGGTTCCTACAAGAACAGTTACAGGGTGGCGTATGTGTATTGATTATAAAAGGCTCAATACAGCCACCAGAAAGGATCATTTTCCTTTACCATTCATAGACTAGATGCTAGAAAGACTAGCAGGTCATGAATACTACTGCTTCCTGGATGGATATTCAGGTTATAATAAAATTGCAGTAGATCCCCAGGATCAAGAGAAAACAGCATTCACATGTCCATCTGGAGTATTTGCATACAGAAGGATGCCATTTGGCCTGTGCAATGCACCTGCAACCTTTCAGAGGTGCATGCTCTCAATTTTCTCTGATATGGTGGAAAAATTTCTGGAAGTCTTCATGGATGACTTTTCAGTATTTGGAGACTCATTCAGCTCTTGCCTTAACCATCTAGCACTTGTTCTAAAGAGATGCCAAGAGACTAACCTGGTTTTAAACTGGGAGAAGTGTCACTTTATGGTGACTGAAAGAATTATCCTTGGGCACAAAATTTCGAACAAGGGAATAGAGGTGGATCAAGCTAAGGTAGAGGTAATTGAAAAATTACCACCACCTGCCAATGTTAAGGCAATCAGAAGCTTTCTGGGGCATGCAGGATTCTATAGGAGGTTTATAAAAGATTTTTCAAAAATTGCCAAACCTCTGAGCAACCTGCTAGCTGCTGACACGCCATTTATCTTTGATAAAGAGTGTCTGCAGGCATTTGAGACTCTGAAGGCTAAATTGGTCACAGCACCAATCATCTCTGCACCAAACTGGACATTGCCATTTGAACTAATGTGTGATGCCAGTGACCATGCCATTGGTGCAGTATTGGGACAAAGGCATGACAAGCTTCTGCACGTCATTTACTATGCCAGTCATGTTTTAAATGACGCACAGAAGAACTACACAACCGCAGAAAAAGAACTACTTGTAGTGGTTTACGCCATTGACAAATTCAGATCCTATTTAGTAGGATCAAAAGTGATTGTGTACACTGATCATGCTGCTCTTAAATATCTACTCACAAAGCAGGATTCAAAACCCAGACTTATAAGATGGGTGTTGCTTCTGCAAGAGTTTGATATAGAAATAAGAGACAGAAAGGGGACAGAGAATCAGGTAGCAGATCACCTGTCCCGAATAGAACCAGTAGAAGGGGCATCCTTCCCTCTTACTGAGATTTCTAAAAACTTTCCGGATGAGCAACTCTTTGCCATCCAGGAAGTGCCATGGTTTGCAGACATTGCAAACTATAAGGCAGTGAGATTCATACCCAAAGAATACAGTAGACAGCAATCAAAGAAGCAAATCACGGATGCAAAGTATTATCTTTGGGATGAGCCGTATCTCTTTAAGAGATGTGCAGACGGAGTAATCCGTAGATGTGTGCCTAAAGAAGAAGCGCAGAAGATCCTATGGCACTGCCATGGATCACAGTATGGAGGACATTTTGGAAGTGAGCGAACAGCCACAAGAGTCCTCCAATGTGGCTTTTACTGGCCTACTCTCTATAAAGACTCCCGAGTGTTTGTACTTAATTGTGACAGTTGCCAAAGATCTGGTAATCTGCCTCACAGTTATGCTATGCCTCAACAAGGGATCTTAGAGATTGAGTTGTTTGATGTATGGGGTATTGACTTCATGGGACCTTTTCCACCATCATACTCAAACACTTATATTCTGGTGGCAGTGGATTATGTATCCAAATGGGTGGAAGCTATTGAAACACCTACTAATGACACTAAGACAGTGTTAAAATTCCTCTAGAAACACATCTTCAGCAAATTTGGCACCCCTAGAGTACTAATCAGTGATGGGGGCACTCATTTCTGCAATAAACAGCTTTACTCTACTTTGGTTCGTTATGGAGTTAGCCACAGGGTAGCCACTCCATATCATCCACAGACAAATGGGCAAGCTGAAGTCTCTAACAGAGAACTTAAAAGAATCCTGGAACGAACTGTAATTAACCGTAGAAAGGATTGGGCAAGAAGCTTGGATGATGTTCTGTGGGCATACAGAACAGCATTCAAGACCCCTATAGGGACCTCTCCATACTAGCTCGTGTATGGAAAGGCATGTCACTTGCCAGTGGAACTGGAACACAAGGCCTACTGGGCAACCAGATTCCTGAACCTTGATGCCAAGTTAGCTGGAGAAAAATGATTGCTCCAGTTAAATGAGCTAGAGGAATTTAGACTCAATGCTTTCGAGAATGCAAAAATTTACAAAGAGAAAGCAAAAAGATGGCATGATAAGAAGCTGTCATCCAGAGTCTTTGAGCCGGGGCAGAAAGTTCTGCTATTTAATTCTAGGCTCAAATTATTCCCAGGGAAATTAAAATCCCGGTGGAGAGGTCCATATGTGATTACAAGTGTATCACTATATGGATACGTAGAGCTTCAGGATAATGACTCTAACAAAAAATTCATTGTTAATGGACAGAGAGTTAAACATTATCTTGAAGACAATTTTGAGCAAGAATGCTCAAAACTGAGACTTGATTAGAGCTCAGTAATAGTCCAGCTAAGGACAATAAAGAAGCATTTGCTGGGAGGCAACCCAGCCATTCACAAAATTTAATTTTATTTATTTTTGCTAATTAATTTTTACAGGTATATGTCAAAGTATCTTCAAAAGGTAAAATAGCAATTGATTGAATTCACAGAGTTACAGGGGAATTTGGAAGCTCACTGGCGTGAAAAAGCCAGTAAGAAACATTTTGGGCATTGAACGCCCAAAAGAAGCATCCACTGGGCGTTCAACGCCAGTAAGGATAGCCATCTGGGCGTTGAACGCCAGAAAGGAGCATCTTCTGGGTGTTGAACGCCAGAAAGAAGCTCCTTCTGGGCGTTTAACGCCAGAATTACAGCATCCTGGGCGTTTAGCAAAATGCCCAGTGATAAAGGACTTCCTGGCGTTCAACGCCAGAAAGAAGCAACAGCTGGGCGTTGAACGCCCAGGAGAAGCAGCAATTGGGCGTTAAATGCCCAAATCATGCAGCATTTGGGCGTTTAACGCCAGAATGGTGGGGACGAGGTAAAATCCGTTTTTCTTTACAAATTTTATAAATTTTTATGTTTCAATTCATAATTTCTTGCATAAACATGTTTCAAAATGTCATCCTTTAATTTCAAAAAATTTTTAATCCTAATTTCTAAAATCCCTTTTTCAAAAATATCAAATGTATCTTAATTCATAAACCCAAATCTTTTTCCAATCCAAATCTTTTTCAAATCTTTTTCAACTCATCATATCTTTTGGATTTCGAAATGGCCTCTCCCTCTATTCCTCTCCTATCCTTTCTTTTGCTTGAGGACAAGCAAACCTCTAAGTTTGGTGTGATTTGCCATGATCACTGAGCTAAAACTCATCAAGATCATGACACCTAAGGGAACAAGAAGAGCAAGGGCATGATTTAAGGGAGCTGAAGCGCCAGAAATTAATCCTTGAAGGACCAAGCACCCCACAGATCAGAGGAACATCCACTTCCCAAAACACAGGTTGTTGAGTTCTAATTTTAACTTTAACTCTGTGATAGTGTTATTATAGGAATTTACCTTAGAAGATATATAGTAGTAGTAGTAGTAATTAGCATATCTATTCTGGTTTTATTTCCAATTAAGTTATAATTTATTTTTCTTATCATCATCAGACATGAATAAAATAGCAGATTTTTAGAATAAAGAAGTAATTTATATTTTTTCGAGTTCTTAATAATAAAAAAATTATAATTAATTATATGTGGTGGCAATACTTTTTGTTCTCTGAATGAATGCTTTAACAGTGCATATTTTATCTTGAATTTTACGAATGTTGGCTCCTGAAAGAATGAGGAACACGAAAAATATTATTGATGATCTGAAAAATCATGAATTTGATTCTTGAAGCAAGAAAAAGCAGTAAAAAAAATCTTACAAGGAATCATTGGATCAAGAAAAGGAACAAAAGCCAATAGCCCTTAAAACCAAAAGGCAAGGGTGAAAAGGATCCAAGGCTTTGAGCATCAGTGGATAGGAGGGCCCAAGGAAGTAGTTCCAGGCCTAAGCGGCTAAATCAAGCTGTCCCTAACCATGTGCTTGTGGCATGCATGTCCAAGTGAAAAGCTTGAGACTGAGTGGTTAAAGTCATGATCCAAAGCAAAAAGAGTGTGCTTAAGAGCTCTGGACACCTCTAACTGGGGACTTTAGCAAAGCTGAGTCACAATCTGAAAAGGTTCACCCAGTCATGTGTCTGTGGCATTTATGTATCTGGTGGTAATATTGGAAAACAAAGTGCTTAGGGCTACGGCCAAGACTCATAAAGTAACTGTGTTCAAGAATCAACATACTACACTAGGAGAATCAATAATACTATCTGAATTCTGAGTTCCTATGGAGGCCAATCATTCTGAATTTCAAAGGATAAAGGGAGATGCCAAAACTGTTCAGAAACAAAAAGCTACAAGCCCCGCTCATCTAATAAGAATCTGAGCTCCATTTAAAAAACTCTGAGATATTATTACTTCTTAATTTCTTTTCATCCTATTTTATTTATCTAGTTGCTTGAGGACAAGCAACAGTTTAAGTTTGGTGTTGTGATGAGCGGATATTTTATACGCTTTTTGGGGGTAATTTCATGTAGATTTTAGCATGTTTTAATTAGTTTTTAGTAGAATATTATTAGTTTTTAGGCAAAATTCATATTTCTGGACTTTACTATGAGTTTGTGTATTTTTCTGTGATTTCAGGTATTTTCTGGTTGAAATTGAGGGAGCTGAGCAAAAATCTGAGTTAGGCTGAAAAAGGACTGCTGATGCTGTTGGATCCTGACCTCTCTGCACTCGGAAAAGATTTTTGGGAGCTATTGGAGTCCAATTGACGCGCTCTCAATTGGGTTGGAAAGTAGACATCCAGGGCTTTCCAGCAATATATAATAGTTCATACTTTGCGCGAAGATAGATGACGTTTCATGCTGCTGTCTGGCGTCCAGCGCCAGAAACAGGTTACAAGTTGGAGTTCAGCGCCCAAAACACGTTACAACCTGGCGTTCAACTCTAGAAACAGCCCAAGCACGTGAGAAGCTTTAGTCTCAGCCCCAGCACACACCAAGTGGGCCCCAGAAGTGGATTTCTGCACCAATTATCTTAGTTTACTCATTTTCTGTAAACCTAGGTTACAAGTTTACTATTCAAACTTTTAGAGACTTATCTTGTATCTCATGACATTTTCAGATCTGAACTACATACTCTTTGACGGCATGAGTCTCTAAACTCCATTGTTGGGGGTGAGCAGCTCTGCAGCGTCTCGATGAATTAATGCAATTATTCTTGTTTTCCATTCAAACACGCTTGTTCTTATCTAAGATGTTCATTCGCGCTTAAACATGAAGAAGGTGATGATCCGTGACACTCATCACCTTCCTCAATCCATGAACGTGTGCCTGACAACCACCTCCATTCTACATCAGATTGAATGAGTATCTCTTAGATTCCTTAATCAGAATCTTTGTGGTATAAGCTGGAATTGATGGCGGCATTCAAGAGAATCCGAAAAGTCTAAACCTTGTCTGTGATATTCCGAGTAGGATTCGAGGATTGAATGACTGTGACGAGCTTCAAACTCCTGAAGGCTGGGCGTTATTGACAAACCCAAAAGAATCACTGGATTCTATTCCAACCTGATTGAAAATCGACAGATGATTAGCCGTGCTGTGACAGAGCATTTGGAACATTTTCACTGAGAGGATGGGAAGTAGCCATTGACAACGGTGACACCCTACATATAGCTTGCCATGGAAGGAGCCTTGCGTGTGGAAAACGGATTTCAAGGAAGAGTTGAAATTCAGAGGACAAATCATCTCCAAAAACTCCAACATATTCTCCATAATTAAAGTAACAATTATTTATTTCACGCTCTTTTATTTTTCTAATAATTCCTACTGATAATTTTAATTGATATCCTGACTAAGAATAATAAAATAAACATAGATTGCTTCAAACCAATAATCTCCGTGGGATCGACCCTTACTCACGTAAGGTATTACTTGGACGACCCGGTGCACTTGCTGGTTAGTTATGCGGATTGCAAAAGTGTGATTGCAATTTCGTGCACCACTTGTACTTAGTTTACTTTTCATGTACTTTTACTTTTTTTTTTGGATTTTCTGGAGCTATGACCAACTAAACCCCACTTCATTGGGAGAAGGAGCTCTATTCTAATTTTTATGGATTAATAGAATTCTTATTTTCTTCTTCTTTTCATCTCTCTTTGATTTGCTTGAAAGATTTCGTGCTTCATCCAATTACTCAATTGTCTTGAAAAAGAGATTGAATATACATGGATTCCATTGGAACATTGGAAGAGGAATGATGGAATCATGCTAGAAATTCTTTCTCATACTGGATTAGATTGGGGGTTGGTCGGATATAGTGATATATAATCCTCCTGATGCTTTGATCTAGAAAGGTGTGTGGTATAATCAGTGATCAAACTTCATCTCTTCTCACGAGCAATTAGATCAAAGAATTGGCAATTGTTCAAGTTTAGAGAGATTGAACTGCCAAGGAATTGAGGTTCAATCACTCATGATTGCCAAGAGATCAATGATGTTGCATGACTAAATAAAGAAGAGATGAGATTACATTGATCCGGAGAATTTAATATCTCCTAAACCCAATTATCCTCCCTATTCTCATCTATCCCTTTCTTTTATTCTGTTTGTTTATTTTTATGTCCATCATCCCCTTCCCTTTTTAAACTTCCAGTCATTTAATTTCCCTTACTTCATGCAATTTACTTTTCAAGCAATTTATATTTCCGCATTTTAATTTCATTCATTTACTTTAAGCCATTTACAATTCCCGCCATTTAAATTCTTGCAATCAAACTTTATTAATGCTTTGTTCAACTAGATTTTCCACTTGACTAAAATTGCTCAATCAATCAATCCCTGTGGGATTCAACCTCATTCTTGTGAGTTTTTACTTGACGACAATTTGGTGTACTTAGCAAAGGAAAATTGTAGAAATACAAAATTCCATGATCAATCCGAAAGGGTGCATCTTATTCCTTTAAATACTAATCCTAGTAATGAATGCTAGACCTAAAAAAAAGATATTGTTCGTAAATAAAGATTACAAAAGAAAATAAAATAAAACTAAGGAGTGCTAAATCCAATTAGAGGCCCAAAGAGGGGGTGTTTGGCCTACTCTTGGTGTGAAATGCTAGCTTGAGCATATATATAACTTAAAGTGTCATGCATTTTATTACTTCTTTTTCTTTAGATTTTTGTTTAAGTTCAGAGCACAATACCTGAGACATCTTCTAAAAATAAATAACTAAACTAGAAAGCAAGAAAATTCTAATAGTGATCATGCAAACTTTAGAAAAGAGAATAAGAAATAGAATGAAGTACTAGAAAACAAAAGTAAGATAAAGGGAGAGAGAATGAAACTCATCCACATCAGTGATGGTGACTACTCCTCCTTCCAGAGAATCCTTTGGAGTGCTTAAGCTCCTCTATGTCACGCCCCTGTCTTATCTGCCCCTCCACCATCTGATGGAGGAGTACAGCATGATCCTGATGCTCCAACCTCAGCTGATCAACTAATGATGTCAGCTCCCCTAAAGATGTGGTCAACTGATTCTAGTAGTCACGGGGAAGGAAGTACATCCTTTGAGGTATCTCTGGAATATCCTGTAGAGATGGTGGAACTGGCTCCTACTGTTGTCCATGCCCAAGTTCTCTAGCATGCTCCATACCCTTCTTTGTTATTGGCCTTTGATGAGCGGATAATTTGTATGCTTTTTGGCATTGTTTTTAGTATGTTTTTAGTATAATTTAGTTAGTTTTTAGTATATTTTTATTAGTTTTTAGCTAAAATTCACTTTTCTGGACTTTACTATGAGTTTGTGTGTTTTTCTGTGATTTCAAGTATTTTCTGGCTGAAATTGAGGGTCCTGAGCAAAAATCTGATTCCGAGACCAAAAAGGACTGCAGATGCTGTTGGATTCTGACCTCCCTGCACTCGAAGTGGATTTTCTAGAGCTACAGAAGCCCAATTGGCGCACTCTCAACGGCATTGGAAAGTAGACATCCTGGGCTTTCCAGCAATATATGATAGTCCATACTTTGCCCAAGATTTGATGGCCCAAACCGGCGCTCAAAGTCACCCTCAGAAATTCCAGCGTTAAACGCCGGAACTGGCATAAAACTTGGAGTTAAACGCCCAAACTGGCATGAGAACTGGCGTTTAACTCCAGAAAAGGTCTCTACACGAAAATGCTTCATTGCTCAGCCCAAGCACACACCAAGTGGACCCAGAAGTGGATTTTTACGTCATTTACTCATTTCTGTACACCCTAGGTTACTAGTTTACTATTAATAGGATCTTTTGACATTGTATCAGTACCTTATGACCTCATGACACTTTACACCTTTCTTTGTGTACTTTCCACGGCATGAGTCTCTAAACCCCATGGTTGGGGGTGAGGAGCTCTGCTGTGTCTTGATGGATTAATGCAATTACTACTGTTTCTCATTCAATCATGCTTGCTTCCATTCTAAGATAATACTTGTTCTTAACCCGGATGAATATGATGATCCGTGACAATCATCATCATTCTCAACCATGAACGCGTGCTTGACAACCACCTCCGTTCTACCTTAGATTAAGTAGTTATCTCTTGGGTTCTTTAACCAGAATCTTCGTGGTATAAGCTAGAATTGATGGCGGCATTCAAGAGAATCCGGAAGGTCTAAACCTTGTCTGTGGTATTCTGAGTAGGATTCAATGATTGAATGACTGTGACGTTCTTCAAACTCCTGAAGGCGGGGCGTTAGTGACAGACGCAAAAGAATCACTGGATTCTATTCCGGCCTGATTGAGAACCGACAGATGAATTCCGCTATGTTGTGACAGGGCATATGCAATCGCTTTCACTGAGAGGATGGGAGGTAGCCATTGACAACGGTGAAACCCTACATACAGCTTGCCATGGAAGGAGACTTGCGTGTTTGAAGAAGAAGACAGTAGGAAAGCAGAGATTCAGAGGATGGAGCATCTCCAAACCTCAACCTATTCTCCATTACTGCAAAACAAGTAATCATTTCATGTTCTTTTGCTTTTCACAATTGGTGGACGAAATTGTGATTTCTATCTTTTGAGCTTTTAGCATATATTTACTCTTAGGGCACTGTTTATTCTCACAACTCCGTTCAACTAACCAGCAAGTGTACTGGGTCGTCCAAGTAATAAACCTTACGTGAGTAAGGGTCGAATCCACAGAGATTGTTGGTATGAAGCAAGCTGTGGTCACCTTGTAAATCTCAGTCAGGCAGATTAAAATTGTTTATGGGTTTTCGAAAAATGCAAGTTAAGGAAATAAACAATAAAAGGGATAGAACACTTATGCAGATTATTTGGTGGGAATTTCAGATAAGCGGATGGAGATGCTGTAGAGCTCTCGGACGCCTGCCCTCCTACTGCTTCTACTCAATCCTTCTTACTCCTTTCCATGGCAAGCTTTGTATAGGGGTTCACCATCAACTGTGGCTACTTTCTTCCTCTCGGGGAAATATCCTGTGCGGCTGTGACTCGCACAGCTAACCAGTCTGGAGGCATCACCCATGGCTGATGGCTACATCCCATCCTCGCAGTGAAAACTAATGCTAACGCACTCTGTCACAGTACGGCTAATCACCGGTTGGTTCCCGCTCCTACTGGAATAGAATCCCTCTTTTGCGTCTGTCACTAACGCCCAGCAGGTTAAAGTTTGAAGCACGTCACAGTCATTCATTAACGGAATCCTACTCGGAATACCACAGACAAGGTGAGACTTTTCGGATTCCCAGGATCCTACTCGGAATACCACAGACAAGGTGAGACTTTCCGGATCCTCATAAATGCCGCCATCTATCTAGCTTATACCACGAAGATTCTGTTGGGGAATCTAAGAGATATGCATTCAAGCTCTATTGCATGTAGAACGGAAGTGGTTGTCAATCACGCGCGTTCATAAGTGAGAATGATGATGAGGGTAATCTGACTCATAACATTCATCATGTTCTTGGGTACGAATGAATATCTTGGAATAGGAATAAGATAGAGACCGAATAAGAGATAATAGAATTTCATTAATACTTGAGGTACAGCAGAGCTCCACACCCTTAATCTATGGTGTGCAGAAACTCCACCGTTGAAAATACATAAGCAAAGAGTTCAGGCATGGCCGAATGGCCAGCCCTCTCTAACGTGATCACAGGACTCAGAATACAATCCAGGATGTCTAATACAATAGATAAATGTCCTATATATACTAGACTAGCTACTAGGGTTTACATGAGTAAGTAATTGATGCATAAATCCACTTCCGGGGCCCACTTGGTGTATGCTTGGGCTGAGCTTGATCATCCCACGAGCTAAGGCATTTCTTGGCGTCAAACTCCAGGTTATGACGTGTTTTGGGCGTTCAACTCCGGATAATGACGTTTTTCTGGCGTTTAACTCCAGACAGCAGCGTGTACTTGGCGTTTAACGCCAAGTTACGTCGTCATTCTTTGAATAAAGTATGGACTATTATATATTTCTGTAAAGCCCTGGATGTCTACTTTCCAACGCCGTTGAGAGCGCGCCAATTGGAGTTCTGTAGCTCCAGAAAATCCATTTCGAGTGCAGGGAGGTCAGATTCCAACAGCATCAGCAGTCCTTTTGTCAGCCTTCTTCAGAGTTTTGCTCAAATCCCTCAATTTCAGTCAGAATTTACCTGAAATCACAGAAAAACACACAAACTCATAGTAAAGTCCAGAAATGTGAATTTAACATAAAAACTAATGAAAACATCCCTAAAAGTAGCTTAAACTTACTAAAAACTATATAAAAACAATGCCAAAAAGCGTATAAATTATCCGCTCATCACAACACCAAACTTAAATTGTTGCTTGTCCCCAAGCAACTGAAAATCAAATAGGATAAAAAGAAGAGAATATACTATAAAGTCCAAAATATCAATGAATATTAATTTAATTAGATGAGCGGGACTTGTAGCTTTTTGCTTCTGAACAGTTTTGGCATCTCACTTTTTCCTTTGAAGTTTAGAGTGATTGGCTTCTCTAGGAACTTAGAATTTCGGATAGTGTTATTGACTTTCCTAGTTAAGCATGTTGATTCTTGAACACAGCTACTTATGAGTCTTGGCCTTGGCCCTAAGCACTTTGTCTTCCAGTATTACCACCGGATACACAAATGCCACAGACACATAACTGGGTGAACCTTTTCAGATTGTGACTTAGCTTTGCTAAAGTCCCCAGTTAGTGGTGTCCAGAGCTCTTAAGCACACTCTTTAGCTTTGGATCACGACTTTAACCATTCAGTCTCAAGCTTTTCACTTGGACTTTCATGACACAAGCACATGAATAGGGACAGCTTGATTTAGCCGCTTAGGCCTGGATTTAATTTCCTTGGGCCCTCCTATCCATTAATGCTCAAAGCCTTGGATCCTTGCTTTAAAATTTTCGCCACTTTTTTTTTTCACTGCTTTTTCTTGCTTCAAGAATCAATTTCATGATGTTTTTCAGATCATCAATAACATTTCTCTTTGTTCATCATTCTTTCAAGAACCAACAATTTTAACACTCATAAACAACAAGATCAAAAGACATATGCACTGTTCATTCATTCATTCAGAAAACAAAAATTATTGCCACCACATCAATATAATTAAATTAAATTCACTAATAAATTCGAAAATTATGTACTTCTTGTTCTTTTGAATTAAAACATTTTTTATTTAAGAGAGGTGAAGGACTAATGGATTTTATTCATAGCTTTAAGGCATGGTTACACACTAATGATCATGAAGTAGAAACACAAAAACATAGATAAACATAATACTTAAAAACCGAAAACAGAAAGAAAATAAAGAACAAGGAATGAATCCACCTTTAGTGGCGTCTTCTTCTTGAAGGACCAATGATGTTCTTCAACTCTTCTATGTCCCTTCCTTGCCTTTGTTGCTCCTCTCTCATTGCTCTTTGATCTTCTCTTATTTCTTGGAGAGTGAGGGCGTGTTCATGGTGTTCCACCTTTAGTTGTTCAACATTATGACTCAAGTCTTCCAAAGAGGTACTAAGTTGCTCCCAATAGTTGTTGGGAGGAAAGTGCATTCCTTGAGGCATTTGTTGATGATGAACTTCCTCATGTTCTTCTTGAGGGCCGTGAGGAACTTCTCTTGTTTGCTCCATCCTCTTCTTTGTGATGGGCTTGTCTTCTTCAATGGAGACATCTCCATCTATGATAACTCCAGCTGAGTAGCATAAATGGCATATGAGGTGGGGGAAGGCTAGCCGTGCCATGTATGAAGGCTTGTCAGCTATTTTGTAGAGTTCATTAGAGATGACTTCATGAACTTCCACTTCTTCTCCAATCATAATGCTATGAATCATGATGGCCCGATCCACAGTAACTTCAGATCGGTTGCTTGTAGGGATGATGGATCTTTGGATGAACTCCAACCATCCTCTAGCTACAGGCTTGAGGTCCAGTCTTCTTAGTTGGACTGGTTTGCCTTTGGAGTCTACTCTCCATTGGGCGCCTTCCACACAAATGTCCGCAAGGACATGGTCCAACCTTTGATTAAAGTTGACCCTTCTTGTGTAGGGGCGTTCATCACCTTGCATCATGGGTAGATGAAACGCCAACCTCACATTTTCCGGACTGAAATCTAAGTATTTCCCCCGAACCATTGTGAGATAGTTCTTTGGATTCGGGTTCATACTTTGATCATGGTTCCTAGTGATCCATGCATTGGCATAGAACTCTTGAACCATCAATATTCCGACTTGTTGCATGGGGTTGGTTATGACTTCCCACCCTCTTCTTTGAATTTCATGTCGGATTTTCGGATACTCATTCTTTTTGAGCTTGAAAGGGACCTCGGGGATCACCTTCTTCTTTGCCACAACATCATAGAAGTGGTCTTGGTGGCTCTTGGAGATGAATCTCTCCTTCTCCCATGACTCGGAAGTGGAAGCTTTTGCCTTCCCTTTTCCTTTTCTTGAGGAAACTCCGGTCTTGGGTGCCATTGATGGTGAATGAAAAATAAAAAGCTTAGGCTTTTTACCACACCAAACTTAAAATTTGCTCGTCCTCGAGCAAAAAAGAAAAGAAGAGTAGAAGAAGAAGAAGAGAATTTGGGTAGAGAAGGAGAGGAGGGGGTTCGGCTATATGAGAGAAGAAGGGGTTTTTGTTGTGAAAATGAAGAAGAAAAGAGAGGTATTTATAGGGAGGGGGAGGGTTAGGTTTCGGCCATTTTGGGTGGGAAAGGTGGGAAAATGAATTTGAATTTTATGAGGGTAGGTGGGGTTTATGGGGAAGAGGAGGTTGATGTGAATGGTGCATGGGGAAATTGGGAAGAGGAATTGAGGTGATTGGTGAAGGTTTTTGGGAAGTGTGACATTGAAAATGAGATTTGGATTAGGAGAGTGTGATTAGGATTAAAAGAGAAGGTAGGTGGGGATCCTGTGGGGTCCACAGATCCTGAGGTGGGGATCCTGTGGGGTCCACAGGTCCTGAGGTGAAAAGAAATACCATTCCTTCACCATATAGGCGTGTAAATTGCCTTCATGCATCATCCTGGCGTTCAGACGCCCATTGGTGCATGTTCTGGGCGTTAAACGCCCATGTAATGCTTGTTTCTGGCGTTCAGCGCCAGATTGTCCTCTGTGTGTGCATTCTGGCGTTAA
Organism: Arachis hypogaea; assembly: GCF_003086295.3. Lineage (NCBI taxonomy): Eukaryota > Viridiplantae > Streptophyta > Magnoliopsida > Fabales > Fabaceae > Arachis > Arachis hypogaea. Next base: position 81,363,926 of record NC_092041.1, read on the forward strand.
ACGCCAGGTTTTTGCTTGTTTTGGGCGTTCAGCGCCAGAAAGATGCTCTGTTCTGGCGTTGAACGCCAGCCAGATGCATCTTACTGGCGTTGAACGCCAGCCCGTGCGTCCTCCAGGGTGAAAAATTTTTTTTCTTCTGTTTTTGACTCTGTTTTTAATTTTTTTGATTTTTTCGTGACTCCTCATGATCATGTACCTAATTAAACACAAAAATAACACTAAAACAAAATAAAATAAAATTAGATAAATAAAATTGGGTTGCCTCCCAACAAGCGCTTCTTTAATGTCAATAGCTTGACAGTGGCTCTCATGGAGCCACAAGGTGATCAGGTCAATTTAGTGTGTTGTCTCCACACCAAACTTAGAGTTTGGATATGGAATTTGAACACCAAACTTAGAGTTTGGTTGTGGCCTCACAACACCAAACTTAGAGTTTGACTGTGTGGGCTGTTCTTGACCTTGAACTGAGAGAAGCTCTTCATGCTTACTCCCTTTTTCACAGAGGGATGGCCATGTGCTTGAAACACAAGGTATTCCCCATTCAATTGAAGGACTAACTCTCCTCTGTTGACATCTATCACAGCTTCTGCTGTGGCTAGGAAAGGTCTTCCTAGGATGATGCATTCATCATCTTCCTTCCTAGTATCTAGGATTATGAAATCAGCAGGGATGTAAAAGCCTTCAACCTTTACTAGCACGTCCTCTACTGTTCCATAGGCCTGTCTCATTGACTTGTCTTCCAATTGTAATGAGAACAAGGCAGGTTGTACCTCAATGATCCCCAGTTTCTCCATTACAGAGAGTGGCATAAGGTTTATTCCTGACCCAAGATCACATAGAGCTTTTTCAAAGCTCATGGTGCCAATGGTGCAAGGTATTAAGAACTTGCCAGGATCTTGTTTCTTTTGAGGTAGAGTTTCCTGAATCCAAGTATCTAAGTCACTAATGAGCAAGGGAGGTTCACTTTCCCAAGTCTCATTACCAAATAGCTTGGCATTCAGCTTCATGATAGCTCCTAAATATTGAGCAACTTGCTCTCCAGTCACATCTTCATCCTCTTCAGAGGAAGAATATTCTTCAGAGCTCATGAATGGCAGAAGGAGATTTAATGGAATCTCTATGGTCTCTGTATGAGCCTCAGATTCCTCATGATCCTTAATAGGAAACTCCTTCTTGCTTGAGGAATGTCCCAGGAGGTCTTTCTCACTAGGATTTTCGTCCTCCTCCTCTTTGATGCATTCGGCCATGTTGACTAAGTCAATGGCTTTGCATTCTCCTTTTGGATTCTCTTCTGTATTACTTGGGAGAATACTGGGAGGAGTTTCAATAACTTTCTTACTCAGCTGGCCTACTTGTGCCTCCAAGTTTCTAATGGAGGATCTTGTTTCATTCATGAAACTAAAAGTGGCTTTTGACAGATCAGAGACTATATTAGCTAAATTAGAATTATTTTGTTCAGAGTTCTCCGTCTGTTGCTGAGAAGATGATGGATATGGCTTGCTATTGCCTAGCCTATTGCGTCCACCATTGTTAAAGCCTTGTTGAGGCTTTTGTTGATCCTTCCAGGAGAAATTTGGATGATTTCTCCATGATGGGTTATAAGTGTTTCCATAAGGTTCACCCAGATAATTAACCTCTGCCATGGCAGGGTTCTCAGGATCATAAGCTTCTTCAGAAGCTGCCTCTCTAGTACTGTTGGATGCATGTTGCAATCCATTCAGATTTTGAAAGATCATGTTGACCTGTTGAGTCAACACTTTGTTCTGAGCCAGTATGGCATTTAGAGCATCAATTTCAAGAACTCCTTTCTTCTGAGGTACCCCATTATTCACGGAATTCCTCTCAGAGGTATACATGAACTGGTTGTTTGCAACCATGTCAATGAGTTCTTGTGCCTCTTCAGGCGTTTTCTTCAGGTGAATAGATTCACCTGCAGAATGGTCCAGTGACATTTTCGAAAATTCAGAGAGACCATAATAGAATATATCTAATAGGGTCCATTCTGAAAACATGTCAGATGGACATCTCTTGGTCAGCTGCTTGTATCTTTCCCAAGCTTCATAGAGGGATTCACCATCTTTTTGTTTGAAGGTTTGAACATCCACTCTCAGCTTGCTCAGCTTTTGAGGAGGAAAGAATTTATCCAAGAAGGCAGTGACCAACTTATCCCAGGAGTCCAGGTTATCCTTAGGTTGTGAATCCAACCATATTCTAGCTCTGTCTCTTACAGCAAAAGGGAAAAGCATGAGTCTGTAGACTTCAGGATTAACTCCATTCGTCTTTACAGTATCACAGACTTGCAAGAACTCAGTTAAAAACTGATAGGGATCTTCAGATGGAAGCCCATAAAACTTGCAGTTTTGTTGCATTAATGCAACTAGTTGAGGCTTAAGCTCAAAGTTATTGGCTCCAATGGCAGGAATGGAGATGCTTCTTCCATCAAACTTGGATGTTGGCTTTGTGAAGTCACCAAGCATTCTCCTTGCATTATTATCATTATTATTTGCGGCTGCCATGTCCTTCTCCTGTTCGAAAATTTCTGAAAGGTTATTTCTGGATTGTTGTAATTTAGCTTCTCTTAATTTTCTCTTCAGAGTCCTTTCAGGTTCTGGATCAGCTTCAACAAGAGTGCCTTTATCCTTGTTCCTGCTCATAAGAAAGAGAAGAAAACAAGAAAAGAAAGAGGAATCCTCTATGTCACAATATAGAGATTCCTTTATGTTAGTAGAAGAAGAAAGGGGTAGAAGAAAGAAGAAGGATGGATTCGGATTTGGATGAAGAGAGGTGAAGAGAAGTGTTAGTAATTAAATAATTAAATAAAAGAAGAGAGGAGAGGGAGAGGATTTTCGAAAATAATTTTTGAAAAAGAAGTTAGTAATTTCGAAAATTAAAAATAAAATAAGTTTAAAATTAAAATGTAAAACAATTAAAAAGAATTTTTGAAAAAGAGAGGGAGGATTTTCGAAAATTAGAGAGAGATAGGTAGTTAGTTGATTTTGAAAAAAATAAGAGACAAACAAAAAGTTAGTTAGTTGATTGAAAAAGATTTGAAATCAAATTTTGAAAAAGATAAGAGGATAAGAAAAAGATAAGATATTTTGAAATCAAATTTTGAAAAAGATAAAATTTTTGAAAAAGATAAGATAAAAGTTAAAAAGATTTAATTTGAAAAAGATATTTTGAAAAAGATTTAATTTTAAAAAATTACTTAACTAACAAGAAACTACAAGATAAGATTCTAGAACTTAAAGATTGAACCTTTCTTAACAAGAAAGTAACAATCTTCAAATTTTTGAACCAATCACATTAATTGTTAGCTAATTTTCGAAAATTCGATAAAAAGATAAGAAAAAGATTTTGAAAATATTTTTGAAAAATAATTTTGAAATTTTCGAAAATGATAAAAAAAATGAAAAAGATATGATTTTTGAAAAAGATTTTGAAAAGATAAGATTTTTTAAAATTGAAATTTTGACTTGACTTGTAAGAAACAACTAATTTTGAAAATTTTTGACCAAGTCAACCCAAAATTTTGAAAATTTGGAGGGGAATAAGGAAAAGATATTTTTTTGATTTTTGAATTTTGAATTATGAAAGAGAAAAACAACAAAAATACTCAATGCATGAAATTTTTAGATCAAAACAATGAATGCATGCAAGAATGCTATGAATGTCAAGATGAACACCAAGAACACTTTGAAGATCATGATGAACATCAAGAACATCATTTTGAAAAAATTTTTGATGCAAAGAAAACATGCAAGACACCAAACTTAGAAATCTTTAATGCATGAAAAATATGAATGCAAAAATGCACATGAAAAACAAGAAAAGACTCTAAACAAGAATTCATCAAGATCAAACAAGAAGACTTGTCAAGAACAACTTGAAGATCATGAAGAACACTATGAATGCATGGGATTTTCGAAAAAATGCAAGAAAAATTTTAAAAGCATGCAATTGACACCAAACTTAAAAATTAACACAAGACTCAAACAAGAACACAAAATATTTTTGATTTTTATGATTTTCTAATTTTTTTGTATTTTTATTAATTTTTTCGAAAATAAAGTTTGTAAAAATGAAAAATAAAAAGAAAAATTTTGAAAAAGATTTTTGAAAAGAGAATTACCTAATCTGAGCAACAAGATGAACCGTCAGTTGTCCATACTCGAACAATCCCCGGCAACGGCGCCAAAAACTTGGTGGACAAAATTGTGATTTCTATCTTTTGAGCTTTTAGCATATATTTACTCTTAGGGCACTGTTTATTCTCACAACTCCGTTCAACTAACCAGCAAGTGTACTGGGTCGTCCAAGTAATAAACCTTACGTGAGTAAGGGTCGAATCCACAGAGATTGTTGGTATGAAGCAAGCTGTGGTCACCTTGTAAATCTCAGTCAGGCAGATTAAAATTGTTTATGGGTTTTCGAAAAATGCAAGTTAAGGAAATAAACAATAAAAGGGATAGAACACTTATGCAGATTCATTGGTGGGAATTTCAGATAAGCGGATGGAGATGCTGTAGAGCTCTCGGACGCCTGCCCTCCTACTGCTTCTACTCAATCCTTCTTACTCCTTTCCATGGCAAGCTTTGTATAGGGGTTCACCATCAACTGTGGCTACTTTCTTCCTCTCGGGGAAATATCCTGTGCGGCTGTGACTCGCACAGCTAACCAGTCTGGAGGCATCACCCATAGCTGATGGCTACATCCCATCCTCGCAGTGAAAACTAATGCTAACGCACTCTGTCACAGTACGGCTAATCACCGGTTGGTTCCCGCTCCTACTGGAATAGAATCCCTCTTTTGCGTCTATCACTAACGCCCAGCAGGTTAAAGTTTGAAGCACGTCACAGTCATTCATTAACGGAATCCTACTCGGAATACCACAGACAAGGTGAGACTTTCCGGATTCCCAGGATCCTACTCGGAATACCACAGACAAGGTGAGACTTTCCGGATCCTCATAAATGCCGCCATCTATCTAGCTTATACCACGAAGATTCTGTTGGAGAATCTAAGAGATATGCATTCAAGCTCTATTGCATGTAGAACGGAAGTGGTTGTCAATCACGCGCGTTCATAAGTGAGAATGATGATGAGGGTAATCTGACTCATAACATTCATCATGTTCTTGGGTACGAATGAATATCTTGGAATAGGAATAAGATAGAGACCGAATAAGAGATAATAGAATTTCATTAATACTTGAGGTACAGCAGAGCTCCACACCCTTAATCTATGGTGTGCAGAAACTCCACCGTTGAAAATACATAAGCAAAGAGTTCAGGCATGGCCGAATGGCCAGCCCTCTCTAACGTGATCACAAGACTCAGAATACAATCCAGGATGTCTAATACAATAGATAAATGTCCTATATATACTAGACTAGCTACTAGGGTTTACATGAGTAAGTAATTGATGCATAAATCCACTTCCGGGGCCCACTTGGTGTATGCTTGGGCTGAGCTTGATCATCCCACGAGCTAAGGCATTTCTTGGCGTCAAACTCCAGGTTATGACGTGTTTTGGGCGTTCAACTCCGGATAATGACGTTTTTCTGGCGTTTAACTCCAGACAGCAGCGTGTACTTGGCGTTTAACGCCAAGTTACGTCGTCATTATTTGAATAAAGTATGGACTATTATATATTGCTGGAAAGCTCTGGATGTCTACTTTCCAACGCCGTTGAGAGCGCGCCAATTGGAGTTCTGTAGCTCCAGAAAATCCATTTCGAGTGCAGGGAGGTCAGATTCCAACAGCATCAGCAGTCCTTTTGTCAGCCTTCTTCAGAGTTTTGCTCAAATCCCTCAATTTCAGTCAGAATTTACCTGAAATCACAGAAAAACACACAAACTCATAGTAAAGTCCAGAAATGTGAATTTAACATAAAAACTAATGAAAACATCCCTAAAAGTAGCTTAAACTTACTAAAAACTATATAAAAACAATGCCAAAAAGCGTATAAATTATCCGCTCATCAACAATCAATCCTGATAATTTCTGATATCCTGACTAAGATTTACAAGATAACCATAGCTTGCTTCAAGCCGACAATCTCTGTGGGATCGACCCTTGCTCACGCAAGGTATTACTTGGACGACCCAGTACACTTGCTGGTTAGTTGTGCGGGATTGCAAAAGTGTGATTGCAATTTCGTGCACCAAGTTTTTGGCGCCGTTGCCGGGGATTGTTGAGTTTGGACAACTGACGGCTTATCTTGTTGCTTAGATTAGGATTGTTTTATTTTAGTGGTTTAGAGTCTTTTAGTTGAGTCTAGTTTCATATTCTAAGTTTGGTGTCAGTTGCATGCTTTTGTTTTTCTTTTAATTTTCGATTTTGCATGTTCCTAGTCCCTTTTTGATTCATAAAAATTCTAAGTTTGGTGTCCTCTTTGTGTTTTTCCCTTAAAAATTTTTGAAAATTTTGAGTTTGAATTTCTAAAATTTTAAGTTTGGTGTCTTTTTGTGTTTTTCTCTCTCCTCTTTTTCAAAATCAAATCTTTTTCATAAAAATTTTTCAATCATATCTTTCTAATTGCTGTTTTCAAAATCTTTTTAATTAACTAATTGATTCAGTTTTCAATTTGCTTTGATTTTATTTTCTTTTTGATTTTCGAATTTTTATTTTAATTTTATTTTGTTTTATTTTATTTTTTCGTTTATTCAAAAAAAAACAAAATTTATCTCTTTGCAATCATTATCATTTCCCTTTTGTCCATTATGGACTTAAGTGGGATCAATCAGTCCAAAAGGACTCTGGGGTCATATGCTAACCCCATTACAGCTGCATATGGGAGTAGCATCTGTACACCTCCCATCAAAGCAAGCAGCTTTGAACTAAATCCTCAACTCATTATCATAGTGCAGCAAAACTGCCAGTATTCCGGTCTTCCACAGGAAGAACCTACTGAGTTTCTGGCACAGTTTTTACAAATTGCTGACACAGTACATGATAAAGAGGTAGATCAGGATGTCTACAGACTATTACTGTTTCCATTTGCTGTAAAAGATCAAGCTAAAAGGTGGTTGAGTAACCAACCTACAGCAAGCATAAAGACATGGAAACAGTTGTCAGACAAATTCCTAAATCATTTGTACCCTCCAAAAAGGATGACACAGTTAAGGCTGGACATCCAAGGCTTTAAACAAGAGGATAATGAATCCCTTTACAATGCCTGGGAGAGGTATAGAGGTATGCCAAGGAAATGTCCCTCTGAAATGTTTTCAGAGTGGGTACAGTTAGACATTTTCTACTATGGGCTTACAGAAAAAGCTCAGATGTCTTTAGACCACTCAGCTGGTGGATCTATACACATGAGGAAGACAATTGAAGAAGCTCAGGAGCTTATAGACACTGTTGCTAGAAACCAATATCTGTACTCTAGCAATGAGTTCTCTCCAAAAGAGGAAGTCATGGCTGTAGTCACTGACCCTAGTCCTCAAGAACAGATAACTGAGCTTAATCAACAATTGCCCCTAATGACAGAACAGTTAGCAGACTTTAAAGAGATGCTCCTTGAAACTAAAGTTGCTAACAAGAGCATAGAACTGCAGTTGAATCAAGCAAAACAGCAATTATCTAAACAGATAACAGAGGAATGTCAAGCAGTTCAATTGAGGAGTGGGAAGACCCTGAATAACACTGCTCAGAAGAGCAAAAAGCCAAACAAGGAACAATTGACAGAGGACAACCAAACCACTGTTCAAAATCCCTCTGAGGACAATAAGAGCCCAGAGAGGAATGTCATTGGCGTTCAGACGCCAGAAAGGGAAGGAAAGCTGGCGTTAAACGCCCATTCCTTGCCCAGTTCTGGCGTTCAAACGCCAGAAAAGGGGGAAAAGTTGGCGTTAAACGCCCAATTTCCTCCCAATCCTGGCGTTCAAACGCCTAGGGAGAATCAGACACCTGAGAGTGCTGACAGTAATCCCTCTAATAAGGCTTCTTCAACCACTTCTGTAAGGAATAAACCTGCAGCATCTAAGGTTGAAGAATATAAAGCCAAGATGCCTTATCCTCAAAAACTCCGCCAAGCGGAACAGGATAAGCAATTTGCCCGCTTTGCAGACTATTTAAGGACTCTTGAAATAAAGATTCCGTTTGCAGAAGCACTTGAGCAAATACCTTCTTATGCTAAATTCATGAAAGAAATCTTAAGTCATAAGAAGGATTGGAGAGAAACTGAAAAAGTATTTCTCACTGAAGAATGCAGTGCAGTCATATTAAAAAGCTTACCAGAAAAGCTTCAAGATCCAGGAAGCTTTATGATACCATGCACATTAGAAGGTGCTTGCACCAAGACAGCTCTATGTGATCTTGGAGCAAGCATCAATCTAATACCTGCATCCACTATCAGAAAGCTTGGGTTGACTGGAGAAGTCAAACCAACCCGGATATGCCTCCAACTTGCTGATGGCTCCATTAAACACCCATCAGGCATAATTGAGGACATGATTGTCAAGGTTGGGCCATTCGCCTTTCCAACTGACTTTGTAGTGCTGGAAATGGAGGAGCACAAGAGTGCAACTCTCATTCTAGGAAGACCTTTCCTAGCAACTGGACGAACTCTCATTGATGTACAAAAAGGGGAAGTAACCCTGAGAGTCAATGAGGATGAGTTCAAGTTGAATGCTGTAAAAGCTATGCAGCACCCAGATACACCAAATGACTGCATGGGCGCTGACATTATTGACTCCTTGGTAGAAGAGATCAATATGGCCGAAAGCCTAGAATTAGAGCTTGAGGACATCTTCAAAGATGCTCAACCTGATCAAGAAGAACTAGAGGAGGCAAAGGAATTTTCGAAAATTCCTCAGGAGGAGGATAAGCCTCCCAAGCCTGAACTCAAACCACTACCACCATCCCTGAAATATGCATTTCTGGGAGAGGGTGACACTTTTCCAGTGATTATAAGCTCTGCTTTAAATTCATAGGAAGAGGAAGCACTGATTCAAGTGCTAAGGACACACAAGACAGCTCTTGGGTGGTCCATAAGTGATCTTAAGGGTATTAGCCCAGCTAGATGCATGCACAAGATCCTATTGGAGGATAATGCCAAACCAGTGGTCCAACCACAGAGGAGGCTGAATCCTGCCATGAAGGAGGTGGTGCAGAAAGAGGTCACTAAATTACTAGAGGCTGGGATTATTTATCCTATTTCTGATAGCCCCTGGGTGAGCCCTGTCCAAGTTGTTCCCAAAAAGGGAGGCATGACAGTGGTTCATAATGAAAAAAATGAACTGGTTCCTACAAGGATAGTCACAGGGTGGCGCATGTGTATTGATTACAGAAGGCTCAATACAGCCACCAGAAAGGATCATTTCCCTTTACCATTCATAGACCAAATGCTAGAAAGACTAGCTGGCCATGATTATTACTGCTTTTTGGATGGCTATTCAGGCTACAACCAAATTGCAGTAGATCCTCAGGACCAAGAGAAAACAGCATTCACTTGCCCTTCTGGTGTGTTTGCCTATAAGAGGATGCCTTTTGGTCTGTGCAATGCACCTGCAACCTTTCAGAGGTGCATGCTCTCTATCTTTTCAGATATGGTAGAGAAATTTCTGGAAGTCTTCATGGATGACTTTTCAGTATATGGAGACTCATTTAACTCATGTCTTAATCACCTAGCACTTGTCTTGAAAAGATGCCAAGAGACTAACCTGGTTTTAAACTGGGAGAAATGTCACTTTATGGTGACTGAAGGAATTGTTCTTGGGCACAAAATTTCAAACAAGGGAATAGAGGTGGATAAGGCAAAGGTAGAGGTAATTGAAAAATTACCACCACCTGCCAATATTAAGGCAATCAGAAGCTTTCTGGGGCATGCAGGGTTCTACAGAAGGTTTATAAAGGATTTTTCAAAAATTGCAAAACCTCTGAGTAACCTGTTAGCTGCTGACACACCATTTGTGTTTGACACACAGTGTCTGCAGGCGTTTGAGACCCTGAAAGCTAAGCTGGTCACAGCACCAGTCATCTCTGCACCAGATTGGACATTGCCATTTGAACTAATGTGTGATGCCAGTGACCATGCCATTGGTGCAGTGTTGGGACAGAGGCATAACAAGCTTCTGCACGTCATTTACTATGCCAGCCGTGTTCTAAATGACGCACAGAAGAACTACACAACCACAGAAAAAGAGTTACTTGCAGTGGTCTATGCCATTGACAAGTTTAGATCCTATCTAGTGGGGTCCAAAGTGGTTGTGTACACTGACCATGCTGCTCTTAAATATCTACTCACAAAGCAGGATTCAAAACCCAGGCTCATCAGATGGGTGTTGCTTCTGCAAGAGTTTGATATAGAAATAAGAAACAGAAAAGGGACAGAGAACCAAGTAGCTGATCATCTGTCCCGAATAGAACCAGTAGTAGGGGCGTCCCTCCCTTCTACTGAGATTTCTGAGACTTTCCCAGATGAGCAACTATTTGCCATTCAGGAAGCTCCATGGTTTGCAGATATTGCAAATTTTAAAGCTGTGAGGTTCATTCCCAAGGAGTACAGCCACGTGCAGAGAAAGAAATTAATTTCAGATGCCAAGTACTACCTCTGGGATGAACCATATCTCTTTAAGAGATGTGCTGACGGAGTGATCCGCAGGTGTGTACCCTGAGAAGAAGCACAAAGGATCCTATGGCATTGCCATGGATCACAATATGGAGGACATTTTGGAAGTGAGCGAACAGCCACTAAAGTCCTCCAATGTGGCTTCTACTGGCCTACTCTCTATAAAGATTCCCGAGAGTTTGTGCGTACTTGTGACAGTTGCCAAAGAGCTGGTAACCTGCCTCATGGATATGCCATGCCTCAACAAGGGATATTAGAGATAGAATTGTTTGATGTATGGGGAATTGACTTCATGGGGCCATTCCCACCATCATACTCAAACACTTACATTCTGGTGGCAGTGGACTATGTGTCTAAGTGGGTAGAAGCAATTGCTACACCCACTAATGATACAAAGACCGTACTGAAATTCCTCCAGAAAAACATTTTCAGCAGGTTTGGCGTTCCCAGAGTGCTAATCAGTGACGGGGGCACTCATTTCTACAATAAACAGCTACACCTTGCTATGGTTAGATATGGAATTAGCCACAAAGTGGCAACTCCGTATCATCCACAGACAAATGGGCAAGCTGAAGTCTCTAACAGAGAATTAAAAAGAATCCAAGAACGGACTGTGATAGCCCGTAGAAAGGATTGGGCAAAGAGCTTGGATGATGCTCTGTGGGCATACAGAACAGCATTCAAGACTCCTATAGGAACCTCTCCATACCAACTGGTGTATGGGAAGGCCTGTCATTTGCCTGTGGAACTGGAACATAAAGCCTACTGGGCAACCAGATTCCTAAACATGGATGCACAGTTAGCTGGTGAAAAAAGATTGCTCCAGTTAAATGAGCTAGAGGAGTTCAGACTCAATGCCTTTGAAAATGCAAAAATTTATAAGGAAAAGGCAAAGAAATGGCATGACAAGAAGTTGTCAACCAGAGTCTTTGAGCCAGGACAAAAAGTTCTGCTCTTCAACTCTAGGCTCAGACTGTTTCCAGGAAAACTCAAATCCCGTTGGAGGGGTCCGTATGTGATTACAGGAGTGTCACCATATGGATATGTTGAGCTTCAGGATATTGATTCTGACAAGAAGTTCATTGTTAATGGACAGAGAATCAAGCATTATCTTGAAGGAAATTTTGAGCAGGAATGCTCAAAACTGAGACTTGAGTAATTCTCAGTGAAGGTCCAGCTAAAGACAGTAAAGAAGCGCTTGCTGGGAGGCAACCCAGTCATTAGGAGGTTATATGATTAGTTCTTACAGAGGCAAATATCAAAAATGAAGGAATTCACAAAGTTACAGAAGGATTCAGCTCAAAAAGCAGAGAAAATGAGCTTACTGGCGAAAAAATGCCAGTAAGGGGCATTTTGGGCGTTAAACGCCAGAATGGGTACCATTCTGGGCGTTTAACGCCAGGAATGGTGCCATTTTGGGTGTTAAACGCCAGAATGGGCACCATTCTGGGCGTTTAACGCCAGGTGTGCAGCATCCTGGGCGTTTTGAAAAAACACCCAGTGATAAAGGCTTTCTGGCGTTTAACGCCAGCCAGGGCACCTGGCTGGGCGTTAAACGCCCAAAAGGGGTGCCAAATGGGCGTTAAACGCCAGAATGAGTGCCATTCTGAGCGTTTAACGCCAGAAAGGTGGGGGGACCACATTTTTGTTTTCAACTCAAATTTTTTCAAACTTTCTTCTTTTTACCCATACTCTTCTACATAAATGCACTTCAACCTTTCATCATTCACTTTCAAATCTTCACAAATCAAAACCATTCTTCAAATCTATTTCAAATTAATCCCAAATCTTCTTCAAAAACTCACCCTTTTCTCAATTTCTTTCCATATCTTCTCAAATCTCCTTTCAAATCTCTCTTTTTTTTTCGAAAAAAAGCTCTCCCCCTCACCTTATAAATTCGTGTTTGGCTTCCTCATTCCACCACACCATTCGAATTTCCTCTTCCTCTCTCTCTCTCTTCTCTTCTTTCTTCTCTTTTTGCTTGAGGACAAGCAAAACCTCTAAGTTTGGTGTGCTTTTCCGTGATCACTAAGCCAAGATTCATCAAGATCATGGCTCCTAAGGGAAAACAAACCAACTCAAGAGGAAAGAAAGAGACTAATCCAAAGAATCTTTGGAATCAAGAGAAGTTCTTAACCAAAGAACATGAAGACCATTATCACAAAATAATGGGTCTGAGGTCAGTGATCCCGGAAGTTAAATTTGATCTGAAAGAAGATGAATATCCGGAGATCCAAGAGCAAATTCGAAACAGAGGTTGGGAAGTTCTGACCAATCCTGAAATAAAGGTTGGAAGGAACATGGTTCAGGAATTCTACTCTAATCTGTGGTTAACAGATAAGCAGAGAATGACTGGAACTGCTTACCATACCTACAGAACCATGGTCAGAGGGCAAGTTATGTACTTCCATCTGGACAAAATAAGAGAAATCTTCAAACTACCTCAACTACAAGATGATCCTGACTCCTTCAATAGGAGGATGGTGAGAGTAGATAAAGGGTTGGATCAAGTTCTAGAGGACATATGCCTCCCTGGGACTAAGTGGATAACCAATTCAAAGGGTGTCCCAAACCAACTCAAGAGGGGAGACCTCAAGCCAATTGCAAGAGGGTGGCTAGACTTTATTGGGCGTTCCATATTGCCCACTAGCAACCGTTCTGAGGTCACCATCAAGAGGGCAGTGATGATTCATTGCATTATGCTTGGAAAAGAAGTGGAGGTCCATCATGTGATTGCTTGTGAGATCTACACAATTGCAAATAAGAATTCCACTGAAGCCAAACTGGCTTACCCAAGCTTGATTTCCTTGCTCTGTAAAGAGGCTGGGGTGAAGATGGGAGTAGATGAGTTCATACCCATTGAACACCCAATCACCAAGAAGTCAATGGAAGGACAAGTGCAAGAAAACTCTATCAAGAGGAGGGCGCAGGAATTCCTCCCTGAATTCCCAAGAATTGACTACTGGACCAGCCTAGAAGCATCTATCTCCAAGCTGCAAGAGACTATGGAGCAACTGAAGGAAGAACAGCAGAATCAGAACTGCATGCTCTGCAAATTGCTAAAGGAACAAGAGAAGCAGGGGCGTGAACTCCAAGAATTGAAACGCCAAAGGTTCTCCTCTCAAGCTGAGGGAGCATCCACTTCTCAAAATCAAGGTTGTTGAGTCCTAACTCTGTGAAAACCTCTATCATTAGGAGCCTATGTTTGCGTCATTTTTCCTTTGTTTTGTTCTTATTTTTCGTTTTTAGTTTCATTTTATATCTATTTTTGAGTCTTGTTCTTAATTCATAATTAATAAAATTGAAATTTTATGCCTTAAAGATATGAATGTCCTATGAATCCATCACCTCTCTTAAACGAAAAATGCTTTAATCACAAAAGAACAAGAAGTACAGGATTTCGAAATTTATCATTGAAACTAGTTGAATTAGTTTGATGTGGTGACAATACTTTTTGCTTTCTGAATGAATGCTTGAACAGTGCATATGTCTCTTGAATTTGTTGTTTTGAGAATGTTAAAAAAAATTGTTGGCTCTTGAAAGAAGGAGGAAAAAGAGAACTGTTATTGAGGATCTAAAAATCATTAGACTGATTCTTGAAGCAAGAAAAAGCAGTGGATACAAAAAAAAAATTCGAAAAAAAAAGAAAAGAGAAGAAGAAAAGAAAGAAATAAAAGTTGTGATCCAAGGCAACAAGAGTGTGCTTAAGAACCCTGGACACCTCTAATTGGGGACTTTAGCAAAGCTGAGTCACAATCTGAAAAGGTTCACCCAATTATGTGTCTGTGGCATGTATGTATCCGGTGGTAATACTGGAAGACAGAGTGCTTTGGGCCACAGCCAAGACTCATACACTAGCTGTGTTCAAGAATCATTATGCTCAACTAAGAGAATCAATAACACTATCTGAGTTCTGAGTTCTTACAGATGCCAATCATTCTGAACTTCAAGGGATAGAGTGAGATGCCAAAACTGTTCGGAGGCAAAAAGCTACTAGTCCCGCTCATCTAATTGGAGCTATGTTTCCTTGATATTTTGGAGTCTATAGTATATTCTCTTCTTTTTATCCTATTTTGATTTTCAGTTGCTTGGGGACAAGCAACAATTTAAGTTTGGTGTTGTGATGAGCGGATAATTTGTATGCTTTTTGGCATTGTTTTTAGTATAATTTAGTTAGTTTTTAGTATATTTTTATTAGTTTTTAGCTAAAATTCACTTTTCTGGACTTTACTATGAGTTTGTGTGTTTTTCTGTGATTTCAGGTATTTTCTGGCTGAAATTGAGGGTCCTGAGCAAAAATCTGATTCCGAGACCAAAAAGGACTGCAGATGCTGTTGGATTCTGACCTCCCTGCACTCGAAGTGGATTTTCTGGAGCTACAGAAGCCCAATTGGCGCGCTCTCAACGGCATTGGAAAGTAGACATCCTGGGCTTTCCAGCAATATATGATAGTCCATACTTTTCCCAAGATTTGATGGCCCAAACCGGCGCTCAAAGTCACCCTCAAAAATTCCAGCGTTAAACGCCGGAACTGGCATAAAACTTGGAGTTAAACGCCCAAACTGGCATGAGAACTGGCGTTTAACTCCAGAAAAGGTCTCTACACGAAAATGCTTTATTGCTCAGCCCAAGCACACACCAAGTGGACCCAGAAGTGGATTTTTACGTCATTTACTCATTTCTGTACACCCTAGGTTACTAGTTTACTATTAATAGGATCTTTTGACATTGTATCAGTACCTTATGACCTCATGACACTTTACACCTTTCTTTGTGTACTTTCCACGGCATGAGTCTCTAAACCCCATGGTTGGGGGTGAGGAGCTCTGCTGTGTCTTGATGGATTAATGCAATTACTACTGTTTCTCATTCAATCATGCTTGCTTCCATTCTAAGATAATACTTGTTCTTAACCCGGATGAATATGATGATCCGTGACAATCATCATCATTCTCAACCATGAACGCGTGCTTGACAACCACCTCCGTTCTACCTTAGATTAAGTAGTTATCTCTTGGGTTCTTTAACCGGAATCTTCGTGGTATAAGCTAGAATTGATGGCGGCATTCAAGAGAATCCGGAAGGTCTAAACCTTGTCTGTGGTATTCTGAGTAGGATTCAATGATTGAATGACTGTGACGTTCTTCAAACTCCTGAAGGCGGGGCGTTAGTGACAGACGCAAAAGAATCACTGGATTCTATTCCGGCCTGATTGAGAACCGACAGATGAATTCTGCTATGCTGTGACAGGGCATATGCAATCGCTTTCACTGAGAGGATGGGAGGTAGCCATTGACAACGGTGAAACCCTACATACAGCTTGCCATGGAAGGAGACTTGCGTGTTTGAAGAAGAAGACAGTAGGAAAGCAGAGATTCAGAGGATGGAGCATCTCCAAACCTCAACCTATTCTCCATTACTGCAAAACAAGTAATCATTTCATGTTCTTTTGCTTTTCACAATCAATCCTGATAATTTCTGATATCTTGACTAAGATTTACAAGATAACCATAGCTTGCTTCAAGCCGACAATCTCTGTGGGATTGACCCTTGCTCACGCAAGGTATTACTTGGACGACCCAGTACACTTGCTGGTTAGTTGTGCGGGATTGCAAAAGTGTGATTGCAATTTCGTGCACCAGCCTTTCAATGCCAATCAGGGTATCACCCTCAATGTGAGCTCCAGCTGTCGCACATAGTCGGTAAATGAGATGAGAAAAAGCCAATCTCGCAGTGATGGAGGACTTTTCAGCTATCCTGTAAATCTCCTGTGGTATCACATCATGTACCTCCACCTCGTTATGGAGCATTATACTGTGAATCATCACTGCTCGCTCGATTGTAACCTTGGAACAGTTACTAGTAAGGATGATGGAGCGTTGGATGAACTCCAACCATCCTCCAGCTACTGGTTTGAGGTCATGCCTATTGATGAATCCACATTTCATGGTATTTATTTGCTTTAATTAGGTAGATTTTATTGACTTTTCTTGCATTTATCCATTGAAATAGCATAGTTTCATGATGTCTTCCTAATTTGTGCTTGAAAGTGAAAACATGCTCTTTAGGCCTTTTTATTTTTAAATTTTATTGACTTTGATCCCATTTGGTTCCTTGATGTATTTGTCAAGTAATTTCAGGTTTTCAAGGCAAGTTTGGGTTGAAGAAGTGAAGAAAGAGCATCAAAAGGGGAGAAATCATGAAGAAAATGGAGTTTGGAAGCTGCTGCAAAGATGCATACGCACAACAGTGACTTCGTGCAAGGATGTGTACGCACCAAATGTCGTGCGTATGCACGATGGGAATTTTGCACAAAGATGTGTACGCACTGTAATTCGTGCGTATGCACGACTGCATATGCGTGAGGTCATTAATGCAAATCGCTAGGGACAAATTCTGGGCCTCCAAAACCCAGTCCAACTCATTTTCTGAAGCTATTTAAGGCCAAAGTGAAGAGGAATGAAGGGGGCAATTAGGTTTAGCTTTTATGATGTTTCCTCTTAGTTTCTAGAGAGAGAAGCTCCCCCCTTCTCTCTAGAATTAGGGTTTTTAGCTTTATTCTCTCTTTAATTTCTCTCTTTAATTCTTGTTTTGATGTAGTTTCAATTATGTTTCCATGCTTTGTTATCTTAGCTCTCTTAGTTCTTCTTCTTAATTTCTCTTTTATGTCATTTTCATTTTATGAATACTTTTGTTACTTTTGATTTCATTTAATGCAATTTTAATGTTTTATATTTCTTTGATGCCCATTTGAGTTGTTATTTTCATTTTCATGCAATTGGTAGTTATAGAATTTATTTTTATTGTAATTTATGACATTTTTCCTTTTATGCATGTTAGGTGTTTAATAAAATGTCTCTTTTAGCTTTTGCCTAGCTTTTCACACTCTTAGCTTGGAATTGGATAATTAGGTGACCTTGAGTCATAGATGTCCATTCGATATTGTGATTAGGATTGTTAATTGGTTTGGTTTCCACTAACGCTAGTCTTTCACTAAGTTAATTAGTAAGTTGATTAAGACTTGTGGATTGAGATCAATTATGCCCTTTTGACTTATTCTCGATGTTAGGATAGACTAATTAGGATTAATTCTTAGCAATTATCATGTTTGTGGTCTATGATTATGATAGAAATCCTTAATTCTCAATCCTTGCTAAGAGTTCCTCCTTTTTGTCACTTGAATTCCATTTTTGATTTACTTGCTATGAGTTTTAATTCCTTGCATGTCTATTTACGTCTTTGCATTTTAATTTCTTGCCAATTACTACCTCAACCCCCAATTCTTCATAGCTAATAATTGAACATTTCATTGCAATTCCTAGGGAAGACGACCCAGGATTTCAAACTCCTGATTTATATTATTGTGTTTTGATTGTGATATATCCTTTGGATTAACATTTGATGGACGATCAATTGTTAGGTTTGGACTATACTTGCAACGTCAATGCTATTTTTAGTGTGAAAATCCAAACCTATGCTTTTGGTCCATTATCACCTACCCAGCTGGTAGGGCTGACTTTTAGAATCCCTCCTCCACCGAGCTCTGGGAGGCAAATGTCCTCAAGGACCTGATCCAGCCGCTGGACAGTATTAACCTTTCGAGAGTATGAGTGAGGGTCCTCTCCGAATGGTGGTAACTGTAGCGCTACCCTCACACTCTTCGAGCTAAAATCTAAGATGTGTCCTTTGACCATACTCCGACAGTTCTTTGGCTCCGGATTCATGCCTCTTGCATGCTTGTAAGTCATCCAAGCATTGGCATAGAACTCTCTCACCATCAGTGTTCTGACCTCAGTCACGGGGTTGACCAGAACTTTCCAATCCCATCGCAGAATCTAATATAAGATCTCCGGGTACTCATCATCCTTCATATCGAAAGGAACCTCAGGAATGACTCTCTTCTTGTGCACTACTTCATAAAAGTGTGCCTCATGTGTCGGAGAGGAGAATTGAGTGAAGTCCCAAGGATCCGATGTAGGGGCCTTTTCTTTCCTCTTCCTTAATAAAGATTCTTCGGTCTTGGGTGCCATGGAGATAGTAAAAAAATGAAGGACCAAAGCAGAGCATCCAACACCAAACTTAAAGGTTTTGCTCGTCTTCAAGCAAAATAAAAATGGAAAATAGGGAAAGCAAAATAAAATAGTAAGAAGAAAAAGATATATGAGAAAGGGGGAAGGGCTTCATCCTTGGTAGTGAGAGAAGGGAAATAGAAAGAAAGAAAATGTGTATGGTGAAAGGGAAGTAAGAATGATAGAAGAGTTGAGGTGTGGTGGAAGTGGATGAAGAGGGTGGATATTTATAGGTGGGGGAGGATTGGGTTTCGTTTATGCAGAGGGATGGGGGAAGGAAATTGAATTTGAATCTGGGTTGTTGGGAGAAGAGATGGATGGGATTGATAAGAGGTGATAGGTGGAGTGAGAGGTGATTTTGAGGGAATTTAGGGGAGTGTTGGTTGATGGGATGGATGAATGTGGATGGAAAAGTGGATGAAAGAGGAGAGAGAATAGATGAAGTTTGAATTGGTTAAAAGTGGATGAAGTTTAACCAATGGTACAAAGCCTTCCACCCATGCTCGCTGCCCCTCCCTCTGGCATTTAACGCCAGCAAGGGGATAATATATATATATATATATATATATATATATATATATATATATATATATATATATATATATATTACTACACCCTTGACGCTAAATGCCCTCCCTGGCGTTTAGCGCCACAAGGGGGTGCTAAAAAGAAAGTAGAACGCCCAAAATTGGGCGTTGAACGCCTAGGACAATAGTCCTCTCCTGGCGCTACCCTCAGTAGTTTTCCTCCAGGGTGTGCTATTTTCTCGCATAAATGTTCCTGTTCCTATTTTAAGCACTACAGATGATCACAAAACGTCAAAAAAACTAGGAAAACTATAAAAATTAATGAGAAATAAAATGATATAAGATTAAACAATAAAAGACCGAATTGAAACTAAAATAAAGTAAAGATAAGCTACAGGATACTATGGTTGAGTTGCGTTCCAACAAGCGCTTCTTTACCGTCATTAGCTTCTTATGGTGTAGAGAATCAGGAAACTCTCGAGATCTGGCAGCTTTTGAGGTAGCTTCTTCTGCACCAGTACACTGCGCTCCTTGGTCAGCACCACTGTTTCATCTTCTTTTAAGGCCTTCTTCTCAGAGAATATGCTTTTCAGATAGGTCATATAAGGAGGTCTCTTCTCCAACACCTCATTAAAAGGAATATTTATTTGTAATTTCTTAAAGATTACCAAGAATTGAGTGAGTTGCTCATCCTTGGTCTCCTTTTGTAATTTCTGAGGTCGTTGTCCTTCAGGCTCCTTCACCACTACTGGGGCGTGTATCAATGTACTTCTAGTCTCTTCATGAGCCTCTTTCTCTTTCAGTTCCTCAGTAACATGCTCTTCTTCAGGCATGGCCTCCTTGCCCCTAGTCAGGGCCTTGCACTTTTCCCTTGGATTGACCTCTGTATTGCTTGGAAGAGTGTTGGGAAGTCTCTCAGGTATCCTCTTGCTCAACTGACCCACTTGCACTTCCAAGTTTTGAATTGAAGACCGTGTCTCTTGTATAAAGTTGTCAGTGGTCTTGGAAAGGTCACAGACTATTGTGGCTAAGTTAGAGAGACTGTGTTTTAAAGTCTCCTGTTGCTGCTCAGAGGGATAGAACTGCCTGCTATTGAACCTGGTTTGATTGGTTCTACCTTGATTACTGTTGAATCTCTGTTGGGGCTTCTGCTGCTACTCCCTCCATCCAAAATTAGGGTGATTCCTTCATCCCTGATTAAAGGTATTTGAATAGGGGTCATTATTGGGATTAGCGGCGACGAAGGTAAGGCACGAGGGCAACGTGGTGCGGTGGAGACGCGACGGTGGGCTGAATGCGACTGGGTGTGACGCAACTAACAGCGCGTCTTTAATGTGAGATAAGGTTCGGTCTAGAATTTACCAATAAAATTCTGTCATGAGTATAGTCTAAACCAACAAGCCATCCCACACCAAATTTAGAAAATGTGTCACCACAATTAAAAATCAATAATCGGGAGTAGAATCCCGGGTCGTTCTCCTTAGTAGTTTCCCTAAGATGCACGTCATTGGTTAGGAGTTCTCTTGGTATCTTTGGAGTTGAATAGAAGAAAAGTAAATGAACATGAAACTAAAGCAATGAGCAATTAACAATTGGAATAAGGAAACCAAGAAATTAAACTAACAAGTGTCAATGACAATCAATCAATGTAAAATCCTTGGCTAGGGGTGAGAATTGGAATTCCTATCATCATTGCCTCTATCAATTGTAACAAGAATTGGCCATTGCTCCACTTAGTTAACCTCTAACTATGAAAAAAATTCAAATGGATACAATTAACTTGAGTCCATAAGTCCTAGTCAAATCCTAAGGAAAGACTAGCTTTAGTGGCATTTGGTGCACGAAATTGTGATCATCAATGGCGCCATCAACATGGTACGCACAATTGCAATCTCAACTCTTTGTCACAACTTCGCACAACTAACCAGCAAGTGCACTGGGTCGTCCAAGTAATAAACCTTACGCGAGTAAGGGTCGATCCCACAGAGATTGTTGGTATGAAGCAAGCTATGGTCATCTTGTAAATCTCAGTCAGGCAGATTCAAATGGTTATGAATGATTTATGAATAAAGCATAAAATAAAGATAGAGATACTTATGTAATTCATTGGTGAGAATTTCAGATAAGTGTATGGAGATGCTTTGTCCCTTCTGTCTCTCTGCTTTCCTACTGCTTCATCCAATCCTTCTTACTCCTTTCCATGGCAAGCTGTATGTTGGGCATCACCGTTGTCAATGGCTACAGTCCCGTCCTCTCAGTGAAAATGTTCAACACGCTCTGTCACAGCACGGCTAATCATCTGTCGGTTCTCAATCAGGTTGGAATAGAATCCAGTGATTATTTTGCGTCTGTCACTAACGCCCAGCCTTCAGGAGTTTGAAGCTCGTCACAGTCATTCAATCCTTGAATCCTACTCAGAATACCACAGACAAGGTTTAGACCTTTTGGATTCTCTTGAATGCCGCCATCAATTCTAGCTTATACCACGAAGATTCTGATTAAGGAATCCATGAGATAAACATTCAAGCCTTGTTTGCTAGTAGAACGGAGGTGGTTGTCAGGCACGCGTTCATAGGTGATAATGATGATGAGCGTCACATAATCATCACATTCATCATGTTCTTGGGTGCAAATGAATATCTTAGAACAAGAATAAGCCGAATTGAATAGAAGAACAATAGTAATTGCATTAATACTCGAGGTACAGCAGAGCTCCACACCTTAATCTATGGTGTGTAGAAACTCCACCGTTGAAAATACATAAGAACAAGGTCTAGGCATGACCGAGAGGCCAGCCTCCCAAAGAGGGTTCAATCATAAAAACATGATCAAAAGATGATCCTCAGATCTAAAGTGATCAAAAGATGAAAATACAATAGTAAAAGGTCCTATTTGTAGAGAACTAGTAGCTTAGGGTTTACAAAGATGAGTAAATTACATAAAAATCTACTTCCGGGCCCATTTGGTGTGTGCTTGGGCTGAGCATTGAAACTTCTATGTGTAGAGACTTTTTTTGGAGTTAAACGCCAGCTTTTGTGCCAGTTTGGGCGTTTAACTCCCATTCTTGTGCCAGTTCCGGCGTTTTACGCCAAAATTCTTGAGCTGACTTGGAACGCCTGTTTGGGCCATCAAATCTCGGGTAAAGTATAGACTATTATACATTGCTGGAAAGCCCAGGATGTGTAATTTCCAACGCAACTGAGAGCGCGCCAATTGGGCTTCTGTAGCTCTAGAAAATCCACTTCGAGTACAGGGAGGTCAGAATCCAACAGCATCTGCAGTCCTTTTCAGCCTCTGAATCAGATTTTTGCTCAGGTTCCTTAATTTTAGCCAGAAAATACCTGAAATCACAGAAAAACACACAAACTCATAGTAAAGTCCAGAAAAGTAAATTTTAAATAAAAACTAATAAAAATATAATAAAAAGCTAACTAAAACATACTAAAAACATACTAAAAACAATGCCAAAAAGCGTATAAATTATCCGCTCATCAGCATTCAAATCAACTAGCAATTTTCAATTATCAATTAACAAAAGACTTTGACAATTCAAATGTCTCCAATTACTCAACCCCTAAGCCAAGAGTAAAAATCTACTCCATAACTATAATTAACATTTCCTCAAATACTTGGTGAGCAAGAATGAAAGACATTGTAAAATTGAGAAAAGAATTCAAATTAAAGTTGTTTACTAACAACAACTAACAACAATAAAGCAATTAATAACAATGAACATCAAATTCCCCAATGCATTAATAGAAATCAATGTAAACAAGATCCAAATTCAAGATCCAAATTAACTAGAATAACAAGAACACTAAATGAGAGCAGGAGAATGAGACATACAAATTAAAGCAATGTAAAATTGAATTAAAACAGATCTAACCAAAGGATCCAAGTGAAATTGAAATTGAGAAGGCTAAAACCTAGAGAGAGATGAGAGTTTTTGACGATCAGATTTCTATCGGTAAAGAAATTCACAAATAAGTTTGCGTTGTAAGTATAGTTTTTAAACCAACAGAGAATCCTTTCGTACAAAAGTTTTGGTTGTCACAAGTAACAAACCCCTGATAAAATTGATAACAGAAGTATTTAAATCTCGGGTCGTCTTCTCAAGGAATTACAGGAAAGTATGATTTATTATTGGTTATGAAAACAATATTTTTGGGTTTTTTGAAATAAGGAGCAAGTAGTTTGAATGACAAGAAAAATAAAATAATAATAATAAAATCTCTTGGCAAGGTATGAGAACTGAAAATCCTATCCTAGTTATCCTTATCAGATGTGATGAGAATTGTTTATTGCTCCCACTTAGTTAACCCTTACTAAATAAAGGAAAGTCAAGTGGACCAATCAATTTGATCCTCAAGTCCTAGTCAATTCCTATGGAAAGACTAGCTTGGAGATATCCAAATTAATCAGCAACTCCCAATTTCAATCACTGCTTTATTTTGACAACTCAAGCATTACCAATTACTCAACCAAAGCCAAAAGGGAAAAATCTAACTTAAAACATCAATGGATAACAAATGATAGAAGAAGTAATAAGTCTGAAATACCTCAAATTGAATTAATAAAGATATCAAATATAACATGGGAGTTCATAAATTAAATTGGAAAAATAAATAAAAGGAACATTGAACCTGTGATTGAAGAAGATGAAATCCTAATCCTAATAGAAATCCTAATCCTAAGAGAGAGGAGAGAACTTCTCTCTCTAAAAACTACATATAATCCTAAAATTGTGTATATTATGAATGAATGATGATGAATGGATGCATTCCCTCACTTTATAGCCTCTAATCTGTATTTTCTGGACCGAGAACTAGGTCAAAAACAGCCCAGAATTCGCTGGTTATGAAATCAAACACGCTAATTTTCGTCACTGCGACGTGTCCGCGTGAAGCACGCGTTCGCGTCGCCTAGATGTACGGTTTCTATGGCAAATTATATATCAAATCGAAACCCCGAAAGTTAGCTTTCCAACGCAACTGAAACCGCATCATTTGGATCTCTGTAGCTCAAGTTATGATCATTTTAGTGCGAGAGGGTCAGGCTGGCAGCTTTGCAGTTCCTTCAATTTCTTTTATTCCTTCCACTTTTGCATGCTTCCTTTCCATCCTCCAAGCCATTCCTGCCCTGTAAACTCTGAAATCACTTAACACACGGATCATGGCATCGAATGGTATAAAGGAGAATTAAAATACACAATTTTAAAGCTTTAGGAAGCAAGTTTTCAATCATAGAATAAATCCAGGAAGGAATTGTAAAACCATGCAAATCATATGATAAAGAGTTGATAAAAACCACTCAATTGAGCACAAGATAAACCATGAAATAGTGGTTTATCAGTTTCTCTCTCTCCCAAAAACAAGAACAAAAGCTAGCTAAAATTGTGTCTATTCTCCCAAAATGAGTGAGAACCCCCTCCTCCTTGGTTCCTTGGGTCTTTTCAATACATAATTCAGCTCAGATCGGGCCTGGAGCCTCTCGAAAATCGCCAGCTACGATTTCACTAATGATGTCATGTGCTGGGCGTCACGCGTGTGCGTCGGCCACGCGTGCACGTCATATAAACTTCTCAAACCACACGTACACGTCGGTCACACGTATGCATCGGTGGGATTTCGCATCACCATGTGAATGCGCCAACTTTTGTGCACGAGTCCCAACTGCATGCGTCCACGCGTGCGCGTCGCCACTAATTCTCTAAAGCTTCATTCTTCATGTCCCTTCCACTTGTGCATGCTTCCTTTCTATCTTCTAGGCCATTCCTACCCTATAAACTCTGAAATCACTTAACAAACGTATCACGGCATCGAATGACATCAAGAGAGGATTAAAATTTGGCAATTTTAAGGTTAAAGAAGCATGTTTTAAACTATGAAGCAAAATTAGAAAGGAAACACAAACTATGCACTTTATATGAATAAGTGTGGAAAATATTGATAAACCCCCTCCAAATTCTACACAAGATAAACCCTAAAATTGGGGTTCATCAGTCTTCTTCCTCTTCTTCTTGCATATCTCTTTCTCTGCTCTCTGTGTGATTGTTACGTTTAGGAAAGGAAAGGGGGTAAAAGGTTAGGGTTATTGAATTGGGGAAAATAGGGTTTCTGAATTAATTTGGGGATTTTAGGATTTAGGGTTAGAAATTAAAGATTTTATAAAAAGATAAGGATAGATGTGAATCGATATTTTGATTAAATTGGAGGGTAGAATAATTTTAAAACCAAATATACTTCATTAAAAAAAATATTTAAGAACACTATTTATCAACATATTACTAAGTTCAATTAATTATTTTTAGTTTAAATTATAAAATAAACATATTAATCACATTTTTGTAAAATATAGTTTAAACTCAATATTAATTATTCAAATTAAATGATATAACTTTTTATCATTTTTCTATCACCGAAACTTTAATTTTAGTTTATAAAATAACTAATTATAATAAAATTACGCAATAATGTTAATTAGCTTAAACTCAATATTTATAAATCAATTTAATCATTCTTAACGTATTATTTTCTTAAAATAAGGAATTCGAATTAAATCATAAATTATTCGTAATAAAAGCTACTTAAATTAAATTATACAATTCCTTCTTATTTTTCAATTATTAAAATTATGTGAAACATTCAATTATAATAAAAATTATAATAAATTCTAATTAATTTACATTTCAATTATCATGAAACTCTATTTATTTATCATCAGTAAAAATAAATTTCTTAAAAATAAAATTCTCAATAATTATAATGAATTATAAATAACTCATCATTTAATTTTTCGAAAACTTGGGTTGTTACAAATGGAGTGGTTCACCCTACTTGTTGCGAGTTGAGATTAAAATGAAATTAAAGTGATTGAAAGGGATGAGATGACATGATTGGATAATGAGGATGAGTTTGATTAAGAATAGTACCTATCTGGGTAGATTCAAGGGTGTGGTTTCTCCCCACTTACTCCAGGTTAAGAATGAGATTTGAGACTCCTTGGGTAGATATAGTGGTTCACCGCACTTGCTCTGGGTTAAGATTGAGACTCTCTGGGTAGATGCAGTGGTTCACCCCACTTGCTTCGAGTTGAGATTTGAGACTTTGTTAACCCTCTGCCTTTCCAGATAATTCCTCCAAGGGAAGTGAATACCTCTTAGACATACTCACACCGAGGGACTGTCCAGGGTTGCTATCGGGCATGTCGGATTTGGCTGTATAACTAACAAATGAGCTTATTAGTTGTAGGGAGACATGCATCATTTGCTTTTGCATTTATTAATTGGGTGTGCATCTTGTATTTGGCTTGCCTTATTGATTAATTGTATCTATATACTACTTGATCTAAATGCCTTATATATTCTCTCTATCTGTGTATTGTATTACTTTGTATGTGTTTGAACAACTGAGAGATCTCTTATGCTAGCAATGGTGACGCTGAGGGTTGTACTTGTTTCTGATATGGTGATTGCAGGTTTGTGGAAAACTGAGAATAAATGGATAGATTAGAATCCCTTAGGTAAGTTGCTATTTGATGGTTTAGTGAGAACCTTAGACATGGATAAATGAGACGTTGAAGATTAATATTATTTAGAGAGTTTCTATTACCTTATATTGTATCGATTCAGCACTTTTACTCTACTGGAAATTCTCTTGGGTTGGGTTCTCACCCATATATTATTTCTGTTTTTCAGATGTAGGTCCCGGCACTCCTCAGTGAGCGGGAGTGCTATCTAAAAGATGCCAAAGAAGACTCTTTTACTTCTGTTTTGGTTTTAAGAATCTATCTTCCTTTTGAAAAAACTTATATGGTGTATTTATTTATTTTTAAAGACTTGTCTCTAAAGACTTATGATGTATTCTTGGAGAGATAGGTTACATATATCAACTGTTTTACTAGTGTAACCCTAGCCGGCTTAATCTTCACAGGCCGAGACTAGTAGATATTATATATACTTATATATGTCTCTTTACTCCTATTCTTCCTTTAAGCTTTTTTTCAATGCGCTTATGCATGTTTTCGAGTGTGAGCGATTGGCGAATTGTCTTTTTATCTGGGGTTCAAATTTTTTTATAGGCTTCTAGTTTAATATCTCTTCTATACATAAGTATTTATATCTCGGTTTTGTGTCGTAGCACCAAATCCTCATTGAATTATGACTTATGTATAAGGCTTTGAAGGGTAGGGTGTTACACAAAAATATAATCAATTGTAGAGAAATATGTATCGGCGTTAAAATTTATAGTACCGACTTAAATCTTACGTTAAGCCACGTGTTCATGGGTCAAAACCCACTAGAATTTGTGCTTGAACTTCTCGTAAAGCATCAAAATCACAAACTTCAACACCACTCTAACCAAAACGTGTTTTCAGTTAAAAAATGAAAAATGGGTAAGAGTTTTTACGAGTAGTCACCGCAATACTTAGATAGAATCGAAAAGAAAGTCGAAAGTTATTCGTGGCCGCAAATGGATCGTCAATCGAAGATATGGTTTAGAAGTGTTATAGATTTGAAGTTTGAATGTGACTAGTAAAACTTAGGGCTTTTCCTCCTCTCTCAATCTCTTTCAACTCATTTCTCTCTCTTAAATGAGAGTGATATGCTGAAATTCTATTAAGTAAGGGATTTTATATCATGGGTTTGGACCCAATGCAGGTCCGTTTAAAATTTTTAGTTCGTTAATCCTACTTTAGTCTAAAATATTTAGGATAAGTGTTTTAATTTGTATTCTAAATTTTTTATTTTCTCTAATTATAAATTTTAAATATTTTAACTCTTCTTAATCATTTTTAATTAATTAATTAATTGTTTATTATTTTTTCGAATCTTACATTACAATATAAGAAACTTTCCTATTTTTTCTCTTAATTTTTACTTTTTTTTTCACTAATTAAGCAAAACTAACTTAAACACAGCCAAAGCTAACCATCATATTTATAATAGTCAATGATGGTGAAAATAGATAGTTTATGATTTCAATTAATGATGAAGTTGGAAGCTTATCATTATAATTCATAGCAGGTTATACCTGCTAGCGAATTTCAATTTGCTCATTCACTTTTTACTACTCATAAATATTAGGGATAAGTATGGTTTTGGTCTCTAAAGTTGAGGCTGAAAATCGAAATCGTCCCTCGTCTAATTTTTTATTTAGAATTGTTCTTAACAATTTTTTTTCGTATTAAAATCGTCCTTTTTATTTAGATTTTTAATTTTATTCCTAAATTACCCCTGCTTTAAAAAAATTATAAAATTATAAAATTAAAAAAATAAAATAACACAACGCGTGGGGTGGGGGGAAGGGGTGACGGGGATGGGGAGGGGGACACGGGGTGGAGGGGGAAGGAGAAGGGGGGAGGGGGCGGCGGCGGCGTTGTGGTGGGGTTGGGGGGAAGGGGAGACGGGGAGGGGGAGGGGACGCGGGGTGGAGGGGGAAGGGGAAGGGGGGAGGGGGCAGCGGCGGCATTAGTGGTGGGGTTGGGGGGAAGGGGAGACGGGGAGAGGGAGGGGGACGCGGGGTGGAGGGGGAAGGGGAAGGGGGAGGGAGCGGGAAGGGGGGAGGGGGGCGGCGACATTGGTGGTGGGGTTTGGGGGAAGGGGAGACGGGGAGGGGAGGGGGAAGGGGGGAGGGGGCGGCGGCGGCGGCGTTGGTGGTGGGATTA
Source organism: Arachis hypogaea (assembly GCF_003086295.3). Lineage (NCBI taxonomy): Eukaryota > Viridiplantae > Streptophyta > Magnoliopsida > Fabales > Fabaceae > Arachis > Arachis hypogaea. The sequence continues at coordinate 81,392,760 of NC_092041.1, forward strand.
GGGGAAGGGGAGACGGGGAGGGGGAGGAGGGAGGGGAAAGGAGAGGGTGTTTTTTTCCAAAAAAAAAAATAAAAAGGACGATTTTAATACAAAAAAAACGTTAAGGACGATTCTAAATCGAAAATTCGATGAGGGACGGTTTCGATTTTCAGCCTTCAACTTTAGGGACCAAAATCATACTTACCCCTAAATATTACTTGCAGCCTGATAACTTTGAAAAGTTAAAGTTACAACTCTTGTTTAGCTTGTCTCTTCATTTTATTATAGCCACAATACGTAGACAATCTTATGACTTAGATAAATCCTGTCTCCAAACTTCATATCCATTAAAAAAATAAATTTTTATTAAAAATTAACTTTGATACTTTTACAATATATCTCTAATTTTTGTTTTAGCTGATGTCTTATCCATGCCAAATTAAAAATAATTTTTTTAAGAAAAACTTATTGAAAAAATATTTATAAATTTAATATTATAAAAGTTCTAAAATATTAATTAAACACGAAGCAAAAATATATTTGGCGCAAGGCAATTATATAATTGGATACATGGTGAGTAATTATGCTACGAGTACATTAAAAATAAGATATCAAATTAATTTAATCTTAAAATTAAAAATCGTTCCTAAGATATTTTTGTATTTAAATTCATTCCTAACGTTCAATTTAATTTTAAAATCATTCTTTAGATTAAAATACCCTTTTTTACTAACATTTCTCAACAACCTTCTTCACCAAAATATTCAATTTCTCTTCTTCGGATAAATTTATGCTTATGCTTCTACAAATACTGAAATAAATTTAAATAAAATTTTCATTAAGAAAATAAAACATCATCAGCAACAAAATTTTCGCAACATAAGTAACAAAATTGAAAGTTTCAAAATAGAAGTCGCACCACTTGCAATTCCAGATAAAAAAACACCAGTAGCAGCAACAAGACGACGAAAAAAAACAATGTAATAAACAAGAAACAGAAGTAGAAACCAGTACTAGGATAAGAGATTGACGGCAGAAAGTGACGAAGCTTGCTGAGAAATAGCGAACTAGAAGAGCCGCCTATGCAATTCTGACTCTACTATCCAATATGTTTGTGCCAACGCTGTCTTCACCTTCTCGTATGGATCACGAAACTGCCGATCGCCGTTGCGTTCCTCTGCCTGCTCATAGACACACTAGCACAAGAGCAGAGCAAAAGGAGGGCAAGAAGGCAGCAGTTCGAGGGTGCCTTTCTCTCCTCCTTCTTTTTTTTCTCCATGCTTCTTTCTCTTTCTCTTTTTCCAGTAAAAGCTTCTCTCTTTCTTTATTTTTTTTGTAATTTTAGAATTTTTTTGTTAGAGGTAATTTGGTTTAGAATTTTAAAATTTAGATAAAAAGATTATTTTAAAATTAAATTGAATATTAAGAATGAATTTTAATATAAAATAATCTTAAGGATAATTTTGATTTTCAATTAAACCATAAGAATTAAAATTGTACTTAACTCTTATTTATATAATATACATGTTAAAACATAAAATATATATTAAAAAGAATTAAACAATACATATATATTTATACATAATTATATAATAATTAATTTAATAACTGATCTACAAAGCATTTTAATGTTGTCGGATAGCCACAATAAGTAGGAATAATGACAATAAAAAATAAAATTGGGGATAAAATATAAGAAATGTGTGTTACCAATTAATGATTGTTAGATTTTTAAATTTATGCACTAATATTAGTGCAAAACGATAAAGCACATCCAAATTTTTTTCCTCAAAAGATTTTGAGTCCTGAAATTTATTATTATTTAAAACAAGAGATTAAATATGTTGATAAATCGTAATATTATTATTTACATCAACAAGACACATGTCATTAATAAATATTTGAGGGGCCTGCTACACATACAAGTAAAAAGGCCATACAAGTTTTACAAGTTATTAGCCCAAACTTCATTAACACGCGCATTAACTCATTTTGAATGGAGCGTAACTACACGCGCCCCACTCAAACGGTTCCTCTTCGTCTTCTTCTTCTTCTTCTTCTTCTTCTCCTCTTCTTCTTCTTCGTCTTCGTCTTCTTCCTCTTCCTCTTCCTCTTCCTCTTCCTCTTCCTCTTCCTCTTCGTTTTTTTTTCGATTTTCATGGTTTCTGAAATTCTTCTTCTTCTTCTTTCTGCACGTTCTTCTTCCTCTTACTCTTCTTCTTCTCCTTTTCTTTCGTTTCTGCACGTTCTTCTTCCTCGTTTTCCTCTTCTTCTTCTTTTTCATTTACGTCTTTTCTCTCTATTTTCTCGTTTTTTTTTTCGATTTTTCATGGTAAAATCGTTTTTGAAGAAGAAGAAGCAGCAGAAGATGAGGAGGAGAAAGAGAAAGAGTTCTGAATTATGCATAAGATGTACTTCAACGAATTTTGGGTGTATTTTCTTAAATCCTTTGGGTGTATTTTCTGTAACCCTTTGGGTGTATTCCTATAATCGTTTGGGTGAATTCTTGTAACCGTTTGGGTGTATTTTCTGTAATCCTTTGGGTGTATTTCTGTAATTATTTGGATGTATTTGAGTGATATCTGACTGATATCTATGGGTGTATCTGACTCATATCTATGGGTGTATCTTACTGATATCTATGGGTGTATTTTTCATTTCAGAAAAAATGGCAGGCATTACAGAAATACACCCAAACGATTACATAAAATACACCCAAGAGATTACAGAAATACACCCAAATGATTACATAAAATACACCCAAGAGATTACAGAAATACACCCAAACGGTTACAGAAATTCACCCAAACGATTATAGAAATACACCCAAAAGATTACAGAAAATACACCCAAAGGATTTAAGAAATACACCCAAAACTATGCATAATTCAGAACTCTTTCTCTTTCTCCTCCTCATCTTCTGCTACTTCTTCTTCTTCAAAAACGATTTCAGAGTTTGATGTCAAAAAACAATAGAAATCGAGAATAACGAAGAAAGAAAATAGAGAGAAAAGCACGTAAATGAAGAAGGAGAAAGAGAAGGCAAGAAACAAAAGAAAAGAAGAGGAAGAGGAAGAAGAACGTGCAGCAAGAAGAAAAAGAAGGTGCAATGAAAACGTGCCGTAACAGTATGTGGAGGAACTAACGTCAACGACGAAGAACAAACCAGTGAGAAAGGAGGAGAAAAGAACGATCAAAAAAGAAGGAGAAGAAGAAGGGATGTAGCGTGTGTAAGGGATGTAGCACTTGCAGCAAATTTTGGGGGTTAGAGTTTAATTGACTTGTAATACTTACAAGCCCTAATCGTTTGTACATAGTTTTTCTCAATATTTTATTATTTTAATTTTATATAAATGAATGTTATTCTGATGACATGTGGTACTGATCATATATGTTATTATAGCAGGTCAGCACGATGTTAATGGAAATTACTCGGGAGCTAACATGAATTGCATAATGAAAATTATTAGGCTCGAAATTAAGATAATTGAAAATTCAAAGTCAATTTAAAACTTGATGCAATTTTTAAAGACTAATTTAAATCTTAATTCAAAAAAAAGTATTATATCTAAAAAAAATCGATTCATTAGTTTTTTTTTTATACAAACGGGCCCACACCCCAAAAATGAAATCAACACCAAGGTCTCAAACCCTTGCATATCTTGTAGCATCCGAGCTTCTAATACTAAACCTGGCTTGTTTAAAAAGACAAAACCAAGATATAAAAAATGAAACGGTGTGTGCTTTTTTTAAGCTTTTTTTTTGTTTTCCCTGTCTGGCCAGCTTATTGTTACCAGCCTTTCTTCCTTTACAGCAAGAGTGTTTTTATGAACTACATGGGTCTGTTCTTGATATTATTTCGGCCGACCCTATATTTTAGTGATTGTTATCATATTCCTTTGATATTTGAAGTTTTAAAATTTTATATAATTTTCGTAAAAAAAATTACTATCAAAATTCAAAATTCAATTTAACGCTGCGTTGATTTGGCTTAACATTTAATGTATATTGATAAGATCAATAAATAATTAATATATTTATTTTGTAAAACTACAAACACATTAATTATAATCTTTAAAATATATTTTGAATCAATGATAATTATGGTTACTATAAAAAATTTAACATGCTTTATTAATATATAAATTTTTAAAATTATTAAATTAGTTCATAAAATCTAATTAATTAATAATTTTATATTTTATTTATTTTAATTATTTATTTAAAATTATAATTTATCTCATAAAATTTATCTTATATGCTACCTTCTTTTGTACATTAAAAATAATGAATTCGTCTACGGACAAACTTGCTCTTATTTCTATACAATTTGGATCGTATTCGTATATTTTTATTAATCTAATTTTATTCATATTTTTAAATTTTAAAATTTTAAAGTTTTTTATTTAAAATTTAGATAGATATAATTTAAATTAATAATTTAATTTAATAAAAATAAATATATTCGTATTATTTTTATTATCTTAAACAAAAGATATCTCTAACTATATTTTTTAGGTAAGATTTATTAATCTCTTCAGATATTATATACCTATATATACACTTTAATGTTATTAATTTAAAAGATTATATATATCTATCTCTTTTGTTAAGATACTTAAAGGTCATATTTAACCACTTTAAAAAAAATAATACGAGAACGTTTATTTAAAATAAGACGAATATGTTTATTTAAAATTTAAAAATTTTAAATAAATTTATTCATATTAATTTTAAAATAATAAGAGTATTTTGCCTTTTTAATTGTTTTAAATTTTTATTTTTGTCATAATTTTATAATAATTTAATATCAATCTAAAATAAAATAAATTCAAATTAAAAAAAAATTAGCCCAAGGATTAATCCATGGCGGCTAGACAATAGATTATTCGAATTTTTGATATTTACTTAAGCGGACGAGTGAGTTAACCACTCGACCAACCCAAATTGGTTATCACATCCCCTATATTTTGGTAGATCAAACGAAAGGACTAACTCAGGCCTAACAAAATGTTGGATATGCTAATCTATAAGTCCAAAATTAAAACCAACAAAATAAAACCCAAGTTGAAGTCTTTTTAACATATAGTATAAGGGCATTTGACCAAAAACAAAAACATAGACTATATGGGGTCATATGGAATAATATATTGGTTAGGGAATTAGGGGTTATATTAGGCCCAATCTGCAGAATAGTTTTTTTTTTTGTGTCTAATCCGCAGGATATATTGTATGAAAAGTGTTACACTATTACTTCCAGTCTAAGAAAAAAAAAAACTGTATTACGAGCAAAAAAAAAATTATAATTGTTTTGATGTAAAAATATTTCTTTTTTATTACTAGATGATAAATAGTAAGATTTAATTTTAATATATTATAAAAATATTATTTTTATTAGTATTTTTACCCGTAACATTATGAGAATATAAATTTTTTAAAATTACAGTCCACTTTGTTCTGATAGTATAAATTATGCATGGTACAAAAGATTTATCAAATCAAACTACTTTTACAAAAAAAAGTCGTACGTTGACAAAAGTCTTTAGCTAAAAAGATCATGATATGTATAGATAAAAAATCAAATAACAAAATTTTTAGTTATTATTTTATATGAAAAAGTCTAATTTTTTATTTGAATTATATTATTTTGTTAATTTTGTTTTTTGTAGAACAAAAAGGTAGAAAAAATAGAGAATGAGAGAAAAGAGAGAAAGATAAAGATGAAGAATGAGAGTGAGAGTGGGAGTTTGTTAATTTTGGAAGAAAAAATTTTATTTTAATTATAAAAAAATCGGATGACATATTTTGATTTGTCAAATTACTAATATAAAATATAAATTATATATATAGTGAAAATGGTAGAGAGAAATAGAAAAATGAAGAGAGGTAGATGAGAGAATTTAGAAAAGGAATTTATTAATTTTAGAGAAAAATATTTTCTCTCAATTTTTATAAGAGAGTATCATGTGACATATTTGATTATTAAATTAGATAGTAATAATGATACATAATATAGATATATTTCAATTTTAATTTTAATTTTAATGTAATTAAAGAATGTCATGTTGCATATTTTAATTGTCAAATTAATAATTAGTCATTGATATTGATAATGATATCTAAAATAGATAGAGTGGTTGAATAAATGAGAGAGATAGAAATTAGAAAAAGAAAGAAGGAGGAGAGAACCCTTTAATTTTGGAGGGAAAGATTTGATTTCAATTGCAATGAGGGAGTGACATGTCACATGTGACACATTTTGGTTATCAAATTAGTATGGAAGAAGGAAGAATTCTCCTTATTACATTGTAAACAAGATAAGACAGGTGGACGCGAATATATTTCGTTTACAGTGTAAACGAGATACATATATTTCTTTTAAAAAATTGAAAATAATAAAAATATTAATAATATCAATAATCCAAATTTTTAGTATGTAATTAGTACATAAAAAAGTTGGTAGAAGAGATTAAAATGGATATATTTGATCAATTAGTACTAAAAAAATACATAAAAAATGTTAGATTAAATTATGATCCAATTGGATTGATTTAAATTTGAAAAATAAAAAATTCGTACGTGTTCGAGAAAAATTCCATGATGAGAATAAATACAGTAATCGTCCCCACTTCTAAAAATTGAAAGATGGAAAGCGTGACGTTAATGCACTATAAATAAAACACAAAAAGATGAGATAATCATTTTACAATTGAGAGAGATTGATGGGATAGTGGGGAGATAATTGAAACCGGTTATCCCACATGGATAGTGGGAAATAACGTGAGAGATAACCGTTTTTATTCTCTTCCTATTGCATGCTAAAAGTTTGGATTATTGATATTATTAATATTTTTTATTATTTTTAATTTTTTTTAAAAAATACATGTATCTCGTTTACACTGTATATTTTGTTTACTGTATAAATGAAATATATGTATATCTCATTTATGGTGTAAACAAGATATACACGTATCACGTCCACCTGTCTTATCTCAAACGAGATACATGCAAGTATCTCATTTACAATGTAAACGAATAAAAGAAAAGTATTTATTTAGTAAATATTTTTTAAATTATTAATTTCCATAATTATTATAATTATTTTATTTATTAAAATAAAAGATCTATAGTATATAGGATAAAAATTTATTTGCTCCGCTGAATAAATAAATTTGCCCCTACTGAATAAATAAATTTGACCTTATTTATTTATTTTTTAATCCATCTCCAATCTCCATAATATAGAGAGAAAATCTTACTATCTTATAATAATATTATATTAATTATTTAATAAAAAATAATTAAATAATAATAATAAATTAAAGATAATTTTTTTTTGGTGACTAAATTAAAGATAATTAAAAAATAAGTCAGCAATTTAAATCTAAATACAAAAAGTGTCAATTTTTTTTATACTCTCTAAAATTCTAGTTCTCGTTTGTTGTCATTCATTCTTAATTTCTTGTTTCCTAGTAAAAATTTTTAACTTTATTTTTTTATTTTTTAATTTAATTAACGATTATTTTTATTTTTTATATATAATTTTTAATTTATTCAATTATTCTATAATTTATTTTATAGTTATATTATTGTTGATGAGTTTAGAAAACTCTTATTTAATTTTGATGATGAACAAACATTATTAAAATGCTTAATTACAAAATTATTAATTTGATCTTAATTTATATTTGCCTAATTAATAATTTTGTTGTGCAGATTTTACATTGGGCCGAAAATAAAAAGGAAAGTTGATGTAAACCCAAATTAAAGTTGCCACTCAGCCTTGCTACATGTTTCTTATCAAATGGCTGAATTGTTGTTTTATTGGGCCGAAAATAAATATTATTGTTGCAAGCCCAAACAAATGCTTTCCATGCTTGATCCGAAATCAATTTTATCAGGAAAGCAAATGTTAACCAAATGGGCCAGCTTTGATCATAATGTCACAAGCCCAAATTATATTAAGTGATAATTGGCTTCATTCTTGGTCCGAAACCAAAGAAAAATGAAAGCATAGTGCTTCCAACGGAACCAAGCCTCTAACCATGTGATGGATTTCAAAATCTATTACATTGTTAAATAATGCATGGGGAACATGAGAGAGAAAATTCAGCTGAATTGATTGATGGCTATTATGTCAAACACGCCACTCTATGTTAGGGAAGTAAAAGCAAGCTATTCCCAATTAATTTGGTTAACCACTTTGCATTGCTTTTTTCTTCAGATTCTTTTCATTTTCTCTCTCATCTCTTTCTTCTTCTTCTTTCTTCGGTCCTTGTCCAGGAAATAATGGAAGAAATATTCTTCAACCAAGAAAAAGAAAGAAGCTGCATGCATCAAGACCATCAAACTAATGATGGCAAGAAAACACACCAAAATAAAAGTGAGCTGTGGCTAAGATATTTACCAAATGTGGTTAGATTTGGTGAGATCATCTTAAACTTTTCATGCTCAAAAATAGAAGAAGAAGATTCGGCCAGCTAGAGGAGATTCTTGAAGCATGGCTTGTCTTTGATTCTGCTCAACCACCACAGGGAGTAGCTAGAGTGGCGAAGTGATGGTTGAAGGCAGAGATTGAAGCAGATGAAGTCATTATCATCATGAGGCATCAAGGGCCAGAAATCCATCTTGGAGAGGAAGCCAAGGATGGAGAGCCCGGATTGATGAAGGGTGATGATCAAGAAAGGACTAGAGGTAATTGCATGTTGATTAATGCATGGTTATCTCTTCTCTCTCTGTGTGGCCGAACCGGTTCTGTGTTGTTGAAGGAGGAAGAAGTTGGTTCGGTTTTGGCTTCAAGTGTGGAGGCTTTCCTCTTCTTTAAAAAGGGGGAACAACCACTATTTGAAGCAAGGAGAAAATTTGAGAGTGCAAGGCACAGAGTTCTCAGAGCTACCTGAGCTAACAGTTTTCTCTTCTCCTTCAATGTATTCTGTTTAGTATTTTTCTGTTTAATTTTGTCATGTCTTGAGTCTCATGGAAAAAGGCAAACAAGTGAGGTTTGTATGAAAAAGCCATAGAGCGGAAAAAGGCAGAGAGTGCAAAATTAAAAGAAAAAGCCATAGATGCCTTAGAGGTCCTTTGTTCATCTATGTTGTGTATCATGATTCTGTGAGAATCCCCTTGTAAGTTGGGTTAGCACTTTACAAGTTGTAATCAGATTGATTATAGTGGAATTTCATCATGTTTGTGATGGAGACTGGATGTAGGCTGCACTGCACTTAGCAGCCGAACCAGGATATATCTGGGTGCAATATTCTTCTCTTTCTACTCCATTTCTGTTTTCTACTACACAGGAGCAAAAACCAGAATTATCTTGTGCAAAGTGACGAGACAAAACAAAAAGTCTCGTGGCAAGGGACGAGACAAAACAAAGTTGCTCGTGTCTAGTGACGAGCAAAAACAGAAAAGTTTTCTCTGAAGGTCAGCAAGTGTTACCACAAAAAAGGGGGCTAAGATTCAATCCCCTTCTCTTAGCCACTGAAACCATCAATTATATTTTTTATTACTTGATTAATAATTATTGGATAATAAGATTCGTCGTAATTTAAATTTTAAAATATAATAATGTTAACTAACAAAAAACAGTTAAAATGAAAAGTAAGATACAAATATATGAAATATTCATCGGTATTTTTTTTTAAAGTTAGTTTTAATTTTATCAATAATAAACTGCATCAATTGAAAAAAGAAATTCAGTTATAAATATTACAGAAGAGTTAATTTCATAATTTTGTACAAGATGAATTTTTAAATGATTATTTAGTAATATATATAAAAAAAAGATATTTAATTGTATTAATAATAGAGTAATTATTTAATCTTTTTAAAATATAAAATTTAAAAGAATAAAATTCTAAGTTATATATTATTTAAATTATTTTATTAGTTAAATAGCTAGAAGACTAATTATATTTTATAATAATAAAATATAATTATAAAATTATTATTATATTATATATACTTTGTCTTCACTGAAAATTTTTTTTAGATCTGTCACTATTTTTAACACAAATATTTTTAACATTTTCAATAAAATAGAAATATATTATACACTATTTTTCATACGTATTTTGTATTCTAACGAAGATAACGTTTCAATGGAATAAGAAATTAAACTTCCTATAGATGCAAATTTAAGGTAAAAGTCTGTTTCATAGCGAACAAACAAATGGCGGACTGCATCACTATAAAGTGAAAAGAACAATTAATCACAAGCCACAAGTACTCTTACTCTCTTACCAACATCATCAATCGCAGCTGCACATTAAATAATCAAACAAATATATTTTGTGGCATGCCTTACTAAATTATTTATCTAATTGGTTAATCATCCTAATGCATCTTACCACTCAAATAATTATGAAGGATAGACATATGCAAGTTTATTTTTATAAGCAGAAATATTGTAGGATATGATTTAAATTTCTCGTCATATCACAAACCAGAATCATACCATGTTATGTCAAGAAATTAAACTACACATAAAAAGATAGTTGTTATGAGGATAAAATTCTTTTCTTGATTCAATTTAGAAAATAATTATTAAGCTGCTTAGCATAGATGGCAATTATCTCTACTTTAGGAAAAACTTCCAAATAGTCCAAAGAATGAACTAAATACTGGAATATATTAATTCCAATCGAAATATTTTTTTAATACCGAAATTAGAATCCCACTAGAGGTATGAAAATCAGCCATCACGATTAGTGCTTTATTATACATGGCCAACACATTATGGAGAATATGCCTAGAACCTAAGGAATTTAATTTCTCAAAACTTAAAAACGACAACTCATATCTTCCAACTTCCAAAATTTCAACATATTTATATATTTTTTCAGCTATATGGATAGAATGATCTCGATAGTGGGATGTGGAAAAACGATGCTGCTGAATGCTAATAATGTGGTTATCATTGTTTCTTTGTGGGTTAGGTGGTGTTACTTTTTTTTCTCCCCTCTGCAAATTAAATTGAAATGGCAAATAGTGTTGAAATAACAAATAGTGTTCTTTAATTAGGTCCACGAAATGAAAGGACATTTATACTAGTACTGCCACATTGCCACCCCCTTATACGCGTGGCTTTAGAGAAGGGGTTGATTTTAGGTAATAAAGGTTATTTTCTTGAATTAGTTTTCAAACTTTTATTATTCCAAAAGCAACCATATACTATATTGTGGACATTTGTACTATCCTAAATACATTGCCCTCTAATCACAAAAGACAATTCATATTTACATATTATCTTGCATTGCATGCCTGTGTGATGATGAGATTTTCTTTTTTGCAAGTGACTAACACCACATGAGTATTAAATTGAAACTGTGGATTCCACTAGCTATACATCACTTTGCATCATTGGGTGCTCACTTTTCTTGCCCTCAATTTTTTTTTAACCCTTTTCTTGTTAAGTATGAAGAAATTAAATAAAACATATATATATGGGTGAGGAAATTGCTGGGGTAGGTCTAGATGTATATATGAACGTTAATTAAGTTCAAATAAGAATTGAACGCATATATAGTTATTAGTCAAGAGCGTTTTTTTTCCTACTTAATTAACTCATTTGGATATTAATTATCAAGTGTATGATTTGATTTGACTCTGACAATTCTAATTGAGTCTTGAAAAGGCGGAATGCAAGTCCCCTACCAACATTTGGATTTTATATTTATTATAGATTAAACTGAAATATTATTATTGAGCTATACCGCTTTCAATTAATGAAATGAATTGTGTAAAACGATAATATTAGAGAGACAAAAAAAATCAGAATTTGTCTTATTTAATATTTATTAAATTATTGTAATAATTAATAAATATTAAATAAAATAAATTATAATTATTTTTTATTAATTTTCTTTAGTTATTAAATATTTTCGTAAAACGGAGTTAACATATTCATAAATTTGATCATTAACACTTTTAGCATCATATATCACACTAAAAAAATGTAGTTGTGTGGCAAACTTTTAATAGCAATAATATTATCACTACTATTTTTTTAGTTAACTTTGTTTTTGAAATTTACATATTTGTCATTATTATTATTATTATTATTATTATTATTATTATTATTATTATTATTATTATTATTATTATTATTATTATTATATGTTACAGTGACAAGTTATTAAGTTTTTGCAACTATTAAAAATGTTTTTACTAACTATTCTTAAATTGTTACTAAAATTTTTTAGCAACCAAATATAAAATGAATGATGTACATTTATCGATAAATGTGTTTGTTATTATTTTTATTGCACTATAAACAAAATAAATTACCACAAAAAATAATTATTCTTCTAGTGTATATGTATATATAATTCAAATAATTGATCACGACTTAATTACTGTAGGCCACAATAGATTTGTCACATAAAGATAACAATTTATAAATAAAAACCTATGAAGTACTCTTCATCTAAAAAAAGTGTTCTTAAATAAGAAAATATATTAGAGATATATATCTCTTCTCTTTATCAACATAAACTTTTAAAATAAGTAGTTTTATAATTGAGTTGCAATGTGAATAGAAAAGATTTAAATATATGTTTAGTATCATATCCATATGTCTTGCATGCATTACAATAAGTTTATTACTCATTGAAGCAACTTAATTAGTATATTTGCTTGGGTTCCTTTCAATCCGCAATAAACCATCCTTATACATCAGCAATATCAATGTCAAGCACAAACACACTATTGTTGACGTTATGTTTCACAACTCAAAACTCAAATGACCCTCTCTTGTTGTGGGTAGCCCATACTAACACGAAACTTCTTAATATGAAATGAGATGCATAATTTTCTTTTTCTTTTTATAATTTCTATTTCAATTATTGCATGCATGCATGCATGCAATGCATTATCATTATTATTGATGCTACGTGTCTTAAATGCATGTGCTTTAAGTGAAAACGATATATGTGTTAATTTTCCTATCACATCCCACTATGTCGAACTTTGCAAATTGCATTTAAGAGCCCCTTCAATTCTCCCCATCTCATCCACTTCTTTAAAACACACACGGTACAAATTGCTTTCTTGAATTCTAAACAACACTGTCATCCTATCCCCTTCCTTCTCAAAACAAAATGGCCCCAGAATTACGCTAAAATAAATAACGTACATATATATAGCACCTGTTAGAGATATATTTATATTATTCACGTCGAGTTGACACATTTTTTAATTATTAAATAGTGTGAAAAATTTATAAGAAACGACTCGTATGTAATATTGACGTGGTATAAGAATAAAAAATAGTTCCGTATTTCCATTTATAATTAGACTTTGTTAATCATCTTCTTCCTTCATCTCTATTACATTTTTAAGACGAGACACAAATTAAAAAAAATATCCATTTTTTTATAATACTGTTGGTGCTAAAAAAATTCTTCAATTAGGATGAATTTTGACTACAGATTATGTTATCTAAATAATTAGTTAGAACTAGTAATTGATGCAGAAACGAGCAAGTCGAAGCCTAAGAAAATGATAAAACAACGTTGAAGCTGAAAATTTTTAACACGTGAAAAACAGATTAAAGAGCAGCTACTATTTTTTTTGGACATTAAGTTTTTATTTAACCTTCAAATTGAGTTGAGAACATGGGTGTAAATTTTGGAGAACAACATAAAACTTGAAGACTACAGTAAAATCAAAGATGTGGGATATCTACTTTGAAAAGCAAGGTCCTTCACCGTCAAGACAAGGTCGTCGGTTGTAAAAGCCTGAGAAAAAGAAGAAGTTAGATCGTGTCAATATAGTATCAATATAAGAACATTTTGCAGTCCATTTCTTGTGGTCTATAAATAAAAGAAGTTTAGAAGTGTTCAAAGACTTCAATCTGAACACTTTACTATCACACCAAATTCTACAAAAATTTTCAGTCAAACGGACGCAATAGATGATAATGGAGTGCGAATGTGAATATTTGGAGTCCACTCTTAATTTATTTTCTTTGTTTTTTTTTCTTTTCTTTGTTCTTTCACAACAAGAAACATCGTTAAAATCGACGGCCAAATTGACGGCTAAACTGTCGATAATATTAAAATTCGACGGCAAAATGGACGGAGAAGGTAGTCGCTATTAACCTTGTCGATTTTTTAAAATGTTAAGAAAATCGACGGTGTAGTTATCCGTCGATAATAATTTAATAAAATTGACAGTATTTCCGTATATAATATGAGTTTGAGAATTTTACCTTCTTACTAAAATCGACAACATTGCCGTCGATATTATTATATAAAATCAACGCCATTTATGTCGATATTTAATTTAATAAAATCGACAATATTTTCGTCTATAATATGAGCTTGGGGATTTTATCCGGCTAATAAAATTAACAACGTTGCCGTCGATATTATTATATAAAATCGACGTCTTTCTTGTCGATATTTGATTCAATAAAATTGACATCATTGTCGTTGATTTAATTATCTAAATACCGACAAATTCTTTGTCTATATTTTATTTTTTTTGTCTATTTTAAATTTTAAAAGCGACAACGCTACCGTCGATTTTAATAGCTATATTTTTAATTATTTTTTCTATTTAAAAAATAGTAAATAATTAATGCAAATAAACTTTTAAATATAGAAATAAAATTTATATAGAATATTAGATAACGAGATAAATAAACTTTTAAATATAAAAATAAAATTTATACTAAATATTAGATAATAAGTTTACAAATATATCAAAATAATAAATAATCCTCTATCAGAAAGATTTAAGACACAATAAATAACTAAACTTATACTTATATTCGTTTAAATTGCAACCCACTAATAATACATTGTGATGAACTCTTGAAAGCAACTCAATTTCAGTCTTGAATTCTAGGCCTCCTTATATTGATCATTGTTGAGCTTGCTTGATCGCGACGATTTTTTCCATCAGGAAGCACCCCTTTGTACACCTAAATCCATCCAAAATGAATTAACATACATTCACTATAACCAAAATAAAAAGAAAAAAATGTTAACAATTAACATAAAAGCATTAAAAGTCTAACATACCTTGTCATAACCACCAAATCCTAACTCATTGCTTTCAGAGAAATGACTAGTGCTCTTTTTCAGTTCATCATATGAGAACCATCTTGCACCCTTTAATTGTGGTGCACCTCCATTATCCTTTCCACTTGGTGCCCAAGATGCTGGATCAAAAAAATGAATTCACATTGATTCTCAAAGTTACACAAGTGATGATGTAATAAGACTTTAAATACAATCAAATAGATAATGAATTACCAAAAGATCTGCTTAATCCTATGGCTCGCTCTGCGCGCTTCTTTTGCAGAATTGCATATACTGCTATAGCTATGAGGCTCAGAAATAGAACTGATGAGCCTACTGCTATACCAATAATAGCACTAGTGCTAAGAGAGTTTCCTTCGTTAGAATCTAAAATAATTTCAGGTTAATTGCATTTGTCACTTTAATTAGTTGCATAAAGTTGCAAAGATAAGGCTTTGTTTGGTAAGTGTCTAAGGACAAGAAATAAAGAGACATTGAGATAGTAGAAACACAAACAAGAAAGAGATTAAAACATTTTGTTTGGTTATTGTATCTGTCTCATTCTTCAAATTAGTCCTCGAGATTCGAAGCAGCAATTTCATACTTGAAGTTACATTCAATGATTCACTCTATTTTTGTCAAAGTAAATCACGAATTGTAACTTCAAGAACAAACTTGCTCTTTTTGAAATTTCGACGACTAATTTGAATCATGGTCAGAATCTCCAGGACAAGAAACAAATCAACCTTTACTCAAGAGTTAAGGTGTAATATATTTCTACGTACCTGGGAAAGCATAAGGGAATGCAATGAAGTAATAAGGTCCAAACTTCTTAAGTGACGCCTCTGACATTCCAAGAGGTTGATAGAGATCATCTCTACCACCAAATGCACAAGTAGAAACCACAACTTTGCAAGCTTGCATATAAGTTTTATCTTCATCAAATATCTTAAATGATGAGTTTGGAAAACTCCAAATTCATATTTGTGATAAACAAACATTATTAAAATACTTAACTGCAAAATTATTAATTCTATCTTCATTAATCATATGTTAATTAATAATTTTGTTGTGCAGGTTTAATATTGGGCCGAATTAAAAGGAAATGTTGCTAGCCCAATGATTAAAATATTCAGCATTAATATGAGTTAGTTTCTTATGGCTGAATGAAAAACAAATTAATTGGGCCAAAACTCAAACATTATCATAAGCCCTATTAATTTGATTGAATCAAAATTTTATTGGGTCACTAAGCTTTATTGCAACAAAGCCCAATTTCAATTTTGATGAATGTTTCCATGCATGATCCGAATCCAAAGTCCATCATGAAAGCAAATGTTAACATTTGTTTCATGCTTCCCAACGGATTCCAATTCTCATTTTGGATGGAATTCAAATTTAATTAATGCATTGGAAACATAAGAAAGAGAGAGAAGATTGATTTGATGGCCATTATGACACTACACGCTACTCAACAAAGGGAAGTGAGAAACTTGAATTCACTTTTATTCTATTTCTTTGTTCATTGATTATTGTTCAAATCCATTGAATATTTTCTCTCTTCTCTCTCATCTCTTTCTTCTTCTTTCTTCGGTCATTAACCAGGAAGCCATGGAAGCTACATGGAGCTACCGAAAGGAAGGGAAAGCAAGCCTAAAGACCATCGAGTTGATGGCACGAAAAAGAAAAAGAAAAGTATGCTGTGGCTGAGATTATCACCAAAAAGTGGTCAGATTTGGTGAGGTAATCTCGGATCCTTCATACTCAAAAAGAAAGATGAAGATTCGGCCAGCAAGGAAGATCTTTGGAGGATGGCTTGTCTCTGATTCTGCTCAACCACCACAGGAAGTAGCTAGAGTGGCGAAGTGATGGAAGAGGCAGAGATTGGAGCAGATGAAGCCATCATCATCATGAAGCATCAAAGGCCAGAAATCCATCTTGGAGAGGAAGCCAAGGATGGAGTGCTCGGATTGATGAAGAGTGATGACCAAGGAAGGACTAGAGGTATTTGCATGTTGGTTTTTGCATTAGTTACCTCTTCTCTCTCTGTGGCCGAACCGGTTATGTTTGAAGGAAAAGAAGTTAAGCTTGGGTTTTGGCTTCAAGTGTGGAGGCTTCCCTCTTCTATAAAAAGAGAGAACAGCCACGGGTTGAAGCAAGGAGAAAGTGTGAGAGTGCAAGGCACAGTGTTCTCAGAGCTACCTGAGCTAACATATGTTCTTCTCCTTCAAAGTATTCTGTTTAGTATTTTTTCTGTTTAATTTTGTCATGTCTTGAGTCTCATGGAAAAAGGCAAACAGTGAGGTTTGTATGAAAAAGCCATAGAGCGAAAAAAGGCAGAGAGTGCAAAATTAAAAGAAAAAAGCCATAGATGTCTTAGAGTTCCTTTGTACATCTGTGTTGTGTTTCATGATTCTGTGGGAATCCCCTTGTAAGTTGGGTTAGCACTTTACAAGTTGTAATCTGGATGATTATAGTGAAATTCCATCATTGTTGTGATGGAGACTGGATGTAGGCTGCACTGCACTTAGCAGCTGAACCAGGATATATCTGGGTGTAATCTTCTCTCTCTCTTCCTACTTCAATTCTGTTTTTACTGTTCAGATGAAAAATCAAAAATGTCTCGTGGCTAGGGACGAGCTAAAAACAGAAAAGTTTCTTCCAAGTCCAGCAAGTGTTAGCAAGCGAAAAAGGGGCTAAGATTCAACCCCCCTTCTCTTAGCCACTGAAACCATCAATTGGTATCAGAGCTTGGTCTCAAAGAGATCAAGCTTTGCAGCTTGGAGTAAAGATCCTCATGGCAGAAAACAGTGGCGCAAATGTGGTGTCCTATAATCTGACCGAAGGACAATCAAGCAACAGACCTCCTCTTTTCAATGGGAAAAATTATACCTATTGGAAGGAGAGGATGAAGATATTTGTACAAGTTGTAGATTACAGACTTTGGAAGATTATTCTTGAAGGGCCTCAATTTCCAACTACCACAAGTGCTGAAGGGGTAGTCTCTCTCAAACCAGAAACAAGATGGATCGAGGAAGATAGGAAGAAGGTAGAATTAAATGCCAAGGCAGTAAACCTGCTCAACTGTGCTATCAGCTTTGAGGAGTACCGACGGGTATCACGATGCACAACGGCAAAGGAAATCTGGGACAAGCTACAAATCACTCATGAAGGAACCACTATTGTAAAGAAGACTCGGACAGATATGCTGAACAGAGAATATGAAATGTTTACAATGAAGGAAGGAGAGTCCATTGATGAGCTGTTCGAACGGTTCAACACTATCATTGTTGGCTTAGATGTTCTGGGAATTACACATTCTGATTCTGTGCTTGTGAGAAGAGTGCTGAGATGTCTCACTAAAGAGTGGGAAACAAAAGCTTTAATTATTTCTGAAAGCAGTAATCTTGATTCCATGACACTTGATGATTTGAGAGGAAATCTTCTAGCTTTTGAAAACAGTTATTTGAAAAAAGACTCAAAAAAGAAAGGAATTGCTTTTTCTTCTGTGACTAACCCTCTGGATGATGAATCCAGTGATAATTCTTCTGAAAATGAGTTTGTGTTGTTTGCAAAAAAATTCAGGAAAATGGTGAAACTCAGAGGCAAAGGCAGTAGCTCAAGGAAGATGAAGAAGGACCTTAGCAAAGTAATCTGTTACAATTGAAAGGAAAAGGGGCATTTCAAATCTGATTGTCCCAAGTTAAAAAGAGAAGAAAAGCCAAAAAGGGAAAAGAAAAAGGGACTGATGGCTTCATGGGAAGATTTGGAGAATGACTCAGATGATGATGATGAAGAATCTGAGACTAAGTCACAGCCTTGTCTCATGGCAAATGAGGTAGAGCAGGTATGCCTAGCATCCAAGAAGAAAGAAAATATGTGGTACATGGATAGCGGATGTTCTAGGCATATGACCGGAAAGACAACCTTCTTCATAAAGCTTGATGAATATGATGGAGGATTTGTCACATTCGGTGATGATGCAAAAGGAAAAATAGTGGCTGTTGGGAAAGTGGGTAAAAATCTCTCATCTTGTATAAAGGATGTTCTTCTTGTACATGGCTTGAAACATAACTTGCTTAGTGTTAGTCAATTGTGTGATTTAGGCTTTGAAGTTATTTTTAAGAAGCTTGTTTGCTTAGTAGTTTGTGAGAAAACTGGGGATGTTCTATTTGAAGCTAAAAGATGCAATAATGTGTATGGATTAACTCTTGAGGATTTAAAGGAACAAAATGTAACATGCTTCGCCTCTCTTGAATCTGAAAAATGGCTATGGCATAGAAAGTTGGGTCATGCTAGCATGTACCAAATTTCTAAGCTAGTCAAAAAGAATTTGGTTAGAGGAATTCCAAACATCAAGTTTGATAAGGATCTTACTTGTGATGCTTGCCAATTGGGCAAACAAGTAAAATCCTCTTTTAAATCAAAAGATGGAATCTCAACCAAAAGGCCATTGGAAATGTTACATATTGATCTTTTTGGTCCTACTAGAACTCAAAGTTTAGGAGGTAAACACTATGGTCTTGTGGTGGTAGATGATTACTCTAGATTTGGGTGGGTACTTTTCCTTGCTCATAAGAATGATGCATTTTATGCCTTCTCCACCCTTTGTAAGAAAATTCAAAATGAAAAGGATTTGAAAATTGCCCATTTGAGAAGTGATCACGGAAGAGAATTTGAAAATCAAGACTTTGAAAAATTCTGTGATGACTTAGGGATTTCTCATAATTTTTCATGCCCTAGAACCCCCCAACAAAATGGGGTGGTTGAAAGAAGGAATCGAAGCCTTCAAGAAATGACTAGGGCCATGCTATGTGAGAATGAAATTCCCAAATTCTTATGGGCTGAAGCTGTGAACACAGCATGTTATATTTTGAATAGAACAATCATTAGAAAATGGTTAAAGAAAACTCCTTATGAGCTATGGAAAGAAACCCCTCCAAATCTTAAGTACTTTCATGTTTTTGGATGCAAATGCTTTGTACTTAACAATAAGGAAAACCTTGGAAAATTTGATCCAAAATCCTATGAAGGAATGTTTGTTGGATATTCCACCACAAGCAAGGCTTATAGAGTTTATCTCAAAGAATATAGAACCATAGAGGAATCCATACATGTTACTTTTTGTGATTCTAACTTAACTCCTAGTACTGTAAAGGATAATGAATCAGATTGTGAAAAAGATGGAATAAATAAAGAAAATCCCAAATCTGTGCAAAATGAAGAATCTGTCAGCCCAGTTTTGTCTCGTCAGATCGAAGGAGAAACTTCCATTTTATCTCCTGAGCAGATACGAGAAACTGAAACAGTGAGACCACCAGAAGATCATCAAAGCTCAACACCTGTCCGAAAGCCTAGAGAATGGAAGTCCATGAGGGGTTATCCTCATGACTTCATCATTGGTGATCCCTCTCAAGGTATAACCACAAGATCCTCCACCAAAAGGCAAACCGAACCTAGCAATTTTACTCTCTTGTCACAAATGGAGCCTAACAATGTCAAACAAGCTCTTGAAGATCCATCGTGGGTCAAGGCCATGCAAGAAGAGCTTGCCCAATTTGACAAGAATGAGGTTTGGACATTAGTACCTCATCCGGATGGTAAGAAGGTAACGGGTACTAAATGGGTATTTAAAAATAAACTTGGTGAGAATGGACAAGTTGTTCGTAACAAGGCTAGATTAGTGGCCCAAGGTTACGATCAAGAAGAGGGAATTGATTTTGATGAATCTTTTGCTCCGGTAGCTAGAAAGGAAGCAATTAGGCTGCTTCTTGCCTATGCTGCCCATAAGGGTTTCAAAATGTTTCAAATGGATGTTAAATGTGCTTTCCTTAATGGCTTTATTGATAGAGAAGTGTATGTGGCTCAACCCCCCGGTTTTGAACATAAAGATTTTCCTAATCATGCTTTTAAACTTTCAAAGGCTCTTTATGGCCTTAGACAAGCTCCTAGAGCTTGGTATGAAAGGCTTAGTGCCTTCCTATTAGAAAATCATTTTCAAAGGGGAACCACTGACACTACTTTGTTCATTAAAGCTTCTAATGATGACATCCTTCTTGTTCAAGTTTATGTTGATAATATTGTGTTTGGATCGGCCAATGAGTCCTTGTGTGAAGAGTTTGGAAAACTCATGACTAGTGAGTTTGAAATGAGTTTAATGGGAGAGCTAACTTTCTTTCTTGGCCTCCAAATTAAACAAACTCCTAGTGGTACCTTTATTCACCAAGGAAAGTATGCAAAAGAATTGATAAAGAAATTTGGCTTAGAAAATTCCAAACCAATGAAAACACCAATGCATCCTAACACTAAACTTGAAAAGGATGATGATGGCCAAAATGTGGATGAGACACGGTATAGGGGAATGATCGGCTCACTAATGTATCTTACTTCCTCTAAACCGGATATTGTTCAAAGTGTGGGTGTATGTTCAAGATTTCAATCTCACCCAAAAGAATCCCATTTATCGGCAGTTAAACGCATCATTAGATATATTAAGGGAACATGTGATTATGGCTTGTGGTATCCAAAATCTGATGATTTTTGTGCAGTAGGGTTTTGTGATGCAGATTATGCGGGAGATCGAGTGGATAGAAGGAGCACCTCGGGCATGTGTTGCTTCCTTGGAAGCTCACTCAACATGTGGTCAAGCAAGAAGCAAGCCACAGTGGCTCTATCCACAGCTGAAGCTGAATATATATCCGCATCTGCTTGTTGTTCACAATTAATTTGGTTAAAAACTCAATTGGAAGATTACAAATTAAAAATCAATAGCATACCCTTATTTTGTGACAACATGAGTGCAATAAATATTTCCAAAAATCCTGTTCTGCACTCAAGAACAAAGCACATTGAAATCAAATATCATTTTATTAGAGAACATGTGCAAAAGGGTACTATTGATATTCAATTTGTAAAATCTGAAGAACAACTTGCTGATATTTTTACAAAACCACTCTGTGAAGATAGATTCTGTTCACTAAGAAAAAGCTTGGGAATGATTGATTTAAGTTCTGTTGATATTTTGTGAATCATGTTGATTCTGTTTGGTTTTGTCTCGTAGGAAAGCAGGAGACAAATTTCAGGATGTATTGAACGGGCGATGATACAGGGGGAGACTGAACTGAAGTTAATTATTTTGGGCCCCACCAAATCTCTTTAACCTCAATCTGACCCGTTCCTCATTTTTTTTAAATTAAACTTTTGGGAAGTTGTCAAATCAAATCATTATTCTTCCCTCATCCCTTGATTCTAGGAACTATTTTCACTTGTCTTGAATTAGTATGGACTGCATTGTTTTTTTTTCTCATTTTTTGCAGGGTCCCTCCTTGATGACAAAAGGGGGAGAAAAAAAAGAAGGCTGAATTGAAACTGTTATGTTTCATTGATTTATTGTGTTGTTTTGCAGACCTGTTTTGCTCTGTTTTATGCTTTGATCTGGCTCTGTTTTGAGCATTTTGTGTTAGTGGATTGATTTCAAGTTGAACTTTAATTGTCACTTGCTCAAATGCATGTGTGCTTACTGGACCATTGTGTTTTGGTGAAAAACAAATATTCTGCCTCTTGTATGTTGTTTTCATTTATTTTGCAGTGCCCCTTGATGCCAAAAGGGGGAGAAATGGTGCTGAAAATTGAAATTGAGAAATAGTGCTGGAAATTGAAACTAATAAAACAGGAAAACAGGGAAGGATTTGCTGAAAACAGGGGATGAAATTTTCAATTGATGAAAATTCATGATCACCCTTGTTTAAAGAATGCATGTTATCATATTTGTTTCACTATGATTACTGCTGCTTATACTTGGCATTTGGTTTATACTGCTGCTTATACTTGGCAATTGGTTTATAATGATGTTTGACTTATTGAATGCCTGATTGTTGATTTATCTTGATGAACATGTTTTATTGAAATTAGAATATTCTTATTCATCTTGATAAATATGTTGGTTTGAAAATTTATTTTTAGCAGTTTCTTTAAACTATGATGTCTAACAACTGCCATGCTTTGATGTGATCATGTGATTCAAAAATTATTTTCCTTCTTAAATAATATGGCTCTGATATCTTGACTGGAAAATAATTGAAATATTTTTGAACAACATTGTTTTGTGCTTAGTTGATGTGTGTAAAGGGTTGAGCAGTAAATCAGTTTATGATATCAAATGAGTTTTGATTATCAATTAAAACTGCTCATAAATCAAGCATTTAGCATCATAAAATTTGCTAAATAACATTGTTACTTGAAGCTTGATTAAATGTCACAGGTTTAGTGCTTCCCTTGGTAAAATAGCATACATCAAGGGGGAGTCATGTGATAATTTGAAAGGGGGAGAAATTCAATCTTCAAAGGGAGTACTCGTACTCAATCTTTAAATTTCTTCCCATTTCAATTTTAATAATGTTTGTCATCAAAGAGGAGATTGATGAGTTTGGAAAACTCCAAATTCATATTTGTGATAAACAAACATTATTAAAATACTTAACTGCAAAATTATTAATTCTATCTTCATTAATCATATGTTAATTAATAATTTTGTTGTGCAGGTTTAATATTGGGCCGAATTAAAAGAAAATGTTGCTAGCCCAATGATTAAAATATTCAGCATTAATATGAGTTAGTTTCTTATGGCTGAATGAAAAACAAATTAATTGGGCCAAAACTCAAACATTATCATAAGCCCTATTAATTTGATTGAATCAAAATTTTATTGGGTCAGACTAAGCTTTATTGCAACAAAGCCCAATTTCAATTTTGATGAATGTTTCCATACATGATCCGAATCCAAAGTCCATCATGAAAGCAAATGTTAACATTTGTTTCATGCTTCCCAACGGATTCCAATTCTCATTTCGGATGGAATTCAAATTTAATTAATGCATTGGAAACATAAGAAAGAGAGAGAAGATTGATTTGATGGCCATTATGACACTACACGCTACTCAACAAAGGGAAATGAGAAACTTGAATTCACTTTTATTCTATTTCTTTGTTCATTGATTATTGTTCAAATCCATTGAATATTTTCTCTCTTCTCTCTCATCTCTTTCTTCTTCTTTCTTTGGTCATTAACCAGGAAGCCATGGAAGCTACATGGAGCTACCGAAAGGAAGGGAAAGCAAGCCTAAAGACCATCGAGTTGATGGCACGAAAAAGAAAAAGAAAAGTATGCTGTGGCTGAGATTATCACCAAAAAGTGGTAAGATTTGGTGAGGTAATCTCGGATCCTTCATACTCAAAAGAAAGATGAAGATTCGGCCAGCAAGGAAGATCTTTGGAGGATGGCTTGTCTCTGATTCTGCTCAACCACCACAGGAAGTAGCTAGAGTGGCGAAGTGATGGAAGAGGCAGAGATTGGAGCAGATCAAGCCATCATCATCATGAAGCATCAAGGGCCAGAAATCCATCTTGGAGAGGAAGCCAAGGATGGAGCGCTCGGATTGATGAAGAGTGATGACCAAGGAAGGACTAGAGGTATTTGCATGTTGGTTTTTGCATTAGTTACCTCTTCTCTCTCTGTGGCCGAACCGGTTATGTTTGAAGGAAAAGAAGTTAAGCTTGGGTTTTGGCTTCAAGTGTGGAGGCTTCCCTCTTCTATAAAAAGAGAGAACAGCCACGGGTTGAAGCAAGGAGAAAGTGTGAGAGTGCAAGGCACAGTGTTCTCAGAGCTACCTGAGCTAACATATGTTCTTCTCCTTCAAAGTATTCTGTTTAGTATTTTTCTGTTTAATTTTGTCATGTCTTGAGTCTCATGGAAAAAGGCAAACAGTGAGGTTTGTATGAAAAAACCATAGAGCGGAAAAAGGCAGAGAGTGCAAAATTAAAAGAAAAAGGCCATAGATGTCTTAGAGTTCCTTTGTACATCTGTGTTGTGTTTCATGATTCTGTGAGAATCCCCTTGTAAGTTGGGTTAGCACTTTACAAGTTGTAATCTGGATGATTATAGTGAAATTCCATCATTGTTGTGATGGAGACTGGATGTAGGCTGCACTGCACTTAGCAGCTGAACCAGGATATATCTGGGTCTAATCTTCTCTCTCTCTTCCTACTTCAATTCTGTTTTTACTGTTCAGATGAAAAATCAAAAATGTCTCGTGTCAAGTGACGAGACAAAATGAAAATGTCTCGTGGCTAGGGACGAGCTAAAAACAGAAAAATTTCTTCCAAGTCCAGCAAGTGTTAACAAGCGAAAAAGGGGCTAAGATTCAACCCCCCTTCTCTTAGCCACTGAAACCATCATTAAACCCTCCATTTAAACTGTAGAAACCACAATGTACCATCACAGATTTCTTAATCTATATGAAGAAAAACAGAGCATAATATGAGCATAGTAAGCATATTAAAAAGTTCAAGTAACAAAACCATGTAAATCCTTGCTACAACTTTAGGAGAAATCCATCTCCCCATTTAATAATATTCAAATATTAGGTCTTAAAATAAATAAGGATAAACAGATAATGACCTCAAAACTTGTATCTCTCTGCTCTAATGTTTGATTTCCAGTGAACAAATTAAATCTCGCAAGAGAAAAGGTAGCATTCCGTCCTACAAAAGAAGACTCGCCCTCTGAAACATATAGAACCTGGTTAACAGGGCCATTAGACTCTTCTGTCACAGGAATATCAAGGTGTTCAAGTTCTTCAACTGGCAGAAGCTTCAAGCAACCTACAAGGATCAATCAAATCACACATCATAATCATAATTAATTACAATTACAATTGCAAGTTTTTGTGTGCTGGTAACAATAATTGAGAACATACGCGGTGGATCGAGCCGATTCAAGTTGTCATGTTGGGGTTCCTTTCCCAGTTTTCTACATTGCAAGTAACATCAATTTTTATATAACATAATAAGGGTAGGTTCAAAACAAGGATCTTAGGAACTTACACTTGCTGAATTTGAGGAATGCTGAAGAGCTTTGATGGAAGAGGACCTTCCAAGGATCCAAACTCCATAAAATTATAGATAACTATAATACATGAGTTTCCCTTAGTATCTACCTATGCTATACTAATTTCTTTTTGCCTTAAAATACTTTTTACTTGTTTATTATTGTAGTTAATAATCAAGAATTAGGAGGGGATGCCATATAACCCATATTTAAACGGGACTTTCATAATTCCTTAACAAGGATTAATTACGACACATGAATTATCTTATATTATGATCATTATATTAATTAAACACATAAAGAGTACACAGTACCCGAAGACAAATATTTGTTAATACATTCTGACGACGTACTATATGTGTTTCAAAAGAGGACCATGATGCATGGACAAATAATAAGTAAAAATGATCTCTCTTAAATAAGGCAAAATAGAAATTTCAACTACAATAACCCATCAAACAAATTTGCCACTAAAGTACAACTTCCAGCGAAGTATACAAAGAGACTTTATATTATATTATATATTTATATATCTATACAAGCCTATGAAAATGCAAAACGTGCATCATATGAACCTTGAAGCCAGAATGATGATCAGGATGAGTAAACATTCTTAAACAAAATTGTCTCCTAAGCAAGTACAGTAAGGTACTAATAAGTCACTTACCTCTTCTTTTCTTTTGAATGTATATGTGTTTCCAGATATAAATCTCAATAACAATTCCAACCACCAAAGCAACCACTGAACTGACTATTGGAAGAACTAGCACTGCTACATTCACTGCACAGCAAGACAAAAAAAAAAAAAAGAGAACTATACTCAAGAACCAAGATACAAGAGTAAAAGTATTCAAATTTTCTTCAATCTGAAAGCTGGATCTTTAATTGGAACTGCAATTCAATTACCTTTCAAACTCCCATTTTCTTGTTCCTTGTACCAAAGCAGCAAGTATATAAAAAATTCAAAATCACTTCAGAAAATCACTTCAAAAATAAAAATCATAAGTTAGGGATGGTTAGTATAAATTAGATAATTATAGAAGAGATGAGAGTAATAATTTAGAAATATTTTAGGAAAGTGAATATAATTTATCCAAAATATTATTAATTAGGTGATTCAAATTAATGTGTGCAAATAATAAGAATAAATCCTATTGAAACTAGGATCTATAAAAAAAAATTCCTATTGAAACTAGGAAGTAGGATTAGAGAAGAGTTATACTTGATCTTCGTCCTAGATTTTGTGTGACGAATGAGATTCGAGTCATGTAATACCCGGTCTAACCGAAATTAATTAAATAATGAGTTAAGTAGGAGCGAATATGGTTGGAATAATTGGCAATTGGAATTTGATGATTTAAATATGATTTTTGGATTCAGTGAATTTTTCCGAGTCGGAAGACATAGTTTTCTGCGTAAAAGCGCGCAGTGGAATTTTGACCGGCAGTACCGGCTGAGACCTGTCTGGTACTGCAGCTGAGAAAATTGATTATGAGTAAATAAGATTAAGAAATGAGGAATTATGATTAGGGGAGGTAGAAATATTTAAAGTGCGATTTAGAGCACTAATCTTAAAGGTTTTGGTCCAAAATTGGGCCAACGGACAAAAATAAATGAACCGGGCCTAAGTGGGCCCAAGACCCAACATATATAAGCATTAGTTATGAGCATTTCAGCTCATTTTTCCCTAAAGAAGGTGTGTGGGGCGCTGAATTGAGAAGAGAGAAGAGAAGAGAGAAAACCTAACTCTCTTTGATCTTCAAACCACCATAACTTGAGTTACGGAGCTCCGATTGACGAGCCGTTTGCGGTCACGCGTCGCTCTTCTCATCCTCTACAATTCTATCTAAGTTTTGTGGTGAGTATTCCATTCATCTCTGCCCAGTTTTCGAAATTCCCCACTGTTACACGTTTTTGGGAAGTTAGTGTTGAAATCTTGTGATTTTGGGTGTTTAGGGATACTCCAACATGGATTCTAAGTGGGTTCTATCCCTACTTCATATGGGCTGAGGTAAGAAGTGCTCAAACTCTTGTGATTTATCATCTTTATGAGCCCTAGGTTGATGTATGTATGTAATATTGGTTATGTTAGTGCATTTGATGGTTTTGGTGCACGATTGGGAGATTGGTGTTGCTTGAGGAGCTTTGGTGAGGCTTGGAGCTAAGGTTGGTGGAGACTCCCAAAGAAGAGGCTCAATTGATTTGGCTACAAGAGGTACGGTTTAAGTTTTATTGAAATACCGTGTGGTGTGATGAGAATTCCTAGGCTAGATGCCCCTAGGATTAAGTTTGGATTGTGTAAATGGTTGATGCTAATATGCATAGTTGGTATGTAATGTGAATTGATGATTGGATTAAGAATTGTGTGGCCTTGTATGCTTGGTGTATTGAAAATTTGATGTATTGAGTAATGAGTATTAATTTGTGGTTTATGCATTTAAATTGTGAAATTGGGCCGGAGGCCGGAAAGAGGTAAGGAAGGTAAGTTGATGGGTGCATTGTATGATGACACAAGTGATTGGATGAATTTCAGATAATGAATATGCGAATGATTGGGTTGATTGTTGAATAATAAGGTTTGAGGAGTTGAAGTGTGGAATTTGGTAATTTTGGGTGAAATTATGTAGATGAGGTATGTTTGGTTTTGGGTTGAGAAATATTATGTGGTCATATATGTGAGTATGATTATTGATGTCTTGATGGTATGATGATGCATGAGAGGTATATATATTGTGATATATGCTTGAGGAATGATTAAGGTTGATTTGTGGGAGAAACCACGTGATAGTGATTATGATATTGATTATGTATAATGATGGTTGATTGGAAATAGTATTGTTGAAAATTGAGATGAGGAAGGATGTATGACATGTTGATGTGTTTGTAATTTAGCCATTTGTTTGAAATGGGTAAAAATGGTTATATGGCGGTTTTGTGAATCGTAGTAAAGTGTTAATGTATGAGTTGAGGAGGCTTGATATTGAATTTGATATATTTTGATTGATTTCAAAGAAAAGGGATGAAATTGGCATGTTTTGATTGATCTTGAAAAGAGTTGAAAATGACTTGTTTTGAAAATGGCACTTTGTGGTTTTGTATGAAAAACATGGTTTTTGGGCATACTTTGACGGGACATAACTTGGACTACGGATCTCTGTTTTGTGCCAAATCTGTTTAGAAATGAATTTGGATCCGGGATGTCCATGTCGTTCGAAGGACGGGTGAAAAACGATTTAAAATGAGAGAGTTATGTCCGTCGGAAGATTGGGGGTTGAATCTGTAAATTCTGCAGCTTTTAACTTAGAAAATTTTTAGCAGAATGACCCTCCACGCGTAGGTGCACTTGGCGCGTACGCGTCGTTCTTCGAGAAGGCACCATCCACGCGTGCGCGTGGTGTGTGCGTGCGCGTCGATGCGCTGCACCCATTGCCTAGCCATTTTCCCGAGAGTTGTGCCAGAGTTGTGCCAGTCTTGTGCCTGGGGCGCAAGTGTACCCACGCGTACGCGTGGCTGACGCGTACGCGTGGCTGACGCGTACGCGTCGTTATCTATTTTTCAATCCACGCGTCCGCGTGAATGGCGCATATGCGCCAATGAGTTTTCTGGCCATCCACGCGTGCGCGTGGAGTACGCGTACGCGTGGCCCTGTTTTCATCCCAAAGTTGATTTTTGAGTATTAAAAGCCAAATCTCATACTTCTAAGCCTCCGATCTCACCCCTTATGTATTAAATCATTATGATATGCCTAGCAATGAGAAAGGAGCTAGGGGATGTGGTAACTTGCGAGTGAAGCAAGGGGAAAAGTTATGATCAATGATGATCAACGATGATTATATGAGATATGGAGGATGACGGTGGGAGTACAGTGTATGCCATTAGCCGAAGGGCTATATTTATTGATAAATGGCTGGTTCTTGATTGGACCATGAGCCGGATGGCTGAGTTATTGCCGGGTCACGGCAAAGCCATTATTGATTATGGCTGAGAATAATTGCATACATGATTAATGAATGAATGTGTTAAATGGATAATAATGGAAGATGTTGAAATGTGATGTGTAACCCCGGGTAGTAGGCAGTGGCGTTGTCCACTTGCTCCGGGTGTGAGACGGAAAAGGATGTTTATGATAAATGAGTTTAATTATGGAGTTTTGAATGAATGTATTTGTGATACCTGGGTAGTAGTAAGGGTTGTGGTTCGTCCCACTTGCTCCAGGTTAATGTTTGAGATTTGATAACAATGAGGATTGACAATATGAATTGAGATTGAATGAATATATGTTTGAGATACCTGGGCAGTAGCAAGGGTTGTGGTCCGTCCCGCTTGCTCCGGGTTAATGCTTAAGATACCTGGGCAGTAGCAAGGGTTGTGGTTCGTCCCACTTGCTCCAGGTCAGAGATTGTGACGCCTGGGTAGTAGCCGTAGTAGTGGTTGTTCCACTGGCTCCAGGTTGAGCTTTTAAACACCCGCCTGGGTAGTAGCCGCAGTAGTGGTTGTTCCACTGGCTCTGGGTTGAGCGGGTAGTAGCAAGGGGGTTGTAGCTCAAACCTACTTGCTCCGCAAGGGGTGTTTCTGTCCAACGGTTAGCTACCAGGACATGTCGGGTTGGCTATATAACCGACAGATGATATCATCAGCCATAGGGCAGGCATACATCATTTGCATATGTTTGAATTGTTTGGGTTTGCCTATTTGTTTTGGATTTCTATATCATACATGCTATGTTACCTGATTACGTGCTACTTGTTCTACTTGTACCTTATTTGTGTATTACTTGTCTGTATTGCTTGTGTTTGTACAACTGAGAGATCCCTCATGTTGGTGTCGGTGGATGTTGGTGGCTGTTCTTGATGAGATGAATTGATAATGCGATTGCATGATGATGATTTTTGAATGAGATAATTTGAGTCCCCTGGGTAGACGCAGTGATGTGATTTCACTAGCTCCAGGCGAGGGTATGATGTATTGATATAGAGTTGCTGAGACAGAACAACTGGTGATGGTTTTGCTTATGATTCTGAGTCTGATTCGTGTAAGAATCAGCGAGTTGGGAAACATGTGTAACATGAATGGTGCGCGAAATTGTGAACAATACTTTTCACAACTCTCATAACCCCCGGTCATGAACCCCAAAAACTTGGTAGCTCAATACCATGGCATTACACAACTTCGCACAACTAACCAGCAAGTGCACTGGGTCGTCCAAGTAATAAACCTTACGCGAGTAAGGGTCGATCCCACGGAGATTGTTAGTATTGAAGCAAGCTATGGTCATCTTGTAAATCTTAGTCAGGCAAACTCAAATAGTAATGGTGATGAACGAAAATAACACAAAGGTAAAGATAGTGATACTTATGTAATTCATTGGTAGGAACTTCAGATAAGCGCATGAAGATGCCTTCCCTTCCGTCTCTCTGCTTTCCTACTGTCTTCATCCAATCCTTCTTACTCCCTTCCATAGCAAGCTTAAGCAAGGGTTTCACCGTTGTCAGTGGCTACCTCCCATCCTCTCAGTGAAAGCGATTGCATATGCTCTGTCACAGCATAGCGGAATTCATCTGTCGGTTCTCAATCAGGCCGGAATAGAATCCAGTGATTCTTTTGCGTCTGTCACTAACGCCCCGCCCTCAGGAGTTTGAAGCACGTCACAGTCATTCAGTCATTGAATCCTACTCAGAATACCACAGACAAGGTTAGACCTTCCGGATTCTCTTGAATGCCGCCATCAGTTCTTGCCTATACCACGAAGACTCTGGTTAAAGAGTCCAAGAGATATTCACTAGAGCCTTGGTTGCTTGTAGAACAGAAGTGGTTGTCAGTCACCTTGTTCATAGGTGAGAATGATGATGAGTGTCACGGATCATCACATTCATCAAGTTGAAGAACAAGTGATATCTTGGACAAAGAACAAGCGGAATTGAATGGAAGAACAATAGTAATTGCATTAATACTCGAGGTACAGCAGAGCTCCACACCTTAATCTATGGTGTGTAGAAGCTCCACCGTTGAAAATACATAAGAACAAAAGTGATCATTGGTTTCGGCCCCAGAGAGGGAACCAGAAGAACCAAGATGAAAATACAATAGTAAAAGGTCCTACTTATAGAAAACTAGTAGCCTAGGGTGTACAGAGATGAGTAAATGACATAAAAATCCACTTCCGGGCCCACTTGGTGTGTGCTTGGGCTGAGCAATGAAGCATTTTCGTGTAGAGACTCTTCTTGGAGTTAAACGCCAGCTTTTATGCAAGTTTGGGCGTTTAACTCCCATTTTGGTGCCAGTTCCGGCGTTTAACGCTGGGATTTCTGAGGGTGACTTTGTACGCCAGTTTGGGCCATCAAATCTTGGGCAAAGTATGGACTATCATATATTGCTGGAAAGCCCAGGATGTCTACTTTCCAACGCCGTTGAGAGCGCGCCAATTGGGCTTCTGTAGCTCCAGAAAATCCACTTCGAGTGCAGGGAGGTCAGAATCCAACAGCATCTGCAGTCCTTTTTAGTCTCTGAATCAGATTTTTGCTCAGGTCCCTCAATTTCAGCCAGAAAATACCTGAAATCACAGGAAAACACACAAACGCATAGTAAAGTCCAGAAAAGTAAATTTTAAGTAAAAACTAATAAAAATATACTAAAAACTAATTAGATCATACTAAAAATATACTAAAAACAATGCCAAAAAGCGTATAAATTATCCGCTCATCACAACACCAAACTTAAATTGTTGCTTGTCCCCAAGCAACTGAAAATCAAATAAGATAAAAAGAAGAGAATATACTATAGACTCCAAATTATCA
Source organism: Arachis hypogaea (assembly GCF_003086295.3). Lineage (NCBI taxonomy): Eukaryota > Viridiplantae > Streptophyta > Magnoliopsida > Fabales > Fabaceae > Arachis > Arachis hypogaea. Next base: position 81,425,447 of record NC_092041.1, read on the forward strand.
ATGAAACTTAGCTCCAAATTAGATGAGCGGGACTAGTAGCTTTTTGCCTCCGAACAGTTTTGGCATCTCACTTTATCCTTTGAAATTCAGAATGATTGGCTTCTTTAGGAACTCAGAATCCAGATAGTGTTATTGATTCTCCTAGTTAAGTATGATGATTCTTGAACATAGCTACTTATTGAGTCTTGGCTGTGGCCCAAAGCACTCTGTCTTCCAGTATTACCACCGGATACATACATGCCACAGACACATAATTGGGTGAACCTTTTCAGATTGTGACTCAGCTTTGCTAGAGTCCCCAATTAGAGGTGTCCAGGGTTCTTAAGCACACTCTTATTGCCTTGGATCACATCTTTATTTCTCTTTTTCTCTTTTCTTTTTTTTCGTTTTCTTTTCTCCCCCTTTTTTTCGTTTTTCTCTCTCTTTTTTTTTTGTATTCACTGCTTTTTCTTGCTTCAAGAATCATTTTATTGATTTTTCAGATCCTCAGTAACATGTCTCCTTTTTCATCATTCTTTCAAGAGCCAACAATTTTAACATTCATGAACAACAAATTCAAAAGACATATGCACTGTTTAAGCATACATTCAGAAAACAAAAAGTATTGTCACCACATCAAACTAATTAAGCTAGTTTTAAAGATGAATTTGAAATCCTGTACTTCTTGTTCTTTTGTGATAAAAACAGTTTTCATTTAAGAGAGGTGATGGATTCATAGGACATTCATAACTTTAAGGCATAGACACTAAGACACTAATGATCACAAGACACAAACATGGATAAACATAAGCACATAAAATTCGAAAAACAGAAGAATAAAGAACAAGGAAATCAAGGAACGGGTCCACCTTAGTGATGGCGGCTCTTTCTTCCTCTTTGAAGATCCTATGGAGTGTTTGAGCTCCTCAATGTCTCTTCCTTGTCTTTGTTGCTCCTTTCTCATGATTCTTTGATCTTCTCTAATTTCATGATGAGTGGGATCTCTTGTTGCTCCATCCTTTTCTTAGTGATGGGCTTGAGGTCATGCCTTCTCAGTTGAACCGGCTTCCCTCTTGAATCTCTCTTTTATTGAACGCCCTCTTCACAAATGTCTATGAGGACTTGGTCCAACCTTTGATCAAATTTGACCCTTCTTCATGGCCACAACTTCATTGAAGTGGTCTTGATGCACCCTTGAGATGAATCTCTCCATCTCCCATGACTCAGAGGTGAAAGCTTTTGCCTTCCCTTTCCTCTTTCTAGAGGTTTCTCCGGCCTTGGATGCCATAAATGGTTATGGAGAAACGAAAAGCAACACTTTTACCACACCAAACTTAAAAGGTTTGCTCGTCCTCGAGCAAATGAAGAAAGAAGAGAGTAGAAGAAGAAGAAATGGAGGAGAGGGAGATGGCTTTGTGGTTCGGCCAAAAGGGGGAGAAGTAGTGTTTAGGGTGTGAGAAAATGAAGGATGGATGTGGGTGGTGAAGAGAAAGATGGGATTTGATAGGTGAGGGATTTTTGGGGAAGAGGTGTTGAGGTGATTGGTGAATGGGTGAAGAAGAGAGAGGGTGGTGGGGTTGGTGGGGATCCTGTGGGGTCCACAGATCCTTAGGTGTCGAGGAAAAGTCATCCCTGCACCAAATGGCACTCAAAAACACGTTTTGAGCCAATTCTGGCGTTAAACGCCGGGCTGGTGCCCATTTCTGGCGCCAGGATCTTGCCCTTTCCTGGCGTTTAACGCCAGTCTGGTGCCCCTTTCTGGCGTTAAACGCCCAGAATGGTGCCAGACTGGGCGTTAAACGCCCAACTGCTAGCCTCACTGGCGTTTAAACGCCAGTGAGTTCTTCCTCCAGGGTGTGCTGTTTTTCTTCCTGTTTTTGATTCTGTTTTTGCTTTTTCAATTGATTTTGTGACTTCTTATGATCATCAACCTACAAAAGACATAAAATAACAAAAGAAAATAGTTAATTATAAAACATTGGGTTGCCTCCCAACAAGCGCTTCTTTATTGTCATTAGCTTGACAGAGGACTCTCATGGAGCCTCACAGATACTCAGAACCGTGTTGGAACCTCCCAACACCAAACTTAGAGTTTGAATGTGGGGGTTCAACACCAAACTTAGAGTTTGGTTGTGGCCTCCCAACATCAAACTTAGAGTTTGACTGTGGGGGCTTTGTTTGGCTCTGTTTTGAGAGAAGCTCTTCATGCTTCCTCTCCATGATGACAGAGGGATACCCTTGGGCTTTAAACACCAAGGATTCTTCATTCACTTGAATGATCAACTCTCCTCTATCAACATCAATCACAGCCTTTGCTGTGGCTAGGAAGGGTCTGCCAAGGATGATGGATTCATCCATGCACTTCCCAGTCTCTAGGACTATGAAATCAGTAGGGATGTAGTGGTTTTCAACTTTAACCAGAACATCCTCTACAAGTCCATGGGCTTGTTTTCTTGAGTTGTCTGCCATCTCTAGTGAGATTTTTGCAGCTTGCACCTCAGAGATTCCTAATTTCTCCATTACAGAGAGAGGCATGAGGTTTACACTTGACCCTAAGTCACACAAGGCCTTCTTGATGGTCATGGTGCCTATGGTACAAGGTATTGAAAACCTCCCAGGATCCTGTCTCTTTTGAGGCAGTTTCTGCTTAGACAAGTTATCCAGTTCTTTGGTGAGCAAAGGAGGTTCATCCTCCCAAGTCTCATTTCCAAATAACTTGTCATTTAGCTTCATGATTGCTCCAAGGTATTTAGCAACTTGCTCTTCAGTGATATACTCATCCTCTTCAGAGGAAGAATATTCATCAGAGCTCATGAATGGCAGAAGTAAGTCCAGTGGAATCTCTATGGTCTCATTTTGAGCCTCAGATTCCCATGGCTCCTCAATGGGGAACTCATTGGAGGTCAGTGGACGCCCATTGAGGTCTTCCTCAGTGGCGTTCACTGCCTCTTCTTCCTCCCAAAATTCGGCCATGTTGATGGCCTTGCACTCTCCTTTTGGATTTTCTTCTGTATTGCTTGGGAGAGTACTAGGAGGGAGTTCAGAAATTTTCTTGCTCAGCTGACCCACTTGTCCTTCCAAATTTCTGATGGAGGACCTTGTTTCAGTCATGAAACTTTGAGTGGTTTTGATTAGATCAGAAACCATGGTAGCTAAGTCAGAGGTATTCTGCTTAGAGCTCTCTATCTGTTGCTGAGAAGATGATGGAAAAGGTTTGCTATTGCTAAACCTGTTTCTTCCACCATTATTGTTATTGAAACCTTGTTGAGGTCTCTGTTGATCCATCCATGAAGGATTATAGGTGTTTCCATAGGGTTCTCCCATGTAATTCACCTCTTCCATTGAAGGATTCTCAGGATCATAAGCTTCTTCCTCAGATGAAGCTTCCTTAGTACTGCTTGGTGCATTTTGCATTCCAGACAGACTTTGAGAAATCATATTGACTTGTTGAGTCAATATCTTGTTTTGAGCCAATATGGCATTCAGAGTGTTAATCTCAAGAACTCCTTTCTTCTGATTAGTCCCATTGTTCACAGGATTTCTTTCAGAAGTGTACATGAATTGGTTATTTGCAACCATTTCAATCAGTTCTTGAGCTTCAGTAGGCGTCTTCTTCAGATGAAGAGATCCTCCAGAAGAGCTATCCAAAGACATCTTGGACAGTTCAGAGAGACCATCATAGAAAATACCTATGATGCTCCATTCAGAAAGCATATCAGAAGGACACTTTCTGATTAATTGTTTGTATCTTTCCCAAGCTTCATAGAGGGATTCTCCTTCCTTCTGTCTGAAGGTTTGGACTTCCACTCTAAGCTTACTCAATTTTTGAGGTGGAAAGAACTTTGCCAAGAAGGCATTGACTAGCTTTTCCCAAGAGTCCAGGCTTTCTTTAGGTTGAGAGTCCAACCATGTTCTAGCTCTGTCTCTTACAGCAAAAGGGAATAGCATAAGTCTGTAGACCTCAGGGTCAACCCCATTAGTCTTGACAGTGTCACAGGTTTGCAAGAATTCAGCTAAAAACTGATGAGGATCTTCCAATGGAAGTCCATGGAACTTGCAATTCTGTTGCATTAGAGAAACTAATTGAGGCTTAAGCTCAAAGTTGTTTGCTCTAATGGCAGGGATAGAGATGCTTCTCCCATAGAAATCGGGAGTAGGTGCAGTAAAGTCACCCAGCACCTTCCTTGCATTGTTGGCATTGTTATTGTTTTCGACTGCCATGTGTTCTTCTCCTTTGAAGAATTCGGTCAGGTCCTCTACAAAGAGTTGTGCCTTAGCTTCTCTTAGCTTTCGTTTCAAGGTCCTTTCAGGTTCAGGATCAGCTTCAACAAGAATGCCTTTGTCCTTGTTCCTGCTCATATGAAAGAGAAGAAAACAAGAAAATATGGAATCCTCTATGTCACAGTATAGAGATTCCTTGAGGTGTCAGAAGAAAAGAAAAGTAGAAGACAGAAGGAGAAGAATTCGAACTTAATTAGATGGAGTTCGAATTGTGTATTGAGAAGGAGTGGTACTCCAATAATAGAAGGATGTGAGAAGAAAGGAAGAAGTTTTCGAAAATTAAGTTAAAAGATTTTGAAAACATTTTGAAAAACACTTAATTGATTTTCGAAAGTAAGAGTGGAAAGAAATCAAGTGATTTTTGAAAAAGATTTTGAAATTAGAAATCAAAAAGATTTGATTGAAAACTATTTTGAAAAAGATGTGATTAAAAAGATTTGATTGAAAAGTTATGGTTTTAAAAAGATATGATTGAAAAGATATGATTTGAAAACAATTTTAAAAAGATTTGATTTTAAAAATTAATGACTTGCCTAACAAGAAAAGATATGATTCAAACATTAAACCTTTCTCAACAGAAAAGGCAACATACTTAAAATGTTCAATCAAATCATTAATTGTTAGTAAGTATCTTTGAAAAAGGAAAGAAATTGATTTTGAAAACATTTGATTGAAAAGATATGATTTGAAAAAGATTTGATTTTGAAAAACTTTGAAAACTTGAAAAAAATTTGATTTGAAAACAAAATCTTCCCCCTTGTGCCATCCTGGCGTTAAACGCCCAGAATGGTGCACATTCTGGCGTTTAACGCCCAAACTACTACCCTTTTGGGCGTTAAACGCCCAGCCAGGCACCCTGGCTGGCGTTTAAACGCCAGTCTGTCTTCTTCACTGGGCATTTTTGAATGCCCAGCTTTTTCTGTGTGATTCCTCTGCAGTATGTTCTGAATCTTCAATTCTCTGTATTATTGACTTGAAAAGACACAAATTAAAAATATTTTTGGATTTTTAATAATAAAGAATAATCAAAATGCAACTAAAATCAAATAATAATGCATGCAAGACACCAAACTTAGCAGTTTGTATACCATTGACACTAACAAAATGAGAATGCATATAACAAAACACTCAAGTCAATAGAATTCAAAGATCAAAACAAAGAAATCATCAAGAACAACTTGAAGATCAATGAGGACACATGCATGAATGCAATAAGAATAGAAACATGCAATTGATACTAAACTTAAGATGAGACTCTAGACTCAAACAAGACATATTTTTGGATTTTATGATTTTGTAATTTTTTTGTGCTTTTTCGAAAATTAAGTGAAAAGGAAAATAAAGGTATCAAAATTCTTAATGAGAATTCCAGGAATCATGCAATGTTAGTCTAAAGCTTTAGTCTAAAGGAATTAGACATGGCCGGCTAAGCTTCAGCAGGACATTGCATTCAAGAGCTAAATTGATGAAGATCAATCAGCTTTGGTGATGATAAGAACATCACATTGAAACACTAGAATTCATTCTTAAGAACTCTGAAGAAAAATACCTAATCTAAGCAACAAGATGAACCGTCAGTTGTCCAAACTGAACAATCCCCGGCAACGGCGCCAAAAACTTGGTGCGCGAAATTGTGAACAATACTTTTCACAACTCTCATAACCCCCGGTCATGAACCCCAAAAGCTTGGTAGCTCAATACCATGGGATTACACAACTTCGCACAACTAACCAGCAAGTGCACTGGGTCGTCCAAGTAATAAACCTTACGCGAGTAAGGGTCGATCCCACGGAGATTGTTAGTATTGAAGCAAGCTATGGTCATCTTGTAAATCTTAGTCAGGCAAACTCAAATAGTAATGGTGATGAACGAAAATAACACAAAGGTAAAGATAGTGATACTTATGTAATTCATTGGTAGGAACTTCAGATAAGCGCATGAAGATGCCTTCCCTTCCGTCTCTCTGCTTTCCTACTGTCTTCATCCAATCCTTCTTACTCCCTTCCATAGCAAGCTTAAGCAAGGGTTTCACCGTTGTCAGTGGCTACCTCCCATCCTCTCAGTGAAAGCGATTGCATATGCTCTGTCACAGCATAGCGGAATTCATCTGTCGGTTCTCAATCAGGCCGGAATAGAATCCAGTGATTCTTTTGCGTCTGTCACTAACGCCCCACCCTCAGGAGTTTGAAGCACGTCACAGTCATTCAGTCATTGAATCCTACTCAGAATACCACAGACAAGGTTAGACCTTTCGGATTCTCTTGAATGCCGCCATCAGTTCTTGCCTATACCACGAAGACTCTGGTTAAAGAGTCCAAGAGATATTCACTAGAGCCTTGGTTGCTTGTAGAACAGAAGTGGTTGTCAGTCACCTTGTTCATAGGTGAGAATGATGATGAGTGTCACGGATCATCACATTCATCAAGTTGAAGAACAAGTGATATCTTGGACAAAGAACAAGCGGAATTGAATGGAAGAACAATAGTAATTGCATTAATACTCGAGGTACAGCAGAGCTCCACACCTTAATCTATGGTGTGTAGAAGCTCCACCGTTGAAAATACATAAGAACAAAAGTGATCATTGGTTTCGGCCCCAGAGAGGGAACCAGAAGAACCAAGATGAAAATACAATAGTAAAAGGTCCTACTTATAGAAAACTAGTAGCCTAGGGTGTACAGAGATGAGTAAATGACATAAAAATCCACTTCCGGGCCCACTTGGTGTGTGCTTGGGCTGAGCAATGAAGCATTTTCGTGTAGAGACTCTTCTTGGAGTTAAACGCCAGCTTTTATGCCAGTTTGGGCGTTTAACTCCCATTTTGGTGCCAGTTCCGGCGTTTTAACGCTGGGATTTCTGAGGGTGACTTTGTACGCCGGTTTGGGCCATCAAATCTTGGGCAAAGTATGGACTATCATATATTGCTGGAAAGCCTAGGATGTCTACTTTCCAACGCCATTGAGAGCGCGCCAATTGGGCTTCTGTAGCTCCAGAAAATCCACTTCGAGTGCAGGGAGGTCAGAATCCAACAGCATCTGCAGTCCTTTTTAGTCTCTGAATCAGATTTTTGCTCAGGTCCCTCAATTTCAGCCAGAAAATACCTGAAATCACAGGAAAACACACAAACTCATAGTAAAGTCCAGAAAAGTGAATTTTAACTAAAAACTAATAAAAATATACTAAAAACTAATTAGATCATACTAAAAACATACTAAAAACAATGCCAAAAAGCGTATAAATTATCCGCTCATCAATGAACTAGATTTAGTATCCCCTTACGACAGATGCCTATTTATGGATTAGTGAGAATCTAGGCTGGATACTTGGTGAAAAGGAGTTTAGGATGCTTAGTGAGTTTTTATTGCAGTGCATTGTATTTATTTGGCACTTTTACCGTACTGGGAACCCATGGGCCCGGGGTTCTCATTCCGTATATATCTCTTGTTTTTCAGATACAGGTCCAGGTGCTCAGAAGTGAGCTGTGGTTTGTCCGAGAGACGGCGAAGATATTTATTTTCTCTACTTTGTGTTTTCCTTAGAATCTCTCCACCTTTGTTTTGAAAAGATTATATTATGTGTTGAACTCTTTTGGAACTTGCCTATAGAGGCTCTTATGTTTCCTTTGGGAGAGATTAGGATGTTCTGTTGTCAACTACTTTCATACTGTACCCTAGCCGGCCTAAACTTCGCGGGTCGCGACTAGTGGCTATTTACTTATGTTATATATATCTATCTGTTATCTATCTCTTAATCTCCTTTATGCCTTGTCCATATATCGCTTTCGGCTTCACGTTTTATCTTTTCGTTGTCGAATCGTGAGTGATACGTCTTCGCGATTTTATTTCTACTCTTTTCAGGCTTCTCGATTAATACTCCTTTCGAAATTACCTATGTTTATATATTAAAAATCCACCTGAGAGTCGTACCACCGTAATATCATTGACTTATGACTCGAGCATAAGGATTTGAATATTAGGGTGTTACATTATGGTATCAGAGCAGTTCGTCCTCGTGAGCCTGAGGGATGGAACTGCTTATGCTTCAATGCATACTCTGAGTTTGTGCCTGTGCTAGTTAGGGTATCTAACTGATACATCTAGCATGAAGTCCATGAGTGTACCTTTGGTACTTTGAAGCACTATACTTCCGATATTGAGACTGATCAACTTGATATCGATTGTTTGGTGTGTATAGGAACCAGATGGCGCCTCGTGGACCCGGTCGGGGACGTGAGAAAGATCGTACTAGTACACAGGAACTGGAAATCAACTCGAATAACCCGATAAACCTTATGGCGGCGTTGGAGAATATGGCTGCTGCTATGCAGGCCACTGCGGAGGCCCTTGGGCAACAGATAAACAATAATGGCAATGGCGGAAGGGAAGCTCAGGGCCCGATGACACTGGCAACTTTCTTAAAGGTTAACCCACCTAAGTTCAAGGGAACCACCAATCCGACTGAAGCTGATACTTGGTTTCAGGCCATGGAGCGAGCACTGCAAGCGCAGTTGGTGCCTGAAGAGCAGCGTGTTGAATTTGCTACCTATCTGCTCATGGGGGAAGCATCGCATTGGTGGCAAGGGGCTCGACGTCTCCTACAACAGGGGAATGATCCTATCACTTGGGATGCCTTCCAGGTGGAATTCTATAAGAAGTACTTTCCAAATTCCGCCAGGACAGCCAAGGAATTGGAGTTACTACAGTTGAAGCAAGGTGCTATGTCCGTATCTGAGTATACAGACAAATTTGAGGAGCTATTCAGGTTTTCCCGCATGTGTCATGGAGCTCCGGAAGACTTCGAGGAATGGAAATGCATTAAGTATGAAGGAGGGCTTCGGAGCGACATCTTAAGTTCAGTGGGACCAATGGAGATCCGAACTTTTTCAGAGTTAGTGAGTAAGAGCAGAATTACTGAAGAGTGTGTGAAAAGGAGGGTTGCAGAGGAAGGAAGTCATAGAGAGCACAACCAAGGCTTCGCACCAAGGGGTCGAGAGTTTAAGGAGAGAGGATACATACAACACTTTCCCCAAGGACGGAATAACTTTGCGACGAGTGAGGAGTCCCAAAGGAATGGTAAGGGAAAACGGGCAGCGGCTGCTTCTAATATTTTGAGCTGTCAGAGGTGTGGAAGTCATCACCCAAATAGGCCATGCCGATTGGGGTTAGGCGTATGTTACAAGTGCGGGTTACCAGGGCATGTATCAAGAAATTGCCAACAAGGAGAGAGTCAGGATGCGGGCCGATTGCGGCAGTAAGATTGAGCTAATTTCAATAATCGAGCTTAAATGGTAGTGTGTGATTTTATAATACCGCCTGTACAGCAAAAACTCGGAATGCCGAGCTTAATATTAGATTGAGAAGCAAACCAGATGATCCGAGTAAGGAATTGCCTTAATACAAATGGATAAATGCATCTGATGTAAATGATTTTCTGTTAAGAATGATGTGTTGTGTTTGTTATATAGTTGGTTAATTTCTGGATTTTTGGTGAAACGGATTGAACCCGTGACTTTTAGTTCCTTTGATTTAAATAGATAGGGAATAGTCCTAAATGATGGATTTGGAAACGTTGATTTGAAATACCAGTCATGCTAAGTTGTGGTTGGGTACTTGAGGAAATTATCATTGATGCATAGTCGGATTTAGATGATGATTGAGTGTAAGTTGTCGTGTTTGAGAGATGAGTGCTATGATGTTTGGTCATGGTGACCTTGGATTTAGATCAAGATTTGTAATGATTGGTTTCAGAGGAATCGTTTGGAAACCTTTAAATTGCAATACTGATGCGATACTGAGATTGGTTTGAGGGAACTCGTGACGGGTGGTAAACTCCAATTTTTGGGGAGGTGCTGTTGAATTTCTTTTTCCCAAGAATTTGAAGGAGTGTTGGTTATATTTTTGAAAATGATTTTTGATCTGGGTGACTTCAACAAAAGAGATGTGTCTCGAAAGCTTTTATAGATTAGTAAAAGAAAGCGGATTCTTAAGAGTCAGCTTCTTAGTCCAAACTCATTGAATTCTAAAAAACGAAGAAAGCTTTGATTGATTATAGTGATGTGGGATGATGGCTATGATTAACGAAGATGGCAATATTATCGATGACATGATTTGAGATTTAATAGGGTGTGGGTTGATGAGACGATAAAAGTAAGGAACGAGGCTGTTGGTCGGTGTTGAACGAATGACCGAGACCCTTGGAGATAGAAAAATCAGAGCGCGGTAGTGGAAGCGCGCAGAGTAAAAGGACATTGGAACTGTTATGTGTTGGATATAAAGGCAGACTACGCTCGCGTACTCGTAGTGATGGATGGAATTTTCGAGGGCGAAAATTTCTGTTAGGGGGGTAGAATGTAATACCCGGTCTAACCGAAATTAATTAAATAATGAGTTAAGTAGGAGCGAATATGGTTGGAATAATTGGCAATTGGAATTTGATGATTTAAATATGATTTTTGGATTCAGTGAATTTTTCCGAGTCGGAAGACATAGTTTTCTGCGTAAAAGCGCGCAGTGGAATTTTGACCGGCAGTACCGGCTGAGACCTGTCTGGTACTGCAGCTGAGAAAATTGATTATGAGTAAATAAGATTAAGAAATGAGGAATTATGATTAGGGGAGGTAGAAATATTTAAAGTGCGATTTAGAGCACTAATCTTAAAGGTTTTGGTCCAAAATTGGGCCAACGGACAAAAATAAGTGAACCGGGCCTAAGTGGGCCCAAGACCCAACATATATAAGTATTAGTTATGAGCATTTCAGCTCATTTTGCCCTAAAGAAGGTGTGTGGGGCGCTGAATTGAGAAGAGAGAAGAGAAGAGAGAAAACCTAACTCTCTTTGATCTTCAAACCACCATAACTTGAGCTACGGTGCTCCGATTGACGAGCCGTTTGCGGTCACGCGTCGCTCTTCTCATCCTCTACAATTCTATCTAAGTTTTGTGGTGAGTATTCCATTCATCTCTGCCCAGTTTTCGAAATTCCCCACTGTTACACGTTTTTGGGAAGTTAGTGTTGAAATCTTGTGATTTTGGGTGTTTAGGGATACTCCAACATGGATTCTAAGTGGGCTCTATCCCTACTTCATATGGGCTGAGGTAAGAAGTGCTCAAACCCTTGTGATTTATCATCTTTATGAGCCCTAGGTTGATGTATGTATGTAATATTGGTTATGTTAGTGCATTTGATGGTTTTGGTGCACGATTGGGAGATTGGTGTTGCTTGAGGAGATTTGGTGAGGCTTGGAGCTAAGGTTGGTGGAGACTCCCAAAGAAGAGGCTCAATTGATTTGGCTACAAGAGGTACGGTTTAAGTTTCATTTAAGTATCGTGTGGTGTGATGAGAATTCCTAGGCTAGATGCCCCTAGGATTAAGTTTGGATTGTGTAAATGGTTGATGCTAATATGCATAGTTGGTATGTAATGTGAATTGATGATTGGATTAAGAATTGTGTGGCCTTGTATGCTTGGTGTATTGAAAATTTGATGTATTGGGTAATGAGTATTAATTTGTGGTTTATGCATTTAAATTGTGAAATTGGGTCGGAGGTCGTAAATTTTGGGCCGGAGGCCGGAAAGAGGTAAGGAAGGTAAGTTGATGGGTGCATTGTATGATGACACAAGTGATTGGATGAATTTCAGATAATGAATATGCGAATGATTGGGTTGATTGTTGAATAATAAGGTTTGAGGAGTTGAAGTGTGGAATTTGGTAATTTTGGGTGAAATTATGTAGATGAGGTATGTTTGGTTTTGGGTTGAGAAATATTATGTGGTCATATATGTGAGTATGATTATTGATGTCTTGATGGTATGATGATGCATGAGAGGTATATATATTGTGATATATGCTTGAGGAATGATTAAGGTTGATTTGTGGGAGAAACCACGTGATAGTGATTATGATATTGATTATGTATAATGATGGTTGATTGGAAATAGTATTGTTGAAAATTGAGATGAGGAAGGATGTATGACATGTTGATGTGTTTGTAATTTAGCCATTTGTTTGAAATGGGTAAAAATGGTTATATGGCGGTTTTGTGAATCGTAGTAAAGTGTTAATGTATGAGTTGAGGAGGCTTGATATTGAATTTGATATATTTTGATTGATTTCAAAGAAAAGGGATGAAATTGGCATGTTTTGATTGATCTTGAAAAGAGTTGAAAATGACTTGTTTTGAAAATGGCACTTTGTGGTTTTGTATGAAAAACATGGTTTTTGGGCATACTTTGACGGGACATAACTTGGACTACGGATCTCTGTTTTGTGCCAAATCTGTTTAGAAATGAATTTGGATCCGGGATGTCCATGTCGTTCGAAGGACGGGTGAAAAACGATTTAAAATGAGAGAGTTATGTCCGTCGGAAGATTGGGGGTTGAATCTGTAAATTCTGCAGCTTTTAACTTAGAAAATTTTTAGCAGAATGACCCTCCACGCGTAGGTGCACTTGGCGCGTACGCGTCGTTCTTCGAGAAGGCACCATCCACGCGTGCGCGTGGTGTGCGCGTGCGCGTCGATGCGCTGCACCCATTGCCCAGCCATTTTCCTGAGAGTTGTGCCAGAGTTGTGCCAGTCTTGTGCCTGGGGCGCAAGTGTACCCACGCGTACGCGTGGCTGACGTGTACGCGTCGTTATCTATTTTTCAATCCGCGCGTCCGCGTGAATGGCGCGTATGCGCCGATGAGTTTTGTGGCCATCCACGCGTGCGCGTGGAGTACGCGTACGCGTGGCCCTGTTTTCATCCCAAAGTTGATTTTTGAGTATTAAAAGCCAAATCTCATACTTCTAAGCCTCCGATCTCACCCCTTATGTATTAAATCATTATGATATGCCTAGCAATGAGAAAGGAGCTAGGGGATGTGGTAACTTGCGAGTGAAGCAAGGGGAAAAGTTATGATCAATGATGATCAACGATGATTATATGAGATATGGAGGATGACGGTGGGAGTACCGTGTATGCCATGAGCCGAAGGGCTATATTTATTGATAAATGGCTGGTTCTTGATTGGACCATGAGCCGGATGGCTGAGTTATTGCCGGGTCACGGCAAAGCCATTATTGATTATGGCTGAGAATAATTGCATACATGATTAATGAATGAATGTGTTAAATGGATAATAATGGAAGATGTTGAAATGTGATGTGTAACCCCGGGTAGTAGGCAGTGGCGTTGTCCACTTGCTCCGGGTGTGAGACGGAAAAGGATGTTTATGATAAATGAGTTTAATTATGGAGTTTTGAATGAATGTATTTGTGATACCTGGGTAGTAGTAAGGGTTGTGGTTCGTCCCACTTGCTCCAGGTTAATGTTTGAGATTTGATAACAATGAGGATTGACAATATGAATTGAGATTGAATGAATATATGTTTGAGATACCTGGGCAGTAGCAAGGGTTGTGGTCCGTCCCGCTTGCTCCGGGTTAATGCTTAAGATACCTGGGCAGTAGCAAGGGTTGTGGTTCGTCCCACTTGCTCCAGGTCAGAGATTGTGATGCCTGGGTAGTAGCCGTAGTAGTGGTTGTTCCACTGGCTCCAGGTTGAGCTTTTAAACACCCGCCTGGGTAGTAGCCGCAGTAGTGGTTGTTCCACTGGCTCTGGGTTGAGCGGGTAGTAGCAAGGGGGTTGTAGCTCAAACCTACTTGCTCCGCAAGGGGTGTTTCTGTCCAACGGTTAGCTACCAGGACATGTCGGGTTGGCTATATAACCGACAGATGATATCATCAGCCATAGGGCAGGCATACATCATTTGCATATGTTTGAATTGTTTGGGTTTGCCTATTTGTTTTGGATTTCTATATCATACATGCTATGTTACCTGATTACGTGCTACTTGTTCTACTTGTACCTTATTTGTGTATTACTTGTCTGTATTGCTTGTGTTTGTACAACTGAGAGATCCCTCATGTTGGTGTCGGTGGATGTTGGTGGCTGTTCTTGATAAGATGAATTGATAATGCGATTGCATGATGATGATTTTTGAATGAGATAATTTGAGTCCCCTGGGTAGACGCAATGATGTGATTTCACTAGCTCCAGGCGAGGGTATGATGTATTGATATAGAGTTGCTGAGACAGAACAACTGGTGATGGTTTTGCTTATGATTCTGAGTCTGATTCGTGTAAGAATCAGCGAGTTGGGAAACATGTGTAACATGAACTAGATTTAGTATCCCCTTACGACAGATGCCTATTTATGGATTAGTGAGAATCTAGGCTGGATACTTGGTGAAAAGGAGTTTAGGATGCTTAGTGAGTTTTTATTGCAGTGCATTGTATTTATTTGGCACTTTTACCGTACTAGGAACCCATGGGCCCGGGGTTCTCATTCCGTATATATCTCTTGTTTTTCAGATACAGGTCCAGGTGCTCAGAAGTGAGCTGTGGTTCGTCTGAGAGACGGCGAAGATATTTATTTTCTCTACTTTGTGTTTTCCTTAGAATCTCTCCACCTTTGTTTTGAAAAGATTATATTATGTGTTGAACTCTTTTGGAACTTGCCTATAGAGGCTCTTATGTTTCCTTTGGGAGAGATTAGGATGTTCTGTTGTCAACTACTTTCATACTGTACCCTAGCCGGCCTAAACTTCGCGGGTCGCGACTAGTGGCTATTTACTTATGTTATATATATCTATCTGTTATCTATCTCTTAATCTCCTTTATGCCTTGTCCATATATCGCTTTCAGCTTCACGTTTTATCTTTTCGTTGTCGAATCGTGAGTGATACGTCTTCGCGATTTTATTTCTACTCTTTTCAGGCTTCTCGATTAATACTCCTTTCGAAATTACCTATGTTTATATATTAAAAATCCACCTGAGAGTCGTACCACCGTAATATCATTGACTTATGACTCGAGCATAAGGATTTGAATATTAGGGTGTTACAAGTCATTTGATTATCCTTATTTCAGGCTCAATTGTAAAGGATTCAATACTTCAGGAGATGCAAAAGCTATGGTCTCTCTTGATCTAACCTAAATTATCAATTTCGCAACATATATTATATATGCTCTTCAAATTTAGAGAATAGAATATTACAATTAGGTCAAGTTTACACCTGAAATAGGGGATTTCCAAATGATACTGAAGTTGGCTTTGGAAAGAGTTTAGTAACAGTCAGAAAACGTTATCTGGTTCTTGTAAGCTTGATTGAGAGAGATCGGAGAAGGACCAAAGTAGGAGGAGCGACGGCGGCAACAGAGAGAAGGAGTGACGGCAGCGTGAGTAAGAGGAGCGTGGGGAGCGACAGCGGTACGGCGGCAACAGAGCACGACGACGGTGTGAGCAAACGAAGTGACGGTGGCGCAACAATGATGCCGGCAGCGAAGAATGAGGGTTGTTCACCTCGACTACGGGATCGCTAGAGAGGAAGAGAGTAATTGAGTGCTGCTACTATTTGAATTGCTCTCTTTGACACAAAAAATTTATTTATAGAATAAAATTGTGTTTCTGATGATCTTGGAGGCGGGAAGTGGACGCGGGACCGGTGTTTTTAGCATTAAAAATCGACGGTGCAGTTGTCGATTTTAATTAAAAAAAAGTAACGTCTTTTGCGTCTATTTTATACATTAAATCCACACCGTTTATTTTATTTTGGAAAGCAATCTAGACTATTCAAATTTATCGACGGAATGGTTGTCGATATTTTAAATATAAAAATAAACGTCATGTTCGTCGATTTTAAGATAAAAGTATTTTCGTCTCCTTCTTCGTCAATAATATGACGAAAGTTTAGAAAGGTTTAATGTAGCATAAAAAAATCGACCACCAGGCCGTCGATTTCATTATTTTATTTTTTAATTTCTTTTTGTTTTAAATATCGATAGCAACCGTCGAAATTTATCGACGAGAGAGATAGCCATCGATTTTTTGCATCGAAAAATACCCTTTTTCTTGTAGTGTTTATTTTCTTGTTAATTTATTTTTTTATTTTTATTCTTTAAGTATTTTGTTTTCTTTCAATTCCAATTTTACTTGCTTATCTATTTAAATCTTTTATTTATTTGATATTTTCTTTTATCGCAATCCTTTTCATTATTTGCCACAGTTCGATATCATTGAGCATTTTATACGCTTTTTGACATAAATACTAAGTAATTTTCAGATCGAGCCCACTCTTTTTCAGAGGAGTTGTATCTGCTCCCTGAACTGAAATCTTGATACAAGCTTGATTTGGCACTCTATCGAGGTTATCAAAAATCTAGTTAAACAAATTAGCACATCCGGTGAGACTCTGGGTAAGTTAATTTGTCAAACTTTACATGCGATTATGTAGTAAAAGATTAATAATGTCTGATAGAGTATCTACTTCGACTGATACGTCAAATAATGATACTGGAGAGAATACGAGAGGCCTAACGACAGAAGTTGTTCCATCCGTAGGCACTTTAAGTCAAAGGATGAATCCTGTGATCACAGAAGGAATCCCTTCGACTATGGCCACTATATAGCCTCCGTATGGATTGATTTCAAATTATTTTTCACCATTGAAAAATCCAAAAATGGGCTATATAGGAGGTACAACCACTACAAGAAATAATCCTTTATATAATCCTACACCTCCTCCAAACTACCTTTTAATGGGTATACCAACTAACTATAATCCTAATATGGAAAATTATAATGCTTATCAACATTTGATGAATAATCTCCCATATTTAGGATCAATACCCATGTCTTCACAACCTACCTTGATGATACCAAATGTCTTTTCGACACAGGATACAGGGACAATCCCAGTAAGGTTGCCAGCTGGTGGAAAGTGTACTTCCATATTTTAAGAGATATCGAGACAAGTTCTTGTCAAAACAACACCTCCAAATACAGTCGAATCCCTAGCTGTGTTTAGACAACAAATAGAAGATAGCCATCATCATATAGTAAATATGTTCACTCACCAGATAACTACCGTCTTAAATCTAATAGTGAAAAATAATAATGCCAGAATAGAGCAAATAGCTCGACATGATGATATTGCAGGAGCAATTAATCGACCGCTTGTACAACGAACAGGTTGACTGCATGCAAACAATCCTCAAGTAATTCTAAATAGAGGAAATGATCCAAATAAGTTTTTGAATGAAGCTAGAGCAAATAATGCTACTGAAGCATGGTCAAAATATAACCCAAACTGTCGAGCAAATCTTGAAAGAGCAAGATTTAATATAGGAGTAAAAAATCAACCTTATTTTATCTCTCCCTTTTTAGATTATGTTTTGCAAGGTGAACTCCCCAAGGGAGTCCAAACTCCAAAATCCCTCACTAAATTTACAGGAGAAAATAGGAAATCGACTATTGAGTATGTGGCTCGCTATACAATCAAAATTGGTGAGCTAGCTGGTAATGAATATTTAAAAATGAGATATTTTTTCTCTAAGAAAGAATAGATTCACATGGTTTTTAAATTTGCAACCTAACTCAATCTATGGCTGGGTCTAATTAGAAAAAAGCTTTCATGATCAATTCTTTAGAGGTAAAATGAAAGTAACTTTGTCTGATTTATTCACAGTTCAAAGAGACAAATCTAAGTCAATTGATGACTATTTAATACGATTCAAGAATATGAAAAACAAATATTTCACTCCTATTCCTGATCCTGAAATAGTCAAAATAGCCATCAATAGTCTCAACTTCAATATTCGAAAGAAATTAGTAAACTAGTAATTTCTAGTCTTGGCTCAATTAGCCAATAAGGATCAACAAGTCACGAGCAAAAGAAAAACTTTCTTTAACGAGAAAGTGAATTATGCTTATTGTATGAGTGAAAAAGAGTCTAATAACAAGTCTGCCTTTGCTGTAGAACTAAAAGATAGACCACCTTATGTATGTCGATCTCTTAATCTAGCAAAAGACAAAACTCCTTTGTCAGGAGGAAGAAGTTATTCTTCTAAGTTGACAAAAGTAGAACAAATATTCGTCATGCTCTTAAAAGACAAACAACTCATACTTCTTGAAGAAAAATGAATGCCATCTGTTTCTAAAATTAGAAATAAGAAATTATGTAAATTTCATCAAGATTTTGGTCACAATACGAATAATTATGTACGTTTCAGTGACTTGATACAGAAGGTAATAGAAGATGGTCAACTAAAGTTTGCAAAAAATCTGAGATAAAAGTGGATTTAGATCATTTTCAGGTCACGTCGATCGTTACTAAAACTGAGAAAATAGTTTTCTCAGTCAACATGGCTTCTGTCGAGCCTACAAAAAATGATGATCAATTTGAACTTGATATATTCAAAGAAGAAAGACCTATTTACCTAAAAGCAGGGGAGGACCTACTGAAATTTTTGCTAAGGCAAAGAGAAGAAGAGGAAAATATTGTCATCTACCCTAGATGTAGTGCTTGGTCTGATGCCTTAACTGCTAAAGCTTTTGACTCGTACAAAAAGAGTCGAAAACATGTGTATCAGGAAGAATTGAGGCAAGTTCAACTAAATTAGGGTGGTAAGATTCAAGACTCTGCAAGCATCCCTGTTAAGTAGCAAATGCGAATGGTAGTTACTGCCGATTAGAAACCCCAAGGATTGTCGAGTCGAACTAGAGTTCATCCCGCTAATGTGTCGAATAATAAGTGGGTACAGAACAATTCTCCAATTACTCAAGAAATTATAAATTTAATGTTCCTAGAGGAGGTTTTGAAAATTGGATTGAAAACCATAAAAGAGGTGTTTCTTGATAAGAGACAAGCAGAAGAAGTGGTGGTTGAGCTGGATCTCGATGCAATTTCTATGACAGAGCTCCCTTCATTCCAAGAGTTGGGGCTTAGGAATGAGAGGTTTATGTTAACATAGAAGGTTCGTATCCAAAATTGAATAAGGAGAGGAAGTCCTCTAGTAAGCAAGATTAAAAAGAGGATAAAACATCCTTGATCAAGGGCCAAGATCCAAAGGAGGTGTCGAAAGATACATTGACAACCAATCCAAATCTCAAGAGTAAAGAAGAGGAAGAGGCCTTGACAGAAACTTTTGATTCTAGATTCAAGGATGATTTGGATGTCATATTTGGTGAAAATTGGCTATGTGACCGCAGTGTCGGTGCTTCCTTTTCACTTCCAAGGTAACCTTGAAGGCCCTTGGAATTGTCTTGAAAGAAATTGTGATGATGTCATCCTAGGAGACAAGTGCAGATTTGTCAAAAATAGGTTGATAAAAAAAGGGACCGTTTGAAAGGCCTAATGAGATAACCAAGGGCCACCTTTGACCTTTTCATATTAAAGTCAAGGTGGAAGAATTGGTGATTAATTGCATCCTAGTGAATAATGGAGCTACGATTAATCTACTACCTAAGAGTATGTTACCTCTGATCCAAAAGTCAGTCAGAGATTTGATAAAGACAAACCTGACTGTCATTGGGTTCAATGGTACGTCGATAATAGCCTAGGAAATGATCCCACTCATGGTCAAAGTAGGGAGTGTCGAATGACCAATAATGTTTATAGTAGTGCCTACAAAGATAACCTTTAATATGCTATTGGGAAGAGATTGGATCCATGGAGTAAGGGCAATTCTCTCAATTCTGCATCAAAAGTTGGTGCTTTGGGACGAGGATGGAAGAATCAAGGAGATTGAAGCTGATGACAGCCCTTGCTATGTTGAACAAATGAATGTCAGTTTCAAGGAATATCATGCTAGTGTTCGACCACTAGATATTGATATGAGCACCTTTGACCCAAATATCATCAAAGGTTGCTATGTTGGGACCCAGAGTATGAAACTAGTCCCAAAGGGTAAGGAAGACTTGGCTACAGAATCCACTTGATAGATATATCGAGCCATTGGGTTCGAATCTTAGCCTATATGGTTGAGAAGAAAGAGTGTATAGGGGAACGTGTACTGGATTGTGTATAAGATCTCGACCCTTTAGGGTTCGAGAAATCTAATTTATTTTAAGAAGATTTGCACAATAAAAAAATTGAGGTACAAGATCCACTAGAAGAAGTCAAGATTGGTGGAGAAGGTCGAATAACCTATGTCAGCAAGTATTTGCTCTTTTTAGAGAAGAGCTAATAGAGGTGTTGAAGAATATCAAGATTGTTTTGCCTAGTAATATGAAGAGATGCCTGGCTTGGATAGATCTTTGATCGAGCACAAGCTCCCTATCATGCCTAATACTCGACCCATCAAACAAGTTCCCAAATGCTTTACACCTGAAATCATGGTCAAAATCAAGGAAGAAGTTGAGCGTTTGCTGAAAACAAGATTTATTCGAACCGCCAGGTATGTCGAATAGATTTTTAATATTGTACCTGTAATTAAGAAAAATGGAAAGCTAAGAGAATGTATTAATTTCAGGGATTTGAATAAAGTAACACCAAAGGAAGAGTATCACATGCCAATTGTAGATATGCTGATCGACTCTGCAGCAGGAAGTGAACTTCTGTGTTTCATGGATGGATACTCAGGATATAATCAGATATTTATATCTCAAGAAGATGTATTAAAAACGGTGTTTCGATGCCCAGGAGCTATCGGCACCTACGAATGACTAGTCATGTCATTTGGATTAAAGAATTCAGGTACAACTTACCAAAGAGCGATGAACTCTATTTTTCATGATTTTGTTCGTAAGTTTATGAAAATTTATATTGATGATGTGGTTGTAAAGTTGGAGTCGAAACAATCACATTTGAATAATTTAGAAACTACTGTTAAAGAAATGAGACATCATCAACTTAAAATGAATCCATTAAAATATGCTTTTAGTGTATCTACAGAAAAATTTCTTGGATTTATAGTGTAGAAAAAAGGAGTAGCTATCGACACCAACAAGTACAAGGCTATTTTCGATTTCAGTACCTCCCAAGAATAAGAAAGAACTTCAATCTTTCTTAGGTAAAGTAAATTTTCTTCAACATTTCATTTCAAACCTTTCAGGTAAAATAAGGATATTACTCTTTTGTTGAAATTGAAACAAGGAGAAGAATTCAAATGGGAGGATGAGCACCAATAGGCATTCGACTAGATAAAGCAATATTTGACTTCACCACCAATCCTAGTACCTATTAAGCAAGGCTGACTATTGAAATTATACATAGTTGCATCAGAAAAAACTTTAGGGAGCATGCTAATCCAAGAAGATGTAGATGGTAATGAGTGAGTAGTTTATTAGTTTATTATCTAAGTCGAATGTTGACTGATATAGAAACTAGATATAGTATAGTCAAAAAGCTTTGCTTAGCCCTATACTTCTCTTGTACTAAACTTAAAAGTTATTTAATTGTAAAGATTATTTATGTCATTTCAAAATTTAATGTTATTAAAAGCATGTTTTCTTATTCAATTTTGAGTGGTCTAATGGGAAATAGATGCTAAGTTTAATCGAATATACTTTATGTTATGCCCTGCTAAGGCTGTCAAAGGACAAGGGATTGCTGACTTCCTAGCAAATTACCCTTGTGTTAACATAGATGAAAAGGTCTTCGAAAATATAACTAGATATTTAGAACTTAAGCCTTGGAAATTATTTTTTGATGGATCTAAGCACCAGTATGGGGTAGGAGTCGGGATAGTAATAATCACTCCTAATGGCATGCCAACTAAGTTTATGTTTCGACTAGAGCTAGTTTATCAAATAATGAAGCAGAATATGAGGTCTTGATCATTGGCCTAGAATCATTAATCGAAAAAGGGATCAAATAGTCAAAATAATGAAAGATTCACAACTAGTAATTCAATAATTCGCTAGAAACTATCGAGTTATAAGTCAAAATCTAGCTAAATATTTCATGATAGCAGCTCGACTGTTAGTTGAATTCGACTTTGTTTCAATAAAGCATATATTTAGAGAGTCAAAGCAAGAAGCCAATGACTTAGCTCAAATGGATTTTAGCTATAAAATATCTCCTAATTTGATAAGAACTTAGTGAAATTAAAACTAACTTAACTTTTTTGGAATTAAGAGAAGTTTGTTGTGCGAGATAATAAGTTTTAAAGGGGCAATTTGTTGGTACTAAAAATGGATTTCTTGACTAGGGTTTTCTCTCTTCTTCCCCTCTTCTCCATTTCAGCACCCCACTGTCTTACTCTAGGATTAATGAGCTGAATTGCTCATAACTAAGGTTTATATATGTTGGATCTTGGGCCAACGTGGGCCTGGTTCACTTGGTTTAGCCCATTGGCCCAATTTTGGGCCAAAACATTTAAGATTAGCATTTTAAATCGCGCTTTAAATATTTTTTACTTTCTAAATTATAAATTCTAACTTTTTAATATCTATCACTCATAAATTATTTTTCTCAGCTGCAGTATCGGACAGATCTTAACCGGTACTGTCGGTCAAATTTTGATTATGCGTTTTCATGCAGAAAACTATGTTTTTCGACTAAGAAAAATTCACTAAGTCCAAATATCATATTTAAATTTCCAAATTATGATTCTAAATTTTTCTAACAATTTTTGTCCATATTTTATTTATTATTTATTTAATTATGATTTGACCGGGTTTTATAATACTGACGCAATGGAAGATAATGGAGTGCATATGAGTGTCAGGAGTCCACTATTAATTTATTTCCTGTTTTATTTTATTTTATTTTTTTTTGTTCTTTCTTTTCCTATTAATTTATTTTATCTTAATTTTCTTTATTTCATTTTTGTTCTTTAAGCATTTTGCTATCTTTCAGTGCCAATTTTACTTGCTTATCTATTTAAACTTTTTATTTATTTGATATTTCCTTTGATCGCAATTCTTTGCATTATTTGCCACAGTTCGATATCACTGAGCATTTTATACGCTTTTTGACACAAATACTAAGTATTTCTTGGGTTGAGCCCACTCTTTTTCAGAGGAGTCGTATTTGGTCTCCGAACTGAGATCTTGATACAAGGTTGATTCGACATCCTATCAAGGTTACTAAAATCAAGTGAAATAAATTAGCATGCCCGTGAGACTCTGGGTTAAGTTAATGTGTCAAACTTTGTATACGATTATGCAATGGCAAATTAAAAATTTCTGATAGAGCCTCTACTTCGACTGATATATATCTACAATCTCTTGTTAATGAGTTGAATCAATTTTCGTCTTTTTAGGTATCCATTAAATTTAATTTCACACTTAGAGTCATATCACTACAAGATTTATATTTGGTTGAGGGAGTCTTTTAGTAGATGTTTTCAAAAACCTCCAAAATATATTTTATTTATGGCAATTTATAAAACTTTTCCTAATAGTTAATTCATGATTAAAATTTAAACTCTCACTTAACAAAAAACTCTATTATCTAAGTTTTCAAGAAATGAGAGAGTGAGTCAAAGAGAAGAGAAGAGAATGGCGACAAAATCCTAACTTCTCTACTGGTTGTGTAGCTATCGTTGCAGTTATCGTTTTCCTCGTCGTTTCTACTGCCATCCCCACCACAGTTGTCACAGAAAGCTTCTCAATCGAGCCACCTCCTCTATGAATATTATGGTTTCAGAACTATTTGCTCTATAGCCACTGTTGCTGCTGTAGTTTCCGCCTCAATTTTTGTCATCGTTGTTGCGGTAGAAAGCTTTTGAATTAAGCCACCTCCTCTGTCAACACGTTTTCAGATCTGTTTGCTCTATAGCCACTGTTGTTGCTACAGTTTCTACTATCGTTGCCACCGTATTTGCCACGGTAGAAAGCTTCTGGATCGAGCTTCTTCTTCAACGCAGCTTCTTATTCGAGCTGTTGCTGGTATTCTTCTTCTTCTCCATATTTCACTTGTTTCTTTATGTTTCTTTGCTTTTTTATTTTGTGAATTGTAATTGCTTAATTAATTAATTATTCTCTTATCCTATGAATTGACATTTTGATCTATTCCTAAAGAAATACTCATACTTCACTTGGTGTATAATAATAATAATAATCAAAGTTCATGATTCTTCACTGTTTTCTCTATTCTTGATAATCACAACTACTACAGACTCACTCTGCATCAGCTTCCTTCCTTCGCTTTATAAATTGATCAATTAGTTATACTAATTAAAATTAACAACTTAAATAAAGAAAGTGGAGATGCAATTGAAGATTTGGATGGTAAGTAGTTGATTTGTGCATGTTAATTCTACATACAAGTCTTAAAGAGTGACTATTTGATATATTCTTTTCCTAGATGTTGCCGAACAAGATGAAGGAGACCCAATTTCCTTACTGCCTCATTATCCGTGGGAAAGGAGTGACCGTGATTATCAATATGTGGTATATGATATTTTATATGTTGTGTGCTATATTACAAATATGCCTTAACAGCTCAAATAACTAGAGGTAGACGAAGACTTAGAAAAACTATTAGGCAAAATCATTAATGGTTAACTATGTATCATTCATGATATAATACTATGGTGTTGCCTAATTCATGTTGCCTCATCTAATAGTAATGGAACAAGTTATTGGTTGTTGTAGATCCCTTTTTTATTTGACATTAGTTTCATAGTATGTGGTTTGGCTTAAAGGTTTTAAAATGGATTGTTTTTAGGAATTATGTTTTTGCTGCAGATTTTTTAACTAATAAGCATGTTAACCATTGAGTTGCACATGCTTTTGCAATATTCAGGTGCATAAGTTCTGCATCTAACCCATGTTTAGGATACTAGTGAAGGAATGGAACAAAATTTCATTAATCTTATATAGAAGTAATTATATTTGGACAAAAGGAAGCATTAATGTTGCTTGGAGATTATAGTTTTTACTTTGTACATTACTCTTTTTCACTCTAATCAAGGTTATAATTTTTAGTTTCCCTTGAATTTTTGTACATTCATATGCATATTTAAATTTCCACCTACTTGGATAAGGCCTAGTCATCATTCAAACAAGGAAATTTATTTCCTTTTTTATATCCCTTGACTCCTGTCATCCAATTATGTTTTAAGGGTGCTTTATACTTATTGGATCAAGGTGTGCCATTTTTTGTAAGATCAAATAGTATCATTGTACTTTTGTCCATGAAGTTTTTTTTAAATGGTTTGCTACTTTTTGTTTGATGAGTTTTACAGATATATTTTAATTTCATATGTCATATTTTAATCCTTTTGTTATTCGAATATTTTTGTGTAGCTTCTTGGCAGGATGTTCAACATTCTACATGATAATAAACAGGAATTTGCTGGAGACAAGAGAAGAACTGTTTTGAGACCTCCACAGGTTCTTCGTGAGGGCATAAAGAAAATTGTTTTTGTCAATTTTACAGACCATGTTGTTATTTTACTCATCTGTTGGACATCTCTTATAGCCACTTGGCCAACTATTTCTTTATTTTGTTATTTTCTTCATTGCATCAACAATTAATATTTACACTATCCATTCTCTTCTTTTCTTAATGTTTTGTTGCTCCCCAATCTTGTAGGATGCATCGACCATGTTATGGCTTTCTTTTTTGCTGAACTGAGTACAAGTGGCTCTTTAGATGGACAGCAAGGATTGATTGTGAAGGGAGTATTTACACTAAAAAACTTTCAAGGAATTCTGCAACGATATATTAGTAAGTATTTGTTAGAATATATGATGCTTTATTATATCATTCCTACTTTCTAGTATTATTTTTATAATAAATTCAACTGATTACATTTTGTTTGATGCCTCCTTGCATCTCCAATAGTCCTAATGTACCTTTTGGTTCTTGCATTTCTTTGTATTTTTGGTTTTAGAGTCAAAGGTTAACCTATTTTTCTGTTTTTTAGATTAATATGTCACTTTCCTTGGGTGTAAAAGTCCAAACACAATACTTTCTAAGGAGAATCGTTTGTTCTTCTTTGATGTGATAAGGTAAAATTCCCATGTGCAATGATGTTATTTCGTTTGTTCTTCTTTCTAAGGAGAATCGTCTGTTCTTCTTTTTTGATATTTTGTTTTCATTCAATTTATGGTCAATGATGTTATTTCCTCCATCATTTTTACCCTCATGTATTGTGCATTACTGAAATTTCTGCTTAATTTTATGTTTACATATAGGCTAATGATGCTAAAAGCGAGTCTACTACTCCCTTTGATGCTAGGATCTTCTGGTGATAGCAACGAACATCAGAAGACAAATGTTTGAGACTTTTATGAAGTTAGATGATATTGAAACATTGAAATTGTGGTTTTATTTTATTTTTTAAAGAAAAAAGAGTAATCGTTATATAGACAAAATGATATGCAATTATGTTTGAAACTAATAAGTTTGAGAACTTTTATATATATACACATCGTCTTATATTGAGGAATAATTATTTGTTTTGGTGTCATTAAGGAATTAATGTGCTATAAAAGATTTAGTTTTAAAATTTTAATATTAAAAAATAAATTTCTAATTTAAGTAGTGTGTGAATGAGATGGAACTAATGAATGTTTTGAAAATAGAAATAAATAAATAATTACAAGATTTGTGAAAGTTTGAAAATCCCACAAAATAGTTAATCTTTGTTAAAATAGAAAATTAATTTGTCGAGGTTTTAAACTGCGACAAAAGTGATTTGAAACTGCCACAAAAGACTAATATCAAACCCCCACTAAACACACACAAAATCCTGACAAAAGAGCTCGTGACACCTTAATTTTTAGGGTTTTAGAAACCATAAAAAATTATTTGGTGGGGTTATGAACCTCCACTGATTGACATAAAAACTGTCACAAATAGCCAAATTTCTTGTAGTGTATTAATGTGGATAACTGATAAATTTTGTGCCTATAAAATGTTGTCCAATCGAATGATGCAGAAAATGTTATCTTACCTCGTTTGTATGGACAATACCAATGCTTTTCAATTTTAGTATGGTAAAAAAAAATCTTAGTTTGATTATAATAAAATGAGGTTTTTTGAAAAAAAATACAAATACATGACAATTGATTTTCCAGTCTTTATAAAGATTTTTCATTATTATCATATAGTTATCAAGTGATCATTGGAATGGTTCAAATTATAGGACAAAAATACTCCAATTTATTTACTTGAAAATTCTTTATTGAGTCTTCTCTTATCTTCTCTGTGTTTTTCTTTATTCAATATAAACTAATAAATCATTTTCTCTTTCTTGGATATAAAGTAATATTATAGTCATTTTTTTTAGTATTATACTTCAATTGATTTATATTAATTCTTGTTCTGATTGATTTAATACTTTTGAATGTATAGAACAGAATAGTGACTTAGCAGTCACATAAGTGGATGCATGCACTATATATACATGATGAGCGAAAACTATTTCTCACGGATGCCGGCAAGGACACCGGATCATTCAAATAATACCATGGTGAGTGAATATTATTCCCACGAGGATTAAAAGACTAAGCATGTAAATATCGAATTAAATTGCTAATTATATCAATAGAACCTGGAATGGAGAATTGTTGTGACTTGCTGGAAACTTAAAAGACTTGAATTTCGGGTTGCTTAAGTGCTGAAGACTTTGAGGCAATGAGTGAATTGTGAGAAATTAATGGGAGTGAATGTCTAGGGTTTCAGAGATGTTCACGTTCTAAGGAAAATCAATCATTGCTAACCTAACTCTAAAGTTGGCAAATCTTTGTTTACGATGAATCTAAGGTAACCGATTTCCGATATCTTGGCTTCTCGATTTCTCTTAATTAACCAACCGCCAATGTCTTAGTTAATTGATTAATCAAAGAGGTTAAGTGCAAAAATATGATTTAATTCCTCAATGAGAAAACATAATTTTTGAGAATTGTCCTAATCCAAATTATATATCACGTATTCAAAACTAGGATAATAAAAAATCATGTATTGTGTTGCACACTTACGAAATCTCCTACGTCTAGTTGATTTAAAAATTTATGCGAAAGAGTTTTCAAGCACAATTTGAAAAACTATTCTGTCGAATCAGTTAACAAACCCAAAACGAGATTAGCACACCTGTCGATGTTACTAATTCTTTATTGTTGAAGAATGAAATACTCAATCATAAACAGATTAATGCAAAGCTTTAAAATGAAGAAAAACTTAGATTAATAAACCATCAAAACATGAACAGAGCTCCTAACCCTTTGACAAAGGTTTAGTTACTCATGCTGTGTGCATGAAACAAAGATGAAAGTGTTACCTAGGTCGTTAGGTCCTCTCCTTTCTGTAAATCCAATTCACTTATTTATACATAGGGTTCTAATTCAGAATTCAAATCTAATTTTATCTTAATCATAAGGATTAAGATAATTTATATTCAATTCAAATCTTAAAAATTCAAAACAGAATCAAATTCAAAACTAATTAATTATAGAATCTTCTCTTTTCTTCAATTTGAAAGCATATCTTTGAAACTTGGACCTTGGAGGATGATTACTAGAGGATCTACTAGGCTAGGCTTTGAAATTGGGATTAGCACCCCGCAGATCTACTTACCCAAGCCCCTCCTTGACACGGTCATACCACAAGCATATAGCTAAAGACTTTAAATTCTCAGACATCGATGTCTAGAGCCACTTTGGACTACTAAATATTTTGTCTCAAGAAAATTCTTGATTGTGAGCTTTCGATCGATAATTCTGGACCAATTGACCCAAGTTACTAGGTGATGAAGCACCTCTCGACTCTAGTTACCTGGGCCCTATCTTTGGACAATCAATACTACAGACACATAACTGGGCTCTTCAACCATTGAAGCTTAGAGCTTTGTAACTTTGATTTTCTTTTTGATCATTTTCTTTTTGTTCTTTTCTTTTTCTTTGCTGTTTCTTTTCTCTCTTTTATTTTCAATTCAAGGATCTTTTGTTTGTTTAGAGATCTCATAATACTTCTCTAGCCTCTGCTCATAAAGACTCATTCTTCTCCTTCCTTTAAGATCATTAACCTTTAATTACAATCCATGGAATATAATCACAAGTTCATGTACCACCATTTTTCATATAAGGATTTTATTCATTATTTTCATTTTTCTTTCATTAAGTAACTCTCATTCATGAGGTTTTGGAAAGCTCAGAAGACAAGTTTGGTAATAAGTATGGAGAGTGCAAATAAAAGAGATATGCATGATGTACGAGTAGATGAATGAAAGGAAATTCAAAAGAAAAGGAAAGCTAACCACCATAAGCCACATTACTTACCTTACTGGTTGCCCTTGTTGCTCTCTCCATCTTTACCCTTGGTCTTTAATTGCAATACCAAACTTAGGAGTTTGTCCATATACAGATTGTTGAATACCAAACTTGAAGTTTGGTTACATAATCAAACAATAAAGAGAATGGAGGAATATAAAATGCAAAGTATGTGTGGCGTTAGGCGCTTATATGCATGAATGAATATTTTAGAAAAATTTTTGTTATTTTTATTTTTTTTATTTTTTAATTTTGAAATATGATGCATGAGTGATGACAATGAAAAACTAAACATTGACCTAATAGTAGGTTATGCATTCAAGTAGTTTAATGACTAAACAGGTTTGGTTGCCTTCCGACAAACGCTCTTTTATTGTCACTAGCTTGACATTGCTTCCCTTAGGTGGGAGCTGGGAAGCTTGAGGAACTTTACTAGACACCTCAGTACCATCTATGTCAATGCATGATCCCTCATCTTCATATCGATTCTTGTTTTGATGCATGCTACTAGTTCTTCTATCAGTGTCCAAGCTTTTTCTATTATTTTCTTCTTCAATGAACCTCCAGCCCAACTATCCATCACTATTTTGTAATCTTTAGAGAGCCCATTATAAAAGTACAAGATCAGGATTTCCTTGGGTATATCCTGTTGTGGATTTTTCTTTAGTAGCTCGTTGTATCTCTTCCAAGACTCATGGAATCTTTCACCATCTTTTTGAGAAAAGCATGTAACTTCTTTCCACAATTGTCCCACAATGGCCTTCTCCTCCACCTTTTCTTTACTAGTTTCTAGCACTAGTGGTTGATGGTCATCAAGAGTGTAAGAGAGTAACCCTTCTTCCAGAGTCTCTTCCACTAAAAAATCAATTAGATCAATTTGCATGCAATTTTCTATCTCATTCGTATGTTGCATGGCTTTAAAGACATTGAAGCTCAATTTCTCATCATGGAATCTTAATTTCAATTTTTCCTTTTGAACATCTATGAGTGCATGACTAGTGGTTAGGAAAGGCCTTCTTAGAATAATAGAAGCATCATCATTTTCTTCCATATCAAGAACCACAAAATTCACAGGGAATATAAACTCTCCAACTTTAACTAGCAAGTTTTCCACCACTCCATGACGGATCTTTATTGATTTATCCGCTAGTTGAAGAGAAATTCGTGTGGGTTTGACTTCTTCTATTTGCATTTTCTTCATCATGGACAGTCGCATTAAGTTAATGCTTGCTCCTAGATCACATAATTCTTTCCCAATTGCAGTGTCTCCTATAGTGCATGGGATTTAAAAACTCTCTGGAGGCAATTTTCTTTGAATAATGGCACTGCATTCCTTGGTGAGGATCACAGTTTCATCTTCTTTAAGGGTTCTCTTCTTGGTTAACAAATCCTTCATGAATTTTTCATAAAGAGGTATTTGCTCCAAGACCTCTGCAAACGGAATATTGATTTGTAACTTCTTAAAAATTTCTAAAAACTTGGAGTATTATTGTTGTTAAGTCTTCTTTTGTAATCTTTGTGAAAAGAAAATTTTAGGGGCATACGTTCTTTCCCTTGTGACTTCCCTTAAAGCTTGGGGTAGTAGAATATGGACCTCTTGTATTTGTTTGTTTTTCTCTTCTGATGGTTCTTCTTCTCCCTTGCAGTTTGTTCCTTCTTGGCTAACCACTTTGCCACTTCTCAGATTGATGACCTTACACTCCTCCCTAGGATTTAAAATTGTGTCACTAGAAAGGGAGTGTAGAGGCTTCTCTGCCAATTGTCTGGTGATCTGGCCAACTTGCACTTCTAAGTTTCTTATAGATGCTTCTTGATTCTTGAAATTAGCCCTTTGTCTCCATTATAAATTCCTTGGTTTGTTGCATAAATTTCTTAGAAAAATTCTCCAATGTATTGTCCACAGAAGGCTTCTGGAAATTTTGTGGTTGTGTTGAAGATGACCCTTGTTGATATATAGTGTTGAAATTTCTCTGTCATTGATCTTTCTACCCAAAATTTGGATGGTCCTCCAACCTAGATTGTATGTCTTTGAGTAAGGGTCATTTTGTGGATTTCTTGAAAATTTTTTCATGTAGTGCACTTGCTCCCGAGAGGAATGCTCTTCCTTGAACAATTCACAATCTTCATCTTGATGGTCTCCTCCACATAAGTTGCATGTTGCAACTTATGTCCTCAATACTGAGACTTGCATGTTGCCTATTTGTCTAGTAAGTGAGCTAAGTTGTTGAGCCATGGTTTTATTTTGTGCCAGTAGAGCATCCAAAGTTTCTAGCTTTACTATCCTCTTAGTGCCATACATATAGTAGTTCTTAGCCACTATCTCAATCAGCTCTAAGGCTTCTTCGGGTGTCTTCCGGTGCAAAGATCCTCCAACTGAGGAATCAATTAAGGTCCTACAGGTTTGAGATAATCCATTATAGAATGTTTGGAGTTATAGCCACTCATAGAATGCATGATGAGGGCATTTTCTAAGCATCTCCTTGTATCTTTCCATGCTTTATAAAGGGAGTCTCCTTCTTTCTAAGTGAATGTATGAATGTCATTCCTCAATTTTACTAGCTTTTAAGGGGAGAAGTACTTTGTTAGTAACTTGTTCACCATGTCATCCAGGTTGCTATAGTCCCTAAGGGATGAGATTGGAGTCACTGTTTGGCCCTATTACTACAAGAAAAATATGTTTTAGCGACAAACTTTTAGTGGCAATAACATAATAGCCACTAATTTCTTAATTCAAGTTATCTTTTTGCGGCAATTATATATTTGCAGTTATTACTATATATTATGATGACAATTTTTATTATTGCCATTAATAAATACAAAAATATTTTTTAGTAAAAAAATTTTAGTGGCCATAAAATTATGGTCAGTATTATTCTTATTAAAATTATATTGTAATGACAATTATTATTATTACTATCACTACCTTTTTAATAAAATATTTTTAGGGACCATAGAACTATAGCTAATATTATTGGTATTAAAATATTTTTTTATCTAAAACAAAGAAACAAGAGATTCAGAGAAACTAAAGCTAGGTCTCAAAGAAGAGAGAGCCTGAGCTCACTGCCAAAGCTAGCCATAGCCGTCGCTGCCGCCCTCGCCACCGCAGTTCAGATCAAGCAAAGGTTTATACCTATCGCTTTCTATCTCTCTCTCTGGGTTATTATTTAGGCTTCACAAACTCGCTCTTTGACTCAGATCCTTCTTGTAGCTCTGATCTGCTCCTTCAGGTATCGTCGAGTCGACTTATTCACAACTTCGGTCTACTGTGCTCTCTCTAACATCTCCTTCATTTCATTCTCTTACAAGTTAGATCTTCGCGTTTGCGTTACTCATTATTTTTACTATTTTAGATCTTGCGGTTCCAGTTCTTAAGCTTCCAATTTAGTTTTCTGCTATTAATACTAATTCTTGTTTGTGCAACTGAAGCTATGTATCGTCAATTGAACTATCGTTTAGTTTATTTTTATTTTCAATTTAAGATGTGAGATGATAAAGGAATCTGCAATTTAGATGATGACTGATTAATGTGCCTTTGGATCTGTGTTTTTAGCTTACGAGCTTGGTTTGAGTGTTTTAGGTTAGGAATCTGACAAATTTTTCTTGGTTTTAATGTGTGTTCATTTCACACAGTCATTTCTTTGATGTGTTGTTACTTTTTTCGTGTTGCCAAGTGTTTGGTTAAGTCATTGTTGTTGATTCTTTATTTTTAAATATGAATATTGTTGATTTTGCCAATTTGTGTAGATAATTGATTATGCTGTTGAAGCCTTAGATAAAACACATCCTCTTAACATGAATGTATAAGATGTAAAATGTACCAGTAGCATGTGTGTGTTTGATTGAGCAAGATTTCAATTTTGTAGTTGCAGTTTTTGAACATTGCCTTTTAACATTTGCATTTCAGCTTTATTCTTTCTTCAATTAAGAAACATGATCATATCTTTTTAGATGATATATAATATTTCATCTCATGTTGACTAATAAATTCCATTAATTTACACCTTGAGTTATGTCACTTTATTATTCTTTGGCAAAGTGCCAAATTATGGTACTTAAACAATTATAAATAAAAATAATTGACTTTTCTGTAAGATAAATATAATTGATAGTGAAGAATACATGAGTGCAGCATTTTAATGTTTAGATTAAGCCATAAGTGGCTATGTAAAACTATAAAGGATAAAAAAAAAGATCTGAGGCAGAAATTCCACACATTAATTTATGTTACTTTATCAAAAGTTTATCATGTTACTTTATCAAAAGTTTATAGCTTATTCTGTTATTATTACAATTAATTTATGTTACGTTGTCAAGTGTTGATTGATGCATTTTCCTGCATTTTAGTTTATTAATTTCTGTATAATTGTTTCATATGGAGGTGAACTCTATGAGCTTGATGGAAGAAAGTCAAGACCAATATCTCATGGTCCATCCTCACCAAGTACATTGTTGAAGGTAAGAACCTATGTATGTGAAATTGTACAGGCAATAACTGTATTGTTCTTAAAGATATGCATTCTATAAAAAGGACCTTGAAAAATATTCAAGTTGGTCTACTACTCTATTATGCTCACACAACCATTTCTTCTATGCTAAACTCCTTGGTCTTATTAGTCTATACACAAGTTATGTAAAATCACAGAGCAGTAGTAATAGTTATGACTTATCTTAATACATAAATGTTATGTAAATAACCAGTGTTAGTCATTATATATGAGATTGTTATAAAATAGGAAAAAAACAAACTATATATGATAATGATGCCGAATAATTTTATTTTTAATCTTGCATTTAAACTAATATTAGTAAATTTTTTATTTATTTTTGTTAAAAGTGTTAATCCCCTACTATTGCTGTTTTTTATATGTAAGACTCATTATACATATTTTTCTTTCATTTTTATATATTTATATGAATTAATTATTTAGTTAAAATTTTACTTCTTTAAATAAAAGTATTGGATCATGCATGAGGCATGATGGACTCAAGAATAGAAAGAATATGAAATTATAGCTAAGGTCCCACCATTTGCATGCAGAATTACTTGCTAAGGTCCCATCAATAGCATCGTCCCTTTGGCAATATTTTCTAGGAAGCCAACATTCTTTCTAGACATTGTTGCTCAGTGTGTATTCAGCATAGACTTGTTTGTAAAATGCTGATTGTTGTGTCCTTATTTAATTAATTTTTCTCCTTATAAAGTTTGAATGTTTGTGCTGAGTCTTGAATCTATTTTCTTATTTAATCATGTCTTAACTTGTTTGATTTAATTATCTGTAGATTGAAGAGTAAAAAAAAAAAGGAAAAAAATGAGAGGAAATTCCCAGCTTAATTAAATAGAAAAACCAGCTATTATACCTATAGCTTATGCCAAAGTTGAGCAATTATAATTCAGATTTTTGCCAATTTTAAGGTTGATAACTAACTAATTTTTTATTTACCTATGTTAGAATTGGTTACCTTATTTCCTAGTCTTTGATGTCTGATGCTTATATATTTTTAATTTATTCATTTTAATTAGGATATAAAATATCTAAAGAAGGGTCATGGACAATTCTAGAAATAGAAGATGGATACAATGTGATAGAATTAGTGAAGAGTATCTAGAGGGATTAGAAAAGTTTTTAGACCATGTCTTTTGTCATAGTAATGGAGAATCAATTGCTTGTCCCTGTAAGAAATGTGTGTTACACTATTTAATGGATCGGACAATGGCTTATGGTCACCTTATGGTTAATGGTATTATGTCATCATATGACACTTGATTTTATCATGGGGAATTATTAAACTCACCTACTTCTATTGGGGAAACTAATTGTATAGAAGAAACTTTTAGGGGTGATGATATGCTAGGAATGATAGCGGATGTTT
Source organism: Arachis hypogaea (assembly GCF_003086295.3). NCBI lineage: Eukaryota > Viridiplantae > Streptophyta > Magnoliopsida > Fabales > Fabaceae > Arachis > Arachis hypogaea. The sequence goes on from NC_092041.1 coordinate 81,460,564, forward strand.
ATAATGGCTTTACCCAGAGCATAGATAATGAACTTTTAGAAAGTGGTGATGAGGAGCCAAACATGCATCAAGAAATGAATATCATCCAGAAGTGGAAATGTTTGACAAGTTATTAAAAGATGCAGATGAAGAATTATATCTTGGATGCAAAAAATTCAGCAAGCTTTCTTTACTATTGCAACTTTACCATCTAAAGTAATTATTCAAATGGAGCAATGAGTCTTTTAACGCATTGCTATGATTATTAAAGGAAGTATTACCGATGGTGAGAAGTTACCTAGTTCTTATTATAATACTAAAAAGATGGTTAAGGGATTGCGCTTTGAGTATGAAATGATCCATGCTTGTCCCAACGATCGTATGTTTTTTAGGAATGAATTGACTAATAAGAACATCAACAAGTTCTCAATTTGTGGAGCTTCTAGGTGGAAAAACAGTAAGAAAATAATTTCTGCTAAGGTTCTAAGGTATTTTTCCCTTAAGCCAATGTTGCAGAGACTGTTTATGTCTTCAAGAACTTCTAAATTAATGAAATGACATCATGATGAATGCAATAAAGATGGGAATTTTGCAACATCCTACAGATTCTGAAGTGTGGAAAAGTTTTGACAATTCTCATAAAGAATTTTCTAAAGATCTTCGCAATATTCGTTTAGGATTAGCTGCTGATGGATTTAATCCATATAGTGAAATGCAAAGTAAACATAGCACATGGCCAGTGATTTTAATGCCATATAACATTCTACCATGGCTGTACATGAAGCAAGAGTTTTTTATTTTGTTGTCACTCATTCCTGGACAAACAGCGTCTGGAAATAATATTAATATTTTCTTGCAATCTTTGATAGAAGAGTTAAAGGAATTATGGGATGTTGGGGTGGAAACCTATGATGCCTTTGATAAGAAGATATTTAATATGAAAGCAGTGCTCATGTGGACGATAAATGATTTTCCAGCATATGGTAACTTATCTAGTTGGTGTACTTATGCTGAATTTGCTTGCCCTTCTTGCAATATAAACACTCATTCTATAAAGTTCAGAAAAAGTCAAAAGTATTGCTACATGGGTTATCGACGCCTCTTGAAGTCTAATCATAAATATTAAAATGATGCAAGGTCTTTCGATGGGACTAAAGAATCAAGAGTTGTAGCTGATCCAATATCAGGGTCATCAGTTTTGAGTCAAACTATAAGCATAAATTTTTTTCTTGGTAAACTTGGTAAAGATGTTAGTGAGGTGATAAAAACTACATGGAGAAAAAGGAGAATTTTTTCAATCTCCCTTATTAGGAAACAAATTTGGTGCGACATAACCTTGACGTGATGCACATAGAAAAAAATGTGTGTGATAACTTGATATATACATTGTTAAGTCTGGGTAAAAAGTCGAAAGATAACTTGAAGGATCGGTTGGACTTAAAAGAGATGAATATAAGACCTAGCTTATGGCCACAACGATGAACTAATGGAAAGACATTTCTTCTTCCTTCTTATTTCTCAATGTCTTCTGCTGAAAAAAAGTTGTTTTATAAAGTACTAGAAAATGTTAAACTTCCACATGGCTATGCATCTAATGTCAATCGTTGCATTCGGAAACAAAAAGTATCAGGGCTAAAATCTTATGATTGCCATGTTATAGTGCAAGAATTTCTACCACTTGCTTTACGAGGAATAGTAGATAAAAAAGAGCTCTATTTTGATCGAATTGTGCACATTCTTTCGAGGGATATGCAGTAAAAATCTTGAAGTGAAAAAATTAACACTACTTGAGAAAAAGATTGCCTTAATATTGTGTGACATGGAGAAGCTCTTCCTCCCATCATTTTTAATAGTTATGGTACATTTAGTTATTCATTTAGCAACTGAAGGTAAAATTGCAGGTCCAGTCCATTATCGCTGGATGTATCCAATAAAAAGGTGCGAATAATTATATATATTAGATTTAAATTGCAGGTTCAGTCTATTTTCATATATAGTAGAATAACATCAACTTATGTTATAGGTACTTATGCACTTTAAAATCATATATTCAAAATCAAGCATGTCCTGAAGGTTCTATAGCAGAGGTATATATTTCAAATAAGTGTTTGATATTTTGCTCACTGTATATGGAAGATGGGGATTCAAGATCTTATTCGTCAACTAAAAATAAAATGGAGATTGAGAATGAGACTAATCAAGAATGATGCCTTTTTCCTTCTATTGGGAAGCCATTTGGCCAAAAAGAAGTGGTTGAGGATTATAGAAAGTGAGTGATCATCTAGCTCTCTTTATTGTTTACCATATATAACATTATTGGTGACATATATATGGGTCACATGTATAGTGAACATATTAGTGAGATCCAGAGAACACATCGCAAGCGTCGCTTTTTTTTACATCAACTTGATCACTTGCATTTTAATTCATTTCATGAATGGTTCAAGGATGAAGTAAGTAAAGGATTTAATTATTTTTTTGTTAATATCATGTTACTTTATCAAAAGTTTATAGCTTCTATATTTTTTTGTTAGATTAATAAGTTGGATTTCACATTTGGTACCCAAAGTGATATAAGAACCCTTTCACGAGGTCTAAATTACATTGTAAGACGATTCAAAGGTTTTGATTTGAACAATGGATCGATTTCAAACAAAAAAGCATGAAAAGTCCAAGGCAACACAAAATTCTGGTGTCATGGTTGTCTCAAAGGTAATTAGCTATGCAAGTGCAAGTGACAATGCTCCCAAGTCGAGAAATATCAATTATTATGGAAGATTGATTGATATTATAGAGTTAAATTACTTTGATGAATTTAAGGTTGTCTTGTTTAAATATGACTAGGTTGACATAACCAAAGGTAAAGGAGTTAAGAAAGATGCTTAGGTTTCACACTAGAACTTTTCACACTTAATACATACCGGTGATCAAGAGAGTGATGAACCTTTTGTATTTGCAAACCAAGCTCAACAAGTGATATTTGTGAAAGATCCTCATGATCATGAATGGTTTATCCCTAGCCTAATTAGTCCTCGAGACATATATAATATGGGAGGAAAGAAAATCATGTAGTTTGAGCAATTAATGCAAAATTATAATGGTGACTTAACTTTGTTAGAGAAAATTTGTCACTTTGAGGATGCGAATAATGATTGGGTTAGAAGTGGAGTTGACGGTATAGTAATTGATTATGGACATTCACCAAATCAAACTGATGACAATTCTGAGTAAGTTAGATAATATTTTAAAAACGCTTACATTTTGCATTCTCATTTTCTGCATTTTTGTTATTTTTATTTATTAATTTTATATTTTTTATATTTTTGTCACACATGGAGAAGAAAATGCAGCCCTTACTTTGATATATAGCTCTTACTTTGATGTTATTTTGAATTTTGACCTTTGAGTTTGAAGGATCTTTTAGGTCTTAAGATTGGTTACTTATTCTATTTATTAATGTGATAGAGTTATTACCTTACTATTATTTATGTTGACCTAGGAAGTTTATATGTTATTTTACCTTTTTCTTTTCTCCATCGTAAAATGACATTCATGTTAGTACGAATTCTAATTTCTCTGATAAAGCTGGTATAATATAATTTGATTCACTTTACCCTTGTCCTGCTATTACATGGAAGCTTTGGAAACTTAGGTTAGAATCATTGAGTTTCATTTTTTGATAATTTTTTCCTTTTTCGTAATCTATTTTTTTTTTGTTAAATGTGAAGATTTTATACTAAATTCTATTAACTTTTTAGGATATGGATGCATAAAAGAAAAACTATAAGAAATTAAATATTGAAGGAAACAGTTTGGAAAATAATTTAGAGTCAAATAAAAAGGAGAAACATAAGAAGAGAAAGAGAAGGCATGAAATTGATGGTGAAACTACAAGAAATTGGGAAGAAGAGTGCTACACCAGTAGAAAAAAGAAGAGAAAGAGATTGCAAGAAATGAGTGCTTCAATGGCAAGCAAAAGACACAAACTTATTGAGGATAATGATCTTGAGAGTGCTGTCTCAAGTACAGATTTAAGAATGCCTAAAAAGAGTCGTGTCAGATTTGTTAAAAATGAAAATTATGCTGATGAAGTGTTGCCTTTTATGGAGCAACTATTGAATGATGAGAATTTGTCTCAAACTTCAAATATTTCTAATAGTATAAATTCTTAGCAAGATGAAGAACTAGGTGATATTATTATTACTTTAATATGATATTATAATATTTTTATATTTCTTTTCACTGAATAATTACATTTTTTGTTATGTTATCCAGAGGCAAAGAGGGTTAGAAAACCAACATTGTTGAAAAAAATTTGGAACATACCTCGTTGAAAGACAATTGATGTGCAATTTAATAACCGCAACCAAGCTATAAGAAAAGAAGGTAGAAAACTTTCTAATTTTCTTGTTATTCTAGCTAAAACTCCTTCAATAATGCCTTTAAACATAGATGACTGGACATATATTAAACATAGAACTCCTTCAATGGTGATGAATCCATATTTGACGATATATTTTGGTTTGATTTGAGTGGATTTCATCACATAAAAACACATTTATTCATGTAAGTAGCATGCTTTTGTGTTTTCTCTCTAAATTGTGCCTAATTATGAAAACATGCTATTTTGAGCTTAAATTAGTGATTTTAATCCCACTTTTATGCCATTGATTCCATGACATGTTTGTTGAGTGATTTTAGATCCTAGAGGCAAGTTTGGCAAGACAAAAATAGAAGGAAGCATGTACAAATGGAGAAAACATGAAGAAAACAAAGGAGAAGCACACATTGGAGTGTGCATGCGCACAACCTGCTGTGCGTACGCACAAGAACCACAAAGCCATGTGTGCGTATGCACAACATCCCATCCGTACGCACAAGAGAAAAATCAGCATGTGTGCGTGCGCACACACCTGTGCGTACGCATAGGTCCCAGCGCGTGACTCATTTTATGCAAATCGCTGGGGGTGATTTCTGGGCCTCCATGGCCCAATTTTTGGACTTTCTGAAGCTGATTCTTCCTATATCTAAGAGGGCCTCACTCCATGTGAAAGGGGGAGCAATTAGGGTTAGTTTAGTATTATGTAGGTTATTTTCTAGAGAGAGAAGCTCCCCCTTCTCTCTAGAAATTAGGGTTTTTAGTTTATTTTCTTTGTATTTCTCCTTTTTAATTCTTGTTTTAATCTAGTTTCTTCTACTTTTCCTTGTTTTCTTGTCTTAATTTCATTACTTTCTCTTGTCATTTTCTCCATTCTTGCCATTTTTATGTATTTTCACTCTTGTTACTTTAATTTACATTTAATGCAATTTTATGTTTTATGTCTCTCTATTGTTTAATTGAGTTGTTATCTTACTTTTCTTGCTCTTGGTAGATGTAGCATTTATTATTTCTTGTCATTTACCATGCTTTCTTCTTATACCTACTAAGTGTTTGATAAAATGCTTGGTTGGGTTTTTACATAGTTTTTCTCACTCTTGGTTGAGGAATTGAGTAGTTTGGGTGAACTTGAGTGGTGGATGTCCATTCCACATTATGTGAGGATTGTTAATTAACTTGGTTTCCACTAACGCTAGTCTTTCACTAAGTTAATTAGTGAGTTGGCTAGGACTTATGGATTGAGGTTAATTATGCCCTTTTGACTTATTCTCGATGTAGGGTTGACTAATTGGGATTAATCCACACACAATCACCATGTTTGTGGTCCACAACTAGGATAGCAAGCCCTAATTACCCAATCATCACCAAGAGCTCTTTTTAGTATTTAATTTCCATTTGCATTTTTTACTTGCATGTTCATTTTAATTACTTTCATATTAAGTTACTTTTTTGAATATTTACATTTCTTGATATTTATATTTCCTTGCCATCATCCAATCCTCCTTGTTCTCTCATAGCCAATAATTACACTTAATTGCAACTCCTAGGGAAGACGACCCGGGACATAAAATTCTCGGTTAATTATAGTGTTTTGAATTGTGGCATCTTTTGAGATTTAAATTTGATGGTGAATTACTTGTTGATCTAGGCTATACTTACAACGAATGAATTCTTCTATTTAGAGAAAACTTAGATCAACAAATAATTCTCTCATCAAGTTTTTGGTGCCGTTGCTGAGGAGTTGCAATAGTGTATGTTATTGGCTATTGTGCATATGTGAATAGTATAAATAGCTTATTTCGATTGTTTGCTTGTTTTTGCTAGTTTTAGGAGTTCATTTTTATTTGTTCTTATTACCTTTGGGTTTTATTTTCTTTTTATCCTATGAATTCTCACTCATTGTATTGTGAGTCTTGTTGCTATTGTGTTATAGGAATTGGAAATTTCAAATGCTTGTTACCTACATGGAATGAAAAGAATCAACAACAATATTGGGTGCACAAGCTTTAATGTCTCAAAAGCCTTGGAAAATGCAAGCTTGGGTGGGATTTTAAGGAAGTTTGATGAGAGCTCTCCATAAGTCCAACTTAAGGACAATAAACCAAAGTGCTAGGTGGGAGACACCCCACCATGGTAACATTGTTCCATCCCTCTTTCTTGTATATAATTTTAGTTTATGGCATTTTTTCTTATTTTGGTTTGCTTAGGATTAGTTTAATTTTGAGTTAGTTGGTTAATTTGCATGAAGGTCATGAAATTTTAAATGTTTGAATATTTTGGGGGTTGAGCTTTCATTGAACTATGACTTGGTACCTTAGAATTTTGAGAAAAAACTTTTTGGAAAACAGGGCATCTTTGCGAGCGCACCACCTCGTGCGTGCGCGCACAACTTCAATTTTTAGTGACCTGTGTGTGCGCACTTTGTTATTGCCCCTTGTTCGTAGCGCTAGCACAGCTTGTGCATTGGCACTCCCCTGTTTTCTGTGACCTGTGCGTGCGCACTTGCTTGTGCGTACGCACACATGCCCTTTTTCGCATACTCTGTACGAGTGCACACGCTTGTGCGTCCGCACCCCAACTTGTATCCCTTCTGGTGGGAGCGTTGGCACAACCTGTGCGCATGAACCCATACCCCTTTGGCTTCTGTACGCGCACACGGACCTATGTGCACGCGCACACATGATCCTTCGTTAAAAAAAATTCTTCTGTGCGTGCGCACACCCTAGTGCGCACGCACACTTTTTAATCCCTCTACTTCCAGGAGCGCTCGCATAGAGTGTGCGAGCGCAAAACTTTCTTTTTTCACCTAGTGTGTGTGCGCACACGATCCTGTGTGTACACACGCCCCTGTTTTCTCACTATTATGCTTCTCTTCTCTCTACTTCTTCTCTTCTTCTTTCGTCCAACTCTCTCTTCCTTTGCTTTTGCCCTCTTCTATACTTGTTCCACTTTATTTTGTTTGCATTTTACTTCTATTTTAGTAATTTTGTTCGTTTTTGTTTAGTTGTTTGTTAATTGAATAAGTTGCAAGTGTTTGCTTAATGTTAATTGGGTTGCTTCTTGATTGAATTTCATCAATGCACTTATACTTTGCCTTAAATTACTAGCACCTAATTGGTTTTGCACGTTTACATGTTGTTGCATATTAGGTAAAATTTTTTATAAGTGCATAATGAATTAGTGAATTGAGTTGAACTACTTATTCATCAATGTTTTAAGTGAATATAATCACATAACAAGGTATTTGTTCCTTGTTAATGCTTTGCATTTTTTTGAGTCGAATTGACTTGATTCTTATCAAGACTTGTCACTTTTTGTAGCAAGCACCTTATACATGTGATTATTTCATTATTCCTAGGAATGAATAAGTAGTCTCTTTTCGTCATTGAATTGGTTATTGTTAATTGTGCCATTTTCTATTAATTTTGCGCTTTCACTTACACAATTTCAATATTCAATATCTCAAATACTCAATTCACTTTTGTGGTTACCGAGGGTTGCTTGTGTCTTAAGTTTTACTTACTCTTTACTTGCAACCTAGGTTAGTTGATTGAGGAACATGCTATTTTTCTTGCTTTTGTGGTTACCTTTTTAACTGACCAATGTGTTGTGTTTTAAATTGTGCGCGCATTTAGAATACACACATTGCCTTTTATCATACCACACACATCTTACTTTGCCTCAATTATTGTTTATTTGTTTACAAAGCAACCAGAACCCCTGGAGCCCACCACCTGAAAGTGGAGCCTCAAAGTCCTTCATCCCCCAGATTATGTGCTTGCACGGATGACCGTGCACAATTTAAGTGTGGGAGAGGATCGCCAACTTCGAGGGGGGTAAAATCATTTTCTTATACACTTTGCAATACTCTTTTTGTTCTTTTTCTTCAATTTTTGCAATTTTTGTTCTTATTTGCACTTTGTTTGGTTTGGTTTATTTGTATTTCTTTAATGCTTATAGTTATATGATAGTAAATACTTGCATGTTGCATGATAGAGTGAATAAGTTGGTAAAACAACAAGAAATTTTCATGAAATTCCTTTTAGGGCAAGCCATTGATTGAATTGAGAAATTGTCTTTCAAACTTGCTTGAAGTATTTTTCATAGAACATAGAAAAGAGCTAGAACAATATACCTTGTAAGATTTAAGCTTTAATTATATGGTTGCACATTTCCAACCATAAAGTTTATTCTTGTGAGATAAACTCCTTTTTTGAGTGTAATCTTTGATTTGCTCGATTCTATATATCCATTATTTTGTGTATGCATGCATGTATATGATTGAGGCCATTATTTCAAAGAGCTCACTTACCCAAATAGCATACCCTTTAGCTTCCATTGTTAGCCAACTTTGAGACTATGCTAAACCTATTTGTTCTCAATATTAGCACATTACAAGCCTCAAAGCGGAAAACAATAAATGTCCCTTGTTTGGATCTTTGATTAGCTTAGGCTAGTGAGTGTATTTATCATTCAAGTTTGGGACGTTTGGGAACATTGGTTGGGATAAAAGGGCGTTTTTATATTTTTGTCAAAATATTGGGAATTGGGTACATACTCATGCACTGAATGTTAAACCAGATGCATTGATGTTCTTGTATATATTTTAGTTCAATTGAAAAAAAAAAAGAGAAAAAAAAGAAGAAAAGAAAAAAAAGTAATAAAAAAGAGGACAAAATGCCCCAAAGTGAAATTCAATAAGAATCAATGCATGTGGTGATCAAAAAGAGAATACATGAGTGTGTGAAAAAGTGGAGAATGGGTAGTTAGGTTAGCTTTGAATTGTATAGGTTGTCATAGGTTAGGTGGAAAGTTTAAGTTAATCAAAGATTCAAATTATAGCCCACTTGACCATATGCATCCTACCTTGACCCTAGCCCCATTACAACCCATGGATAAGTCCTCTTGATATTTGTATGCATGCACTAAATAATTATTGATTGTTAGATGACTTGGAAATCTTTGAGAAGATTAATTAAAGGAGAATTGAGTGATTAAGCCCTAAACACTGAGCGAATTGAGTGAATACACATCCGTCGAGGGGTTTGATCGCTCAATTCTATGTTCTTGTGCCTTATATTATATCTTCTTGCAAGTTATTTGTTGGTTAGTGGTGCACGAAATTGCAATCACACTTTTGCAATCCCGCACAACTAACCAGCAAGTGCACTGGGTCGTCCAAATAATACTTTATGTGAGTAAGGGTCGATCCCACGGAGATTGTCGGCTTGAAGCAAGCTATGGTTATCTTGTAACTCTTAGTCAGGATATCAATAATTATCAGGGTTGATTGTAAAAAGCAAAAGAACATGAAATAAGTACTTGTTTTGTAGTAATGGGGAACAGGTTGAGGTTTTGGAGATGCTCTATCTTCTGAACCTCTACTTTCCTACTGTCTTCTTCTTCAAGCACGCTAGCCTCCTTCCATGGCAAGCTGTATGTAGGGTTTCACCGTTGTCAATGGCTACCTCCCATCCTCTCAGTGAAAATGTTCAACGCGTGACAAATGAATTTTTGCCGGTATAGAAATTTTTCAAGTAATCAATCGTAGTATAGTCTAGACCGACGCAAAATCCATCATCAAACAAATCTACAATCTATAATCGAGAGTATTAATCCCGAGTCGTTCTTCCCTAGGAATGCTACAAGGATGCATGTTATTAGTTAAGTGGTCTTTTGTGGCTTAAAGAGTGTGGCATAAATGTGCTAATAAAAGAAAACAACAATCAATCAATATTAAAAGCCTTGGCCAAGGTTGAACATTGGAAGTTCCATCACTATAGTTTCCTTCAATTGTGATAACAAAGGAGTGTTGCCTCACTTAGTCAACCCCTAATTATAGAGGAAAGTCAAGTAAAAGTAACTAACTCAAGTCACAAGTCCTAGTCTTGCCCTAGGGAAGTCTAGCTTTAGTGCACTCTAAGTCAATTAGCAATCCTCAATTCTTAATCAACAATTGACATCCATTATTCAAGTGTCTCCAATGACTCAACCACTAGGCCAAGTGAGAGAATACTACTCCATATCTAAAGTTGGCATTTTCTCAAACACTTGGAGGGCAAGAATGAAAGACATAGTAAAATGGAGAGAAAAGGATTAGAATCAAAGCAATTCAACACAAGGGATTAACAACAATCAACAATGAACAACAATGAAAAAGGAAATCTTCAATGAATCAATAGAATCTAATAACAACAAAGTTGAACCTAAGATCTATGACATTTGAACAATTACAAACACTAATGAGATTAGAGAAGAGGATCTACAATATGAACAAAGTAAATTGAGTGTTGTAATAGATCTCACCAAGGAATGGTTGAGAATTGAGAAGATGAAGATGAATCCTAGAGAGAAGTTGGAGTTTCTCTCTCTACAAAATGTAACTAACTAAAAATATCTACCTAATGATCTAAAATTAGTCTATGGAAGTGAATGTGTGTCAAATGTGTGAATGAATGAATGTATCTATATCAATCCCCTTTAATCCTTGGCTTTTGTATGCATTTGGCGCCAAAGTTGGTTGCTAAAACCTTCCAAAATTGCCAGACACGTGCTGTAATAAAAGAATCACGTGCGGGCCACGACGCGTGCGCGTCCTCAGCGAATTCTGCGATGTGCGCGCAAGCGCCTTGTGCGCGTACGCGTGCTTGGCCGAATTCAACTCTTTGGCTTTTTGTGCTTCTCTCCACTTGTATGCTTCCTTCCTTGCTTCCTTTGATCCATGCCTAGCCTATTTCAATCCTGGAACTACTAACAAACACATCAAGGCATCTTATGGAATCAAAGAGAAATTAGAATTCATCAAGATAAGGCTTAAAAAGCATGTTTTTACACTTAAGCACAAATATGGGAGAGATAACAAAATCATGCTAATTCATAGGCTAAATGTGACAAAAGGTTATCAAAATACTCTAAATTCAATACAAGATAAACCCTCAAATTGGGGTTTGTCAACCTCCCCACACTTAAACCTTAGCATGTCCTCATGCTAAAATAAGAAGGAACCAAGGGTTATGACATTTATTTGAATGCAACTAAACTATGTGAGTCCTATCTAAATGCAATTATCTAAACAAATGGAAATGCTTAGTTCAAACAAGTCAATTTCCAAGAGAGCATGTGTAAGCACAATAGTTAGGCAATAGGAATTAATTCCAAACCACAATTGAATTGAATTACCAAAAAGAGTTTAAACTTGCAAGAATATAGATAATATGGGTGAACACATGTAATTGAACTTTTGAACCCTCACCGGATGTGTATCCGCTCTATTCACTCAAGTGTTTAAGGGTTAATCACTCGATTCTCTTCTAATCAAGCTTTCCAAAATTTGATTTCCTTCTAACAATCAACATTTATTCAATGCATGCATACATTCATCATGAGGTCTTTCATTTAGGTTGTAATGGGGTTAGGGTTAAGGTAGGATCATTTATGGTTAAGTGGGCTAAGATTTGAATCTTTGATTAGCATAGACTTCCCCACCTACCTATGTAATGACCTATACAAATTCAAACTACTCTAACTACCCATTCTTCACTTTTTCCTACATATTCATGCATCCTTATTTGATTTATAACACCTATGCATTGATTCCTTTTTATTGACTTCACTTTGGGGCAATTTGTCCCCTTTTTATTATTTTCTTTCTTTTTCTTCTTTTTTTTTCTTTTGTTTTTCTCATTTTCACTTTTGTTTCTCTTTTTTTTTCTTTTGTCAAACTATATACAAGAGCATCAATGCATAAGGTCTATTCATTTGATCAATACATGAGTATGTACCCAATTCCTAAACATAAAAGTGCACTACCCCTTTTATCCCATCCAATGTTCCCAAGCCTCACCAACTTTGAATAATAAACACTCTCACTAGCCTAGGCTAATCAAAGATCCAAGTAAGGACTTTTATTGGTTTTCCGCCTTGGGCTTGTAATGTGCTAAATTGAGAACAAGTTGGTTAATCATAGGCTCAAAATTGGCTAACAAAGGAATATAAAAGGTTGGCTATTTGGGTAAGTGGCTAATGAAGTAATGGCCTCAATCATATAAATGCATAAATACAAGAAATAAATGGACATATAGAATCAAGCAAATCAAAGATTACAATCATAGAAAGAGAACAATTTCACACAAGAATGGAAGATAAGTGGTTATAAAATGTAACCACATCAATAGGCTCAAGTCTCACAAGCTTGTGTTCTTAATTCAATACATGCTTCACAAAGTATGAAATTCAAGCAAGTTTTACCAAAAATTTTCTTTCAATCAATTGGGTTAATGCCCATATTTGAACTCCTTGGAAACTTGCAATGTTTGATCAAGCATTGTTGTGATTGAGAAATCCAAAATTTTTCTTAGTTCACCCTTTTTCTTTTTCACTTAAAACCAATTTCTTATGCAAAAAGGGTGACTAAATATTTACAATTCAAGTATGATTTCTAATCACAACCACAAACTAAAAAGAAAGATATGCAAAAATGTATAAAGAAAAATTCAACTAAAAATAAAAGTATGAAATCTATCATCTAAAACATCTAAGGATATCCATAAGCATCAAAGTATCTAAAATCCAAAATAAACCCAAAATAAGTAGTAAAAGTATCAAGCGGTAAAAGTATCCAAAATAAACTCAAAATACATCAAATATATACAAAGAGTGTGCAAAGTAAGATAGCTAGTAAAGTGGCCAAAATGTTCACCGGTATCTAATGATGCCACCGGCTACCTCCCCACACTTAAGATCAAGCATCGTCCTCGATGCTTGCAAAGAAGAGCAAGGTGGACGGGTTGCTACAATTGATGAGTTTCTTCGAAGGGTTGTGCGGATGAACTTGTTTGTTGCCCCATTTAGAAGCTTTCTCATTCCTTTCCTGCTTGGTGGCCAACCTAGAAGGAGAGAAAAAGGAAAGGAATATTAAGCCTATGACAAAGATATCAAAGCAAATAGAACGTAGGCGGAGGCTAATGCCAAATAAGAGTATGATTCTCTACCACATGGTAGCTACAACATGTAGAGGAGGAAACAATAAGAGAAAATGGCATATCAATGATACTTGATGCAAGAGTAAAATCGAAGCATGAAGAGCATATGGCACATCAAGTTCACATAAGAAGAAGTGGGTTATGAAAGACAATATGAGGTCATATCAATGCACAAAGACATAAGAGTCATACAAGATGAAGCATTGATTTAAAAGTGTCATCACCCAACAATATCAAACAAGTCAAGAAGCACCAAAATAATGTAAGGAATTCTCAACAATTGAGTAGGAAGATGCAACACCATTATTAAAATGACTTAGAAAAAAAACGAAAACATGCTACAAAAACTAAATGAAAATGGGAAGAGTAGAAGTATGCGAATGTGATAAGCAAAAGAAAATGGAAGAGGAGAAAAAAAAACTCTTTTTTTTTTTTTTTACCGACGCGTGCGCGTCATGCACGTTTACGCGTCGATGGGTATATTGGTCGAAGGACGCGTACGCGCCAGGTGCGCGAACGCGTGCATCGAGTTAGGCCGGAGGCATAATGTCGGCCCAAGTCTGGCACAACTCTCGGGTAAAAGTACCGGGGGTGCAGATTGTGCAATCGACGCGCGCGCGCACAGTGTGCGTGCGCGTGCATTGCGAATTTAAGATGATGTGCGCGTACGCGCCAGGTGCGCGCACGCGTGCATAGGCTTGTGCCTCAGGCCCAATGTTTGCACGGTGCAGGCCTAACTCTCGGGTTTTTGGCTGGAGGTGAAATTTCGCATCCACGCGTACGCGTACAGTGCGCGTCCGTGTGGATGGTCGAAAAATGCTCAGGTGCGCGTACGCGTGCAGTGCGCGTACGCGTGGATGGTGCTCTGTTTTTCAAAAAATTTTTGGTATGTTTTTACACCAATCCAAGCATTCCAAACCTCCAAACAGCTACCAAAACACCCTAGAGCCTTATTCAACATACTATACTACTAACTAAACTTGATAAAACAATAAAAACAAGAAATTAAACTAATTCTACCAATATTTACGAAAGATAAAGAATGAAAATGAGAATCTACCTATAATGGCAACTCAAATCACTTATTAAACAAAACTAACAGAGAATGGAGAGAGTTTACCATGGTGGGGTGTCTCCCACCTAGCACTTTTAGTTATTGTCCTTAAGTTGGACTTATGGGGAGCTCCTCATCAAGGTGGCTTGTGCTTGAATTCATCTTGGAACTCCCACCAATGCTTGGTTCTCCATTGTGCCCCAAGATTCTTCATGGATTGAGCCAAGTCTTGATGGAGTTCTTCACAAGCTTGGGGCTCCCAAAGTTGATCCTCTTCTTGTGATCCGGGATCCCACACTTTATCTTCACACCGGGCTTGAGGTTGATCATCATTGTTAGTCCAACCGGGTGGTGAGTAAGATGAATTCTCTATATAGTGGCCAACAATCCTTCTAGACCCATCTATTTGAGCACTACTCCATCCTTTATATCTCATGTTTGATGCATCAACCATAATGAGCCTTGATTTGCAACGCCAACCACAAAACTTTTTCCGCTTACGCTTCATCCCACAAACTTCCCTAAGTTGGCCATCTGTTTCAAGCAAACCATATTCAAGTGGGATAATAAAACTAATAGAAATGAATTTCACCCACTCAAATGAAGGTGTAGATGGCAACCTAGGCAAAGATGCTTCCAAAGATCTTGACAAAGCGTAACCAACCCTCGTTCTTCTATTTCTAGGGACTTCCACCTCTTCACAAGATCTCTTAATCTCAATCCTTTGTTCAAAAATTTTATCTAAACCTTTTCCTTTACTCAAATCATAATAGGGAGGGTGAGAAGAATTTACCTCCTCAACGCTTTCAAATCCAACCGGAGAAGGTTCTTCATGCTCAAAGGATTCTTCACCACTAAGACTTGATGCTTGATCTTCATCACCAAGGGAACTCAATCCTTGCTCTATCCCATCCAAGTCTTCATATGGAGTATGCCTTGGAAGGTGTGCACTTTCCTCCCTAGCATCAATTTCAATCATCTTGGAGGGGTTTTCTTCAACTCTATGTTCCCATGGAGGCTCCACATCTCCTAAGTCTTCTACCACTTCTTCCTTGTCTTCAACAATTAAAGCTTCCTCCAATTGTTCCAATACAAAGCAACTTCCTTCATTTCCCACCGAAGTTTTCAATCTCTCCTTCATGCTATGCTCTTCTTGAGCCATGGGAGTTCCTTGAGTGTTCAAGCATTGGGAGGCTAATTGATTTGTTACCGCATCCAAGGCGGCCATGAAATTTTGCACATCCCTTTTCATCTCTTCTTGTCCTTGAGCAAGAACACTAAGGGTTTCATCCATTAGAGGTTGGGGTGGGTGGAAGGGTTCATTATTTTGGAGAAGGGTTCATAGTAGGAAGATGGTTCTTCTTGGTAGAGTTGTGGTGGTTCAATGTTCTCCACTCTTTCCACTTGTTGCACAACACACTCCATGGTTGCTTGAAATTGATCCAATGCTTCCTTGAGATGATCCCTTGACTCTTGTTCCTCTTGGATGTCATGAGTAGGATCATAGGGCTCTTGGATTAAAGGACATAAGTATTCTTCCATGGGAGGTTGTGGTGGAAAGTAGTATTCATCTTGTGGTTGGAAATTTTCATATGTTTGAGGTGGTTCATCTTGGTAATAATATGGAAGGGGTGGCTCTTGAAAGTGGTGATGTTGGGATGGTGGTAGCTCTATGTGTGGTTCATATGGCTCATATGGTTGTTGGAATGGTGGATATGGATTAGGGTCATATGAGGGTGGTTGGTAAGAAGGGGCTTGTGAGTATGGTTGAGAGTTATGTTGAGGGTATGGATCATAGGCATATGGTGGTGGTTCTTGAAAGTCGCAAGTAGATTCACCATAGCCATTGGATTGGTATGCATCATAGAATGGCTCTTCTTCATAGTGCATTGGTGGGGGTTGTTGCCAAGAGGATTGATCATATGCATATGGCTCCTCCCACCTTTGGTTGTCCCATCCTTGATACACATTCTCATTATAGTTCTCATTACCTACAACATAGTTGTAATCACACTCATAGCCAAAATGAGAATTCATGATAGCAAGAGAAAAGGAAAATAAAATCAAATGAGAAACAAAGAAAACTAAGAAAAACTAACAAAGAGACAAAAAGGCAAGCATATGCACAATATTCACATATATACAATAACCAATAACACAACACCATTGCAAATCCCCGGCAACGGCGCCATTTTGACAAATGAATTTTTGCCGGTATAGAAATTTTTCAAGTAATCAATCGTAGTATAGTCTAGACCGACGCAAAATCCATCATCAAACAAATCTACAATCTATAATCGAGAGTATTAATCCCGAGTCGTTCTTCCCTAGGAATGCTACAAGGATGCATGTTATTGGTTAAGTGGTCTTTTGTGGCTTAAAGAGTGTGGCATAAAAGTGCTAATAAAAGAAAACAACAATCAATCAATATTAAAAGCCTTGGCCAAGGTTGAACATTGGAAGTTCCATCACTATAGTTTCCTTCAATTGTGATAACAAAGGAATGTTGCCTCACTTAGTCAACCCCTAATTATAGAGGAAAGTCAAGTAAAAGTAACTAACTCAAGTCACAAGTCCTAGTCTTGCCCTAGGGAAGTCTAGCTTTAGTGCACTCTAAGTCAATTAGCAATCCTCAATTCTTAATCAACAATTGACATCCATTATTCAAGTGTCTCCAATGACTCAACCACTAGGCCAAGTGAGAGAATACTACTCCATATCTAAAGTTGGCATTTTCTCAAACACTTGGAGGGCAAGAATGAAAGACATAGTAAAATGGAGAGAAAAGGATTAGAATCAAAGCAATTCAACACAAGGGATTAACAACAATCAACAATGAACAACAATGAAAAAGGAAATCTTCAATGAATCAATAGAATCTAATAACAACAAAGTTGAACCTAAGATCTATGACATTTGAACAATTACAAACACTAATGAGATTAGAGAAGAGGATCTACAATATGAACAAAGTAAATTGAGTGTTGTAATAGATCTCACCAAGGAATGGTTGAGAATTGAGAAGATGAAGATGAATCCTAGAGAGAAGTTGGAGTTTCTCTCTCTACAAAATGTAACTAACTAAAAATATCTACCTAATGATCTAAAATTAGTCTATGGAAGTGAATGTGTGTCAAATGTGTGAATGAATGAATGTATCTATATCAATCCCCTTTAATCCTTGGCTTTTGTATGCATTTGGCGCCAAAGTTGGTTGCTAAAACCTTCCAAAATTGCCAGACACGTGCTGTAATAAAAGAATCACGTGCGGGCCACGACGCGTGCGCGCACGGTACGCGTGCGCGTCCTCAGCGAATTCTGCGATGTGCGCGCAAGCGCCTTGTGCGCGTACGCGTGCTTGGCTGAATTCAACTCTTTGGCTTTTTGTGCTTCTCTCCACTTGTATGCTTCCTTCCTTGCTTCCTTTGATCCATGCCTAGCCTATTTCAATCCTGGAACTACTAACAAACACATCAAGGCATCTTATGGAATCAAAGAGAAATTAGAATTCATCAAGATAAGGCTTAAAAAGCATGTTTTTACACTTAAGCACAAATATGGGAGAGATAACAAAATCATGCTAATTCATAGGCTAAATGTGACAAAAGGTTATCAAAATACTCTAAATTCAATACAAGATAAACCCTCAAATTGGGGTTTGTCAACGCGCTCTGTCACAGCACGACTAATCATCTGTCGGTTCTCAATCGGGTTGGAATAGAATCCAGTGATTCTTTTGCGTCTGTCACTAACGCCCAGCCCTCAGGAGTTTGAAGCTCGTCACAGTCATTCAATCCTTGAATCCTACTCAGAATACCATAGACAAGGTTTAGACCTTCTGGATTCTCTTGAATGCCGCCATCAATTCTAGCTTATACCACGAAGATTCTGATTAAGGAATCCAAGAGATATTCACTCAATCTAAAGTAGAACGGAGGTGGTTGTCAGGCACACGTTCATAAGCGAGAATGATGATGAGTGTCACGGATCATCACATTCATCAAGTTAAAGAACAAGTGATATCTTAGAATAGAAGCAAGCGTGATTGAATAAAAAATAGAAGTGATTGCATTAATCAATCAAGACACAACAGAGCTCCTCACCCCCAACCATGGGGTTTAGAGACTCATGCCATAGAAGATACAATGAGAAACATGTAAAGTGTCATAAGGTAGAGATACAATGTCAAAAGGTCCTATTAATAGTGAATTAGTAACCTAGGGTGTACAGAAATGAGTAAATGACGTAAAAAATCCACTTCCGGGGTCCACTTGGTGTGTGCTTGGGCTGAGCATTGAAGCTTTCATGTGTAGAGACATTTTCTGGAGTTAAACACCAGCTTTTATGCCAGTTTGGGCGTTTAACTCCAATTTTTGTGCCAGTTCCGGCGTTAAACGCCGGGAATTCTGAAGCTGATTTGCAACGCCGGTTTGGGCCATCAAATCTCGGGCAAAGTATGGACTATTATACATTGCTGGAAAGCCCAGGATGTCTACTTTTTAACGCAGTTAAGAGCGCGCCAATTGGGTTTCTGTAGCTCCAGAAAATCCACTTCGAGTGCAGGGAGGTCAGAATCCAACAGCATCTGCAGTCTTTTTCAGCCTCTGAATAAGATTTTTGCTCAGGTCCCTCAATTTCAGCCAGAAAATACTTGAAATCACAGAAAAACACACAAACTCATAGTAAAGCCCAGAAAAGTGAATTTTAACTAAAAACTAATAAAAATGTAATAAAAACTAACTAAAATATACTAGAAACATACTAAAAATAATGCCAAAAAGCGTATAAATTATCCGCTCATCACAACACCAAACTTAAATTGTTGCTTGTCCCCAAGCAGCTGAAAATCAAAATAAAATAAAAAGAAGAGAGTATACTATAGACTCCAAAATATCAAAGAAACTTAGCTCCAATTAGATGAGCGGGACTAGTAGCTTTTTGCTTCTGAACAGTTTTGGCATCTCACTTTATTCTTTGAAGTTCAGAATGATTGGCATCTATAGGAACTCAGAACTCAGATAGTGTTATTGATTCTCCTAGTTAGGTATGATGATTCTTGAACCTAGCTACTTTATGAGTCTTGGCTGTGACCCAAAGCACTCTGTCTTCCAGTATTACCACCGGATACATATATGCCACAGACACATACTTGGGTGAACCTTTTCAGATTGTGACTTAGCTTTGCTAAAGTCCCCAATTAGAGGTGTCCAGGGTTCTTAAGCACACTCTTTTTGCCTTGGATCACAACTTTATTATTATATTTTTTTCTTTTTTTCGTTTTTTTTGTATTCACTGCTTTTTCTTGCTTCAAGAATCAATTTGATGATTTTTCAGATCCTCAATAACATTTCTCCTTTTTCATCATTCTTTCAAGAGCCAACAATTTTAACATTCTTAAAACAACAAATTCAAAAGACATATGCACTGTTCAAGCATTCATTCAAAAAACAAATAGTATTGTCACCACATCAAACTAATTCAACTAGTTTCAAAGATGAATTCGAAATCCTGTACTTCTTGTTCTTTTGTGATTAAAGCATTTTTCATTTAAGAGAGGTGATGGATTCATAGGACATTCATAGCTTTAAGACATGAACCTTAAATTTTATTAATCATGAATTAAGAACAAGACTCAAAAATAGATATAAGATAAGACTAATAGTAATAGAAAACAAAAATTTAAATAGACTCCTAATGATAGAGGTTATCACAGAGTTAGGACTCAACAACCTTGATTTTGAGAAGTGGATGCTCCCTCAACTTGTGGGGTATTTGACCCTTCAAGGAGAGCTTTTGGCGCTTCAACTCCTGTAACTCACGCCCTTGCTTCTCTTGTTCCTTCAGCAATTTGTAGAGCATGCAGTTTTGATTCTGCTGTTCTTCCTTAATTTGTTCCATAGCTTCTTGCAGCTTGGCAACAGATGCTTCTAGACGAGTCCAGTAGTCAATTTCAGGAAGTTCAGGGAGGAACTCCTGCGCCCTCCTTTAGATAGAATTATCTTGCATTTGTCCTTCCATTGACCTCTTGGTGATTGAGTGCTCAATTGGGATGAATTCATCTACTCCCATCCTCACCCCAGCATCTTTACATAGCAAAGAGATTAAGCTTGGGTAAGCCAGTTTGGCTTCAGTGGAGTTCTTGTTTGCAATTGTGTAAATCTCACAAGCAATCAGATGATGAATCTCCACTTCTTTTCCCAGCATAATACAATGAATCATCACTGCTCTCTTGATAGTAACCTCAGAACGGTTACTAGTGGGCAAGATAGAACACCCTATGAAGTCCAACCAGCCTCTTGCAACTGGTTTGAGATCTCCCCTATTGAGTTAGTTTGGGACACATTTTGAATTGGTCATCCACTTGGTTCCAGGGAGGCATATGTCCTCTAGAACTTGATCCAACCCCTTATCTACTCTCACCATTCTCCTATTAAAGGATTCAGGATCATCTTGTAGTTGAGGTAATTTGATGACCTCTCTTATTTTATCCAGATGGAAGTAAATAATTCTCCCTCTGACCATGGTTCTATAGGTATGAAAAGCGGTTCCAGTCATTCTCTGCTTATCTGTCAGCCACAGATTTGAGAAGAATTCCTGAACCATATTTCTCCCAACCTTTGTCTCAGGGTTGGTTAGAACTTCCCATCCTCTGTTTCGAATTTGCTCTTGGATCTCCGGATATTCATCTTCTTTCAGATCAAATTTAACTTCCGGGATCACTGACCTTAGACCCATTATTTTGTGGTAATGGTCTGCATGTTCTTTGGTTAAGAACTTCTCTTGACTCCAAAGGTCTTTTGGAGCATTCTCTTTCTTGCCTCTTGAGTTGGTTTGTTTTCCTTTGGGGGCCATGATCTTGATGAGCCTTAACTTAGTGATCACAGAAAAACACACCAAACTTAGAGGTTTGCTTGTCCTCAAGCAAAAAAAAGGAACGAGGAGAGAGAGGAGGAGAGCAAATTCGAATGGAGGGGAAGGGGGTGTGGCCGAACATATATTTATAAGGAAGGGAGAGAGAGTTCGAAAATTTTGAAGGAGATTTGAGAAGATATGGGAAGAAATTGAGAGATATTTGAGTTTTTTTGAAGATTTGGAAAGGATTTGAAAGAGATTTGAAGAATGATTTTAAATTTGAAAATTTGAAAGTGAATGGTGAAAGTTTGAAATGTATTATTGTAGAAAATTATGGATTAAAACAGGAAAGTTTGAAAAAAATTTAAGTGGAAAGCAAAATCTCTGTCTCCCACCTTTCTGGCGTTAAACGCCCAGAATGGTATCCATTCTGACGTTTAACGCCCAAATGTTGGCCAATTTGGGCGTTTAACGCCCAGCCAGGTACCCTGGCTGGCGTTAAACGCCAGAAACCCCTTCATCACTGGGCGTTTTGCTAAACGCCTAGGATGCTGCACACCTGGCGTTAAACGCCCAGAATGGTGCCCATTCTGGCGTTTAACGCTCAAAATGGCACCTTTACTGGCGTTAAACACCCAGAATGGTGCCCATTCTGGCGTTTAACGCCCAAAGTACCCCTTACTAGCATTTTTTCGCCAGCAAGCTCCTTTTCTCTGCTTTTTGCACTGAATCCTTCTGTAACTCTGTGAATTCCTTCAATTTTGATGACTGCCCTTTGAGAATATGTATCAAACTTTGATTAAACAAAACAGATAACCTGCTAATGACTGAGTTGCCTCCCAGCAAGTGCTTCTTTAATGTCTTTAGCTGGACCTTCACTGAGAATCAATCAAGCTTCAGTTTTGAGCATTCTTGCTCAAAATTGCTTTCAAGATAATGCTTGATCCTCTGTCCATTAACAATGAACTTTTTGTCAGAATCAGTATCCTGAAGCTCAACATATCCATATGGTGACACTCCTGTAATCACATACGGACCCCTCCACCGGGATTTAAGTTTTCCTGGGAACAGTCTGAGCCTAGAGTTGAAGAGCAGAACTTTTTGTCCTGGCTCAAAGACTCATGATGACAACTTCTTGTCATGCCACTTCTTTGCCTTTTCCTTATAAATTTTTGCATTTTCAAAGGCACTGAGTCTAAATTCATCTAGCTCATTTAGCTGGAGCAATCTTTTTTCACCAGCTAACTTAGCGTCCAGGTTTAGGAATCTGGTTGCCCAGTAGGCTTTATGTTCCTGTTCCACGGGCAGATGACAGGCCTTGCCATACACAAGTTGGTATGGAGAGGTTCCTATTGGAGTCTTGAATGCTGTTCTGTATGCCCACAGAGCATCATCCAAGTTCTTTGCCCAATCCTTTCTACGGGCAATTACAGTCCGTTCTAGGATTCTTTTTAGCTCTCTGTTAGAGACTTCAGCTTGCCCATTTGTCTGTGGATGATATGGGGTTGCCACTTTGTGGCTAATTCCATATCGGACCATAGCAGAGTACAGCTGTTTATTGCAGAAATGAGTGCCCCCATCACTGATTAGTACTCTGGGAACACCAAACCTACTGAAGATGTGTTTCTGGAGGAATTTCAGCACGGTCTTAGTATCATTAGTGGGTGTAGTAATTGCTTCTACCCATTTAGATACGTAGTCCACTGCCACCAGAATGTAAGTGTTTGAGTATGATGGTGGGAACGGACCCATAAAGTCAATACCCCATACATCAAACAATTCAATCTCTAGGATCCCTTGTTGAGGCATGGCGTATCCATGAGGCAAGTTACCAGCTCTTTGGCAACTGTCACAGTTACGCACAAACTCTCGGGCGTCTCTATAGAGAGTGGGCCAGTAGAAGCCACATTGGAGGACCTTAGTGGCTGTTCGCTCACTTCCGAAATGTCCCCCATACTATGATCCATGGCAATGCCACAGGATCCTTTGTGCTTCCTCTCTGGGTACACATCTGCAGATCATTCCGTCTGCACATCTCTTAAAGAGATATGGCTCATCCCATAGGTAGTACTTGGCATCTGAAATTAATTTCTTTCTTTGCACCCTGCTGTACTCCTGGGGTATGAACCGCACAGCTTTGTAATTTACAATATCTGCAAACCATGGAGCTTCCTGAATGGCAAAAATTTGCTCATTTGGGAAAGTCTCAGAGATCTCAGTAGAATGGAGGGACGCCCCAGCTACTGGTTCTATTCGGGACAGGTGATCAGCTACTTGGTTCTCTGTCCCTTTTCTGTCTCTTATTTCTATATCAAACTCTTGCAGAAGCAACACCCATCTTATGAGCCTGGGTTTTGAATCCTGCTTTGTGAGTAAGTACTTAAGAGCAGCATGGTCAGTGTACACAATCACCTTTGATCCCACTAGATAGGATCTAAACTTGTCAATGGCATAGACCACTGCAAGTAACTCTTTTTCTGTGGTTGTGTAATTCTTCTGTGCATTATTTAGAACACGGCTGGCATAATAAATGACGTGCAGAAGCTTGTTATGCCTCTGTCCCAACACTGCACCAATGACATGGTCACTGGCATCGCACATTAATTCGAATGGTAATGTCCAATCTGGTGCATAGATGACTGGTGCTATGACCAGCTTGGCTTTCAGGGTCTCAAATGCCTGCAGACACTGTGTGTCAAACACAAATGGTGTGTCAGAAGCTAGCAGGTTGCTCAGAGGTTTTGCAATTTTCGAAAAATCCTTTATAAACTTTCTGTAGAATCATGCATGCCCCAGAAAGCTTCTGATTGCTTTAACATTGGCAGGTGGTGGTAATTTTTCAATTACCTCTATCTTTGCCTTATCCACCTCTATTTCCTTGCTTGAAATTTTGTGCCCAAGGACAATTCCTTCAGTCACCATAAAATGACATTTCTCCCAGTTTAAAACCAGGTTAGTCTCTTGGCACCTTTTCAGAACAAGTGCTAGGTGGTAAAGACAGGAGCTGAATAAGTCTCCATATACTAAGAAGTCATCCATGAAAACTTCCAGGAATTTCTCCACCATATCAGAGAAGATGGATAGCATGCATCTCTGAAAAGTTGCAGGAGCATTACACAGACCAAAAGGCATTCTTCTGTAGGCAAACACACCAGAAGGGCAAGTGAATGCTGTTTTCTCTTGGTCCTGAGGATCTACTGCAATTTGGTTGTAACCTGAATATCCATCCAAAAAGCAGTAATAATCATGACCAGCTAGTCTTTCTAGCATTTGGTCTATGAATGGTAACGAAAAATGATCCTTTCTGGTGGCTGTATTGAGCCTTCTGTAGTCAATACACATACGCCACCCTGTAACTGTTCTTGTAGGAACCAGTTCATTTTTTTCATTATGAACCACTGTCATGCCTCCCTTCTTGGGGACAACTTGGACAGGGCTCACCCAGGGACTATCAGAAATAGGATAAATAATTCCAGCCTCTAGTAATTTAGTGACCTCTTTCTGCACCACCTCCTTCATGGCTGGATTTAGCCGCCTTTGTGGTTGAACCACTGGTTTGGCATTATCCTCCAATAGGATCTTGTGCATGCATCTTGCTGGGCTAATGCCCTTAAGATCACTTATGGACCACCCAAGAGCTGTCTTGTGTGTCCTTAGCACTGCAATCAGTGCTTCCTCTTCCTGTGGATTTAAAGCAGAGCTTATGATCACTGAAAAAGTGTCACCCTCTCCCAGAAATGCATACTTCAGGGATGGTGGTAGTGGTTTGAGCTCAGGTTTGGGAGGCTTATCCTCTTCCTGAGGAATTTTCAAAAATTCTTTTGTTTCCTCTGGTTTCTCCTGATCAGGCTGAACATCCTTGAAGATGTCTTTTAGTTCTGATTCTAGACTTTCAGTCATATTGATATCTTCCACCAAAGAGTCAATAATGTCAGCGCTCATGCAGTCATTTGATGTGTCTGGATGCTGCATAGCTTTGACAGCATTCAACTTGAACTCATCCTTATTGACTCTCAGGGTTACTTCCCCTTTTTGTACATCAATAAGAGTTCATCCAGTTGCTAGGAAAGGTCTTCCTAGGATGAGAGTTGCACTCTTGTGCTCCTTCATTTTCAGCACTACAAAGTAAGTTGGAAAGGCGAATGGCCCAACCTTGACAATCATGTCCTCAATTATGCCTGATGGATATTTAATGGAGCCATCAGCAAGTTAGAGACATATCCGGGTTGGTTTGACTTCTTCAGTCAACCCAAGCTTTCTGATAGTGGATGCAGGTATTAGATTGATACTTGCTCTTAGGTCACACAGGGCTGTCTTGGTGCAAGCACCTTCTAATGTGCATGGTATCATAAAGCTTCCTGGATCTTGAAGCTTTTCTGGTAAACTTTTCAGAATGACTGCACTGCATTCTTCAGTGAGAAACACTTTTTCAGTTTCTCTCCAATCCTTCTTATGACTTAAGATCTCTTTCATAAACTTAGCATAAGAGGGTATTTGCTCAAGTGCCTCTGCAAACGGAATCTTTATTTCAAGAGTCCTTAGATAGTCTGCAAAGTGGGCAAATTGCTTATCCTGTTCCGCTTGGCGGAGTTTCTGAGGATAAGGCATCTTGGCTTTATATTCTTCAACCTTAGTTGCTGCAGGTTTATTCCTTACAGAAGTGGTTGGAGAAGCCTTTTTAGAGGGGTTACTATCAGGACTCTCAGGTGTCTGATTCCTCATTGGCGTTTGAACACCAGGATTGGGTGAAAAATGGGCATTTAACGCCAACTTTTCCCCTTTTTCTAGCGTTTGAATGCCAGAACTGGGCAGGGAATGGGCGTTTAACGCCAGCTTTTCCCCCCTTTCTGGCGTTTGAATGCCAGGAGTATTCCTCTCTGGGCTCTTACTGTCCTCAGAGGGATTTTGAGAAGTGGTTTGGTTATCCTCTGTCAACTGTTCCTTTCTTGGCTTTTTGCTACTTTGAGCAGTGTTATTCAATGTCTTCCCACTTCTCAGTTGAACTGCTTGGCATTCTTCTTTTATCTGTTTAGATAACTACTGTTTTGTCTGATTCAACTGTGATTCTATGTTCTTGTTAGCAATTTTAGTTTCTTGGAGCATCTCTTTAAATTCTGCTAA
Organism: Arachis hypogaea; assembly: GCF_003086295.3. NCBI lineage: Eukaryota > Viridiplantae > Streptophyta > Magnoliopsida > Fabales > Fabaceae > Arachis > Arachis hypogaea. The sequence goes on from NC_092041.1 coordinate 81,486,929, forward strand.
CTGTTTTGTCATCAGGTATAGTTGCTGATTAAGCTCAACCATCTGTTCTTGAGGATTAGGATCAGTGGCTACTGCCATAACTTCTTCTTTTGTAGAGGACTCATTGCTAGAGTACAAATGTTGATTTCTAGCAACAATATCTATAAGCTCTTGAGCCTCTTCAATCGTTTTCCTCATATGTATAGATCCACCAGCTGAGTGGTCTAGAGACATCTGAGCTTTTTCTGTAAGCCCATAGTAGAAGATGTCTAACTGTACCCACTCTGAAAACATTTCAGAGGGGCATTTTCTTAGCATACCTCTATACCTCTCCCAAGCATTATAAAGGGATTCATTATCCTCTTGTTTAAAGCCTTGGATGTCCAGCCTTAGCTGTGTCATCCTTTTTGGAGGGTAAAATTGATTCAGAAATTTGTCTGATAACTGTTTTCATGTCTTTATGCTTGCTGTAGGTTGGTTATTCAACCACCTCTTAGCTTGATCTTTTACAGCAAATGGAAACAGTAATAATCTGTAGACATCCTGATCCACCTCTTTATCACGTACTGTGTCAGCAAGTTGTAAGAATTGTGCCAGAAACTCAGTAGGTTCTTCCTGTGGAAGACCGGAATACTGGCAATTTTGCTGCACCATGATAATGAGTTGAGGATTTAGCTCAAAGCTGCTTGCTTTAATGGGAGGTATACAGATGCTACTCCCATATGTAGTTGTAATGGAGTTAGCATATGACCCCAGAGTCCTTCTGGACTGTTCAATTCCACTTAGGTCCATGATGGAGAAAGGGAATATGATATGGATTCACAAGTAAAGTAATTTTTTTTAAAGGTGACCGAAAAAATTTAAAATAAAATAAAATAAAATTTTGAAAACTAAAAAAATAAGATCAAAACAGATTGAAAACTAAATCAATTAGTTAATAAAAAAAAGATTTTGGAATTAGCAATTGAAAAGATATGATTGAAAATTATTTTGAAAAAGAATCAATTTTTGAAATGAGGAAAGAGAAAACAACAAAATGACACCAAACTTAAAATTTTTAGAAAATCAGACACAAATTTTCAAAAACTTAAAGGAAAACACAAAGAAGACACCAAACTTAAAATATGAAACTAAACTCAAATAAAAGACTCTAAACCAACAAAAATAGAACAGTCCTAATCTAAGCAACAAGATAAATCGTCAGTTGTCCAAACTCAAACATTCCCCGGCAACGGCGCCAAAAACTTGGTGCACGAAATTGCAATCACACTTTTGCAATCCCGTACAACTAACCAGCAAGTGCATTGGGTCGTCCAAGTAATACCTTACGTGAGTAAGGGTCGATCCCACGGAGATTGTCGGCTTGAAGCAAGCTATGGTTATCTTGTAACTCTTAGTCAGGATATCAATAATTATCAGGGTTGATTGTAAAAAGCAAAAGAACATGAAATAAGTACTTGTTTTGCAGTAATGGGGAACAGGTTGAGGTTTTGGATATGCTCTATCTTCTGAACCTCTGCTTTCCTACTGTCTTCTTCTTCAAGCACGCTAGGCTCCTTCCATGGCAAGCTGTATGTAGGGTTTCACCATTGTCAATGGCTACCTCCCATCCTCTCAGTGAAAATGTTCAACGCGCTCTGTCACAGCACGGCTAATCATCTGTCGGTTCTCAATCGGGTTGGAATAGAATCCAGTGATTCTTTTGCGTCTGTCACTAACGCCCAGCCCTCAGGAGTTTGAAGCTCATCACAGTCATTCAATCCTTGAATCCTACTCAGAATACCACAGACAAGGTTTAGACCTTCTGGATTCTCTTGAATGCCGCCATCAATTCTAGCTTATACCACGAAGATTCTGATTAAGGAATCCAAGAGATATTCACTCAATCTAAAGTAGAACGGAGGTGGTTGTCAGGCACACGTTCATAAGCGAGAATGATGATGAGTGTCACGGATCATCACATTAATCAAGTTAAAGAACAAGTGATATCTTAGAATAGAAGCAAGCGTGATTGAATAAAAAATAGTAGTGATTGCATTAATCCATCAAGACACAACAGAGCTCCTCACCCCCAACCATGGGGTTTAGAGACTCATGCTGTAGAAGATACAATGAGAAACATGTAAAGTGTCATAAGGTAGAGATACAATGTCAAAAGGTCCTATTAATAGTGAATTAGTAACCTAGGGTGTACAGAAATGAGTAAATGACGTAAAAAATCCACTTCCGGGGTCCACTTGGTGTGTGCTTGGGCTGAGCATTGAAGCTTTCATGTGTAGAGACGTTTTCTGGAGTTAAACACCAGCTTTTATGCCAGTTTGGGCATTTAACTCCAATTTTTGTGCCAGTTCCGGCGTTAAACGCCGGGAATTCTGAAGCTGATTTGCAATGCCAGTTTGGGCCATCAAATCTCGGGCAAAGTATGAACTATTATACATTGCTGGAAAGCCCAGGATGTCTACTTTTTAACGCAGTTGAGAGCGCGCCAATTGGGCTTCTGTAGCTCAAGAAAATCCACTTCGAGTGCAGGGAGGTCAGAATCCAACAGCATCTGCAGTCCTTTTCAGCCTCTGAATAAGATTTTTGCTCAGGTCCCTCAATTTCAGCCAAAAAATACTTGAAATCACAGAAAAACACACAAACTCATAGTAAAGCCCAGAAAAGTGAATTTTAACTAAAAACTAATAAACATGTAATAAAAACTAACTAAAATATACTAGAAACATACTAAAAACAATGCCAAAAAGCGTATAAATTATCCGCTCATCAGTTAGTTTTGAAAATCTCAATTCAATTCTTTGGACTTTGATCATAGTGTATTGACTCTTTGTTTTGGTTCTAAAGCTTGTTTTGGATTGATTGGAATCTCTTGCTTGTTTATGCCAAACCCCATAGGAAATCTTATTGTATATATAGATAGATAGCATTTAGTGTAGTTGCATGCATGTAGTTAGTTGTATTGAATAAATTGCTTTCCCCCTTTATCCTTCTCCTTTGATTGTGATTAGCATGAGGACATGCTATTATTTAAGTGTGGGGAAATTGATGAATCCATATTTGACGATATATTTTGGTTTGATTTGAGTGAATTTCATCACATAAACCCACATTTATTCATGTAAATAGCATGCTTTTCTGTTTTCTCTCAAAATTGTTTCTAATTGTGAAAACATGCTATTTTGAGCTTAAATTAGTGATTTTAATACCATTTTTATGCCATTGATGCCATGACATCTATGTTGAGTGATTTTAGGTCCTAGAGGCAAGTTTGGCAAGGCAAAAGTAGAAGAAAGCATGTACAAAGGGAGAAAACATGAAGAAAACAAAGGAGAAGCACACATTGGAGTGTGCGTGTGCACAACCTACTGTGCGTATGCACAGGAACCACAAATCCATGTGTGCATACACACAACGTCCCAAGCGTACGCACAAGAGGAAAATCAGCATGTGTGCATGCGCACATACCTGTGAGTACGCACAGGTCCCAACACGTGACTCATTTAATACAAATCGCTGGGGGCAATTTTAGGGCCTCTAGATCCCAGTTTTTGGACTTTCTGAAGCTGATTCTTCCTATATGTAAGAGGGCCTCACTCCATGTGAAAGGGGGAGCAATTAGGGTTAGTTTAGCATTATATAGGTTGTTTTCTAAAGAGAAAAGCGCCCCCTTCTCTCTAGAAATTAGGATTTTTAGTTTATTTTCTTTGTAATTCTCCTTTTTAATTCTTGTTTTAATCTAGTTTCTTCTACCTTTCCTTGTTTTCTTGTCTTAATTTCATTACTTTATCTTGTCATTTTCTCCATTCTTGCCATTTTTACGTATTTGCACTCTTGTTACTTTAATTTATATTTAATGCAATTTTATGTTTCATATCTCTCTATTGTTTAATTGAGTTGTTATCTTACTTTCCTTGCTTTTTGTAGATGTAGCATTTATTATTTCTTGTCATTTACCATGCTTTCTTCTCATACCCACCAAGTGTTTGATAAAATGCTTGGTTGGATTTTTACATAGTTTTTCTCACTCTTGGTTGAGGAATTGAGTGGTTTGGGTGAACTTGAGTGGTGGATGTCCATTGCTTGTTGTGTGAGAGTTGTTAATTAACTTGGTTTCCACTAACGCTAGTCTTTCACTAAGTTAATTAGTGAGTTGGCTAGAACTTGTGGATTGAGATTAATTATGCCCTTTTGACTTATTCTCGATGTAGGGTTGACTAATTGGGATTAATCCACACACAATCACTATGTTTGTGATCCACAACTAGGCTAGCAAGCTGGTGCGCGAAATTGTGAACAATACTTTTCACAACTCTCATAATCCCCGGTCATGAACCCCAAAAACTTGGTGGCTCAATACCATGGCATTACACAACTTCGCACAACTAACCAGCAAGTGCACTGGGTCGTCCAAGTAATAAACCTTACGCGAGTAAGGGTCGATCCCACGGAGATTGTTAGTATTGAAGCAAGCTATGGTCATCTTGTAAATCTTAGTCAGGCAAACTCAATTGGTAATGGTGATGAACGAAAATAACACAAAGGTAAAGATAGAGATACTTATGTAATTCATTGGTAGGAACTTCAGATAAGCGCATGAAGATGCCTTCCCTTCCGTCTCTCTGCTTTCCTACTGTCTTCATCCAATCCTTCTCATTCCTTTCCATGGCAAGCTTAAGCAAGGGTTTCACCGTTGTCAGTGGCTACCTCCCATCCTCTCAGTGAAAGTGATTGCATATGCTCTGTCACAGCATAGCGGAATTCATCTGTCGGTTCTCAATCAGGCCGGAATAGAATCCAGTGATTCTTTTGCGTCTGTCACTAACGCCCCGCCTTCAGGAGTTTGAAGCACGTCACAGTCATTCAATCATTGAATCCTACTCAGAATACCACAGACAAGGTTAGACCTTCCGGATTCTCTTGAATGCTGCCATCAATTCTCGCCTATACCACGAAGATTCCGGTTAAAGAATCCAAGAGATATTCACTAGAGCCTTGGTTGCTTGTAGAACAGAAGTGGTTGTCAGTCACCTTGTTCATAGGTGAGAATGATGATGAGTGTCACGGATCATCACATTCATCAAGTTGAAGAACAAGTGATATCTTGGACAAAGAACAAGCGGAATTGAATGGAAGAACAATAGTAATTGCATTAATACTCGAGGTACAGCAGAGCTCCACACCTTAATCTATGGTGTGTAGAAACTCCACCGTTGAAAATACATAAAAACAAAAGTGATCATTGGTTTCGGCCCCAGAGAGGGAACCAGAAGAACCAAGATGAAAATACAATAGTAAAAGGTCCTATTTATAGAGAACTAGTAGCCTAAGGTTTACAGAGATAAGTAAATGACATAAAAATCCACTTCCGGGCCCACTTGGTGTGTGCTTGGGCTGAGCAATGAAGCATTTTTCGTGCAGAGACTCTTCTTGGAGTTAAACGCCAGCTTTTATGCCAGTTTGGGCGTTTAACTCCCATTTAGGTGCCAGTTCCAGCGTTTAACGCTGGGATTTCTGAGGGTGACTTTGAACGCCGGTTTGGGCCATCAAATCTTGGGCAAAGTATGGACTATCATATATTGCTGGAAAGCCCAGGATGTCTACTTTCCAACGCCGTTGAGAGCGCGCCAATTGGGCTTCTGTAGCTCCAGAAAATCCACTTCGAGTGCAGGGAGGTCAGAATCCAATAGCATCTGCAGTCCTTTTCTGTCTCTGAATCAGATTTTTGCTCAGGTCCCTCAATTTCAGCCAGAAAATACCTGAAATCACAGAAAAACACACAAACTCATAGTAAAGTCCAGAAAAGTGAATTTTAACTAAAAACCAATAAAAATATACTAAAAACTCAACTCAAACTACTAAAAACATACTAAAAACAATGCCAAAAAGCGTACAAATTATCCGCTCATCACAACACCAAACTTAAATTGTTGCTTGTCCCCAAGCAACTGAAAATCAAATAGGATAAAAAGAAGAGAATATACTATAGACTCCAAATTATCAATGAAACTTAGCTCCAAATTAGATGAGCGGGACTAGTAGCTTTTTGCCTCCGAACAGTTTTGGCATCTCACTTTATCCTTTGAAATTCAGAATGATTGGCTTCTTTAGGAACTCAGAATCTAGATAGTGTCATTGATTCTCCTAGTTAAGTATGATGATTCTTGAACATAGCTACTTAGTGAGTCTTGGCTGTGGCCCAAAGCACTCTGTCTTCCAGTATTACCACCGGATACATACATGCCACAGACACATGATTGGGTGAACCTTTTCAGATTGTGACTCAGCTTTGCTAGAGTCCCCAACTAGAGGTGTCCAGGGTTCTTAAGCACACTCTTATTGCCTTGGATCACAACTTTATTTCTCTTTTTCTCTTTTCTTTTTTTTCGTTTTCTTTTCTCCCCCTTTTTTTTTCTCTCTCTTTTTTTTTCTGTGTTTTTTTCTTGCTTCAAGAATCATTTTTATGATTTTTCAGATCCTCAGTAACATGTCTCCTTTTTCATCATTCTTTCAAGAGCCAACAATTTTAACATTCATGAACAACAAATTCAAAAGACATATGCACTGTTTAAGCATACATTCAGAAAACAAAAAGTATTGTCACCACATCAAACTAATTAAGCTAGTTTTAAAGATGAATTTGAAATCCTGTACTTCTTGTTCTTTTGTGATAAAAACAGTTTTCATTTAAGAAAGGTGATGGATTCATAGGACATTCATAACTTTAAGGCATAGACACTAAGACACTAATGATCACAAGACACAAACATGGACAAACATAAGCATGAAAATTTCGAAAAACAAGAAAATAAAGAACAAGGAGATTAAAGAACGGGTCCACCTTAGTGATGGCGGCTTGTTCTTCCTCTTGAAGATCCTATGGAGTGCTTGAGCTCCTCAATGTCTCTTCCTTGTCTTTGTTGCTCCTCTCTCATGATTCTTTGATCTTCTCTAATTTCATGATGAGTGGGATCTCTTGTTGCTCCATCCTTTTCTTAGTGATGGGCTTGAGGTCATGCTTTCTCAGTTGAACCGGCTTCCCTCTTGAATCTCTCTTTTATTGAACGCCCTCTTCACAAATGTATATGAGGACTTGGTCCAACCTTTGATCAAAGTTGACCCTTCTTCATGGCCACAACTTCATTGAAGTGGTCTTGATGCACCCTTGAGATGAATCTCTCCATCTCCCATGACTCGGAGGTGAAAGCTTTTGCCTTCCCTTTCCTCTTTCTAGAGGTTTCTCCGGCCTTGGATGCCATAAATGGTTATGGAAAAACAAAAAGCAATGCTTTTACCACACCAAACTTAAAATGTTTGCTCGTCCTCGAGCAAAAAAAGAAAGAAGATAGTAGAAGAAGAAGAAATGAGGGGAAAGGGAATGGCTTTGTATTCGGCCAAAGGGGAGAGAGATGGTGAGTATGTTGTGTGAAAATGAAGGAGTGAAGGAGGGTTTATATAGGAGAAGGGGAGAGGGATGTTCGGCCATTTGAGGGTGGGTTTGGGTGGGAAAGTGGTTTGAATTTGAATGGTGAGGTAGGTGGGGTTTTATGAAGGATGGATGTGAGTGGTGAAGAGAAAGATGGGATTTGATAGGTGAAGGGTTTTTGGGGAAGAGGTGTTGAGGTGATTGGTGAAGAAGAGAGAGGGTGGTAGGGTAGGTGGGGATCCTGTGGGGTCCACAGATCCTGAGGTGTCAAGGAAAAGTCATCCCTGCACCAAATAGCAAGAAAAAACACGTTTTGTGCCTTTTCTGGCGTTAAACGCCGGGCTGGTGCCCATTTCTGGCGTTTAACGCCAGCTTCTTGCCCCTTTCTGGCGTTTAACGCCAGTCTGGTGCCCCTTTCTGGCGTTAAACGCCCAGAATAGTGCCAAACTGGGCGTTAAACGCCCACCAGCTAACCTCACTGACGTTTAAACGCCAGTGGGTGCGTCCTCCAGGGTGTGCTGTTTTTCTTCCTGTTTTTCATTCTGTTTTTCTTTTTTTTATTAATTTTGTGACTTCTCATGATCATCAACCTACAAAAGACATAAAATAACAAAAGAAAATAATTAATTATAAAACATTGGGTTGCCTCCCAACAAGCGCTTCTTTAATGTCATTAGCTTGACAGAGGACTCTCATGGAGCCTCACAGATATGCAGAGCCATGTTGGGACCTCCCAACACCAAACTTAGAGTTTGAATGTGGGGGTTCAACACCAAACTTAGAGTTTGGTTGTGGCCTCCCAACACCAAACTTAGAGTTTGACTGTGGGGGCTCTGTTTGGCTCTGCTTTGAGAGAAGCTCTTCATGCTTCCTCTCCATGATGATAGAGGGATATCCTTGGGCTTTAAACACCAAGGATTCTTCATTCACTTGAATGATCAACTCTCCTCTATCAACATCAATCACAGCTTTTGCTGTGGCTAGGAAGGGTCTGCCAAGGATGATGGATTCATCCATGCACTTCCCAGTCTCTAGGACTATGAAATCAGTAGGGATGTAATGGTCTTCAACTTTAACCAGAACATCCTCTACAAGTCCATGGGCTTGTTTTCTTGAATTGTCTGCCATCTCTAGTGAGATTTTTGCAGCTTGCACCTCAGAGATTCCTAACTTCTCCATTACAGAGAGAGGCATGAGGTTTACACTTGACCCTAAGTCACATAAGGCCTTCTTGAAGGTCATGGTGCCTATGGTACAAGGTATTGAAAACTTCCCACGATCCTGTCTCTTTTGAGGCAGTTTCTGCCTAGACAAGTTATCCAGTTCTTTGGTGAGCAAAGGAGGTTCATCCTCCCAAGTCTCATTTCCAAATAACTTGTCATTCAGCTTGATGATTGCTCCAAGGTATTTAGCAACTTGCTCTTCAGTGATATACTCATCCTCTTCGGAGGAAGAATACTCATCAGAGCTCATGAATGGCAGAAGTAAGTCCAATGGAATCTCTATGGTCTCATTTTGAGCCTCAGATTCCCATGATTCCTCATTGGGGAACTCATTGGAGGTCAGTGGACGTCCAGTGAGGTCTTCCTCAGTGGCGTTCACTGCCTCTTCTTCCTCCTAAAATTCGGCCATGTTGATGGCCTTGCACTCTCCTTTTGGATTTTCTTCTGTATTGCTTGGGAGAGTACTAGGAGGGAGTTCAGTAATTTTCTTGCTCAGCTGACCCACTTGTCCTTCCAAATTTCTGATGGAGGACCTTGTTTCAGTCATGAAACTTTGAGTGGTTTTGATTAGATCAGAGACCATTGTTGCTAAGTCAGAGGTATTCTGCTTAGAACTCTCTGTCTGTTGCAGAGAAGATGATGGAAAAGGCTTGCTATTGCTAAACCTGTTTCTTCCACCATTATTGTTGTTGAAACCTTGTTGAGGTCTCTGTTGATCCTTCCATGAGAGATTTGGATGATTTCTCCATGAAGGATTGTAGGTGTTTCCATAGGGTTCTCCCATGTAATTCACCTCTTCCATTGAAGGGTTCTCAGGATCATAAGCTTCTTCCTCAGATGAAGCTTCCTTAGTACTGCTTGGTGCATTTTGCATTCCAGACAAACTTTGAGAAATCATATTGACTTGTTGAGTCAATATTTTGTTCTGAGCCAGTATGGCATTCAGAGTGTCAATCTCAAGAACTCCTTTCTTCTGACTAGTCCCATTGTTCACAGGATTTCTTTCAGAAGTGTACATGAATTGGTTATTTGCAACCATTTCAATCAGTTCTTGAGCTTCTGCAGGCGTCTTCTTCAAATGAAGAGAGCCTCCAGCAGAGCTATCCAAAGACATCTTGGACAGTTCAGAGAGACCATCATAGAAAATTCCTATGATGCTCCATTCAGAAAGCATATCAGAAGGACATTTTCTGATTAATTATTTGTATCTTTCCCAAGCTTCATAGAGGGATTCTCCTTCCTTCTGTCTGAAGGTTTGGACTTCCACTCTAAGCTTACTCAATTTTTGAGGTGGAAAGAACTTTGCCAAGAAGGCATTGACTAGCTTTTCCCAAGAGTCCAGGCTTTCTTTAGGTTGAGAATCCAACCATGTCCTAGCTCTGTCTCTTACAGCAAAAGGGAATAGCATAAGTCTGTAGACCTCAGGGTCAACCCCATTAGTCTTGACAGTGTCACAGATTTGCAAGAACTCAGCCAAAAACTGATGAGGATCTTCCAGTGGAAGTCCATGAAACTTGCAATTCTGTTGCATTAGAGAAACTAATTGAGGCTTAAGCTCAAAGTTGTTTGCTCCAATGGCAGGGATAGAGATGCTTCTCCCATAGAAATCGGGAGTAGGTGCAGTAAAGTCACCCAGCACCTTCCTTGCATTGTTGGCATTGTTGTTTTCGGCTGCCATGTGTTCTTCTTCTTTGAAGAATTCGGTTAGGTGCTCTAAAGAGAGTTGTGCCTTGGCTTCTCTGAGCTTTCTCTTCAAGGTCCTTTCAGGTTCAGGATCAGCCTCAACAAGAATGCCTTTGTCTTTGCTCCTGCTCATAAGAAAGAGAAGAGAACAAGAAAATGTAGAATCCTCTATGTCACAGTATAGAGATTCCTTGAAGTGTTAGAGGAAAAGAATAGTAGAAGACAGAAGTAGAAAATTCAAACTTATCAAAGGAGATGGAGTTCGAATTTTGCATTAAGGGATAGTGTTAGTCCATAAATAGAAGGATGTGAGAAGGAGGGAAGTGATTTTCGAAAATTAAGTAGAAAATTTGAAAACATTTTTTTTTTGAAAAACATTACTTAATTTTCGAAAATGAAAATGGAAAAGAAATCAAGTGATTTTTGAAAAAGATTTTGAAATTAGAAATCAAAAAGATTTGATTGAAAACTATTTTGAAAAAGATGTGGTTAAGAAGATATGATTAGTTTTAAAAAGATGTGATTGAGAAAATATGATTTGAAAAACATTTTAAAAAGATTTGATTTGAAAATTAAAAACTTGACTAGCAAGAAAAGATATGATTCAAACATTAAACCTTTCTCAACAGAAAAGGTAACATACTTGAAATGTTGAATCAAATCATTAATTGATAGTAAGTATCTTTAAAAATGGAAAGAAATTGGTTTTGAAAAAGATTTGATTGAAAAATTGATTTGAAAAAGATTTGATTTTGAAAAGATTTTGAAAACTTAGAAAAAATTTGATTTGAAAACAAAATCTTCCCCCTTGTGCCATCCTGGCGTTAAACGCCCAGAATGGTGCACATTCTGGCGTTTAACGCCCAATGCACTACCTTTTTGGGCGTTAAACGCCCAACCAGGCACCCTGGCTGGCGTTTAAACGCCAATCTGTCCTTCTTCACTGGGCGTTTTGAACGCCCAGCTTTTTCTGTGTAATTCCTCTGCTGTATGTTATGAGTCTTCAATTCTCAGTATTATTGACTTGAAAAGACACAAGTTAAAAATATTTTTGGATTTTTAATAATAAGGAATAATCAAAATGCAACTAAAATCAAATAACAATGCATGCAAGACACCAAACTTAGCAGTTTGTATACTACTGACACTTAATAAAATGTGAATGCATATGAGACACATAAACACTCAAGTCAAGAGAATTAAAAATCATAGTAATAAAATCATCAAGAACAACTTGAAGATTAATGAAGACACATGCATGAATGCAAAAAGAGCAGAAACATGCAATTGACACTAAACTTAAGATGAGACTCTAAACAAGAAATATTTTTGGATTTTATGATTTTATACTTTTTTTTGTGTTTTTTTTTTCGAAAATTATGTAGAAAAAGAAAATAAAGGTATCAAAATTCTTAATGAGAATTCCAGGAATCATGCAATGTTAGTCTAAAGCTTTAGTCTAAAGAAATTAGACATGGCCGGTCAAGCTTCAGCAGGACATTGTATTCAAGAGCTAAATTGATGAAGATCAATCAGCTTTGGTGATGATAAGAACATCACCTTGAAACACTAGAATTCATTCTTAAGAACTCTGAAGAAAAAAAATACCTAATCTAAGCAACAAGATGAACCGTCAGTTGTCCAAACTGAAAAATCCCCGGCAACGGCGCCAAAAACTTGGTGTTGTTGCCGGATCTTGGCACTGATGTTACCAAAAGCTTGCTCAAAACTTGAACAATCCCCGGCAACGGCGCCAAAAACTTGGTGCACGAAATTGTGAACAATACTTTTCACAACTCTCATAATCCCCGGTCATGAACCCCAAAAACTTGGTGGCTCAATACCATGGCATTACACAACTTCGCACAACTAACCAGCAAGTGCACTGGGTCGTCCAAGTAATAAACCTTACGCGAGTAAGGGTCGATCCCACGGAGATTGTTAGTATTGAAGCAAGCTATGGTCATCTTGTAAATCTTAGTCAGGCAAACTCAATTGGTAATGGTGATGAACGAAAATAACACAAAGGTAAAGATAGAGATACTTATGTAATTCATTGGTAGGAACTTCAGATAAGCGCATGAAGATGCCTTCCCTTCCGTCTCTCTGCTTTCCTACTGTCTTCATCCAATCCTTCTCATTCCTTTCCATGGCAAGCTTAAGCAAGGGTTTCACCGTTGTCAGTGGCTACCTCCCATCCTCTCAGTGAAAGCGATTGCATATGCTCTGTCACAGCATAGCGGAATTCATCTGTCGGTTCTCAATCAGGCCGGAATAGAATCCAGTGATTCTTTTGCGTCTGTCACTAATGCCCCGCCTTCAGGAGTTTGAAGCACGTCACAGTCATTCAATCATTGAATCCTACTCAGAATACCACAGACAAGGTTAGACCTTCCGGATTCTCTTGAATGCTGCCATCATTTCTCGCCTATACCACGAAGATTCCGGTTAAAGAATCCAAGAGATATTCACTAGAGCCTTGGTTGCTTGTAGAACAGAAGTGGTTGTCAGTCACCTTGTTCATAGGTGAGAATGATGATGAGTGTCACGGATCATCACATTCATCAAGTTGAAGAACAAGTGATATCTTGGACAAAGAACAAGCGGAATTGAATGGAAGAACAATAGTAATTGCATTAATACTCGAGGTACAGCAGAGCTCCACACCTTAATCTATGGTGTGTAGAAACTCCACCGTTGAAAATACATAAGAACAAAAGTGATCATTGGTTTCGGCCCCAGAGAGGGAACCAGAAGAACCAACATGAAAATACAATAGTAAAAGGTCCTATTTATAGAGAACTAGTAGCCTAAGGTTTACAAAGATAAGTAAATGACATAAAAATCCACTTCCGGGCCCACTTGGTGTGTGCTTGGGCTGAGCAATGAAGCATTTTTCGTGCAGAGACTCTTCTTGGAGTTAAACGCCAGCTTTTATGCCAGTTTGGGCGTTTAACTCCCATTTAGGTGCCAGTTCCAGCGTTTAACGCTGGGATTTCTGAGGGTGACTTTGAACGCCGGTTTGGGCCATCAAATCTTGGGCAAAGTATGGACTATCATATATTTCTGGAAAGCCCAGGATGTCTACTTTCCAACGCCGTTGAGAGCGCGCCAATTGGGCTTCTGTAGCTCCAGAAAATCCACTTCGAGTGCAGGGAGGTCAGAATCCAACAGCATCTGCAGTCCTTTTCTGTCTCTGAATCAGATTTTTGCTCAGGTCCCTCAATTTCAGCCAGAAAATACCTGAAATCACAGAAAAACACACAAACTCATAGTAAAGTCCAGAAAAGTGAATTTTAACTAAAAACCAATAAAAATATACTAAAAACTCAACTCAAACTACTAAAAACATACTAAAAACAATGCCAAAAAGCGTACAAATTATCCGCTCATCACAAGCCCTAATTACCCAATTCTCACCCAGAGCTCTTTTTAGTATTTAATTTCCATTTGCATTGCTTTTACTTGCATGTTCATTTTATTTACTTGCATATCAAGTTACTTTCTTGCATATTTACATTTCTTGCTATTTACATTTCCTTGCCATCATCCAATCCCCCTTGTTCTCTCATAACCAATAATGACACTTAATTGCAACACCTAGGAAAGATGACCCGGGACTTAAAACTCTCAGTTAATTATTGTGTTTTGAATTGTGGCATCTTTTGAGATTTAAATTTGATGGAGAATTACTTGTTGATCTAGACTATACTTACAATGAATGAATTTTTCTATTTAGAGAAAACCTAGATCACCAAATAATTCTCTCATCAAATAGATAGGAATGAATCCCAAGAGATCAATAGATTGGTCTTGTCTCATATTGGTTCTCTGATAAAGCAAAGATACTTTGAAAGCCTTAACTAACACGTAAATATAAGATAAATATTATTACTGAATCTGATAAAAGTTATCTTCATTTATTTTATTATCATTTCCTTATTTTTAATTCTAATTCTACCAGAACTGCCACAAATTACTTAGGCCAAAGTAGATTCCATGAACCTGCATGGAGAAATAGAACTTACTATTTTACTGAAATTGTATAGATATAGAAAATAGAAAAATAGGGAAACAATGGCCTGTGTTTGTAGTAGTGTATATCTGATATGACACTGGTAGGTGCTAGGTAGAAGTAGGATGCACTACTAAGAGAACCTTTGAAGTGCTTTCTTCCTAAATAATTTTTTTGTGTGTTGTTATGATGAAACGTACCCAAGAAAATAGGATTAATAGGGCAAAGCAAAAAATGCCTCACACGCATTACAACATTGATGGATGAACTAATACTTATGCGTAATTTTTATTTTAGATATTTTATAAAATAATGCACTATTTTTTTCTCTGGAACCATTAGCAATGCAGCACAGTGTATCCTTCATAAATTCAGAAATTCAAAAAGTGCAGAGAATAGTTAAAAAATTGAAACAAGTTTTGACAATTAAAACTACAAAAAATATTGAAAGATCATTCTAAAATTAATCTAATTACCAAATACACAGCTTTAGCTTCAAATATAATAGTAGTGTCAAAGTAGAGAGACAGCACAAAAACCTGTTGAAGTAATAAACCTCGCAGTTTGAGACGAGATCTGCGAGGCTGTAATTGATGCAGAAAGTCATACTCGCAAGCACATGCTACACACATTCAACACTTTTTTCAGGAGTTTATATAAAATATGTGAACACTGAAAATTTTTTTTTTGAACATTTTCACATTTGTACTTCTGTTTTCACTTTGTCATTTTGTTAGGCCAAGGATGGAATCGAACCTTCACGGGCAAAGATTTTTCTCAAAATTTATAAAAGGCATTAGGATGGTAGACCATTGGATAAGGAGTCTGCAAAAGCAATGGTAAAATTTATGAATTTGTATCTTCTTGTTTTTGTGATTGAAAAGTATAAAGAAACTAAATCATGCATGTAGTTCTAAAATAGGAACATACATATATCCTCCTTTTTAGTTTCACTCAATTGTAACATTTAGTTCTTTCTATATAGGAACTAAGTGAAGAGAAGTTGATCAATGACGAGCTATCTAATGAAGAATCTAATAATGGTGTTGCTTGGAAAGAAGATGTTTATTCTCAAGTATTGAGAAGTGATAGAAGTGGTTATATACGTGCTTTAGGACTTGGTCCAACACCTTCTTTATTGTGGGATAATAAATTATCTTATGGTAAATTTGCTTCAGATGCTTTAACTAATGAGGTTGCTAAAAAATTATAACAAGAAATAAAGGTGCTAAAGGAGAAACATGAAGAAGAAATGAAGTTGATGAAAGAAAATCAAAATAAAATGTTGGCTGAATTATCTTTTATGAGACAAATTTTCTATAAGTTTGTTTCAACAGGTTCATCTATGACTCAAGATTTCAATGAAAATTCGTTTATGCAGGTAATTTTTGAAATTTGAATTTTTATTCTTGTGAACTCTTTTTTATTTGACATTATTGCATTTATTAGGTTCTGATGCTAATAGTAGCCATGAATTAGCACCATTCAGCACTTGAAATCAAGTTTGAATCCCAATGCTAATAGTTATTTTTTTAAAAGACTATATCTTTATTTATTATTGTTTGAATCCAGCACTAATTAACTAATACCGTACATAATATTATACCAACTGCTCATTAAGATTACTTTTCTTTTATTTTTGCTTTCCTTTAATGTATGTTAATAAATCATCATACAAGACTTTTCCATCCATCAAATTCTTTTATTTCGTGTATATGTATAAATTTTGAACATGCCTATGCAGGGGAGTGGTGTTTGAATTGAATTTAAAGTGGCATGTATTGAGAGTATAAATTGCAGTATAGGGGTAGTTGTCATTTATTTTTAGGTGGCTTTATTGGAATTGAGAATATGGTTTTGGGAAATGTGCTTATAGTGAATGCAAGGATGGAAAAATATAAATTGTGACTTGCAACAATGAGCATGAGAGAAATGGTGGGCGGCTTTTATGGTGCTGGATGTTATAGACTTTAGATTTTGTAAAAGTGAGTGGAATTGTGAGTTTTGGCTTAAGCATTAAGACAAGGCCACAGGTTTTCTGTTTCACTTGAGTTTTTATCAAGTTGTGAGAGTTGACTTGAACTCTGTTTTATACAAGGTTGTGTAGATTTATTTAAGTTTACGCTAATATCCTCATCCCTGTTTCTTACTCAAGCTTTTCTCACCATGCATTGGAACATTAACTGAACTTAAATTTCAATGTGTTATGCAGATGGTGTTATAGGAATTGGCATCACTACAACTGCTGTGCGACTCATAGTTGGTGGCTATGTTGCAGCATTGGCCTAGAAGAATTGAGCATATTTTTGCTTCTTTGTTCATTTTTTGCAAAACGTGTTCAAAGTCAATCACAAACAAACATTTATTATGTATTGACAAATATCGCTTTTAACATTTTAGTTTGTCAAAAAGAGCATTTTAATAGAAAGCTTATTTCAAATTTTCCTGGTCAAAATTCAAGTGCAAATTATCATCATCATTATTATTATTATTATTATTATTATTATTATTATTATTATTATTATTATTATTATTATTATTATTATTATTATTATTATTTTAGAAAAAAATATAGGTTGTTAGTTCTAATAAAGTGAGTATAATTAAAAAAAGGTCTTAAAATTTTAGTGACAATAGTAATGGTAGCTAAAAGTGAATAATATTCTAATTTTATAATTTTTTTAGTGGCCATATAAATTATCGGTAAAATGAATTTTAGCGGCAATAGTAATGGCAACTAAAAGTGAATAATGTTGCAATCTTAAAATTACTTTTAGTGGCCATATAAATTGCTAAGAAAATGGCTGCTAAAAGTTATATACTTTTTGCGGCCATTAAAATGGTCTTTACCGGCAAATATTATAATTGCCGCTAAAATCTTTTAGCGACAAAGTATAAGACGACTAATGTCTAATTACCGGTAAATGTATTAGCGTCTATTTTTATTACCGCTAAAAGCAAAATAAATGGTGGCTAAAAGTAATTTTTCTTGTAGCGTATCCCTTAGGAAGAATGGAAACAACCTCAACCTTATTGCTTCTTGAGAAACTCCAGTGCTCTTAATTGTGTCACATATTTACAAGAAACTGGATATGTGCACATTCGGATCTTCTTGCGGATTGTCACTAAATTAGTCTTGCTATGGTAATTGAATAAGGAAAGGCTATAGTTCAAAATTGTTAGCCTTAACAGGAGGCCTTACAATGCTACTTCCACAGCTATCAATAGTGGGTGTGGTGAAATCTCCAAGAGTTCTTCTTGTATTATTTTGTCCTTTGGCCATCTTCTTCTCCTCTTCTCTCCTGGCTCCTGCTTCCTTTCTTAATCGGACTAGAGTCATTTCAAGATCATATTGAAGAGATTCGTCCAAATTATCACTCCCTTCAATGTCAGAATCGTATTAAAGGGGTTCTTTTGAATTATTATTCCCTTGCATGCACGAAGAGAAAAATAGATCAAAAGCACCAGTGGAAAGACAAAACAAAATATTTGATTGAAAGAGAAAAATAAAAAACAAAACACTAAACTTAATTCAAAGTACTGTGCCAAATAAAACAAAACAAAACCAAATAAACCCTAATGACAAAAAGAGAAATAGATCACAAACAAAAACCTAATTATTGAAAGGAAACTTAAACAGAACAAAAACCCTAATAACAAGAATGTAATTAAACTAGAATGTAAACAAAATAACAGGATCTAATTTAGCAGTTTAGCCCAAAAGTATGATATCAATCTTAATTAATCTTCGACAACGACGCTAAAAACTTGATGAGCGAAAACTAATGCTCACGGATGCCAGCAAGTGCACCAGATTGTTTAAGTAATACCACGAGGAGTGGATATCGTTCCCATGAGGATTAAAGGACTGAACATGCAAATATCAAATTAAATTGCTAATTAGATCAATAGAACCTGGAATAGAGAATTATTGTGACTTGCTGGAAACTTAATAGACTTGAATTTAGGGTTTCTTGAGTGTTGAAGAGTTCAAGGCAGTGAGTGAATTGTGAGAAATCAATGGGAGTGAATGTCTAGGATTTTAGAGATGTTCACATTCTAAGGAAAGCCAATCCTTGTTAACCGAATTCTAAAGTTGGAAAATCTCTATTTACGACAAATCTAAGGTAATCGATTTCAGATGTCTCGGCTCCTCGATTTCTCTTTAGTTAACCAACCGCTAATGTCTTGGTCAATTGATTAATCAAAGAGGTTAAGGTCAAAATCCAATTCAATTCCTCAATGAGAAAACATAATTTTTGAGAATTATCCTAATCCAAATTATATGTCACATATTCAAAACTAGGGTAATAAAAAATCATGTATTGTACCGCACACTTACAAAATTCCCTATGTCTAGTTGATTTAAAAAGTTATGTGAAAGAGTTTTCAAGTACGATTTGAAAAACTATTCTGTCGAATCAGTTAACAAACCTAAAACAGAATTAGCACACCTGGCAATGCTACTAATCCTTTATTGATGAAGAATGAAATACTTAATCATAAACAGATTAATGGAAAGCTTTAAAATGAAAGAAAATTTAGATTAATAAACTATCAAAAACATGAACAGAGCTTCTAACCCTTTTACAAAGGTTTAGTTACTTATACTGGGTGCAAAAACAAACATGAAAGTGTTATTGAGGTATTTAGGTGGTACACGAAATCGTGAGTTCACACTTTTCTCATAACTCCGCGCAGCTGACCAGCAAGTACACTGGTTCGTCCAAGTAATACCTTACGTGAGTAAGGGTCGATCCCACGGAGACTATCGGCTTGAAGCAAGCTATGGTCATCTTGTAAATCTCACTCAGGCGGATTCAAATGGTTATGAGGTTTTGATAATTAAAAGAGAAAAAAAACATAAAATAGGATACAGATACTTAAGCAATTCATTGGTGGGAATTTCAGATAAGCGTATGGAGATGCTTTGTTCCCTTTGAGCCTCTGCTTTCCTATTGTCCTCATCCAAACATGCGTACTCCCTTCCATGGCAAGCTGTATGTTGGTGTATCACCATTGTTAATGGCTTCCATCCATCCTCTCAGTGAAAACATGTCCACTACAATTTCCCGCATGGCTAATCAGCTGTCGGTTCTCGATCGTGTCAGAATAAGATCCATCGATCCTTTTGCACACTTTCACTGCACCCAACAGTCATGAGTTTGAAGCGTGTCACAGTCATCCCATCCCAGATCCTACTCAGAATACCACAGACAAGGTTTAAACTTTTCGGATCTCAAGAATGCTGCCAATTGATTCTAGCTTATACCACGAAGACTCTGATCTCACAGAATGGAAGGCTCTGTTGTCAGGAGAGGCAACCATGCGTTGTAAACCAGGAGGCCAAGAGATACGCACTCAAGCTCTTACAGATAGAACGGAGGTGGTTGTCAGGCACGCGTTCATAAGGGAGGATGATGATGAGTGTCACGGATCATCACATCCACCAAGTTGAAGTACAAGTGAATATCTTAGAACAAGAATAAGCGTGAATTGAATAGAGAAACAATAGTACTTTGCATTAATTCATGAGGAACAGCAGAGCTCCACACCTTAATCTATGAGGTGTAGAAACTCCACGGTTGAAAATACATAAGTGATGAAGGTCCAGGCATGGCCGGATGGCCAGCCCCCAAAACGTGATCAAGAGATCAAAAGTGATCCTAAGGTAGTCTCAAAAATGATCTAAAGATATGAATATAATAGTAAAAGGTGCTATTTATACTAAACTAGTAAACTAGGTTTTCAGAAAATGAGTAACTAAGTGTAGATAGTGCAGAAATCTACTTCCGGTGCCCACTTGGTGTGTGTTTGGGCTGAGCATTGAAGCTTTCACATGTATAGGCTCTTCTTGGAGTTTAAACGCCAGTTTTGGTGCCAGTTTGGGCATTTAACTCCAGCTTTGATGCCAGTTCTGGCGTTTTACGCCAGAAATGGGTCTCTAGTGGGCGTTTGGACGCCAGTTTGGGCCATCAAATCTTTAGCAAAGTATAGACTATTATATATTTCTGGAAAGCCCAAGATGTCTAATTTTCAACACAATTCAGAGCGCACCAATTGAGCTTTTGTAGCTCCAGAAAATGCACTTCGAGTGCAGGGAGGTCAGAATCCAACAGCATTTTCAGTCCTTTCTTAGCCTCTGAATCAGATTTTTGCTCAGGTCCCTCAATTTCAGCCAGAAAATACCTGAAATCACAGAAAAACACACAAAATCATAGTAAAGTCCGGAAATGTAATTTTTGCATAAAAGCTAATAAAAATATACTAAAAAGTAACTAAAACATATTAAAAACTATGTAAAAACAATGCCAAAAAGCGTATAAATTATCCGCTCATCACAACACCAAACTTAAATTGTTGCTTGTCCCCAAGCAACTGAAAACAAAATAGAATAAAAAGAAGAGAATATACTATAAATCCCAAAGTATTAATGAAGCTTAGTTCAAATTAGATGAGCGGGACTAGTAGCTTTTTGTTTCTGAACAGTTTTGGCATCTCACTTTATCCTTTGAAGTTCAGAATGATTGGTATCTATTAGGAACTCAGAATTTAGATAGTGTTATTGATTCTCCTAGTTCAGTATGTTGATTCTTGAACACAGCTACTTTATGTTTCTGAACAGTATTACCACCGGATACATAAATGCCACAGACACACAACTGGGTGAACCTTTTCAAATTGTGACTCAGCTTTGCTAAAGTCCCTAGTTAGAGGTGTCCAGAGTTCTTGAGCACACTCTTTTTACTTTGGATCATGACTTTAACCACTCAATCTCAAGCTTTTCACTTGGACCTTCATGCCACAAGCACATGGTTAGGGATAGCTTGATTTAGCCGCTTAGGCCAGGATTTTGTTCCCTTGGGCCCTCCTATCCACTGATGCTCAAAGCCTTGGATCCTCTTTACCCTTTCCTTTTGGTTTAAAGGGCTACTGGCTTTTTCTGCTTGCTTTTTCTTTCTTTTTTTTCTTTTTTCCTTTATTTTTCGCATTTTTTTCGCAAACTTTTTCTTTTTCACTGCTTTTTCTTGCTTCAAGAATCAATTTCATGATTTTTCAGATTATCAATAATATTTCTCTTTATTCATCATTCTTTCAAGAGCCAACAATTTTAAAATTCATAAACTTCACTATAAAAAATATGCACTATTTAAGCATTCATTCAGAAAACAAAAAGTATTGCCACCACATCAAAATAATTAAACTAATTTCAAGATAAAATTTGAAATTTATGTACTTCTTGTTCTTTTGTAATTAGGAACATTTTTAATTTAAGAAAGGTGAAGGATTCATGGAATTATTCATAGCTTTAAGACATAGACACTAGACACTAATGATCATGTAATGAAGCTAAAACATAGTCAAATATAAAGCATAAAAATCGAAAAATAGGAAAATAATAACAAGAAAATTAAAGAACGGGTCCACCTTAGTGATGGCGGCTATTTCTTCCTTTTGAAGATCCTATGAAGTGCTAAAGCTCCTTAATACCTCTTCCTTGCCTTTGTTGCTCCTACCTCATGGCTTTTTGGTCCTCTCTGATTTTATGGAGGATAATGGAGTGCTTTTGGTGCTCCATCCTTAGTGCTTTTGGTGCTCCTATCCTTAGTTGTGTGGAGAAAAATGCATCCCTTGAGGTATCTCAGGGATTTCTTGATGAGGAACTTCCTCATGCGCTTGTTGAGGTCCATGAGTGGGTTCTCTTGTTTGCTCCATCCTCTTTTTGGTGATGGGCTTGTCCTCTTCAATGAGGATGTCTTCCTCTATGACAATTCCAACTAAATTGCATAGGTGACAGATGAGATGAGGGAAGGCTAACCTTGCTAAAGTGGAAGGTTTGTCAGCAACCTTGTATAGTTGTAGAGGTATGATCTCATGAACTTCCACTTCCTCTCTAATCATGATACTATGGATCATGTTAGCCTGATCCACAGTTACTTCAGACCGGTTGCTAGTAGGAATGATAGAGAGTTGGATGAACTCCAACCATCCTCTAGCTACAGGCTTAAGGTCAAGCCTTCTTAGTTGAACCGGCTTGCCTTTGGAGTCTCTCTTCCATTGAGCTCCTTCTACACATATTTCCATGAGGACTTGGTCCAACCTTTGATCAAAGTTGACCCTTCTAGTGTAGGGGTGTGCATCTCCTTGCATCATTGGCAAGTTGAATGCCAACCTTACATTTTCCGTACTGAAATCTAAGTATTTTTCCCAACCATTGTGAGCCAATTCTTTGGGTTCGGGTTCATACTTTGATCATGGTTCTTTGTGATCCATGCATTAGCATAGAACTCTTGAACCATTAAGATTCTGACTTGTTGAATGGGATTGGTGAGAGCTTCCCATACTCTTCTCCTAATCTCATGTCGGATCTCTGGATATTCGCTCCTTTTGAGCTTGAAGGGGACCTCGGGGATCACCTTCTTCTTGGCCACAACTTTATAGAAGTTGTCTTGATGGACCTTTGAGATGAACCTCTCCATCTCCCATGATTCAGAGGTGGAAGCAATTGCCTTCCCTTTTCTCTTCCTTGAGGTTTCTCCGGCCTTAGGTGCCATTAATGGTTATGGAAAATTAAAAAGCAAGGCTTTTTCCACACCAAACTTAAGAGGTTTGCTCGTCCTCGAGCAAAAGAAGAAAGAAGAGAGTAGAAGAAGAAGAAAAGTGGGAGATGGATGCTTGAGAAAGCACGGCCAAGGGGGTGTTGAGTGTATGTGATGTGTGAAAATGAAGGAGTAAGGAAGGGTATTTATAGGGTAAGAGAGGGAGTTGGTTCGTGTGAGAAGGGGTGGGTTTGGGAGGGAAATAGTTTGAATTTGAGTAAGTAAGGGAAGGTGGGTTGTATGATGGGTTTATGGGAATTAGGGAATGGATGTGAGTGGTGAAGAGAATATGGGGAAGAGGGTAAGATTTGATAGGTGAGTGGTGTTTTGGGTAGAGTGTTATGGAGAAGTGTGAAGAGGAGAGAGAGTGAGGTGGGATAGGTGGGAATCCTGTGTGGTCCACAGGGTGTCAAGGATTTTGCATCCCTGGACCTTGTTGGCGTTAAATGTTCTCTGAGTGCTAATCCTGGCGTTTAGATGCCTGGCTGATGCCCTTTTCTGGCGTTTAAATGCCAGTTTGCTGCCCTGTTCTGGCATTTAAACGCCAGTCTGCTGCCCTTTTCTGGCGTTTAAACGCCCAGAAAGATGCCAGACTGGGCGTTTAAACGCCCATTTTTATACCTTTACTGGCGTTTAAACGCCAGTTTGCCTGCCAGTTCTGGCATTCAAATGCCAGACTGCTGCCCATTTCTGGCATTTAAATGCCCAGAATGGTGCCAGACTGGGCGTTAAACGCCCATTTTGGTATCCTTACTGGCGTTTGAACGCCAGTAAGCTCTTCCTCTAGGGTGTGCTATTTTTTATGCTGTTTTTTATTTTGCTTTAATTTTTGCAGTTGTTTTTGTGATTCCACATGATCATCATCCTAAAAAAAACATAACAATGGAAAACAAAATAAAAGAGTAATTAATATAGATAAAATTGGGTTGCCTCCCAATAAGCGCTTCTTTAGTGTCAATAGCTTGACAGGAAGCTCTTACAGAGCTTCACAGGTGCTCAGAGCATGATTGTGGCCTCCCAACACCAAACTTAGAGTTTGAGTGTGGGGGCTCTATTTGACTCTGTACTGAGAGAAGCTTTTCATGCTTCTTTTCCATGTTTATAGAAGATCATTGAGCCTTAAACACAAGGTAGACCTCATTCACTTGAAGGACTAACTCTCCTCTGTCTAGATCAATCACAGCTTTTGATGTGTCTAAGAAGGGTCTTCCAAGGATGATGGATTCATTCTCATCCTTCCCAGTGTCTAGGATTATGAAATCAGTAGGGATGTAAAGGTCTTCAACCTTTACTAAGACATCCTATACAAGTCCATAAGCCTATTTCTTTGATTTGTCTGCCATCTCTAGTGAGATTCTTACAGCTTGTACCTCAAAGATCCCTAGTTTCTTCATCACAGAGAATGGCATAAGGTTTACACTTGACCCCAGGTCACACAAAGCCTTCTCAAAGGTCATGGTGCCAATGGTGCAAGGTATTAAGAACCTTCCGGAATTCGGTTTCTTTTGAGGTATCTTCAGCTGAGCCAAGGCATTTAGTTCATTAATGAGCAATGGAAGTTCATCCTCCCAAGTCTCATTACTAAATAATTTGGCATTCAACTTCGTGATTGCTCCTAGATACTGAGCAATTTGCTCTTCAGTAGTAACTTCATCTTCTTCAGAAGAAGAATATTCTTTAGAGCTCATGAATGGTAATAGAAAGTTCAGTAGAATCTCTATGGTCTCTAGATGAGCCTCAGATTCCTTTGGTTCCTCATGAGGGAACTCCCTAGTGGTCAATGGCTTCCCATGAGGTCTTCCTCACTGGGAATCACTGCCTTTCCCTCCTCTACAGGTTCGGCCATGTTGGACGTATAGATGGCCTTGCACTCTCTTTTTGGATTCTCTTCTGTATTGCTTGGAAGAGTGCTAGGAGGAGTTTCAGTAACTCTTTTACTCACCTGCCCCACTTGTGCCTCCAAATTTCTGATGGAGGATCGTGCCTCAGTCATGAAACTGAGAGTGGCCTTGGATAGATCAGAGACTATGTTTGCTAAGCCAGAGGTGCTCTGCTCAAAATTCTCTGTCTGTTGCTGAGAAGATGATGGAAAAGGTTTGCTATTGCCAAACCTATTTCTCCCACCATTATTGTTATTGAAGCCTTGTTGAGGCTTCTGTTGATCCTTCCATGAGAAATTTGGGTGATTCCTCCATGAAGGATTATAGGTGTTTCCATAGGCTTCTCCCATGTAATTCACCTCTTCCATTGCAGAATTCTCAGGGTCATAAGCTTCACCTTCAGAGGAGGCGTCTTTAGCTTGCACTCCAGTCAAACTCTGAGAAATCATATTGACTTGCTGAGTCAATATTTTTTTCTGAGCCAATATGGCATTCAGAGTATCAATTTCAAGAACTCCTTTCTTCTGAGTTGTCCCATTATTCACAGGATTTCTTTCAGAAGTGTACATGAACTGGTTATTTGCAACCATTTCAATGAGTTCTTGGGCTTCTATAGGTATTTTTAGATGAAGAGATCCACCAGCAGAGTGATCCAATGACATCTTGGATAACTCAGACAGACCATCATAGAATATACATATGATGCTCCATTCTGGAAACATGTCAGAAGGACACCTTTTGGTTAATTGCTTGTATCTTTCCCAAGCTTCATAGAGGGATTCACCTTCTTTCTGTATGAAGGTTTGGACATCCACTCTGAACTTACTGATCTTTTGAGGTGGAAAGAGTTTGGTCAAGAAAGCATTGACCAGCTTGTCCCAAGAGTTCAGGCTTTCTCTAGGTTGTGAGTCCAACCATGTTCTAGCTCTATCTCTTACAGCAAAAGGGAAAAGCATAAGTCTGTAGACCTCAGGAGCAACCCCATTGGTCTTAACAGTGTCACAGATCTGCAAGAATTCAGATAAGAACTGATGAGGATCTTCTGATGGAAGTCCATAAAACATGCAGTTCTGCTGCATTAGAGAAACTAATTAAGGCTTAAGCTCAAAGTTGTTTTCTCCAATGGCAAGAATTGAGATGCTTCTTCCATAGAAGTTGGAAGTTAGTGCAGCGTAGTCACCAAGCATCTTCCTAGCATTGTTGTTATTATTTTCGGCTGCCATGTCTTCTTCTTTTTCAAAAACTTCTGTTAGGTCCTCTCCAGAGAGTTGTGCTTTAGCTTCCTCTTCAGAGTCCTTTCAGGTTCAAGGTCAACTTCAACAAGAATGCCTTTATCTTTGTTCCTACTCGTACGAAAGAGAAGAAAACAAAGAAAGTATGGAATTCTCTATGTCACAATATAGAGATTCCTTGATGTATCAGAGGAAAAGAAGAATAGAAGGATGAGGTAGAGAGAGGAATTCGAACTTATAGAGAGGGAGGGGGTCCGAATTATTAAAGGAGGATAAGTGTTAGTGATTAAATAGAAAGAGATGGGAGAGAGAAGAAATTCAAATATTGAATAAAAGAAAAAGAAAAAAATATTTTTATTTTTATTTTAAAAATTAGATAGTATTCAAAAATTAAGAAAGGAATAACATTAGAGTTTAAAACAATTAGTTAATTAAAAAGATTTTTGAAAAAGAAAGAAAGTGATTTTCGAAAATGAGAAGTGAAAAAGTAGTTAGGTGGTTTTGAAAAAGATAAGAAAGAGTTAGTTTTTAAAAGATAAGAAGTTAGGAAAAGATTTTGAAATTAAAATTTGAAAAAGATATGATTTGAAAAATATATGATTTAAAAAGATATGATTGAAAAATATATGATTGAAAAAGATTTGATTTTTAAAATTAAAGTTAATTACTTGACTAACAAGAAACTAAAAGATATGATTCTAGAATCTAAAAATTGAACCTTTCTTAACAAGAAAGTAACAAACTTGAAATTTTTTTTTGAATCAAATCCTTAATTGTTAGCAAGGTTTTCAAAAATATGAAAAGAAAAAGATTTTGAAAATCATTTTTTTTTAATTTTTCGAAAATATTAAGAAGAAAAATGAAAAAGATTTGATTTTGAAAAAGATATGATTGATAGGAGAGGATATGAAAAAAGATAGGATTTTGAAAAATTAGTTTTAAAACTTGAAAAATTGAAAAAGATTTGAATTGAAAACAAAATTACTTCCTTGGTGTTATCCTGGCGTTAAACACCTAGAATGGTATCCATTCTGCCATTTAACGCCCACTTGGCTACCTCCTTGGGCGTTAAACGCCCAGCCAAGTACACTGTCTAGCGTTTAAATGCCAGAAATCCTTCTTTACTGGGCATTTTGAACGCCCAGCTTTTTCTTTGTGATTCCTCTGTTGTATGTTCTGAATCTTCAATTCTTTGTATTATTGACTTGAAAAGACATAATTTTGAATTTTTTTGAGATTTTTTTAATGATGAGAGAGAAAAACAGCAGAATGAAATTAAACATGAAAAACTAAGATCAAAACAAAGAATGCATGCAAGAACACCTTGAATGTCAAAATGAACATCAAGAACACCATGAAGATCATGGTGAACATCACGAACATATTTTTGAAAATTTTTAAGAAAAGAAAGACATGCAAGACACCAAACTTAGAAATTTTCATACTAGAGACACTAACAAATTGAGAATGCACATGAGAAACAACAAAAGACACAAAACAAGAGAATTTAAAGATCAGACAAAGAAAATCATCAAGAACAACTTGAAGATCAATGAAGAACACAAGAACATACTTTCGAAAAATGCAAGAAGAATAAAGATATGCAATTGACACCAAACTTAAAAATTGACACTAGACTCAAACAGGAAACACAAAAATATTTTTGATTTTATGATTTTATAAAAAAAATTTCGAAAATTATTTTGAAAAAGAAAATAAGAAATTCAAAATTTTTAATAAGAATTCTAGGAATCATGCAATGTTAGTCTAAAGCTTCAGTCTAAAAAGATTAGACATGGCTAGCCAAGCCTTAGCAGAGCATTACATACGACAGCCAAATTGATAGGAATCAACTAGCTCCTGTGATGATAAAAAGCATCATCTGAAACTCTAGAAGTCATTCTTAAAAATTCTGAAGAAAGAAAAAATAAATAAAGAAAAATACCTAATCTAAGCAATAAGATGAACCGTCAGTTGTCCAAACTCGAACAATCCCCGGCAACGGCGCCAAAAACTAGGTACACGAAATCGTGAGTTCACACTTTTCTCACAACTCCGCGCAGCTGACCAGAAAGTGCATTGGGTCGTCCAAGTAATACCTTACGTGAGTAAGGGTCGATCCCACGGAGATTGTCGGCTTGAAGCAAGCTATGGTCATCTTGTAAATCTCAGTCAAGCGGATTCAAATGGTTATGAGGTTTTGATAATTAAAAGAGAAAGAAAACATAAAATAGGATAGAGATACTTATGCAATTCATTGGTGGGAATTTCAGATAAGCGTATGGAGATGCTTTGTTCCCTCTGAGCCTCTGCTTTCCTATTGTCCTCATCTAATCATGCGTACTCCCTTCCATGAAAAGCTGTATGTTGGTGGATCACCGTTGTCAATGGCTACCATCCGTCCTCTCAGTGAAAACATGTCTGCTACAGTTTCCCGCATAGCTAATCAGCTGTCAGTTCTCGATTGTGTCAGAATAAGATCCATCGATCCTTTTGCACACTGTCACTGCGCCCAACAGTCACGAGTTTGAAGCGCGTCACAGTCATCCCACGCCAGATCCTACTTGGAATACCACAGACAAGGTTTAGACTTTCCGGATCTCAAGAATGCTGCCAATTGATTCTAGCTTATACCACGAAGACTCTGATCTCACGGAATGGAAGGCTCTGTTGTCAGGAGAGGCAACCACGTATCGTGAACCAGGAGGCCAAGAGGTACGCACTCAAGCTCTTATAGATAGAATGGAGGTGGTTGTCAGGCACGCGTTCATAAGGGAGGATGATGATGAGTGTCACGGAACATCACATCCACCAGGTTGAAGTACGAGTGAATATCTTAGAACAAAATAAGTGTGAATTGAATAGAGAAACAATAGTACTTTGCATTAATTCATGAGGAACAGCAGAGTTCCACACCTTAATCTATGAGGTGTAGAAACTCCACCGTTGAAAATACATAAGTGATAAAGGTCCAGGCATGGCTGGATGGCCAGCCCCCAAAACGTGATCAAGAGATCAAAAGTGATCCTAAGGTAGTCTCAAAAATGATTTAAAGATATGAATACAATAGTAAAAGGTGCTATTTATACTAAACTAGTAAACTAGGTTTTCAGAAAATGAGTAACTAAGTATAGATAGTACAGAAATCTACTTTTGGGGCCCACTTGGTGTGTGTTTGAGCTGAGCATTGAAGCTTTCACGTGCATAGGCTCTTCTTGGAGTTTAAACGCCAGTTTTGGTGCCAGTTTGGGCATTTAACTCCAGCTTTGGTGCCAATTCTGATGTTTTACGCCAGAAAAGGGGTCTCTGGTAGGCGTTTGGACACCAGTTTGGGTCATCAAATCTTGGGCAAAGTATAGACTATTATACATTTCTGAAAAGCCCAAGATGTCTACTTTCCAAAACAATTGAGAGCGCACCAATTGGGCTTCTGTAGCTCCAGAAAATTTACTTCAAGTGTAGGGAGGTCAGAATCCAACAGCATCTTCAGTCCTTTCTCAATCTCTGAATTAGATTTTTGCTCAGGTCCCTCAATTTCAGCCAGAAAATACCTGAAATTACAGAAAAATATACAAACTCATAGTAAAGTCCAGAAATGTGATTTTTGCATAAAAACTAATAAAAATATACTAAAAAGTAACTAAAATATATTAAAAACTATGTAAAAACAATGCCAAAAAGTGTATAAATTATCCGCTCATCATTAGGTCCTCCCTATTTTGTGAATCCAATTCACTTATTTATATCTAGGGTTCTAATTCAAAATTCAAACCTAATCTTATCTTAATCAGAATTATTAAGATAATTTCTAATCAATTTAAATCTTAAAAATTCAAAACAGAATTAAATTCAAAACTCATTAATTACAAAATCTTCTCTATTCTTCAATTTGAAATCATATATTTGAAACTTGGGCCTTGGAGGATGCATTGGGCTAGCCTTTTTGATCAGGGCGTGGCACGCCCAGATTGCACGTGGCACACCTCCTTTTGAATTGAATAAGGGCGTGGCACGCTGATGAACGGATAATTTATACGCTTTTTGGCATTGTTTTTATATAGTGTTTAGTAAGTTTGAGCTACTTTTAGGGATGTTTTCATTAGTTTTTATGATAAATTCACATTTCTGGACTTTACTATGAGTTTGTGTGTTTTTCTGTGATTTCAGGTAAATTCTGACTGAAATTGAGGGATTTGAGCAAAACTCTGAAGAAGGCTGACAAAAGGACTGCTGATGCTGTTGGATTCTGACCTCCCTGCACTCGAAATGGATTTTCTGGAGCTACAGAACTCCAATTGGCGCGCTCTCAACGGCTTCGGAAAGTAGACATCCAGGGCTTTCCAGCAATATATAATAGTCCATACTTTATTCGAAGAATGACGACGTAACTTGGCGTTGAACGCCAAGTACACGCTGCTGTCTGGAGTTAAACGCCAGAAAAACGTCATTATCCGGAGTTGAACGCCCAAAACACGTCATAACCTGGAGTTTGACGCCAAGAAATGCCTTAGCTCGTGGAATGATCAAGCTCAGCCCAAGCACACACCAAGTGGGCCCCGGAAGTGGATTTATGCATCAATTACTTACTCATGTAAACCCTAGTAGCTAGTCTAGTATAAATAGGACATTTATCTATTGTATTAGACATCCTGGATTGTATTTTGAATCCTGTGATCATGTTAGAGAGGGCTGGCCATTCGGCCATGCCTGAACTCTTTGCTTATGTGTTTTCAACGGTGGAGTTTCTACACACCATAGATTAAGGGTGTGGAGCTCTGCTGTACCTCAAGTATTAATGAAATTCTATTATCTTTTATTCAAATCTCTCTTATTCTTATTCCAAGATATTCATTCGTACCCAAGAACATGATGAATGTTATGAGTCAGATTACCCTCATCATCATTCTCACTTATGAACGCGCGTGATTGACAACCACTTCCGTTCTACATGCAACAAAGCTTGAATGCATATCTCTTAGATTCCCCAACAGAATCTTCGTGGTATAAGCTAGATAGATGGCGGCATTTATGAGGATCCGGAAAGTCTCACCTTGTCTGTGGTATTCCGAGTAGGATCCTGGGAATCCGGAAAGTCTCACCTTGTTTGTGGTATTCCGAGTAGGATTCCGGTAATGAATGACTGTGACGTGCTTCAAACTTTAACCTGCTGGGCGTTAGTGACATACGCAAAAGAGGGATTCTATTCCAGTAGGAGCGGGAACCAACCGGTGATTAGCCGTACTGTGACAGAGTGCGTGCATTAGTTTTCACTGCGAGGATGGGATGTAGCCATTAGCCATGGGTGATGCCTCCAGACTGGTTAGCTGTGCGAGTGACAGCCGCACAGGGTATTTCCCCGAGAGGAAGAAAGTAGCCACAGTTGATGGTGAACCCCTATACAAAGCTTGCCATGGAAAGGAGTAAGAAGGATTGAGTAGAAGCAGTAGGAGAGCAGGCGTGCTTGGGCTCTACAGCATCTCCATCCGCTTATCTGAAATTCCTACCAATGAATCTGCATAAGTCTTCTATCCCTTTTATTTCTACCCTTTATTTCTATTTTCGAAAAACCCATAAACTATTTTAATCTGCCTGACTGAGATTTGCAAGGTGACCATAGCTTGCTTCATACCAACAATCTCTGTGGATTCGACCCTTACTCACGTAAGGTTTATTACTTGGACGACCCAGTACACTTGCTGGTTAGTTGAACGGAGTTGTGAAAATAAACAATGTCATAAGAGTATACAAAAAGAATAGTGATCACAATTTCGTCCACCAAGTTTTTGGCGCCGTTGCCGGGGATTGTTCGAGTATGGACAACTGACGGTTCATCTTGTTGCTCAGATTAGGTACTTTTCTTTTCAAAAATCTTTTTCAAAAATTTTCTTTTATTTTTCGTTTTTACAAACTTTATTTTCGAAAAAAAAATAATAATAAAAATACAAAAAAAAATTAGAAAATCATAAAAATCAAAAAATTGTGTTCTTGTTTGAGTCTTGAGTCAATTTTAAAGTTTCGTGTCAATTGCATGCTTTCAAAATTTTTCTTGCATTTTTCGAAAACTCCATGCATTCATAGTGTTCTTCATGATCTTCAAGTTGTTCTTGACAAGTCTTCTTGTTTGATCTTGATGATTTCTTGTTTTGTGCCTTTTGTTGTTTTTCATGTGCATTTTTGCATTCATATTTTCCATGCATTAAAAATTTCTAAGTTTGGTGTCTTGCATGTTTTCTTTGCATCAAAATTTTTCAAAATTATGTTCTTGATGTTCATCATGATCTTCAAAGTGTTCTTGGTGTTCATCTTGACATTCATAGCATTCTTGCATGCATCTTGTGTCTTGATCCAAAATTTTCATGTTTTGGGTCATTTTTGTGTTTTTCTTTAAAAATTCAAAAATCAAAAAAATATCTTTTCCTTATTTCCCTCCAAAATTTCGAAATTTTGGGTTGACTTGGTCAAAAATTTTTAAAATTAGTTGTTTCTTACAAGTCAAGTTAAAATTTCAATTTTAAAAATCTTATCTTTTCAAAATCTTTTTCAAAAATCATATCTTTTTCATTTTTGACATAATTTTCGAAAATTTCAAAATTATTTTTCAAAATATTTTCAAAATCTTTTTCTTATCTTTTTATCAAATTTTCGAAAATAACTAACAAGTAATGTGATTGGTTCAAAAATTTGAAGTTTGTTACTTTCTTGTTAAGAAAGGTTCAATCTTTAAATTCTAGAATCTTATCTTGTAGTTTCTTGTTAGTTAAGTAATTTTAAAAATTAAATCTTTTTCAAAATATCTTTTTCAAATATATCTTTTTATCTTTTATCTTATCTTTTTCAAAATTTTATCTTTTTCAAAATTTGATTTCAAAATATATTATCTTTTTCTTATCTTCTTATCTTTTTCAAAATTTGATTTCAAATCTTTTTCAAATCAACTAACTAACTTTTTGTTTGTTTCTTATCTTTTTCAAAACCACCTAACTACTTTTCCCTCTCTAATTTTCGAAAATTCTCCCTCTCTTTTTCAAAAAAAAAAAATTCTTTTTGTTTTAAATTTTAATTTTAATTATATTTTGTCTTTGATTTTCGAAATTACTAACCTCTTTTTCAAAATTATTTTCGAAAATTCCTTTCTCTTTTCTTCTTCTATTTAATTATTTAATTATTAACACTTCTCTTCACCTCTCTTCATCCAAATCCGAATCCATCCTTCTTCTTTCTTCTACCCCTTTCTTCTTCTACTAACATAAAGGAATCTTTATACTGTGACATAGAGGATCCCTCTTTCTTTTCTTGTTTTCTTCTCTTTCTTATGAGCAGGAACAAGGATAAAGGCACTCTTGTTGAAGCTGATCCAGAACCTGAAAGGACTCTGAAGAGAAAATTAAGAGAAGCTAAATTACAACAATCCAGAAACAACCTTTCAGAAATTTTCGAACAGGAGAAGGACATGGCAGCCGCAAATAATAATGATAATAATGCAAGGAGAATGCTTGGTGACTTCACAAAGCCAACATCCAAGTTTGATGGAAGAAGCATCTCCATTCCTGCCATTGGAGCCAATAACTTTGAGCTTAAGCCTCAACTAGTTGCATTAATGCAACAAAACTGCAAGTTTTATGGGCTTCCATCTGAAGATCCCTATCAGTTTTTAACTGAGTTCTTGCAGATCTGTGAGACTGTAAAGACGAATGGAGTTGATCTTGAAGTCTACAGACTCATGCTTTTCCCTTTTGCTGTAAGAGACAGAGCTAGAATATGGTTGGATTCACAACCTAAGGATAGCCTGGACTCTTGGGATAAGCTGGTCACTGCCTTCTTGGATAAATTCTTTCCTCCTCAAAAGCTGAGCAAGCTGAGAGTGGATGTTCAAACCTTCAAACAAAAAGATGGTGAATCCCTCTATGAAGCTTGGGAAAGATACAAGCAGCTGACCAAGAGATGTCCATCTGACATGTTTTCAGAATGGACCCTATTAGATATATTCTATTATGGTCTCTCTGAATTTTCGAAAATGTCATTGGACCATTCTGCAGGTGGATCTATTCACCTGAAGAAAACGCCTGAAGAGGCACAAGAACTCATTGACATGGTTGCAAACAACCAGTTCATGTATACCTCTGAGAGGAATTCCGTGAATAATGGGGTACCTCAGAAGAAAGGAGTTCTTGAAATTGATGCTCTGAATGCCATATTGGCTCAGAACAAAATGTTGACTCAACAGGTCAACATAATCTCTCAAAATCTGAATGGATTGCAACATGCATCCAACAGTACTAGAGAGGTAGCTTCTGAAGAAGCTTATGATCCTGAGAACCCTGCCATGGCAGAGGTTAATTACTTAGGTGAACCTTATGGAAACACCTATAACTCATCATGGAGAAATCATCCAAATTTCTCATGGAAGGATCAACAAAAACCTCAACAAGGTTTTAACAATGGTGGACGCAATAGGCTGAATAATAGTAAGCCATATCCATCATCTTCTCAGCAACAGACAGAGAACTCTAAACAAAATAATTCCAATTTAGTTAATATAGTCTCTGATCTGTCAAAGACCACTTTCAGTTTCATGAATGAAACCAGATCCTCCATTAGAAATTTGGAGGCACAAGTAGGCCAGCTGAGTAAGAAAGTTATTGAAACTCCTCCCAGTATTCTCCCAAGTAATACAGAAGAGAATCCAAAAGGAGAGTGCAAAGCCATTGACTTAGTCAACATGGCCGAATGCATCAAGGAGGAGGAGGACGAAAATCCTAGTGAGAAAGACCTCCTGGGACGTTCCTCAAGCAAGAAGGAGTTTCCTATTAAGGATCATGAGGAATCTGAGGCTCATGCAGAGACCATAGAGATTCCATTAAATCTCCTTCTGCCATTCATGAGCTCTGAAGACTATTCTTCCTCTGAAGAGGATGAAGATGTGACTGGAGAGCAAGTTGCTCAATATTTAGGAGCTATCATGAAGCTGAATGCCAAGCTATTTGGTAATGAGACTTGGGAAAGTGAACCTCCCTTGCTCATTAGTGACTTAGATACTTGGATTCAGGATACTCTACCTCAAAAGAAACAAGATCCTGGCAAGTTCTTAATACCTTGCACCATTGGCACCATGAGCTTTGAAAAAGCTCTATGTGATCTGGGGTCAGGGATAAATCTTATGCCACTCTCTGTAATGGAGAAGCTGGGAATCATTGAGGTACAACCTGCCTTGTTCTCATTACAATTGGCAGATAAGTTAGTAAGACAAGCTTATGGAATAGTGGAGGACGTTCTAGTAAAAGTTGAAGGCTTTTACATCCCTGCTGATTTCATAATCCTAGATACTAGGAAGGAAGATGATGAATGCATCATCCTAGGAAGACCTTTCCTAGCCATAGCAGAAGCTGTGATAGATGTCAACAGAGGAGAGTTAGTCCTTCAATTGAATGGGGAATACCTTGTGTTTCAAGCACATGGTCATCCCTCTGTGACAAAAGAGAGTAAGCATGAAGAACTTCTCTCAGTTCAGAGTTAAGAAGAACCCACACAGTCAAACTCTAAGTTTGGTGTTGTGAGGCCACAACCAAACTCTAAGTTTGGTGTTCAAATTCCATATCCAAACTCTAAGTTTGGTGTGGAGACAACACACTAAATTGATCTGATCATCTAGTGGCTCCATGAGAGCCACTGTCAAGCTATTGACATTAAAGAAGCGCTTGTTGGGAGGCAACCCAATTTTATTTATCTAATTTTATTTTATTTTGGTGTTATTTTTGTGTTGAATTAGGTACATGATCATGAGGAGTCACGAAAAAATCAAAGAAATTAAAAACAGAGTCAAAAACAGAAGAAAAAATTTTTTACCCTGGAGGCAGCGCAGACTGGCGTTCAACGCCAGTAAGATGCATCTGGCTGGCGTTCAACGCCAGAACAGAGCATCTCTCTGGCGCTGAACGCCCAAAACAAGCTACATCCTGGCGTTTAACGCCAGGATACGCACACAGAGGACAATCTGGCGCTGAACGCCAGAAACAAGCTTGAAACTGGTGTTCAACGCCAGAAACAAGCATCACATGGGCGTTTAACGCCCAGAACATGCACCAATGGGCGTTTAACGCCCAGAACATGCACCAATGGGCGTTTGAACACCAGAATGATGCATGAAGGCAATTTACACGCCTATAGGGTGAAGGAATGGTATTTCTTTTCACCTCAGGACCTGTGGACCCCACAGGATCCCCACCTCAGGATCTGTGGACCCCACAGGATCCCCACCTACCTTTTCTTTTAATCCTAATCACACTCTCCTAATCCAAATCTCATTTTCAATGTCACCCTTCCCAAAAACCTTCACCAATCACCTCAACTACTCTTCCCAATTTCCCCATGCACCATTCACATCAACCTCCTCTTCCCCATAAACCCCACCTACCCTCATAAATATTCAAATTCAATTTCCCACCCTTTCCCACCCAAAATGGCCGAAACCTAACCCTCCCCCCTCCCTATAAATACCTCTCTTTTCTTCTTCATTTTCACACAAACACAACCCCTTCTTCTCTCATATAGCCGAACCCCCTCCTCTCCTTCTCTACCCAAATTCTCTTCTTCTTCTTCTACTCTTCTTTTCTTTTTTGCTCGAGGACGAGCAAATTTTAAGTTTGGTGTGGTAAAAAGCCTAAGCTTTTTATTTCTCATTCACCATCAATGGCACCCAAGACCGGAGTTTCCTCAAGAAAAGGAAAAGGGAAGGCAAAAGCTTCCACTTCCGAGTCATGGGAGAAGGAGAGATTCATCTCCAAGAGCCACCAAGACCACTTCTATGATGTTGTGGCAAAGAAGAAGGTGATCCCCGAGGTCCCTTTCAAGCTCAAAAAGAATGAGTATCCGGAAATCCGACATGAAATTCAAAGAAGAGGGTGGGAAGTCATAACCAACCCTATGCAACAAGTTGGAATATTGATGGTTCAAGAGTTCTATGCTAATGCATGGATCACTAGGAACCATGATCAAAGTATGAACCCGAATCCAAAGAACTATCTCACAATGGTTCGGGGGAAATACTTAGATTTCAGTCCGGAAAATGTGAGGTTAGCGTTTCATCTACCCATGATGCAAGGTGATGAACGCCCCTACACAAGAAGGGTCAACTTTAATCAAAGGTTGGACCAAGTCCTAATGGACATTTGTGTGGAAGGCGCCCAATGGAGAATAGACTCCAAAGGCAAACCGGTCCAACTAAGAAGACTGGACCTCAAGCCTGTGGCTAGAGGATGGTTGGAATTCATCCAAAGATCCATCATCCCTACAAGCAACCGATCTGAAGTTACTGTGGATCGGGCCATCATGATTCATAGCATCATGATTGGAGAAGAAGTGGAGGTTCATGAAGTCATCTCCAATGAACTCTACAAAATAGCCGACAAGTCCTCACCTATGGCACGGCTAGCCTTCCCCCACCTCATATGCCATCTATGTTATTCAGTCGGAGTTATCATAGATGGAGATGTCTCCATTGAAGAAGACAAGCCCATCACCAAGAAAAGGATGGAGCAAACAAGAGAAGTTCCTCACGGCCCTCAAGAAGAACATGAGGAAGTTCATCATCAACAAATGCCTCAAGGAATGCACTTTCCTCCCAACAACTATTGGGAGCAACTTAGTACCTCTTTGGAAGACTTGAGTCATAATGTTGAACAATTAAGGGTGGAACACCATGAACACGCCCTCACTCTCCAAGAAATAAGAGAAGATCAAAGAGCAATGAGAGAGGAGCAACAAAGGCAAGGAAGGGACATAGAAGAGTTGAAGAACATCATTGGTCCGTCAAGAAGAAGACGCCACTAAAGGTGGATTCATTCCTTGTTCTTTATTTTCTTTCTGTTTTCGGTTTTTAAGTATTATGTTTATCTATGTTTTTGTGTCTCTACTTCATGATCATTAGTGTGTAACCATGCCTTAAAGCTATGAATAAAATCCATTAGTCTTTCACCTCTCTTAAAAGAAAAATGTTTTAATTCAAAAGAACAAGAAGTACATAATTTTCGAAATTATTAGTGAATTTAATTTAATTATATTGATGTGGTGGCAATAATTTTTGTTTTCTGAATGAATGAATGAACAGTGCATATTTTTGATCTTGTTGTTTATGAGTGTTAAAATTTTTGGCTCTTGAAAGAATGATGAACAAAGAGAAATGTTATTGATGATCTGAAAAACATCATGAAATTGATTCTTGAAGCAAGAAAAAGCAGTGAAAAAGCAAAAGCTTGTGAAAAAAAAAATGGCGAAAAATTGAGAAAGAAAAAGAAAAAGCAAGCAGAAAAAGCCAATAGCCCTTAAAACCAAAAGGCAAGGGTAGCAAGGATCCAAGGCTTTGAGCATCAATGGATAGGAGGGCCCAAGGAAATAAAATCCAGGCCTAAGCGGCTAAATCAAGCTGTCCCTAACCATGTGCTTGTGTCATGAAGGTCCAAGTGAAAAGCTTGAGACTGAGTGGTTAAAGTCGTGATCCAAAGCAAAAGAGTGTGCTTAAGAGCTCTGGACACCACTAATTGGGGACTCTAGCAAAGCTGAGTCACAATCTGAAAAGGTTCACCCAGTTATGTGTCTGTGGCATTTGTGTATCCGGTGGTAATACTGGAAAACAAAGTGCTTAGGGCCACGGCCAAGACTCATAAAGTAGCTGTGTTCAAGAATCAACATGCTTAACTAGGAAAGTCAATAACACTATCCGAAATTCTAAGTTCCTAGAGATGCCAATCACTCTAAACTACAAAGGAGAAAGTGAGATGCCAAAACTGTTCAGAAGCAAAAAGCTACAAGTCCCGCTCATGTAATTAAATTAATATTCATTGATATTTTGGACTTTATAGTATATTCTCTTCTTTTATCCTATTTGATTATCAGTTGCTTGGGGACAAGCAACAATTTAAGTTTGGTGTTGTGATGAGCGGATAATTTATACGCTTTTGGCATTGTTTTTATATAGTTTTTAGTAAGTTTGAGCTACTTTTAGGGATGTTTTCATTAGTTTTTATGATAAATTCACATTTCTGGACTTTACTATGAGTTTGTGTGTTTTTCTGTGATTTCAGGTAAATTCTGACTGAAATTGAGGGATTTGAGCAAAACTCTGAAGAAGGCTGACAAAAGGACTGCTGATGTTGTTGGATTCTGACCTCCCTGCACTCGAAATGGATTTTCTGGAGCTACAGAACTCCAATTGGCGCGCTCTCAACGGCGTTGGAAAGTAGACATCTAGGGCTTTCCAGCAATATATAATAGTCCATACTTTATTCGAAGAATGACGACGTAACTTGGCGTTGAACGCCAAGTACACGCTGCTGTCTGGAGTTAAACGCCAGAAAAACGTCATTATCCGGAGTTGAACGCCCAAAACACGTCATAACCTGGAGTTTGACGCCAAGAAATGCCTTAGCTCGTGGAATGATCAAGCTCAGCCCAAGCACACACCAAGTGGGCCCCGGAAGTGGATTTATGCATCAATTACTTACTCATGTAAACCCTAGTAGCTAGTCTAGTATAAATAGGACATTTATCTATTGTATTAGACATCCTGGATTGTATTTTGAATCCTGTGATCACGTTAGAGAGGGCTGGCCATTCGGCCATGCCTGAACTCTTTGCTTATGTGTTTTCAACGGTGGAGTTTCTGCACACCATAGATTAAGGGTGTGGAGCTCTGCTGTACCTCAAGTATTAATGAAATTCTATTATCTTTTATTCAAATCTCTCTTATTCTTATTCCAAGATATTCATTCGTACCCAAGAACATGATGAATGTTATGAGTTAGATTACCCTCATCATCATTCTCACTTATGAACGCGCGTGATTGACAACCACTTCCGTTCTACATGCAACAAAGCTTGAATGCATATCTCTTAGATTCCCCAACAGAATCTTCGTGGTATAAGCTAGATAGATGGCGGCATTTATGAGGATCCAGAAAGTCTCACCTTGTCTGTGGTATTCCGAGTAGGATCCTGGGAATCCGGAAAGTCTCAACTTGTCTGTGGTATTCCGAGTAGGATTCCGGTAATGAATGACTGTGACGTGCTTCAAACTTTAACCTGTTGGGCGTTAGTGACAGACGCAAAAGAGGGATTCTATTCCAGTAGGAGCGGGAACCAACCGGTGATTAGCCGTACTGTGACAGAGTGCGTGCATTAGTTTTCACTGCGAGGATGGGATGTAGCCATTAGCCATGGGTGATGCCTCCAGACTGGTTAGCTGTGCGAGTGACAGCCGCACAGGGTATTTCCCTGAGAGGAAGAAAGTAGCCACAGTTGATGGTGAACCCCTATACAAAGCTTGCCATGGAAAGGAGTAAGAAGGATTGAGTAGAAGCAGTAGGAGAGCAAGCGTGCTTGGGCTCTACAGCATCTCCATCCGCTTATCTGAAATTCCTACCAATGAATCTGCATAAGTCTTCTATCCCTTTTATTTCTACCCTTTATTTCTATTTTCGAAAAACCCATAAACTATTTTAATCTGCCTGACTAAGATTTGCAAGGTGACCATAACTTGCTTCATACCAACAATCTCTGTGGATTCGACCCTTACTCACATAAGGTTTATTACTTGGACGACCCAGTACACTTGCTGGTTAGTTGAACGGAGTTGTGAAAATAAACAATGTCATAAGAGTATACAAAAAGAATAGTGATCACAATTTCGTCCACCACACGCCTTGCTCATGCGTTACACGCTTGAACTTTGGTTGCTCTAGGGACTTGGCTTGAATCCTTGAATGTGGCATGCTTCTCCTTGAATGTGGCACGCCCAGTTTATTATGATTATGGGGCGTGGCACGCTATGTACAACGTGGTACGCTCTATTGCTTGAAGGGGACTTGTGCGTATGCATGAAGCATGTGCGTACGCACAACATGAGTTTGTTCCTTAGAGCATGGCACACCCTACACAGCATGGCATGCTTCTTTGTGCTTGGCAAGACTTCAATTGAGGGTGATCATTGGGCATGGCATACCCTGCATGGCGTGGCAAGCCCCCTTTAAATTATGGCGCACAAGGCATGTGCGTATACATGTAACGAGAATTAGGGGCTTGTGCATACACACAAATGTGTGCATACACATGTCCTGAGAATCACTCTTTAATCAGTGCGTATGCTCCTTTGTGTGTGAATGCACACCTCCTGCTTCTTCAAGTATTCTGTTTTATTGCTCCTTTGATCATTCTTCCTTTTGATGCTTGATTTGCCTTTATTTTAACTAAATTTTCTTGAAAACACATAGCAAAACTGGCCATTTTTTTACAGGTTTAATTATTGTTGATTGGGTTTTGTGCAGGGGCAGTCTGTACAGCAAACCAAAATGGTTAGACCAAAGGTTCATTAGATTTTTTGTCAGACCGGTGGTCTAGTTCGATTCTAATAACCTTCCCGTGGGATAAGATTTTTATATAAACTCAACTCTATCTTTCCCGTAGGTTGACAATATTTTAACCCTAACCCTACCCGATCTTAACCCGTAGGTACCTGACCCTACCCACCGGTTACCAAAAAGATGCAACATGATTATATAACTTGATGATAATTTAAAATAGGACTGACTTTTATGTAAAAAAAATATTAAATTATCAATTAATGATCTTCTTTTAGTGGCTAAAGATATTTTTCATTTAGTGAGAGGTCTTTGGTTTAACATTCACTTGAAACATATTTTATATAAGTATATAATATATACATATATAGGGTGCGAGTTGGTCAGGTAAGGTTAAGGCTAAACCCACACACTATTGGACCCGCACGAGAACCCTATCCGCACCCTACCCTATTCGCTGTGGATCGGGTTGGCAATCCTACCCGACTGAGTTGGGTCGGATTGGGTACCTATGGGTAGGGTGCATGTTGTCACCCCTAGATGCTATATTTTTGTCTCCTCCTTTTACATTATCTTTTAAGTTAACAAGCGAAAAATTTTTTTTTAATAACCATAACCATACATATTAAATTAAC
The DNA here is from genome assembly GCF_003086295.3 of Arachis hypogaea. NCBI lineage: Eukaryota > Viridiplantae > Streptophyta > Magnoliopsida > Fabales > Fabaceae > Arachis > Arachis hypogaea. The sequence goes on from NC_092041.1 coordinate 81,528,946, forward strand.
GGTAATGCTAGAAAGACAAATAGACAATTCTTAAAGATATTTTTTTATCAAAGATAGGTAAAATTTCATTAGATAAAATCAACGGTCTAGATGGACTACAACTTAAGGATAAAAAATTAAAAAGGTCTAACCTAAATTCATTATATTTGAAGAAAGAAAAAAGAAAATTGTAAGAAACTAAGTGAAGCTTCCTCCTTTGTGCATGTCTCTTTGGGGTTTTTCCAATATCAACAAAGAAAATTTTTTATTGCCGTCAAATACCACTTTGTTACGAGCTCACCAAACTTGCAAGGAGAAGTTTGCTTCCAAATCTATGTTCTCCTTTGCATTGGGTCTTCTTTGAATTTCTTTAATCATCTTCATCCATCGCTTCCAAGGTTCGTCATCTAACTGCGCAAAGGGGAGATTGGCAAGCTGCTAAGCTTCAAAGGCGACGACAGTCCCAAATGCAGTGATTTATCATTTTGTTTCTGAGTTATAGACTGGACATGTGGGATCAACGCTATAGATTCAAGAGTGCAGATTGAATTTCACTGGTAATCCATAATGCAGTAATTTTCAAACGAAATTTCTCACTTTTGGCTGAATTTTAAGATTTTAGACTGATGACCAAATCTCCTTATTATTGTAGTGTTCACAGAGAAACTCAGTTAGGGGTGAAAGAGTTGAAATCCATTTGAGTACCCAGAAACCACTGAATAATCGCCTTTTTTCTCCTTCATTTAGCTAATTTCGTCCTCCTCTTGGAAGACAGGTGTGATGAGAATGGATTTTGCGATTTCTAGGTTGAATATCTTTGTTATTATTTTTTGATTCCATGATCTGTCTGGTAGCATTAATTTTGAGACCTACTCTGGTACAAGGCCTTAATAATGAATAGAATTGGGTATGATAGTAACATAGTCTTTAACCCAAGAATCTTCTTTGATTTTGACTGATGTTTTCCTACCAATTTTTCATAAAATCTCTTTTCTCAGAATCTTTCTACCCTCCAATACTCTCCTCTAACCCAAGATGGATTAGTATCTGCTTTAGCTCTTAGAAAATTTGTATATCTAAAATACTTGCTTTTAAGTACCTTGTAGATCAGTGAAATTATTTTTGTCAATAACCTCCAACCTTGTTTTGATAACATCGCAAGGTTGAACATCTTTAAGTCCTTAAAGTTGAGTCCACATTGTGTCTTAAGTCTGTAAGATATTTTTCTACCAATCCATTTCATTCTCCTTTCTAAACCTCGTTGCCTCCATCAAAACTGCAGTATTGCTTTTTGAATTTCTTCAATTAAAGTCTCTAAAAGATAAAAATAGCTTAATGTGTAAATTGGAACTGCCGTACCAATGACTTTGATTAACGTCTCTCTGCCACTTGAAGATAGAAGTTTCCTTTTCCAGTGTTGCAGTTGTTGAGTAACCTTATCTTTAATATACCTAAAAGTAGCCCGTTTAGATATGTGAATCACTGCAAGCAACCTTAGTTATTTATTTTGATTACCAATATGAGGAACCTGAAGGAGGTTAGCTAGATAGTCTCGGGTGTAAGTAGGAGTATTCCTACTAAAGAAAATAAAAGATTTATCTAAATTAACTACTTGTTTACTAACTTCTTCGTAAATCTGTAGTTTTTAAAGTAGATTTTGGCAATCTTCATCTGTAGCTCTACTAAATAGGATGGAATCGTCTACGAAAAATAAATGACTAATCTTTGGACACTTATGATTCAGTCTCGAACTTGAAATTTTCAATCTTTGTTTTTCTTTATGGAGCAAATAGAAGAGTCCTTCTGCACAAAATAAGAAAAAGTAAGAGGATAGAGGGTCGCTTTACCGCAACCCTCTACATGGTTTGAAAACACCCTGAAGTTATTCATCCACATTAATAGAATACGATACTATAGTCACTAACTTCTTGATTCAGTTCACCCACTTATCACAGAATTCCAACTTCTTCATAACTGTCTATAAAAATTTTTATTTTACTCTGTCATAAGCCTTATTCATATGTAACTTCAAAGCAAGGTCATTTTCATTAAATAAACTTCTTATTTTTTTGAAAATGTATAAATTTATGGGCTATTATAATATTATCACTAATTAACACCTTTTAGTAAAGGCATTTTGATTGTCACTAATAATTTTACTCATCACCAATTACATTCTATGAACTAAAATCTTCGAAATTATTTTATAAAACATACTGCTTGACTTATTGGGCTGACTTGCTTCATAATAGTGGTATTCAAAACTTTAGGAATTAAACAAAGATGCATGTGTATAATTGAAGTCTTTTAAAAGTTGACCACCTGAAAAAGGAACTCCGAACTGTCAAAATTAAATCTGCCTCAATAATTTTTTCAAAAATTGAAAAAAAAATTTCCGTACGTGAAATCATTGTCGTTCGGGACTGAGATAGGACTAATTGAGAATACAGCTGATTTAATTTTTTTTTCTGTAATGAGCCTGGTGAGAGAATGATTGGTTTCTGAATTGATTTTTGAAGTTATCTTTTCAATTTCTTCAATCGATTCTCTTGGTTAGAGGATGTGAATAATGTTTCTATCGATTCCTTTGACTTAAAGATACTTTATATAATATAAATCTATAATTTTATAGACATAATATGCATAATTATTTATTTTATTATACTTAAAATTATATAATTATTCTAACGATATTTAATGAAGATTAAATAAAATAATTTTGGAATGATTTAACATCCGCAATGATTAATTGTATGCTATTTGTGTACGGATACACTGATCCAATCCTAATTAACGTGTGCACTGAATGGAGCTCGAAAACAAGGCAAAATTCAGTGAGAACTTTTCGATGGGGAATCAAAACAATTGTTGGGCGTTAGTTCTCAAACGCTTTTCCAGAAAAAAGGAGAAAAAAAAAAGAAAGAAAAAAAGAAAAAGAAAAAAAAAAGGAAAGATGTGTTTGAAGAAAGAATTGGAATATATTCCTAACAGCCCGGGAAAGAATGGGAAAACCTTATAATATCTTCTAATTAATTTATCAAACCTTTATAGAAAGTAAAGCCATTATTCATTCAGTAAACACACTTACAAGAAGGAAGATTAGGATATTCTTCTCAGTTCTCGTCAACAATTAATTCTGTTTTCAAAACAAAGAATAATGGTGTGTTTTTTTTCATCCTAAACGTGTGTTTAATTATAATTATATACATAAACTAAAAAATAATTTTAAAAAATTAATTTGAAATAAATTAAATTGATGGCATAAATCTTTATTAATTCTTCTTTAATATGATTTATTTTACCCCCTTCCTATTGTGGTAAAAGCAAAAAGAGTAAATATTCAAATCTTATTTTTGTTTATTTATATTCTGAACATCAAAAAATAATGTCATTCTGACGAGGGATTGCACAGTGTTTATTTTCATCCAAATTAATGTTGTTATGAATTAAAAAAAAAAAAAAACAATATATCTCAAGACGTGAATGGTTAGAGGTTACATTTAATGTCGATTATAAAAATAGTTATATAAATATAATTTTATCTTCTCCTTTTTATGATGAGAAAGTATTGAAAGTCAACACTTTTTAACCAAAAAAATAGCTAACAATTAATCATTAAAAACAAACATTCAAAACAAAAAAGTAAAAGAAAACATATAGTACTCAACTAAAAATATTTAAAGGTGAAATAAAGTATAATCATTTTAGGATATAATTTAGTATTTAAAGTTTATAATTTAATATTTATAGTTTAAAATTTAAAATTTAAAATACAGTGATAATAGACAGTAATGGTAGTAACTGGTTGCTAATTAATGATGGATAAAATTGTAGTGTTAAAAAAAATGTGATTTTTATTTTATTATACTTTTTTACTAGCTCAGTATTTGTTTGAATTGTTAGTTGAATTGTGTAAATTTCTTAGCATTGTTGTCGGTTAAGTTGAAACCGGAGGAGTCTTATTATAAAATATATTAAAATCCGTTTTGGTAATACAATATATAGAAAGGTTATGTCATAAAATTATTTTTATCAAAAATTTAAGCTGAAAAAATAAGTAATATAAATAATAATATTTTCAATACGTTTTTTTGTATAAGAATGTTTTTTTATTTACGCAAATATTTTACATAAATATATTTTTTTTAAAAAATTTAAATTGATAAAAAAATACATAAATAATTATATTTTTAATAGATTACATTTCTTAAATTCATAATAATAATATTTTAGATAATAGATCACAGATTTTTTTATTTAAATAAAATAAACTAAAATAACATAATTATTTATTTAATTAAATAATTTTTAAAATTTTACCGTTTTAAACATTTAGATGCAAAGTCTCTGACACAGCAAAATTGCAAACTACAAAGATTGTGCGGTTACGGACGGAAATGCAAGAACAATGGAAAGTGTGCCGTTGCGCTTATTTCTACCAGTGAAATCGAAAGCAGTTATATTCTTAAATTAATTACCCTCCTAGCTAATACGGATAATAAGTGTACTCGTATAATACAAATATATTTACTTTTATTTGATTGAATTAAATCGTTAATTTAGATTATATTCATCTAAATTTTAAATTAAAAATTTTATAATTTTAAAATGTTATATTATTTGATTAAAATTAAATGAAATAAAAAATTAAAAATCAAACCAACACAGTATTATATAAAATATTATATTAATGTGTCAAAAAGTTTTGTATATATCTTGGATAACTTTAAAATTTTAAATTATTAATTTTTTTAATTAAAAAATTTAAATTATTATTTTTTAAATTAAATATTTAATTAACCATATAAATATAATAATATGAGTACATAATATTATTTAAATCGAAAGTACTAGTATTATTCAATTGAGTGTATGTATTTGGATACTTGTATTATTGTAATAATTTAATTTTTTTTAAATTATAAAATTAATAATTTAAATTTTTTAAATTATTTAAGATGTATACAAAACTTTGGGAGTAAATAATTAATTTAATTTGTTTAAATAAAAAAAGCTTAGATTAGACATTTTAAAACGAATAAATTTGTATACCATCATGTACAACCGCATCTAAGTCTTTTGTAAACAAATTTCACATTAATACCGAAATATTTAGTAACCAACAAAATTAGTCAAAAATAGTTAAAATTTTTTTACTAACTCTTTTAATTACAACACCATATTTATCGTTCTTCTTTTCACTCTCCTCGTTTTTTTTGTACTAACAAATAATAATAATTAAATAAGATATACATTAATTGTATTAATAATAATAATAATAATAATAATAATAATAATAATAATAATAATAATAATAATATTTAAATTGATTTACCAATCATTATGACAAAGATATTATCTACTAAAAAAAGGATAAATAAATCCTTGACCTTTTTTTTACAGACATTTTCATCTCTAAGGAATGGAAAACACATGCATGTCCCTGACCCGTCCAAAATGTGGACAAATGTACCTTTCCATTGAAGTCACTCCGTTGAACCTAACGGAAAAGTATGACGTGCCTTCCGTGGCGCTGACCTGGCCGTTACGGGATCACACGTAGCCTGTAACTTTTGAAAACAGGACATATTAGTCCCCACGCACCAAAACGACACTGTTTCATCACCAGCCCCAATTCTTCAAAGTCTTGAGCCCTAATCCTTCGAATACACAAAAACGGTGAAGTGGGTGAACGAAGAAAGGAAACATTTTGTCCCATGACATCCGATGGAGTATCATCAAGCTCAAGAAGAAGTGCAAGTGAAGGAAGACAATACCAGTTCGTTGCGAGCTCGGCTTCTAACGGAAGCATGGCAAAGATGGTGTCTCACCAAAGTGCTTCTGTGGACAAAATGCAATCCTGTTCATGTCGAAGATGAGCAGCAATCCTAACAGATTATTTTTGGGGTGTTCGTTTTATAAGGTATGTAAAGAACTATGTGGAACTGTATTTGTGTTAGGGCTTATCCTCAAATACCAGATTTTTTCTGAGTTCTGTGGACTTATTTTTTGTAGGCAAGACAACCATATTGCAAATTTTTTTGTGGCTTGATGATCACATTTCAAGACTTGGGATGACTAATACAAGGTATCTGGGAGAGAAGAAAATTGGGGATGCTGAAGAGCATCACGGGAAGCAAGACATGGAAAACAGGATCACATGTTTGGAGAAGAGGATAATAGCTTTAGAGATGAAAAAGAAAAACGTAGGATGGTGTATTTGTGTAATTTTCATTATCCTGAGTGTTGCTGTTTTAAGTTGTAAGAATTGATTAATAACTGAAAATGATAAATGTGGTGATTTCTTGCAAAAAAAAAATTCAACATATCCTTTGTATAAATGATTTGAATATCCTGTATCAGTTTTTAGCTTGTACGTTGCAATGTATGTATGAAATTAAAGTTGACAAAATAACAGATAATCAAACATTCAAGAACTGACATTAAAACTGTGAAAGTAAACATTCATGTTTAGAACTGACACAAAGAAAAAGGAAACCAATTTGCTAGTAATGTATACACATGTATGGCATGCTACCATTAACAAGTTTTCACTTGACCAATAACCGATAACCAAAAAACAGGTATAAAGAAAAATTGTATTTGGAATATGCCATTAACCATTACAACAACACGCATTTATCCTAAAATAACATAATGGCACGACTCTTCACTCCTTTGAATCTTTAGATGTTGATGCATTTGGTAAAGTTGGTGGTGGAGCCTCCTGATTTTGTGCAGCAGATTGTGTGTTAGATGGAGTTGGTCTTTGGAGAAGTTCCTGTACTTGTGCTACCTGCTGTGTGTTAGATGGATTGGTCCTTGAGCAAGTGGAGCTGGCGGCCTGAAAATCTTTTGCTTTGGTCTAAAGTTTGATTATTTTGAGCAACTTGTGTCGTTGACCATGGTGGAGCTTTTCTTGGATGTTTAAATGGACGGCTTAAAGTTGGGGCCAGTGGCTTGGCTTGAGTAACTATTGGCCCTGGTGATGCTATCACAAGTGTGGATCTTGTCACTCTTATTGGACCTGGTGCAACATTTGGAGGACTTGGGCCAGCTGCATTCATAACCTGGGGTGAGAGGACACCAAAACATGACAAAACATAAAGTACATCACATTGGATTTAATCAATGCATATATCAAATAGATTACAATGACAAACAAATGCATCACTACAGTAGGGTGTTGTTGCTGGCTTGTTGAGCTGCCTGGTTGGCTGTTGGAAGCATCCTGGGCATGGTAGTGTAACAGATTAACAAATTAATACTAGGATAGATTAGTCCCTAATGAATAGTGTACTAAGACAAATTAATCCCTGAAGAATATAGTACTAAGACAGATTAATCCCTGACCACTATAGTACTACGTTAGAGTAATCCCTGACCAATTTAATAGGACTGATATATTGTTAGGCTTGTATGGTGCATAAACAAAAACACTATGATCGTTAAAGTGAACTTACCTCTGGTGGGGGAGCTGATTGTAACAAAGGAAGAACCCACTAGTGATTAGGATGTGCTAGCTCCTTCTTCTTAGGCTGCTTTGTCTTCGCTTTCCAATTGGGGTTGGAAGAAGCTCCCTTACAAGTTTATAATTATGGCCCTTTTCACCATACTTGCTGCAAGACATAGAGAATGACTTCTTCAATTTTTTTCCTTGCATTAATGGTTCAGCAGGATCTTTCTACCTATTATGAACCTTTGGTCGTTTGATGATGGGTGGGTCTGGCAGTGAGAATTCGGATCTCGGCCAAAATTTTGTACTTGGTACAAGTTTAATGCAGTGTGCATACGTCCTGTTGATTGACTCCATATATAGCCAGGGGTTCACATAGTCTTGTGGCATGTCATGTCTCTTCCTAATGGCAGCAAGTGCATGTATGCAAGGCATGCCTGAGGTAATGCAGAAAAAGCAACCAATGGTAACAAAACAAGAAAGGACAATAACAACAAAACAACATAACGAATGAATTAGAGTGAGAACAATAGGTACCAGCCAGTTGCCATCTGTTGCATGAGCAAGTGTACTTAATGAGGTCTACATCCACCTTGGTTGCTTTGCGGCTCACTGATGAGCGGATCATTTATACACTTTTTGGCATTATTTTTAGTATGTTTTTAGTATGTTTTAGTTAGTTTTATTATATTTTTATTAGTTTTATTTAAAATTCACTTTTCTGGACTTTACTATGAGTTTGTGTATTTTTCTGTGATTTCAGGTATTTTCTGGCTGAAATTGAGGGAACTGAGCAAAAATCTGATTCAGAGGCTGAAAAGGACTGTAGATGTTGTTGGATTCTGACCTCCCTGTACTCAAAGTGGATTTTCTGGAGCTACAAAAGCCCAATTGGCGCGCTCTCAATTGCATTGGAAAGTAGACATCCTGGGCTTTCCATCAATATATAATAGTTCATACTTTGCCTGAGATTTGATGGCCCAAACCGGTGTTCCAAATCAGCTTAAGACTGCCCGGCGTTAAACGCCGGAACTGGCACAAAAGTGGGAGTTAAACGCCCAAACTGGCACAAAATCTGGCGTTTAACTCCAAGAAAAGTCTCTACACATGAAAGCTTCAATGCTCAGTCCAAACACACACCAAGTGGGCCCGGAAGTGGATTTTTACGTCATTTACTCATTTTTGTAAACCCTAAGCTACTAGTTCTCTATAAATAAGACCTTTTGTTATTGTATTTTCATCTTGGTTCTTTTGGTTCCCTCTCTGGAGCCGAAGCCAATGATCACTATTATCACTTATGTATTTTCAATGGTGGAGTTTCTACACACCATAGATTAAGGTGTGGAGCTCTGCTGTACCTCGAGTATTAATGCAATTACTATTGTTCTTCTATTCAATTCAACCTATTCTTGTTCTAAGATATCACTTGCTCCTCAACTTGATGAATGTGATGATCCGTGACACTCATCATAATTCTCACCTATGAAGGTGTGCCTGACAACCACCTCCGTTCTACCTTAGATTGAGTGGATATCTCTTGGATTCCTTAATCAGAATCTTCGTGGTATAAGCTAGAATCAATGGCAGCATTCTTGAGAATCTGGAAAGTCTAAACCTTGTCTGTGGTATTCCGAGTAGGATTCAAGGATTGAATGACTGTGACGAGCTTGAAACTCGTGATTGTGAGGCGTTAGTGACAGACGCAAAAGAATCACTGGATTTTATTTCGACATGATCGAGAACCGATAGATGAATAGTCGTGCTGTGACAGAGCGCGTTGAACATTTTCACTGAGAGGACGGGACTATAGCCATTGACAACGGTGATGCCCAACATACAGCTTGCCATGGAAAGGAGTAAGAAGGATTGGATGAAGACAGTAGCAAAGCAGAGAGACGGAAGGGACAAAGCACCTCCATACGCTTATCTGAAATTCTCACCAATGAATTACATAAGTATCTCTATCTTTATTCATCTTTTAATTATCAATCCTCCATAACCATTTGAATCCGCTTGACTGAGATTTACAAGATGACCATAGCTTGCTTCATACCAATAATCTCCGTGGGATCGACCCTTACTCGCGTAAGGTTTATTACTTGGACGACCCAGTGCACTTGCTGGTTAGTTGTGCAAAGTTGTGATAAAGAGTTGAGATTGCAATTGAGCATACCATGTTGATGGTGCCATTGATGATCACAATTTTGTGCACCAAGTTTTTGGCACCGTTGCCGGGGAATTAAATGTCCTAACTACAATTTCGCATTTGTTCCCTGCAATAACAGTGCCAAGTTTTGATCCAGCAACAACACTAAGTTTTTGGCGCCGTTGCCGGGGATTGTTCGAGTTTGGACAACTGATGGTTCATCTTGTTGCTTAGATTATGTATTTTTCTTCAGAATTTTTAAGAATGAATTCTAGAGTTTGAAGGTGATGTTCTTATCATCACCAAAGCTGATTGATTTTCATCAATTTAGCTCTTGAATGTAATGTCCTGCTGAAGCTTGGCTAACCATGTCTAATCTTTTTAGACTAAAGCTTTAGACTAACATTGCATGATTCCTGGAATTCTTATTAAAAATTTTGAATGTCTTTATTTTCTTTTCCATATAATTTTCGAAAAAGCACAAAAAAATTATAAAATCTTAAAATCAAAAAATATTTTATGTTTCTTATTTGAGTCTAGTGTCTAATTTTAAGTTTGGTGTCAATTGCATGTCTTTATTCTTCTAATTTTCGAAAATCACATGCATTATGTTCTTCATTGATCTTCAAGTTGTTCTTGATGATTTCCGTGCTCTGATCTTTAAATTCTCTTGTTTTGTGTGTTTTGTTGTTTCTCATATGCATTCTCAATTTGTTAGTGTCAATAGTATACAAACTTCTAAGTTTGGTGTCTTGCATGCATTATTTGATTTTAGTTGTATTTTGATTATTCCTCATCATTAAAAAAATCCAAAAATTTTTAAATTGTGTCTTTTCAAGTCAATAATACAGAGAATTGAAGATTCAGAACATACAGCAGAGGAATTACACAAAAAAAGCTGGGCGTTCAAAACGCCCAGTGAGGAAGGAAAATTGGCATTTAAACGCCAGCCAGGGTACCTGGCTGGGCGTTTAACACCCAAAAGGGTAGCACTTTGGGCGTTAAACGCCAGAATGGTATCCATTCTGGGCGTTTAACGCCAGGATGGCACAAGAGGGAAGATTTTGTTTTTAATTCAGATTTTTTTAAGTTTCCATAATTTTTCAAAATCAAATCTTTTTCAAATCATATCTTTTCAATCATATATTTTCAAAATCAATTTCTTTCCATTTTTCAAAAATACTTGCTAACAATTAATGATTTGATTCAACATTTCAAGTGTGTTGCCTTTTCTGTTGAGAAAGGTTTAATGTCTGAATCATATCTTTTAAATTTCTTGTTAGCCAAGTCATTAATTTTAAAAATCAAATATTTTTAAATTATTTTTTAATCATATCTTTTTAAAACTATATCTTTTCAATCATATCTTTTTAATCACATCTTTTCTTCAAAATTAATTTTTCAATCATGTCTTTTTTATTTCTAATTTCAAAATCTTTTTCAAAATCATTTTATTTCTTTCCCAACTTTAATTTTCGAAAATAATTCTTCAATTTTTCAAAATTTCTTCAAAAATCTTTTAATTCATTTTCGAAAATTCTTCCCCTCTTCTCACATCCTTCTATTTAAGGACTAACATCCTCCACTATCAACAATTCGAACTCTATCTCTCTTGATAAGTTTGAATTCTTCTTCTTCTACCTCCTCCTTCTATTCTTCTTTTCCTCTGACATCTCAAGGAATCTCTATACTGTGACATAGAGGATTCCATATTTTCTTGTTCTCTTCTCTTTCATATGAGCAGGAGCAAAGACAAAAGCATTCTTGTTGAGGCTGACCCTGAACCTGAAAGGACCTTGAAGCGAAAGCTAAGAGAAGCTAAAGCACTACTCTCTGTAGAGGACCTAACAGAAATCTTCAAACAAGAAGAAACCATGGTAGCCGAAAACAACAACAATGCCAACAATGCAAGGAAGGTGCTGGGTGACTTTACTGCACCTACTCCCGACTTCTATGGGAGAAGCATCTCTATCCTTGCCATTGGAGCAAACAACTTTGAGCTTAAGCCTCAATTAGTTTCTCTAATGCAACAGAATTGCAAGTTCCATAGACTTCCATTGGAAGATCCTCATCAGTTTTTAGCTGAATTCTTGCAAATCTGTGACACTGTCAAGACCAATGGGGTTGACCCTGAGGTCTACAGACTTATGCTATTCCCTTTTGCTGTAAGAGACAGAGCTAGGATATGGTTGGACTCACAACCTAAAGAAAGCCTAAACTCTTGGGAAAAGCTAGTCAATGCCTTCTTGGCAAAGTTCTTTCCACCTCAAAAATTGAGTAAGCTTAGAGTGGAAGTCCAAACCTTCAGACAGAAGGAATGTGAATCCCTCTATGAAGCTTCAGAAAGATACAAACAATTGATCAGAAAGTGTCCTTCTGACATGCTTTCTGAATGGAGCATCATAGGTATCTTCTATGATGGTCTGTCTGAACTGTCCAAGATGTCATTGGATAGCTCTGCTGGAGGATCTCTTCATCTGAAGAAGACGCCTGCAGAAGCTCAAGAACTCATTGAAATGGTTGCAAATAACCAATTTATGTACACTTCTGAAAGGAATCCTGTGAACAATGGGATGAATCAGAAGAAAGGAGTTCTTGAGATTGATACTCTGAATGCCATATTGGCTCAGAACAAAATATTGACTCAGCAAGTCAATATGATTTCTCAAAGTCTGTCTGGAATGCAAGCTGCACCAGGCAATACTAAGGACGCTTCATCTGAAGAAGAAGCTTATGATCCTGAGAACCCATCAATGGAAGAGGTGAATTACATGGGAGAATCCTATGGAAACACCTATAATCCTTCATGGAGAAATCATCCAAATCTCTCATGGAAGGATCAACAGAGACCTCAACAAGGTTTCAACAACAATAATGGTGGAAGAAACAGGTTTAGCAATGGCAAGCCTTTTCCATCATCTTCTCAGCAACAGACAGAGAATTCTAAGCAGAGCCACTCTAACTTAGCAACCATGGTCTCTGATCTAATCAAAACCACTCAAAGTTTCATGATTGAAACAAGGTCCTCCATTAGAAACTTGGAGGCACAAGTGGGTCAGCTGAGTAAGAAAGTTACTGAACTCCCTCCTAGTACTCTTCCAAGCAATACAGAAGAGAATCCAAAAGGAGAGTGTAAGGCCATCAACATGGCCAAAATTGGAGAGGAGGAAGAGGCAGTGATCGCCACTGAGGGAGACCTCAATGGACGTCCACTGGCCTCCAATGAGTTCCCTAATGAGGAATCATGGGAATCTGAGGCTCACACTGAGACCATAGAGATTCCATTGGATTTACTTCTGCCATTCATGAGCTCTGATGAGTATTCTTCCTCTGAAGAGGACGAAAATGTCACTGAAGAGAAAGTTGCTAAGTACCTTGGAGCAATTATGAAGCTAAATGACAAGTTATTTGGTAATGAGACTTGGGAGGATGAACCCCCTTTGCTCACCAAAGAACTGGATGACTTGACTAGGCAGAGATTACCTCAAAAGAGACAGGACCCTGGAAAGTTCTCAATACCTTGTACAGTAGGCACCATGACCTTCAAGAAGGCTTTGTGTGACGTAGGGTCAATCATAAACCTCATGCCTCTCTCTGTAATGGAGAAGCTAGGGATCTTTGAGGTACAAGCTGCAAGAATCTCACTAGAGATGGCAGACAATTCAAGAAAACAAGCTTATGGACTTGTAGAGGATGTTCTGGTAAAAATTGAAGACCATTACATCCCTACTTATTTCATAGTCCTAGAGACTGGGAAGTGCATGGATGAATCCATCATCCTTGGAAGACCCTTCCTAGCCACAGCAAAAGCTGTGATTGATGTTGACAGAGGAGAATTGATCATTCAAGTGAATGAAGATTCCCTTGTATTTAAAGCTCAAGGACATCCCTCTGTAACCATGGAGAGGAAGCATGAAGAGCTTCTCTCAATACAGAGTCAAACAGAGCCCCCACAGTCAAATTCTAAGTTTGGTGTTGGGAGGCCACAACCAAACTTTAAGTTTGGTGTTGAACCCCCACATTCAAACTCTAAGTTTGGTGTTAGGAGGTTCCGACATTGCTCTGAACATTTGTGAGGCTCCATGAGAGCCCACTGTCAAGCTATTGACATTAAAGAAGCGCTTTTTGGGAGGCAACCCAATGTTATATTTAACTATTTTCCTTTTGTTATTTTATGTTTTCTGTAGGTTGATGATCATGTGAAGTCACAAAAACAATTGAAAATGCAAAAACAGAATGAAAAATAGCACACCCTAGAGGAAAAGCTTGCTGGCGTTTAAATGCCAGTAAGGGCAGCAAATGGGCGTTTAACGCCCAGTCTGGCACCATTCTGGGCGTTTAACGCCAGAAAGGGGCACCAGACTGGCGTTTAACGCCAGAAAGGGGCACCAGACTGGCGTTTAACGCCAGAAAGGGGCAAGAAGCTGGCGTTAAATGCCAGAAATGGGCAACAGCCCGGCGTTTAACGCCAGGATTGGCAGAAAGGGCATTTTTGCATGCCACTTGGTGTAGGAATGAGCTATCCTTGACACCTCAGAATCTGTGGACCCCACAGGATCCCCACCTACCCCACCACTCTCTCTCTTCTTCACCCACTCACTAATCACCTCAATACCTCTTCCCCAAAAACCCTTCACCTATCAAATCCCACCATTCTCTTCACCACTCACATCCATCCTTCATAAAACCCCACCTACCTCACCATCCAAATTCAAACCACTTTCCCTCCTAAACCCACCCATAATGGCCGAACCCTACCCCTCTCTCCACCCCTATATAAACCCTTCTTCACTCCTTCATTTTCCCACAACCTAAACACTACTTCTCCCCCTTGGCCAAAACACAAAGCCCCCCTCCATCTCCTATCTTTCTTCTTCTTCTACTCTCTTCTTTCTTCTTTTGCTCAAGGATGAGAAAACCTTCTAAGTTTGGTGTGGTAAAAGCGTTGCTTTTTGTTTTTCCATAACCATTTATGGCATCTAAGGCTGGAGAAACCTCTAGAAAGAGGAAAGAGAAGGCAAAAGCTTCCACCTCCGAGTCATAGGAGATGGAGAGATTCATCTCAAGGGTGCATCAAGACCACTTCTATGAAGTTGTGGCCATGAAGAAGGTGATCCCCGAGGTCCCTTTCAAACTCAAAAAGAGTGAATATCCGAAGATCCGACATGAGATCCAAAGAAGAGGTTGGGAAGTTCTTACCAACCACATTCAACAAGTCGAAATCTTAATGGTTCAAGAGTTCTATGCCAATGCATGGATAACCAAGAACCATGATCAAAGTGTGAACCCGGACCCAAAGAATTGGCTTACAATGGTTTGGGGGAAATGCTTAGATTTTAGTCCAGAAAATGTAAGGTTGGCATTCAACTTGCCCATGATACAAGGAGATGAACACCCCCTATACTAGAAGGGTCAACTTTGATCAAAGGTTGGACCAAGTCCTCATAGACATTTGTGAAGAGGGCGCTCAATGGAAGAGAGATTCAAGAGGGAAGCCGGTTCAACTGAGAAGGCATGACCTCAAGCCCGTGGCTAGGGGATGGTTGGAGTTTATCCAACGCTCAATCATTTCCACTAGCAACCGGTCCGAAGTTACTATAGACCGGGCTATCATGATTCATAGCACATGATTGGAGAGGAAGTAGAAGTTCACGAGGTTATATCTCAAGAACTTTATAAGGTGGCGGACAAGTCCTCTACCTTGGCAAGGTTAGCCTTCCCTCATCTCATTTGTCACCTCTATAATTCAGTTGGAATTAACATAGAGGGAGACATCCTCATTGATGAGGACAAGCCCATCACTAAGAAGAGGATGGAGCAAACAAGAGATCCCACTCATGGACATGAGGAAATTCCTCATCATGAAATTCCTGAGATGCCTCAAGGAATGCACTTTCCTCCACAAAACTATTGGGAGCAAATCAACACCTCCCTAGGAGAATTGAGTTCCAACATGGGACAACTAAGGGTGGAGCACCAAGAACATTCCATCCTCCTCCATGAAATTAAAGAAGATCAAAGAATCATGAGAGAGAAGCAACAAAGACAAGGAAGAGACATTGAGGAGCTCAAGCACTCCATAAGATCTTCTAGAGGAAGAACAAGCCGCCATCACTAAGGTGGACCCGTTCTTTAATCTCCTTGTTCTTTATTTTTTTGTTTTTCGAATTTTTATGCTTTATATTTTATTTATGTTTGTGTCTTATGATCATTAGTGTCTTAGTGTCTATGCCTTAAAGTTATGAATGTCCTATGAATCCATCACCTTTCTTAAATGAAAAATGTTCTTAATTGAAAAAGAGAAGAATTGCATGAATTTCGAATTTTATAACAAATTAATTATTTTGATGTGGTTGCAATACTTTTGATTTCTGAATGTATGCTTGAACAGTGCATATGTCTTTTGAATTTGTTGTTCATGAATGTTAAAATTGTTGTCTCTTGAAAGAATGATGAAAAAGGAGACATGTTACTGAGGATCTGAAAAATCATCAAATAGATTCTTGAAGCAAGAAAAAGCAGTGAAAAGCTTGCAGAAAAAAAAAGAGAGAAAGAAAAAGAAAGAGCAAGCAGAAAAAGCCAATAGCCCTTTAAACCAAAAGGCAAGGGTAAAAATAAAAAGGATCCAAGGCTTTGAGCATCAGTGGATAGGAGGGCCCACAGGAATAATATCCTGGCCTAAGCGGCTAAACCAAGCTGTCCCTAACCATGTGCTTGTGGCGTGAAGGTGTCAAGTGAAAACTTGAGACTGAGTGGTTAAAGTCGTGATCCAAAGCAAAACGAGTGTGATTAAGAACCCTGGACACCTCTAATTGGGGACTCTAGCAAAGTTGAGTCACAATCTGAAAAGGTTCACCCAGTTATGTGTCTGTGGCAGGGATGTATCTGGTGGTAATACTGGAAAACAGAGTGCTTTGGGCCACGGCCAAGACTCATAAAGTAGCTGTATTCAAGAATCATCATACTTAACTAGGAGAATCAATAACACTATCTAGATTCTGAGTTCCTATAGAAGCCAATCATTCTGAACTTCAAAGGATAAAGTGAGATGCCAAAACTGTTCAGAGGCAAAAAGCTAAAAGCCCCGCTCATCTAATTAATACTAATCTTCATAGATGTTTTTGGAATTCATTGTATATTCTATTCTTTTTATCCTATTTTATTTTCAGTTGCTTGGGGACAAGCAACAATTTAAGTTTGGTGTTGTGATGGGCGGATAATTTATACGCTTTTTGGCATTATTTTTAGTATGTTTTTAGTATGTTTTAGTTAGTTTTTATTATATTTTTGTTAGTCTTTATTTAAACTTCACTTTTCTGGACTTTACTATGAGTTTGTGTGTTTTTCTGTGATTTCAGGTATTTTCTGGCTGAAATTGAGGGACCTGAGCAAAAATCTGATTCAGAGGCTGAAAAGGACTGTAGATGCTATTGGATTCTGACCTTCCTGCACTCGAAGTGGATTTTCTGGAGCTACAAAATCCCAATTGGCGCGCCCTTAATTGCGTTGGAAAGTAGACATCTTGGGCTTTCCAGCAATATATAATAGTTCACACTTTGCCTGAGATTTGATGGCCCAAACCGGTGTTCCAAATCAGCTCAAGACTGCCCGGCGTTAAACGCCGGAACTGGCACAAAAGTGGGAGTTAAACGCCCAAACTGGCACAAAAGCTGGCGTTTAACTCCAAGAAAAGTCTCTACACATGAAAGATTGAATGCTCAGCCCAAGCACACACCAAGTGGGCCTGGAAGTGGATTTTTACGTCATTTACTCATTTTTGTAAACCCTAAGCTACTAGTTCTCTATAAATAGGACATTTTGCTATTGTATTTTCATCTTGGTTCTTCTGGTTCCCTCTCTGGGGCCGAAGCCAATGATCACTATTATCACTTATATATTTTCAATGGTGGAGTTTCTACATACCATAGATTAAGGTGTGGAGCTCTGCTGTACTTCGAGTATTAATGCAATTACTATTGTTCTTCTATTCAATTCAGCCTATTCTTGTTCTAAGATATCACTTGTTCCTCAACTTGATGAATGTGATGATCCGTGACACTCATCATCATTCTCACCTATGAACGTGTGCCTGACAACCACCTCCGTTCTACCTTAGATTGAGTGGATATCTCTTGGATTCCTTAATCAGAATCTTCGTGGTATAAGCTAGAATCGATGGCAGCATTCTTGAGAATCCGGAAAGTCTAAACCTTGTATTTGGTATTCTGAGTAGGATTCAAGGATTGAATGACTGTGACGAGCTTCAAACTCGCGATTGTGGGGCGTTAGTGACAGACACAAAAGAATCACTGGATTCTATTCCGACATGATCGAGAACCGATAGATGAATAGCCGTGCTGTGACAGAGCGCCTTGAACATTTTTAGTGAGAGGACGGGACTGTAGCCATTGACAATGGTGATGCCCAACATACAGCTTGCCATGGAAAGGAGTAAGAAGGATTGGATGAAGACAGTAGCAAAGCAGAGAGACGGAAGGGACAAAGCACCTCCATACGCTTATCTGAAATTCTCACCAATGAATTACATAAGTATCTCTATCTTTATTCATCTTTTAATTATCAATCCTCCATAACCATTTGAATCCGCCTGACTGAGATTTACAAGATGACCATAGCTTGCTTTATACCAACAATCTCCGTGGGATCGACCCTTACTCGCGTAAGGTTTATTACTTGGACGATCCAGTGCACTTGCTAGTTAGTTGTGCGAAGTTGTGATAAAGAGTTGAGATTGCAATTGAGCGTACCATGTTGATGGCGCCATTGATGATCACAATTTCGTGCACCACTCACCTAAAACCTCTTCCGTTCATTGTCACCAACCCATTCCGCTATCCACTTAGTGCTAATATTGACCTCTCCATCCTCTTTTGCTGAACTGGTGATAGCGTTCTAGGGTGGTTAGCTAGTACTCGCTTGTGATTCACCATCCTCCTCATCAAGTGACATCTGGTTTCCTCACACATGGTTAGGATAGGCTTGCATCGGTAGTTCACGATCTTAGTATTAAATACCTAACACATGTTATTTGTGAGGTTATCAACCTTTGGTCCATGCAAGAAGTAAGCCTTTACCCATGTTTCTGGCTCAAACTTACTGAGGTATTCCCAAGCACCTTGGTTAACTGCCTTCAACTTTTTCATGCATGCCTTGAATTCTGCGACAGTAATGCATCTAGCACACTCCCATAAAACCTCTTTGATGTATAAGTCCTTGAACCGGTTTATGAAATTTTTCCACATGTGCATGACGCAATTGTGTAGCTTTGCATGTGGCATGCCCTCCTTTAGCGCAAGCAGTAAACCCTGCATTGAACAGGAGCACGAAACAGATTCATAAAGGAATGACAATGCAAAACAAAATTATCATATGTGAAGTTAACGTAACATAACCAAGATTTCATTTTACCTTATGTTAGTCCGATATGAAGTTCCAACCATGGTTTGCATCATCTCCTATGTCCCTCTGAAGATTTTTCAGGAACCACTTCCAGGCATCCTTGGTCTCAGCCTTGACAACCCCATATGCAACGATATAAAACTAGTTGTTTGCATCTTGCGCAACTACTGCTAAAAGCCAACCCCCATAATACGTTTTGAGAAAACACCCATCCAAATGAAACAAAGGCCTATACCCATCTTTGAATCCTTTCTTACAAGCATCTAAGCATATGTATAACTTATCAAATACAGGAGGAGCTTCTAGAATTGGCATGATCTCCAACCTGGCTGTTGAGCCTGGATTGCCACTCAGAATCTACTCACAATAATCCCTCATCCTCTTGTATTGTTCCCTTTCATTGTCCATGATCTCATCCCTGACCTCCTTTACTGCTTTGTAAACCATCTTAGGGTGGGGATATAATGAAAATTTCTCTCTAAGAAATTCAGTTGCCTCCTTTGTGTTCATGTGTGGTTGGGTAGACATCCACTTCTCAATTTTCTTGCTAATCCAATGCTGATCAGCTGCATTACTGCCTAAATCCCTTGTACAAATGTGCTCTTGCTAGTACGTCTTGATTTAATAACACTGCAGAGTTTTGTTGTATGACAAATGAACCAAGAAAGGATACTCCTCATTCTTTCAACCCACTCTAACTCTCTTCTTGTCATTCTTGATCCTCTTTAACTCCCTCGCTCAGCAATAAATGAATCTTTTACCACTTTCTTAAACCTTTCAACAGTCACAAACCTAGTTCCTAACTCAAACCTGCCCTCACCATGAGCTTAATCATCATCAAACTCAGAAAATTTATTACTGTTACCTTCATACTCGGATGATATGGGAGTATGCAAATCCTCAGATTCATACTCAAACATGATTTTCTCTATCTCTATTGGGACTTCACTGACATAGAATCTATCTGCCACTACATTAACGGGCTGTACATTAGGACTATCACCACCACCAAATTGATCATTCGATCCATCAGCCCCTTGAGTCCCACCTTCACCACTTGTTCTAGCATTAGCGTGCCCACTGTTTTCTCCTCTTAAATTCACGCTCATCCATTATTGCATCTTATTCTTTCCAACCTTAGATTTTTTCTTTAACCCTTGCCTCTTTGCAATTGGCTTCTTCGGAGTCACTACCTTATTTTTTACCCTTCATACTTCTTTTTCTCTTGCCACCAACAACCCCGCTATTACTATCAGTTTCAGTAGTATTCTCTCAAATCCAGCTGGTGGAGGTTTATACAACATATCTTCCGTGTTCTTGTACCTGTCATCTGAGGAAGAGGATGTCTTTAGTTCCTCTAAAATTTCATCTACCTCCACCGCGGCATCACTATCTTTGCCAGCATCATCAACAATCTCGGGATCATTAACAGGGTGATCAAAGTATATATGGAACTCAGTTGTCTGTTGGTTCTTCATTATGTTCTCTCACATTGCATTGATCCATGCATCCCCAGTTAATATGTTTAGCCCAGACTCAATGTCGGCACTTGTTGGATCATACCAATATACTGCCTTGTATGACTGGTGTCCCAAACCCTTAAATAATATTACAAGGTCTCCAAAATTTACAAAGTCCAAGTCTATCTTGTAAAATCCGGTTAATTAACGGCTAATTAACCCATAAATGAGAATTTATTCTAGAAATCCCAAAATGTGATTTTTATGGCTAAATGTGATAGAGGAGACTGAGACAAGAATTTCGGTACCAATTTTATAGAAATCGGACTAAGATTGGACCGAACGGGCCAAACCTGGCCAACCGGACCCAAAGTGGGCCCTTGGCCCAACATAACTAGACCAAAATCCTAGTTTTCAGCATTCTCTCTCCTCACTAAACACACTCACATGCTGAAAATGGAGGCCATGGAGAGAAGAACACTCTCTCAAGTTCTTTCTCTCACTTGATCTTCAAACCACCATAACTTTTGATCTAGAGCTCCGATTGCCGCTCCCTTTGCGGCCACGCGTTCACCGCGGAGAGCTCTACAAAACCCATACAATTAATCTTGAGGTAAGTCACGTTTTACTCTTCGAAATTTCAGCCTTGTTTTCGAGTTTTATGAGCAAAAATGTTGAGATTTTGGGCTCTTTGATGTTATAGGACCCAACTCTCTTGAAGGAGAAGGTTAATCTTGTCTCCTTGGACCTTGGGTGTGGTAAGATTCTCAACCCTAGTGTAATTTTGTTGTTCTATGATGTTTGGGTATTGAGATGTTGTGTATGAGTATGATGATTGTGGCTTAGGTTGTGTATATGTAAATATTGGAGCTTGATTGGTGATTTTGAAAAGCTTGAAAAAGGGATTTGGTGGTGAAAAATCCGTTCTTGGAGGCGTTGAGGCCTTGAGAGCTTGTGGATAAGTGATTTGGAAGTGCTCCGGTTGAGCTTGGGAAATCGGCTAAGGTATGGTTTCGGTTTCCCGTATCTAATATGTAATGTGGTAGGAAATACTTAGGCTAGAAGCCCTAAGATAGGCATTGAATGGTTGATGTTGTTGAATGATTGAGATATATGATGTGGTCATATATGTGATGATGATTATTGATGCCTTGGTGGTATGATGTATGAGAAATATGCATGTTGTGATATATGCTTGATGATTGGTTATGGTTGAATTGTGGGTTGAACCATGTTGATGGTGAGTATGATATTGATTGTGTACAATGATGATTTATTGGAATTGGTGTTGTTGAGAATTGGCATGAGGAAGAGTATATGATATGTCAATATGTTTGAGTTTGAGCCACTTGGGTGAAGTGGGTTAAAATGATGAGATAGTAATTTTGTAAATTGTGGTAATGTGTCAATGTGTGAGTTGAGGAGGCTTGATGTTGAATTTGATATATATTGATTGATTTCAAAGAAAAGGGATGAAATTGGCATGTTTTGATTGGTTTTGAAAAGAGTTGAAAATGGCCTGTTTGAAAATGGCACTTTGTGGTTTTTATGAAAAACATGGTTTTTTTGGGGCATACTTTGACAGGATATAACCTGGACTACAAATCTCTATTGTGTACCAAATCTATTTAGAAATGAAATTGGATCCGGGATGTCCATGCCGTTCGAAGAACGGGTGAAAAATGATTTAAAATGAGGAAGTTATGTCCGTTGGAAGATTGGGGTTTAAATCTGTGCATTCTGCAGCTTTTAACTTAGAAAATTTTTAGCAAAAATACCCCTCGCGCGTAGGCGCACTTGTCGCGTATGCGCCGATCTTCTAGAAAGCGCCATCCACGCGTGCGCGTGATGTGCGCGGGCGCGCCGATGGTGTTGCACCCAACGCCCAGCCATTTTCCAGAGAATTATGCCAGAACTGTGCCAGTTTTGTGCCTGGGGCACGAGAGTACCCACGCGTACGCGTGGTTGACGCGTGCGCGTCATTTGGCTATTTTTCAATCCACGCGTTAGCGTGCATGGCGCTTACGTGTCGATGAGTTTTCGAGGCCATCCACGCGTGTGCGTGGAGTGTGCGTACGCGTGGACCTGTTTTCATCCCAAAGTTGATTTTTGAGTTTTATAAGCCAAACTTCATACTTCTAAGCCTCCGATCTCACCACTTATATCTTAAATCATTATGATATGTCTAGCTATGAGAAGAAGGGCTAGTGAATGTGGTAACTTGCGAGTGAAGCAAAGGAAAAATGGATGATCAATGAGGATCAAGCATGAATATGTGAGATGCGGAGGATGGTGGTGGAAGTGCTTGTTATGCCATAGGCCGAAAGGCTGTAATTGTTAATGAAACGGCTGGTTATGGATTTAACCGTGAGCCGGATGGCTAGATTATTGCCGTGTTACGGCGGGGCCATGATTATGGCTATGTATAAATGCATATATATGCTGTTGAATGAATTGCGAAAGTTGCACTTCCATTATCGGAGATGAGAGTTTCCCTGGGAGAAAGCAGTGGCTAGCCACCACGTGCTCCAGGTCGAGACTTGAAGCTCTTTTGACCCTATGTCGTCAGGGTGGCCGGGCACTGTGAAATTCCCGGACGAGCTCACCCCCAAAAATATTCACCAGTGATGGTGATGGATAAATATTCACCAGTGATGGTGATGGATAAATATTCACCAGTGAGGGTGATGGATATGGATCATGATTATGATCAAGTTATAATGAGCATGACTCAAGTTGGGGAGACACGACAGAGGGACAGTCCAATGGTTAACTGCCAGGACTTGTCGGGTTGGCTCTATAATCGACAGATGATATCATCAGCCACTAGGGACAGGCATTCATCATATGCATACTATATGAATTGTTTGAGATTGCCTATTTGACTGCATATTACTTGCTAATTGTCTAAATGCCTTACTTGTTCCTAATTGTATATTTCTTGCTTGATATAACTGTGTTTGCTACATTATACTCCTACTGGTGGTTGGGAGGTCTGAAGGAATTGGAAAGGGAAGTATTAGTTAGACTGAAGAATCTTTAGTCAGATGCCCTTTATGGTTTAGCCTGTTTATAAGCTTTGATATTCTCTGGAGGAAGTTCTAGGATTGCCTTTGGCTTTCCTCCATTATTATGTATTATATATGTCGAAGCTGTTACCATGCTGGGGACCTCTGGTTCTCACCCATGCGGATTTTGTGGTTTTCAGATGTAGGACGTGAGGTTTCCCGCTGAGACATGCTGGAGACTTCTATAATTGCGAAGATCCTTTGTTCTCGGGGCTATGTTTTGGTTTATATGTTTTGCTTAGATACTTTTATCTCCATTAAATAATACAACTGTGATGACTCCTCTTATGGGAGATTTTGGAGAATAGGTTTTATGTATTTGTGTCCCTTTGGGTTTCCTTTGGGGTTTTCCTTATTTTTATCATATGTATATATTGCTATGCTCGGACCGGTTATCTTCGCAGCCGGATTTTGAGTCTTGATATTCCTGTTTTTGACACTCCTTTGTATATATATAATCACGCGTTGGTTATCCTTGTTCGTTACGTTATCGATCGGAGTGTTGCGCTTTCGAGTTGCGATTTTTGTTTACCCTTTTTTTACAAAGGCTCCTAGTTATAATCAATCATTCATACTACTATACGTACTAAAATTTTATTTTAGAGGTCGTAATACCTTGCCATCTCTGAATTATGACTTAAGCATAAGACTCTGTATGGTAGGGTGTTACATTATGGTATCAGAGCAGTTCATTCCTGTAGAGCCTGAGGGATGGAGTGACTATGCTTCTGTGCATTCTCTGTATGTGTGTTATGTGCTATTAGTATATCTGCTTGATATAATTGGCATAAACATTCATGAGCATGCATTTGGGACTTTGAAGCACTAGACTTCCGATATTGAGACTGATCAACTTAATATCGATTGTTTGGTGTGTATAGGAACCAGATGGCGCCTCGTGGACGTGGTAGAGGTAGTGTGAGAGGTCGTACTAACACTCGTGCACCGGAGAATAACCCTAATGACCCGGTGAACTTTATGACTGCGTTGGAGCACATGGCTTCTGCTATGCAAGCCACTGCTGAGGCTCTTGGTCAACAGATGAACAACCATGGTAATGATGGAGGTGGAGTTCAAGGCCCAATGACACTGGCAAACTTTTTGAAGGTTAATCCACCTAAGTTCAAGGAAACTGCTAGTCCGACTGAGGCTGATACATGGTTTCAAGCTATAGAGCGAGCACTGCAAGCACAAGTGGTACCTGAAGGACAGCGTGTCGAGTTTGCTGCCTATATGCTCACAGGTGAAGCGTCGCATTGGTGGCAAGGTATCCGACGTCTTCTGCAGCAGGGTGATAACTATATCACCTGGAATGTCTTCCAAGAGGAGTTCTATAATAAGTACTTCCCGACTTCTGCTAGGACGGCTAAGGAACTTGAATTGTTACAGCTGAAGCAGGGTACTATGTCCATATCAGAGTATACTGACAAGTTTGAGGAGCTGTTCAGGTTCTCTCGTATGTGCCAAGGGACTCCGGTGGAATATGAGGAATGGAAGTGTGTTAAGTATGAAGGAGGACTCCGGAGTGATATTTTCAGTTCAGTGGGACCAATGGAGATTAGGACTTTCTCCGAATTAGTGAACAAGTGTAGGGTTACTGAAGAATGTGTGAAAAGGGCAACTGCTGAGAAAGGGAGTCACAAAGGATCATTCCTACAGAACCGAGGGAAGAGCTTTGCACCTAGAGGTCCGTCTTTCAAGAGGGGAAGCTCTTTCAAGAGGCCCAACAACAACAACTCCCAAGGAAAAAGGCATGGGAAGCAGCCTCAGAATGATCAAGCTTGTACTAGGTGTGGAAGTCACCATCCGGGAGCACATTGCAAGGCCGGATGGGGTTTGTGCTACAATTGTGGAAAGGCGGGGCATAAAGCCGCAAATTGTCCTGAAAAGCAGAAACAAGGTGCTGGGAAAGCACAACAGACTGGTTGGGTGTTCACCACTTCAACTGTAGGAGCTGAGGGATCTGAGACACTCATTAGAGGTAACTGTGAAATGGCTGGTCAAACTTTAAATGCTTTATTTGATTCGGGAGCATCGCATTCATTCATTGCATTTGAGAAAGACCATGAGTTAGGATTGAAGATCGTAACCTTAGGTTATGATCTAAGAGTGTATAATGCTACCCATGAAGCCATGGTAACTAGGCTAGGATGCCCGGAAGTTTCCTTTAGGTTCAAGCAGCGTGATTTTGTTCATAATTTAGTCTGCTTACGGATGATTGGTCTTGATCTTATCTTGGGATTGGACTGGTTATCTAAGAACCATGTTCTGCTAGATTGTTCTACAAAGTCAGTGTACTTTATGCCGGAAGATACAGAAGGGCCGGTCGTGGTGAATAATTATTACTTGAATTCGACGGTGGTGAACTATTCTGGAATCGAATGTCAGGGTATCCTATTGTTAGCCGCGGGCGTTTCGGGTGATGATCAAAGGTTGGAGAAGATTCCGGTTGTGTATGAGTTTCCGGAAGTGTTTCCTAATGATATTGATGAGTTTCCACCTAACCGAGAGGTTGAGTTTGCTATTGAGTTGGTACCCGGGGCGGGATCAATCTCAAGTGCTCCTTATAGGATGTCACCGTTAGAGATGAACGAGCTAAAGTCTCAGTTAGAGAATTTGTTGGGAAAGAATTTTATACGACCAAGTGTCTCTCTGTGGGGTGCTCCAGTATTACTGGTGAAGAAGAAGGATGGGAGTATGCGGCTCTGTGTGGATTACAGGCAGCTGAACAAGGTTACAATAAAGAATAAGTACCCATTGCCAAGAATTGATGATCTCATGGATCAGTTACAAGGAGCTGAAGTTTTCTCCAAGATCGATTTGCGATCCGGTTATCACCAGATAAGGGTGAGGGGTGAGGATATCCCTAAGACCGCTTTTAGGACTCCTTATGGTCATTACGAGTACACTGTAATGTCTTTCGGGTTGACGAACGCTCCTGCAGTGTTTATGGATTACATGAATAGAGTTTTCCGTCCGTTTTTGGATAAATTCGTTGTTGTCTTCATTGATGACATATTGATTTATTCCAAGACTGAAGAAGAGCATGCGGAATACTTGAGGACCGTGTTGCAGATTCTAAAGGAGAAGAAACTTTATGCAAAACTGTCTAAGTGCGAGTTTTGGAAGAGTGAGGTGAAGTTTTTGGGCCATGTGGTGAGTAAGAAGGGAATAGTCGTAGATCCAACTAAGGTGGAGGCTGTGATGGATTGGAAGCAACCAACCACCGTGACGGAGATAAGGAGTTTTCTGGGTTTAGCTGGCTATTACCGAAGGTTTATCAAGGGCTTTTCACAGATAGCTTTGCCAATGACAAAGTTAACCCGCAAAGACACTCCGTTTGTTTGGACTCCTGAGTGCGAGGAGAGCTTTCAGACATTGAAGAAAAAGTTGACCACTGAGCCAAATGAGCCATTTGAGGTGTATTGTGATGCCTCATTGAAGGGTCTAGGGTGCGTGCTGATGCAGCATCATAATGTGGTGGCGTATGCCTCACGACAGTTGAGACCTCATGAAGTTAGTTACCCTACGCACGATTTGGAATTCGCTGCAGTTGTGTTTGCCTTGAAGGTGTGGAGGCATTATCTCTATGGGGTTAAATTCCAAGTCTTCTACGATCACAAGAGTTTGAAATATCTCTTTGATCAGAAAGAGCTTAATATGAGGCAGAGAAGGTGGATGGAATTGTTGAAGGACTACAACTTTGAGTTGCATTACCATCCGGGAAAGGCGAACGTAGTGGCGGATGCGTTAAGTCAAAAGTCGTTATATGCGGCTTGGATGATGCTTCAAGAGGAGAAGTTGCTCAAGGGATTCGAGAGTCTGAAAATTGGTGCTCGAGAAGTATCCAGAACTTTGTGTTTGAGCCGATTAGAAATCTCAAGTGACTTTAAGTCCGAACTCCTAAAGGCTCATCAAAATGATGAAGCGTTATGGAAGGTGTTACTGGCTATTGAGCAAGGAAAACAATGGAGAGTGTCGGAAGAAAAAGATGGGTTATGGAGATTCAAGGGTAGGATCATTGTGCCGGATGTTGGCACTTTGAGCCAAGATATTTTAAAGGAGGCACACAAAAGCGGATTCTCCATTCACCCGGGAAGTACTAAGATATACCATGATTTAAAGGCAATGTTCTGGTGGCCGGGTATGAAGAATGATGTGGCGGAATATGTTTCAAAGTGCTTAACTTGTCAAAAGGTAAAGATTGAACATCAAAGACCTTCCGGGATGTTGCAACCTTTAGAGATTCCACAATGGAAGTGGGAAAGTATTGCAATGGACTTTGTGTCTGGATTGCCAAAGACTAGGGCTGGTTTTGATGCTATCTGGGTGATTGTGGACCGACTGACGAAGTCAGCTCACTTTTTACCCATTCGGATGACTTACACCCTTGAGGAACTAGCACGGTTATACATAAAGGAGATTGTGAGACTTCATGGTGTACCTGCTACTATAATCTCTGATAGAGATCCTCGTTTCACTTCAAGGTTTTGGGGTGCATTTCAGAAAGCTTTTGGAACCCGAGTAAGCTTGAGCACGGCTTACCATCCTCAAACAGATGGTCAATCCGAGAGGACGATCCAAACACTAGAGGATATGTTGAGAGCTTGTGTTTTGGACTAACCGGCGAGTTGGGATCGGTATATGCCATTGGTGGAGTTTGCATACAATAATAGTTATCATGCGAGCATCGGAATGGCACCGTATGAGGCCTTGTATGGGAGGAAATGTCAATCTCCGCTATGTTGGTATGAAGTTGGAGAGAAAAGCTTGTTGGGGCCGAAAATGATAGCTGAGACTACTGAACAAGTCAAGAAAATCCGTGATAGGATGCTTACGGCGCAGAGTCGTCAAAAGAGTTACGCCGATCAGAGGCGAAAGCCCTTAGAATTTGAGGAAGGGGTTCATGTTTTCCTTAAGGTTACTCCGACTACAGGAGTAGGTAGGGCGATTAAGGCAAAGAAGTTGAATCCTCGATACATTGGTCCATTTCAGATCCTGGAGAGGATTGGACCGGTGGCGTATCGGATGGCTCTACCACCTCATCTTTCGAATCTGCATGATGTGTTTCACGTGTCGCAGCTTCGGAAGTACACTCCTGATGCTAGCCATGTGTTGGAACCTGAGTCGGTTCAGTTAAGGGAAGATTTGACGCTTCCAGTGGCTCCAGTTAGAATTGATGATACTAGTGTCAAACGGTTGCGTGGAAAAGAGGTTTCATTAGTCAAAGTGGCATGGAGTCGAGGCGGTGTTAAGGAACACACTTGGGAACTTGAGTCGGAGATGCGAACGGATTATCCGTATTTATTCTCAGGTAATTGCATTTGAATTTTGTGGGCAAAATTCCCAATTAGGTGGGTAGAATGTAAAACCCGGTTAATTAATGGCTAATTAACCCATAAATGAGAATTTATTCTAGAAAGCCCAAAATGTGATTTTTATGGCTAAATGTGATAGAGGAGACTGAGACAAGAATTTCGGTACCAATTTTATAGAAATCGGACCAAGATTGGACCGAACGGGCCAAATCTGGCCAACCGGACCCAAAGTGGGCCCTTGGCCCAACATAACTAGACCAAAACCCTAGTTTTCAGCATTCTCTCTCCTCACTAAACACACTCACATGCTGAAAATGGAGGCCATGGAGAGAATAACACTCTCTCAAGTTCTTTCTCTCACTTGATCTTCAAACCACCATAACTTTTGATCTAGAGCTCCGATTGTCGCTCCATTTACGGCCACGCGTTCATCGCGGAGAGCTCTACAAAACCCATATAATTAATCTTGAGGTAAGCCACGTTTTGCTCTTCGAAATTCCAGCCTTGTTTCGAGTTTTATGAGCAAAAATGTTAAGATTTTGGTCTCTTTGATGTTATAGGACCCAACTCTCTTGAAGGAGAATGTTAATCTTGTTTCCTTGGACCTTGGGTGTGGTAAGATTCTCAACCCTAGTGTAATTTTGTTGTTCTATGATGTTTGGGTATTGAGATGTTGTGTATGGGTATGATGATTGTGGCTTAAGTTGTGTATATGTAAATATTGGAGCTTGATTGGTGATTTTGAAAAGCTTGAAAAAGGGATTTGGTGGTGAAAAATCCGTTCTTAGAGGCGTTGAGGCCTTGAGAGCTTGTGGATAAGTGATTTGGAAGTGCTCCGGTTGAGCTTGGGAAATCGGCTAAGGTATGGTTTCGGTTTCCCGTATCTAATATGTAATGTGGTAGGAAATACTTAGGCTAGAAGCCCTAAGATAGGCATTGAATGGTTGATGTTGTTGAATGATTGAGATATATGATGTGGTCATATATGTGATGATGATTATTGATGCCTTGGTGGTATGATGTATGAGAAATATGCATGTTGTGATATATGCTTGATGATTGGTTATGGTTGAATTGTGGGTTGAACCATGTTGATGGTGAGTATGATATTGATTGTGTACAATGATGATTTATTGGAATTGGTGTTGTTGAGAATTGGCATGAGGAAGAGTATATGATATGTCAATATGTTTGAGTTTGAGCCACTTGGGTGAAGTGGGTTAAAATGATGAGATAGTGATTTTGTAAATTGTGGTAATGTGTCAATGTGTGAGTTGAGGAGGCTTGATGTTGAATTTGATATATATTGATTGATTTCAAAGAAAAGGGATGAAATTGGCATGTTTTGATTGGTTTTGAAAAGAGTTGAAAATGGCCTGTTTGAAAATGGCACTTTGTGGTTTTTATGAAAAATATGGTTTTTTTGGGGCATACTTTGATGGGACATAACTTGGACTACAAATCTCTGTTTTGTACCAAATCTATTTAGAAATGAAATTGGATCCGGGATGTCCATGCCGTTCGAAGAACGGGTGAAAAATGATTTAAAATGAGGAAGTTATGTCCGTTGGAAGATTGGGGTTTAAATCTGTGCATTCTGCAGCTTTTAACTTAGAAAATTTTTAGCAGAAATACCTCTCGCGCGTAGGCGCACTTGGAGCGTACGCGCCGATCTTCCAGAAAGCGCCATCCACGCGTGCGCGTGATGTGCGCGGGCGCGCCGATGGTGCTGCATCCAATGCCCAGCCATTTTCCAGAGAATTATGCCAGAACTGTGCCAGTTTTGTGCCTGGGGCACGAGAGTACCCACGCGTACGCATGGTTGACGCGTGCGCGTGGTTTGGCTATTTTTCAATCTACGCGTTAGCGTGCATGGCGCTTACGCGTCGATGAGTTTTCGAGGCCATCCACGCGTGCGCGTGGAGTGCGCGTACGCGTGGACCTGTTTTCATCCCAAAGTTGATTTTTGAGTTTTATAAGCCAAATTTCATACTTCTAAGCCTCCGATCTCACCACTTATATCTTAAATCATTATGATATGTCTAGCTATGAGAAGAAGGGCTAGTGAATGTGGTAACTTGCGAGTGAAGCAAGGGAAAAATAGATGATCAATGAGGATCAAGCATGAATATGTGAGATGCGGAGGATGGTGGTGGAAGTGCTTGTTATGCCATAGGCCGAAAGGCTGTAATTGTTAATGAAACGGCTGGTTATGGATTTAACCGTGAGCCGGATGGCTGGATTATTGCCGTGTTACGGCGGGGCCATGATTATGGCTATGTATAAACGCATATATATGCTGTTGAATGAATTGTGAAAGTTGCACTTCCATTATCGGAGATGAGAGTTTCCCTGGGAGAAAGCAGTGGCTAGCCACTACGTGCTCCAGGTCGAGACTTGAAGCTCTTTTGACCCTATGTCGTCAGGGTGGCCGGGCACTGTAAAATTCCCGGACGAGCTCACCCCCAAAAATATTCACCAGTGATGGTGATGGATAAATATTCACCAGTGATGGTGATGGATAAATATTCACCAGCGAGGGTGATGGATATGGATCATGATTATGATCAAGTTATAATGAGCATGACTCAAGTTGGGGAGACACGACAGAGGGACAGTCCAATGGTTAACTGCCAGGACTTGTCGGGTTGGCTCTATAACCGATAGATGATATCATCAGCCACTAGGGACAGGCATTCATCATATGCATACTATATGAATTGTTTGAGATTGCCTATTTGACTGCATATTACTTGCTAATTGTCTAAATGCCTTACTTGTTCCTAATTGTATATTTCTTGCTTGATATAACTGTGTTTGCTACATTATACTCCTGCTGGTGGTTGGGAGGTTTGAAGGAATTGGAAAGAGAAGTATTAGTTACACTGAAGAATCTTTAGTCAGATGCCCTTTATGGTTTAGCCTGTTTATAAGCTTTGATATTATCTGGAGGAAGTGCTAGGATTGCCTTTGGCTTTCCTCCATTATTATGTATTATATATGTGGAAGCTATTACCATGCTGGGGACCTCTGGTTCTCACCCATGCGGATTTTGTGGTTTTCAGATGCAGGACGTGAGGTTTTCCGCTGAGGCATGCTGGAGACTTCTATAATTGCGAAGATCCTTTGTTCTCGGGGCTATGTTTTGGTTTATATGTTTTGCTTAGATACTTTTATCTCCATTAAATAATACAACTGTGATGACTCCTCTTATGGGAGATTTTGGAGAATAGGTTTTATGTATTTGTGTCCCTTTGGGTTTCCTTTGGGGTTTTTCTTATTTTTATCATATGTATATATTGCTATGCTCGGACCGGTTATCTTCGCAGCCGGATTTTGAGTCTTGATATTCTTGTTTTTGACACTCCTTTGTATATATATAATCACGCGTTGGTTATCCTTGTTCGTTACGATATCGATCGGAGTGTTGCGCTTTCGAGTTGCGATTTTTGTTTACCCTTTTTTTTACAAAGGCTCCTAGTTATAATCAATCATTCATACTACTATACGTACTAAATTTTTATTTTAGAGGTCGTAATACCTTGCCATCTCTGTATTATGACTTAAGCATAAAACTCTATATGGTAGGGTGTTACATATCTTAGGGAACCTCTCTGCTTTTCTATTTTGATAAATCAGGGATCCATCACTTGCTCTGATAAAGTTACCGCCATAGTAAAAAGCAGGCACCACAAAAACATCAACCATCTGAAATTAATCCATGAACAGCTATGTGTAAGTCCAAAAATAGAAACAAAAATTATGAATAAAACACCTTTTTTCTAACACAATCCTTCATTCTAATCCTACACACAAAATTTTAAAAACGATTTTTACACTTTATTACACCATTGTTACCCACACTGTAAATATGCACACAGAATGCCTTCACAATTAGTTCACACATGAATAACCAAAACTTCATCACTAAGTAAGGCGATATTACCTTCTGACGAAGACAACAACCACGGCCTCAATGCAACCTTTTTCTTAGCCTCCGACACTAACTTCACCCCGCACCAATTGCTCTTCTACATAGTGTAATTTTTGGAAGGAGAAACATGGCGGAGGGAGTTTGATTGTTCGTTTTCTTAGGATTTTCAATAATTCTGTAACTCAAATATGGGTATTATGGGTATTGCATAAGGGGATTAAAGTGTGTTTGGAGGAGTGGTGGTGAAACAGTGTTATTTTGGTGCGTGGGGACTAATATGTCATGTTTTCAAAAGCTACAGGGCACGTGTGATCCCGTAACGGCTAGGTCAGCGTCACGGGAGGGAGCCACGTCAGACTTTTCCATCAGGTCCAATAGAGTGACTTCAATGGAAGGGTATATTTGTCCACATTTTGGACGGGTCAGAGACATAAATGTATTTTCTATTCTTTGGTGACAAAAATATCTGCAGAAAAAAAAAGGTTAGAGACTTATTTGTTCTTTTTTCTATCTACTATTAATAATTTCGGGTAAATTTTCTCTTTTATTATGTTTATGTTAATTTTTAACCTATTATACACATAAATATTTAATTTATTTTCTTTATTTCCTTGTTAATTTATTTCAATAATATTGATAATGACGTAATCTATATACGGTAATGTTTAAACTTTCACACATTGAAAAAGAGATCAACAAAAACAAGATAGAAAAATGTGGTGATTAAATTATATAATAGTATTTCTCAAAAAGAAAAAAAATCATTATCATTATATTTTTTATAATAGATAGTATTTTGACGTTAAAAATACTATGTGACGTGACGAATTTTAGTGTTAATATATATATTTTTTTTCATTTTTTTTAAAAAATATCTTTTTTTTAATTATATAAAAATTAATATTTAATACACAATTATACTAATTACTAATTATTAATATTTTTAATCATTTTAATTATATTATTTGTCAATCATTCTAATGGTCAATTATTATAATATAATTTTTAATCAAATATAATTAGTCATAATACGATATTAACATTAATATTTTTGTTAATATTCTCTATTATGCATGTGTGTATCCTATTAGAATCAAATTGATATTGATATCAATAATTAATTTTTATAATTAATTTCGTGCTATTAAAAAGTATATATAGTGTTTCTTTTGTAATTAGTAAGTTTAGATTTAAGAGGTAAATAATTTTGTTTAATTTTTTAAGTTGTTATTCTTTTTTGACTATTTCATAGAATAAGAATGTATTTTTTATTTTTCATCGAGATTGATCTTTTTAAATTACAAATTATAACCTTTTATGATATTTTTTTATGTTGTCATTCTATTATTCTTTTGATAATTTAATAATTGTTTTTATTAAAACTTATTCTTTTCGTTTAATGTTATAACAAGATTGTCCTTTGCCATAATAATTTACTGTGCATCGCATTTATCAAATACCACCTCGAATTGTATTTATTGATTCAGATACTAATTATATAGATGTAAGAGTTTAACGAAGGGA
Source organism: Arachis hypogaea (assembly GCF_003086295.3). NCBI lineage: Eukaryota > Viridiplantae > Streptophyta > Magnoliopsida > Fabales > Fabaceae > Arachis > Arachis hypogaea. Next base: position 81,563,251 of record NC_092041.1, read on the forward strand.
TAGTAAACTCTATTTTACTGAAAGATAGTTGGATCTACTCATGTATTATGACCAACCTAATGGAAGGTGGGTAAAGTTAATTTTCTTAAGAGGAACTCGATTTTTGATTGAGCAATGGCTTCCAATAATCTCCTCCATGTTTTTTACATATGTGATGAACGGATTTTTGTGTTGTCTAGAATTTCACAAATAAATTCTCATTGCAAGTATAGTTTCTAAACCAACAATAATCCTTTCATACAAAGATTTGGTTGTCACAAGTAACAAACCCCGTAAAAATAATAACCGAAGTATTCAAACCTCGGGTCGTCTTTCAAGGAATTGCAGGGATGTGTGCTTATAATTGGTTATAGAAACATATATTTTTGGGTTTTGAGATAATAGACAAGAAATATAAATGGCAAAGAAAATCAAATGACAAAAAAAGGTCTTGGCAAGGTTTGGTGGTTAAGGATCTCTATCCTTATCACTAACCACAACATGACAATTGGCAAGGATCAATCCCATTAATTCATCCTCTAACTAGTAGTAAAAGAAAGTTAAATGAGTTATATCAATCCAAGTCCATACGTCCTAGTTCTCCACCAATTCAATTAGTGAGAACTAGAGTTAATGGCTCCAATCTTCAATTACTTGGACATTAGTAACTCAAGAGTTCTTAAGTTACCTTCCCATGCCAAGAACATAAAAGTCTAAACTAAAATCCTCTCAAGCATTTCATCAAACACTTGGAAGGCACAAAATAAAAACATAGAAAAGTAATAAATCTAAACAACCAATGGCAACATCAATGAAAACAAATGAAGGAAATGACATTAAACATGAAATACCTCAACTTGTATTAATAAGAAAATTGAATCCAAGTTGGGGAATTCATAAACCAAATTGGGAAAATAAACAACTTAACAAGAGGAATAAATAAACCAAAGTACTAGAACAATTAAAGTAGAAGAAACCTATATTAAAGCAAGGTAGGATTCTAAAATTGAGAAGAAATAAACCTAAAAACCTAACCTAGAGAGAGGAGAGAGCCTATCTCTCTAGAGGACTACATCTAAAACCTAAATTATGTGAATGAGAAGTGTCCCCTTGATTCCCCAACTCTGCAGCCTCTAATCTGTGTTTTCAGACTTGGAACTGGGCCAAAAATATCCCAGAAATTTTCCCCAGCAATTTCTGATACGTACAGTATGTGGCTCCGTCACGTGTACGCGTCGCTTGTCTGCCGCACCATCCATGCGTACGCGTGCTTTGCCCGTGCGCATCACCTAACAGCAAGGCAACTATGGCAAATTATATATCATTTCGAAGCCTCAGATGTTATCTTTCCAACGCAACTGAAACCACCTCATTTGGACCTCTATAGCTCAAGTTATGGTTGATTTAGTACAAAGAGGTCAGGGTTGACAACTCAGCAATTCCTTCAGTTTCTTGTATTCCTTCCACTTTTGCATGTTTCTTTTCCATCCTCTAAGTCATTCCTGCCCTATGAACCCTGAAAGTACTTAACACACATATCAAGATATCGAATGGTAATAAGAGAGGATTAAAAATAGCAAATTTAAGGCCAAGGAAACATATTTTCAATCATAGCACAAAATTGGGAAGGAAAATATAAATCATGTAATTTCTATGAATAAGTGTGAGAATAGTGGATAAAATTCACTCAATTAAGCACAAGATGTACCACGAAATAGTGGTGCATCAATCTGCTAGAGAATCTTCAAAGTGAAACATATAATGAGATTGAGTTTTCTCAATTTAGATTTAGTATTCAAAAAATTGTATTAGGCTTGGAGATGCAATTTCAAAGATTCGTACTGTGTTTATATTTTTTTCTTTTAATTTTTTGTAATAAAAAATAATTTTATAACATATTGTGATTTTTTTAAACTACTAGCCTTTTCGTACATCAATAAATGCCATTGATGGAATAAATGTTAATTTATTTTCTCACTGTGGCTATTCTATACCTTGTCGTAGTACATAGATAGCGGATGATGAACCTTATTTAACAAGAGGATAGTCATCTGAATTTGCACAAATTTTAAATGTCCAAACTGATGATATTATTTTAATTGGTTGTCGTGATGAGAATGACTCTAATCATTATGTGTCTAAGGTCTAGAATAGTTTAACTATTATTTAAATAGTTTAGTTCTAATGTTAGTATTTAATTAGATTAGTTTTAGAGAAATTTGAATTGTTACCTCAATTTATATATTATAACTATTATTTTCGGTTATGCTATTTTAAAATTTTTAATATGAAATTTTTTTTGTTTGGTTTTTAAATATGTTTTTTTATTGAATCTCAGTATAACTAAAAAAAAAAATACTTAAATTAAAGAGTCTGATAATATTAAATAATACATTTAAATTATTACTCAAACAAAAACTAAATCGTATATAATACTATTAGTTGTACTAAAAAATTTTGTTGATGTAGTATAAAATAATTAATACTTGAGTTAAAATTTATCAACAGCTGTAAGATTAAAAATTTTACTTGTCCAGTGTGATATATATATATATATATATCAAATTAAGTAAAAATTTATTTATCCAGTGTAATTAATTTAGCATTAATATATATTAAATTAATGACTATAATTAAAATTTAGTTGTCCAGTAATATGATTTATGAAAATTATTGTGATTAACAAAGATTACGGAAATTTATAAAAATTACACGTACAATAGTATTAATAATAAAGGATGAAAAATTATTGAATGATTTTAGGATTAAAAATAATCATATATATATATATATATATATAATCATAATAAAAAATAATTAATATACGTAACTTAAATATATTTACGTATAATTAATATATACGTATATATAAATAAAAAATATTTAAAATTAAATTAAAAAAATAAGTATATTCTAAGAATATGAAAATTATTAATTAAACAATTAACATATATGTATACATAAATAAAAAAATTATTAATTAAAAAATATAGTAGATTTTAACGTATAATTATAATAATTTGTTCTAAAAATAGATAATTAAATTAATTTAGTATTAATTGAATATTTTTATTGTTACTTTAAAGTAGATCAGTCATATACTATATATATATATTCCTTCCTTTTAATGTATTACGCGATTGTAAATTTTTATATTTGAGGCTTATATATTTTTTAGCAATTGTTACGCTTACTAGGTTATATTCTAATCTTGAGTTTAATATATTATTAATTGTAATTTTTTTAATTTTTTATTTATATTATTTTGTCCTTTTATTTTATTTTAATATTTTTGTAAGTATAATCTTATTAAGAATCTCAAGGCAACATCCGGATATAAAATTTCGAAACTTAAAATTAGGATACTTTAGTATACGAACAGAGATACAATTTATGGATTTGCAATAATCAATGTTAGAGACATAGACTAAAGTTTTAGTTATTTACAAAAAATATGTATGGATGTAACACCCTAACATTCATATCCTTATGCTAGAGTCATAAGTGAATGATACTAAGGTGATACGACTTAAGGTGGAATAGTTATATATATGTGTAATTAGAAGGAATTAGTAAATGAGAAGCTTGAAAAGGAATTAAAAAAATCGCGAGCGGAAATACACACTATCGAAAGTATCGTGTTCGGATAAACTTGGTAAAAATAAAACTTAAAGGAATAATATATTAAAGACAAAATATATATAAATATATAGCCACTAGTCACGACCCGTGAAATTTAGGTCGGCTAGAGTTATAGAAATAAAAACCGTTGATAACAATTTCTATCTCTCTCCTAGACATACAACATAGCCTTTATAGGCAAGTTTCAAAAGAAATATTTACATATACATCATCAATATTTTCCAAAATAAAGAGAGACAAAAATCTAAACAAAATGAAATATAGAACTTAAGATAACTTCGCCATCTTCCAGATAAACTCAAACTCACCGTGGAGCACCAGGACCTGCATTTGAAAAATAATCGATATAAACGGAATGAGAACTCTCGACCCATGAATTCTCAATATGGTAAAATTGCCAAATAAATACAATATTAAGATAATAGGAAACTCACTAAGCAATATTAAACTTTACACATCATTATATCAATACTAAGTTCTCACTAATCCATAATCAGACAACTATCATAGGAAATTTTAATCTAACTCATCATTCTCCAAGTTTCAGTCTTCCAAACACCAAATAAAACAGCGCTCAGCGTCAACCGACACCAGCATGAGGGACCTCTCTGATATACAGACACAAGCAAGGCAATCATGTAATACACATGTAAATTCAAATAAAGCAATTAGCATATAGTCTTTTAATATGTACAAGTAAACAAACCATGACAAGTAGCAAACCCGAACAAGTCAATCAAATGCAGATGATGTATGTTTATCCTATTGGCTATGAGCTCACGTGTCAGTTACTCGCCAGAACCTAACATATCTGGTAGCTAACTCGGATATCGTCCTCTTAAAAATCGGTGGGCGGTAAATCACCACGATCACCACCTAGCGAGCAGTACATCACCACGATCTCCACCATTGTGAGCGGTACACCACCACAATACTCATAAAATTTTTAATTGGAAAACAAGTGACCGGTAAATAACTACGATCCCCAACTCAACTGTAACCTTGGATAAGCGGTACACCACCACAATCCTTGTCAGGTGCACAAATAACAATTTCACAACCTATGGACAATAACTAACCACGATCCCCACGTTTACAATGACACTGGGCAAGCGGTATACCACCACGATCCTTGCCAAGTCAAAACACAAAATCTCTGCGAGTGGGATGAAACCACTGTCCTCGCTGAACCTAAAGCAAGTGGAGCAATGCCACTGCATCTACGCAGGCAGGTACATAATCATTCTCATCATATTCACTTCAATTTTCATAATCATTCTCATCATATCTTAATCAAAATCATTCATCATCATCATTCAATATCATAACTATACTCATTATATCATAATCATAATCAATCATTCATCATCTCTCACTATCGTATTCATCTTCATCATACTTTGGCATTATCAATCATTCTCATTTCTTATTATCATAATCACCTTCATCATACTTCAGTCATAATTATTCATCATCATCCATCTCATTACTTTAAATCCATCTTTCTTATTTCAAGGTCTCAACATATTAGATCTCATTCCTAACTCTTCTACCCTCTACTACACCAGCTCTAGACTCATAATAGAAGATACTCTTTTAAATTCACTCGATACACACTCGCTCATCTCAAAGGCTAAACACTAGCTAGGGGATTTTAAGCAAGTATTACTGAAGTTTAGAAAGCTAAAGAAATCATTGAATACTCAACAATATAATTTATACAAAATAAGATGGTCATGTGTACGCAAGACTTCCGCGTACGCATGAGTTCAGAATTTTGCCAAAGTCGCATACGCAAGCAGGTGCTTGCGTATGCATGAGGCCAGAATTTGACAAGGTCGCATATGCATGCACCTGCTCGCATACGCATGAGTACTCGGCAGAGATCCATGCTCGCGTACGCATAGTACTGTCCAAGAACGCATGTCTCACATTTTTTAGAAAAAGTTGTTTTGCTGCATAATTCAATTTTTCACACCAAATTTCAAACGTGTATAACTTTTTCGTTAAAACTTATTTTTTATCTGTTCTTTGAACGACATAAATTACTCGGATCCAAATTTCATTCAAAATAAGTTTCACAAAGCTTGGGAGTCCGGAAGCCAAGTTATGGCCCGTTGAAGTTTCTCAAAAACAGGTTTTTACCAAAATTTGCAAAGTCCTCTAGTTTTCACAACACTCAAACCAAAACACAATTTTACCACACCAAATCAATGCCAAAACACTCCTCAATCATTTCTCAAGCATTGAATTACCTAAATTATTCAACTCTCACCTTATCAACTTATTCAACAATTTCCAACTATCCAACATCTTCAACACCTAATAATTCAATCTCTACCCATTTTAACAAATCAGTCAAAATCAACAACAATTCACATATTTAGTACCAAACTCATCCTATGATCAATCATCATCAAAACCAAAAATTTATCATTCATTCCATAGTACCACAATATAGCTCATTCATTTAACTCATACCCATACATTAAAATCTATCATACTTATCCGGACTTACCCAGTTATGGCCTCCGTCCCAAATTTCACCAATACTCATCATCACAATCATTATACACCATATTTCATTCACATACTGTATCCCATCTTCATTTAAATAATCACATATCACACTCAATCAACAACTAAACCATGCAATTCAAATTCAAAATCAACACTTCATCAATTACGACATTTTAATTCCATTCAATCACACGATTCAATCCTATTTCTAGGGAGATCTAGCCTAGGATTTCATGTCATATTAAATAGTATTTAAATGAAACTTAAACCATACCTTAGCCGATTTCTTCCAACCTCAAAACCATCAAAAGACATCTTCCTTACAAGCTTTTAAGTTTAGCCACAAGAGTTCAACTCCAAGCAATCCAATTCACCAAATCTACATACATTCAATCTAAATTCATATATTGTACCAAAATCAAACACTAGGATTTATCAAATTCAACTAACCATAAGGGTTCAGTGATTTCTTACTTTGTCCTATGTTGCTTGGGATAAAACTCACTAATTGCCAAAACTAGATTACACCTAAACCATTAAAACCATGAAAAACTTAATTTTCCAAAGCCAAAAACACAAATTCAAAGAGAAGGGAGAACTGGGAATGAAATTTAGAATTACTTACCACTTTGTTTAGATAAAATCAAAGAGTTCAACGAGACGAACGTATGGCCACAAACGACAAACCAATCAGAGCTAAGGAGAGAAAGTTATGTGGAATTGAATGTTGGGTGAGTTAGTGTTTGCTTACCCCTTGCTCTCTTCTCTCAAATTAACGTGCTCTCTCTCTCTCTCTCTCTCTCTCTCTCTCTATTTCTCTCTCTCTCTCTCTCTCTCTGAGGAGAATGAGCTGAATGCTTTTTAATGTGGGTTAAGTGAGTGGGCTTTGGGCCCAATTGTAGCTCAAGTCCGTTTGTGTAGCCCGTTGGCTCAAGCTTGGGCCAAAACCTTTAAAATTAGTGTTTTAATTTATATTCCAATTATTTCATAGTTTCTTAACCTTCTTCACTCATAATTAATTATCTAACTTGAAATGCTGGACAGACTTAAGCCGGTACTGCCGGTTAAGTTATCGGTATGCAATTTTACTCATTTGTCGCAGAAAATTATATTTTTCCGCTCGAAAATATTCGCTGAATCAAATTATCATCGTTAAAAATCCAAATTATGAATTCTAAAATTTTCGACCCATTTGTCCCATATTTAATTAATTACATATTTTAATTTAATGACTAATTATCCAATTAATGCTTTTATAATTTTTTCTGGTCTTACATCCTACCCACCTAATTAAAAATTTTTTCCTTAAGATTTAGTTGCCTCAATATCGTTTTCAAGTAATGACATATCTTTGGCATTCCTTGGATGAATTAAAAATTCGCTCTTGTGAGCTTCAGACAGTATCTCATTTTGCAAGTGTTCACTATACTTAGTACGCAATCTCTCTCCTTATACCTCCAAATTCTTTTTTGATCCTTCTTAATCTCTTTCTATTTTTCTTGTCCCATAGACCTTAACATCTTCTATAGCTCTTCACACTCCTGTTGTGCTTTCTGACTATCAGTCTTAAATTGACTCGTAATTTGCCACCGATTCAACTTACACCTTTGGCCACATCCTCCACTCCTAACCTCAAATTTGTAACTTACCTAACAGTTCTACTTCTTTGAGCATCATCCAAGCCACACTCAAGGACTTTCTATTCAAAATATCCTCCACCACATTCGCCTTTCCCAGGTGATAATTCAAGTCAAAGTCATAGTATCTCAATAACTCCACCCATCTCCTCTGCCTCATATCCAACTCTTTCTGATCAAAAACATATTTCAAGCTCTTGTGATCGGAGAAAATCCTAAACTTTTCTCCATACAGGCTATGCCTCCAAACCTTCAAAGTAAACATAACGGTCGCTAGTTCCAAGTCAAGCATCGAGTAATTCACTTTATGAGGTCTCCGTTACCGTGAGGCATAAGCCACCATATTCTGATGTTGCATCAACATGCAAACTAAACCCATAATAATGCATCATGGAAATCTCTAAGTGGTTTGTTAAGTTTAATTAATATGAGTACTGATGCTATAGTTAATTCTCTCTTTCAAGTTTGAAAACTCTCCTTACAACTGGATGTCCACACCAATGGTGTATTCTTGCGAATCAATTCATGAAATTCAAAGCTTCCCAACTCCTCAGGATGTCGCACACGCACAGTTTCATCTTTCGCATTCCTAAGATGTATTCTAATGCCTCGAGAGTTACATCTAGGATTTGTACATGACATTGAATCAAACTTGAGTTCATCTCGAAAGGATTACTAAGCTCAAATGAAGAAGTACAGAACGAAGGGTTATCGCGAGAAGTCGATAGGATTATTCAGTATTGTGATTAGATGAGGTTATAGGAGAACCATTGAAATGCACCCGAAAAAGAATTAAAGCTCGTCTCAAGAAAAGAATCAAAATCCATAACCTTTGATTGAATGAATAAGGCATATCAAATCGATTAAGTCTTAGTGGATACTAAAGAAACAATGGGTTCGAGAAAAAGGCAATCCAACTGTAAGTTTCCAAAGATTTTAAGGACCATTTGATTGTACCAAAACAAGCTCAAGCTCACTTTGAAAGGTACAAAACTCATACGAGTAAATAATAGGAATGGAGAGAGGATCGAATCATTTTCAGAGAAAGAATCAAAGATAAAAACTCTAATGTAAGTTATAAAAGAAAGATAGATCGAATCACAAAGATTTATTGACACACCTTCGCACATAAAGCCTTCTGCTATCGTCTTTGCTCTTCACGGACATAAACGGAACTCCCCACGAGAAATACTTGGTCAAACAATTTTTTTTCCATTAGTTTCTCTAATAAAATCTTTATTTCTGCCAACTCTATCGGCTACATTCTATGCGGCACAATTAAGTTAAAGTTCAGTCCTAAGGTTGACACTTTTGCTCCTAAACCCTTTATCTCTGCCATAGACTGTAAATAAATGCATGTTTCAGTACTATACAATGCAATTATAGTTCGGTCATCAGTTTCACATGTACCTCAATTCAAAGTCTCTAATCTAGTAGCCTCATTCGTTGCCATAACATACATGCAACCTTGTTGTTGGACCCTCCCGACGTTTTGATTTGCTTTCCCAGGATAGTTCCACAACATATGACCAGCTTTTCTACAGTAGTAACTAATGAGCGGATATCTTATACGCTTTTTGAGGGTAATTTCATATAGTTTTTAGTATGTTTTAGTTAGTTTTTAGTATATTTTTATTATTTTTTAGGCAAAATTCATATTTTTGGACTTTACTATGAGTTTGTGTGTTTTTCTGTGATTTCAGGTATTTTCTGGCTGAAATTGAGGGAGCTGAGTAAAAATCTGATTTAGGCTGAAAAAGGACTGCTGATGTTGTTAGATTCTGACCTCCCTGCACTCAGAGTAGATTTTTGGAGCTACAGGAGTCCAATTGGCGCGCTCTTAATTGGGTTGGAAAGTAGACATCCAGGGCTTTCCAGAAATATATAATAGTCCATACTTTTCACGAAGATAAATGACGTAAACTGGCGTTTAACTCCAGTTCCATGTTGTATTCTGGCGTTGAACGCCAGAAACAGGTTACAAGTTGGAGTTCAATGCCAGAAACAGGTTACAACCTGACGTTTAACTCCAGAAACAGTCCAGGCACATGAGAAGCTCAAGTCTCAGCCCCAGCACACACTAAGTGGGCCCCAGAAGTGGATTTCTGCACTATCCATCTTTGTTTACTCATTTTCTGTAAACCTAGGTTACCAGTTTAGTATTTAAACAACTTTTAGAGACTTATTTTGTATCTCATGACATTTTTAGATCTGAACTTTACACTTTGTGACAGCATGAGTCTCTAAACTCCATTATTGGGGGTGAGGAACTCTGCAGCATCTCAATGAATTAACGCAATTATTTCTGTTTTCTATTCAAACACGCTTGTTCCTATCTAAGATGTTCATTCGCGCTTCAATATGAAGAAGGTGATGATCCGTGGCACTCATCACTATTCTCAACCCATGAACGTGTGCCTGGCAACCACCTCCGTTCTACATTAGACTGAATGAGTATCTCTTAGATTCCTCAATCATAATCTTCGTGGTATAAGCTAGAATTCATTGGCAGCATCCTTGACAATTCGGAAGGTCTAAACCTTGTCTGTGGTATTCCGAGTAGGATTCAAGAATTGGATGACTGTGACGAGCTTCAAACTTGCGAGTGTTGGGCGTAGTGACAGACGCAAAAGGATCAATGGATCCTATTTTGACATGATCGAGAACTGACAGATGATTAGTCGTGCTGTGACAGAGCATTTGGACCATTTTCACTGAGAGGATGGGAAGTAGCCATTGACAACGGTGACGCCTTACATACAGCTTACCATGGAAGGAGCCTTGCATGTTTGAAAGTGAAAAAGCATTATGTTACAGGAATTCAGAAGACAAAGCATCTCCAAAACTCCAACATATTCTCCATTATTGAGTAACAATTACTTATTTTATACCCTTTCACTTTTTACAATTAAAACTAAAGAACCCTATTGGTATCCTGACTGAGAATAATAAGATAACCATAGCTTGCTTCAAGCCAACAATCTCCGTGGGATTCAACCCTTACTCATGTAAGGTATTACTTGGACGACCCAGTGCACTTGCTGGTTAGTTGTGTAGAATTACATAGTGTGAGTGTAATTTTTGTGCACGAAGTTTTTGGCACCGTTGCCGGGAATTGTTTGAGTTTGAACAACTGACGGTGAATCTTGTTGCTTAGATTAGGAAAATTTTGTCTTTTTGGTTTAGAGTCACTAGAATTGCATCTTTTATTATCCATTTAAAAAATTTTTTCTTCAAAAATATTATTTTTCTTCATTAATTGTTAGTTCTTCTTTGAGTCCAGTTTCTTGATTTAAGTTTGGTGTCAATTGCATGCTTTTTGTGTTCCTTCAATTTTTCAAAAAAATAGTTTTTCTCCATTTAGTTCATGCATTTTTTGAATGTGTCTATTTTCTTGGGAATAGTTGCCCCTGTGAATTTTTCTTTTAAAAATCTTTTTTAAAAATATTTTTTTTATTAAATCTTATGCCAAATTTTAAGTTTGGTGTTTTCTTGCTAATTTTTCCTTAGTTTTCGAAAATTTATTTTTGGTTTTCTAAAAATTTGAAGTTTGGTGTTCTTTCTTTTGTTCTTGTTGTTCATGAGTCTTCTTTGTGTTTTGATCTTAAAATTTTTAAGTTTGGTGCACCTTGATGTTTTCCCTCCAAAATTTTTGAAAACAAGGAGCATTAGGTTTAAAAGTTTTAAGTCTTGTGTTTTTTGTGTGTTTTTCTCTTTCATAATAAAATTCAAAAAAATCAAAAAATATATTTTCTAACTATTTTAAGCAGATTTTTCGAAATTTTCTATAAAAATTCATATTTCAATTTCAAAATTTTTCAAATCTTATCCTTTTTAAAAAATTACATCTTTTTCAAAATATCCTAACCACTTTTTTCCTCCTCATTTTTTCGAAAATCTTCAAAAAAATATTTTCAAAATCCTTTTTTATTTTATTTTATTTTATTTTATTATTTCAAAAATAATTTTTTAATAATATAATAAAATAAATAAAATAAATCCACATCATCTCCCTTACTCCATCATGGACCTAAGTGGAAATGAACAGTCCAGGAGGACTCTGGGTCATATGCTAACCCCACTACTGCTTCATATGGAGCTGTATCTGTATACCTTCCATCGGAGTCAGTAGCTTTGAGTTGAATCCTCAGCTCATTATCATGATGCAGCAAAGTTGCTAGTATTCTGGTCACCTACAGAATTTCTGGCACAGTTTTTACAGATTACTGACACAGTACATGATAAGGAAGTAGATCAGAATGTCTACAAATTGTTACTATTTCTATTTGCTGTAAAGGACCAAGCTAAGAGGTGGTTAAATAACCAACCTAAGGACAGCATAAAGACATGGAAACAGCTGTCAGAAAAATTCCTGAATCACTATTTTCCTCCAAATCGGATGACGCAGCTAAGGCTGAGCATCTAAGGCTTCAAACAAGGAGATAATGAATCCCTTTATGATGCCTGGGAAAGATACAGAGAGATGCTAAGAAAATTCCCCTCTGAAATATTTTCAGAGTGGGTGCAGTTAGACATCTTCTATTATGGGCTTACAGAGAGAGCTCAGATTTCTCTAGACCATTCAGCTGGTGGATCTATACATATGAGAAAGACAATTGAAGAAGCTCAAGAGCTCATTGATACAGTTGCCAGAAATCAGCATATGTACCTAAGCAATGAACCCTCCATGAAAGGAGAAGCTAAAACAGTAATTGCTGAACTCAGTCCTGCAAAACAAGTTACAGAATTCAATCAGCAATTAGATTTTCTAACAAAACAGCTAGCCGAATTCAAGGAGATATTACAAGAAACAAGAATGGCTAATATGAATATGGAAGTGCAGTTGAAGCAAACAGAATAGTAATTGTCAAAACAAATAACAGAAGAGTGCTAAGCAGCTCAATTAAGAAGTGGGAAAACATTAAATACCTCACTTCAAAGCAGCAGGAAGCCAAGAAATGAACAGACTGCTACCCAAAATCCCTTTGAGGACAGTCAGAGCCCAGAGAGAAATAATTCTGGCACTCAAATGCCAGAAAATGGGTGGAGAGCTGGCGTTGAACGCCCACCCATGCTCAGTCCTGGCGTTCAACGCCAGAAACAGGCAAGAAATTGGCGTTGAACGCCCAAAGGAAGCACAGTTCTAGCGTTCAGACGCCAGAAACAGGTAAGGAGTTGGCGTCTAACACCACTCCAACTTCCACCCCTGGCATTCAAACGCCAGTGGGGGATTAGACCCATACAAGTGCTGATAGTAACCCCTCTAAAAAGGCTTCTCAACCCACATCTGTAGGCAATAAACCTACAACAACTAAGGTTGAGGAATACAAAGTCAAAATGCCTTATCCTCAAAAACTCCATCAAGCGGAGCAGGATAAGCAATTTGCCCACATTGCAAACTATCTCATGACTCTTGAAATAAAGATTCTGTTTGCAGAGGCACTTGAGCAAATACCCTCTTATGCTAAGTTTATGAAAGAGATCTTAAGTCATAAGAAGGATTGGAGGGAAACTGAAAAAGTTTACATCACTGAAGAATACAGTGCAGTCATTCTAAAAAGCTTACCTGAGAAGCTTAAAGATCCCGGAAGCTTTACGATACCATGCACATTAGAGGGTACTTGTACCAAGCAAGCTTTATGTGATCTTGGGGCACGTATTAACCTAATACCTGCATCTACTATCAGAAAGCTTGGTTTGACTGAAGAAGTCAAACCAACCCGGATAAGTCTCTAACTTGCTGATGGCTCCATTAAATACCCATCAGGCGTGATTGAAGACATGATTGTCAAGGTTGGGCCATTTGCCTTTCCCACTGACTTTGTGGTGCTGGAAATGGAGGAGCACAAGAGTGCAACTCTCATTCTAGGAAGACCTTTCCTAGCAACTGGACGAACCCTCATTGACGTCCAAAAAGGGGAAGTAACCCTGAGAGTCAATGAGGACGAGTTTAAGTTGAATGTTGTCAAAGCTATGCAACATCCAGACACCCAAAATGACTGCATGAGCATTGATATTATTGACTCTCTGGTAAAAAAGGTCAATATAACTGAGAGTCTCGAATCAGAGCTAGAGAATATCTTTAAAGATGCTCAGCCTGATCTGGAGGAACCAGAAAGAATAATAGAACCTCTGAAAATCCCTCAGGAAGAGGAGAAACTTCCCAAACTCGAGCTCAAACCATTATCACCATCCTTGAAATATGCATTTCTGGGAGAAGGTGATACCTTTCCTGTAATCATAAGCTCTACCTTAGAGCCACAGGAAGAGGAAGCACTAATTCAAGTGCTAAGGACACACAAGATAGCTCTTGGGTGGTCCATCAGTGATCTTAAGGGCATTAGCCTAGCCAGATGCATGCACAAGATCCTATTGGAGGGTGACGCTAAGCCAGTGGTTCAACCACAAAGGCGGCTGAATCCAGCCATGAAGGAGGTGGTGCAGAAGGAGGTCACTAAATTACTAGGGGCTGGGATTATTTATCCTATTTCTAATAGCCCCTGGGTAAGCCATGTCCAAGTCATCCCTAAGAAAGGTGGCATGACAATGGTTCATAATGAAAAAATGAACTGGTTCCTACAAGAACAGTTACAGGGTGGCGTATGTGTATTGATTATAGAAGGCTCAATACAACTACCAGAAAGGATCATTTTTCTTTACCATTCATAGACCAGATGCTAGAAAGACTAGCAGGTCATGAATACTACTACTTCCTGGATGGATATTCATGTTATAATCAAATTGCAGTAGATCCCCAGAATCAAGAGAAAATAGCATTCACATGTCCATCTGGAGTATTTGCATACAGAAGAATGCCATTTGGTCTGTGTAATGCACCTACAACCTTTCAAAGGTGCATGCTCTCTATTTTCTCTGATATGGTGGAAAAATTTCTGGAAGTCTTCATGGATGACTTTTCAGTGTTTGGAGACTCATTCAGCTCCTGTCTTGATCATCTAGCACTTATTCTAAAGAGGTGCCAAGAGACTAACTTGGTTTTAAACTGGGAAAAATGTCACTTTATGGTGACTGAAGGAATTGTCTTTGGGCACAAAAATTTGAACAAGGGAATAGAGGTGGATCAAGCTAAGGTAGAGGTAATTGAAAAATTACCACCACCTGCCAATGTTAAAGCAATCCGAAGCTTTCTGGGGCATGCAGGATTCTATAGGAGGTTTATAAAAGATTTTTCAAAAATTGCCAAACCTCTGAGTAATCTGCTAGCTGCTGACACACCATTTATCTTTGATAAGGAGTGTCTGCAGGCGTTTGAGACTCTGAAGGCTAAGCTCATCACAACACCAGTCATCTCTGCACCAGACTGGACATTACCATTTGAACTGATGTGTGATGCCAGTGACCATGCCATTGGTGCAGTGTTGGGACAAAGGCATGACAAACTTCTGCACGTTATTTACTATGCCAGTCGTGTTTTAAATGACACACAGAAGAACTACACAACCACAGAACAAGAGTTACTTGCAGTGGTTTACGCCATTGACAAGTTCAGATCTTATTTAGTAGGATCAAAAGTGATTGTGTACACTGACCATGCTGCTCTTAAATATCTACTCACAAAGCAAGATTCGAAACCCAGACTCATCAGATGGGTGTTGCTTGTGCAAGAGTTCGATATAGAAATAAGAGACAGAAAAGGGACAGAGAACCAAGTGGCAGATCACCAGTCTCGAATAGAACCAGTAGAAGGGACGTCCCTCCCTCTTACTGAGATCTCTGAAACTTTTCCGGATGAGCAACTTTTTGCCATTCAGGTAGCGCCATGGTTTGCAGACATTGCAAACTACAAGGCTGTGAGATTCATACCCAAAGAGTATAGTAGGCAGCAATCAAAGAAATTGATCACAGATGCAAAGTACTATCTTTGGGATGAACCATATCTCTTCATGAGATGTGCAGACGGAGTAATCCGTAGATGCGTGCCTAAAGAAGAAGCACAGAAGATCCTATGGCATTGCCATGGATCACAGTATGGAGGACAATTTGGAAGTGAGCGAACAGCCACAAGAGTCCTCCAAAGTGGCTTCTAGACTCTCTATAAAGATTTCCGAGTGTTTGTACTTAATTGCGACAGTTGCCAAAGATCTGGCAATCTGCCTCACAATTATGCCATGCCTCAATAAGGGATCTTGGAGATTGAGTTGTTTGATGTATGGGGTATTGACTTCATGGGACCTTTCCCACCATTATACTCAAACACTTATATTCTGGTGGCAGTGGATTATGTATCCAAATGGGTGGAAGCTATTGCAACACCCACTAATGATACTAAGACAGTGCTGAAATTCCTCCAGAAATACATCTTCAGTAGATTTGGTATCCCTAGAGTACTAATCAGTGACGGGGGCACTCATTTCTGCAATAAACAGCTTTACTTTACTTTGGTTCGATATGGAGTTAACTACAGGGTGGCCACTCCATATCATCCATAGACAAATGGGCAAGCTGAAGTCTCTAATAGAGAACTTAAAAGAATCCTGGAACGGATTGTGATTAACCGTAGAAGGGATTGGGCAAGAAGCTTGGATGATGCTCTGTGGGTATACAGAACAGCATTCAAGACTCCTATAGGGACCTCTCCATACCAGCTTGTGTATGGAAAAGCCTGTCACTTTCCAGTGGAATTGGAACATAAAGCCTATTGGGCAACCAGATTCCTAAACCTTGATGCCAAGTTAGCTGGAGAAAAACGATTGCTCCAGCTAAATGAGCTAGAGGAATTCAGACTCAATGCTTTCGAAAATGCAAAAATTTACAAAGAGAAAGCAAAAAGATGGCATGATAAGAAACTGTTATCCAGAGTCTTTGAGCCAGGGCAGAAAGTTCTGCTATTTAATTCTAGGCTCAGATTATTCTCTGGGAAATTGAAATCCCGGTGGAGAGGTCCATTTGTGATTACAAGTGTGTCACCATATGGATACGTGAAGCTTCAGGATAATGATTCTAACAAAAAATTCATTGTTAATGGATAGAGAGTCAAACATTATCTTGAAAGCAATTTTGAGCAAGAATGCTCAAAACTGAGACTTGATTAAAGCTCAGTAATAGTCCAGCTAAAGACAATAAAGAAGCGCTTGCTGGGAGGCAACCCAGCCATTAACAAAGCTTAATTGTTAATTAATTAATTTTTATAGGTTTATATCAATTATCTTCAAGGTAAAATAGCAATTTCTTGAGTTCACAGAGTTACAGAAGGATTCAGAGGATAAAACAGCAAAAAGGAAGCTCACTGGTGCGAAAAAGCCAGTAAGAGTTGTTTTGGGCGTTG
This sequence comes from Arachis hypogaea, assembly GCF_003086295.3. Taxonomy (NCBI): domain Eukaryota; kingdom Viridiplantae; phylum Streptophyta; class Magnoliopsida; order Fabales; family Fabaceae; genus Arachis; species Arachis hypogaea. Next base: position 81,580,315 of record NC_092041.1, read on the forward strand.
AACGCCCAAAAGAAGCATCTACTGGGCGTTCAACGCCAGTAGAGATAGCCATCTGGGCGTTAAACGCCAGAAAGAAGCATCTTCTGGGCGTTAAACGCCAAAAAGAAGCATCCTCTGGGCATTTAACGCCAGATTTACAGCATCTTGCGCGTTCAGAAAAACGCCAGTGACAAAGGCGTTCCTGGCGTTTAACGCCAGCCAGAAGCAACAGCTGGGCCTTAAACGCCCAGGAGAAGCTACAAATGGGCGTTAAATGCCCAAAACATGCAGTGTTTGGGCGTTTAACGCCAGGATTGTGGGGAGGAGGTGAATTTGTTTTCAACTCAATTTTCTTTCATTTTTCATGTTTCAATTCATAATTTCTTGCATAAACATGTTACAAACTCTAATCTTCCAACCTTCAATTCCAAAAATTTTTAATCCTAATTTCTAAAATCCCTTTTTCAAAAGATATCAAATGTATTTTAATTCATAAACACAAATCCTTTTCAAATCCTCTCCAACTTTTTTTCAAATCTTTTTCAAAACTCAATTGTCTTTTCAAATTCATCTCAAATCTTCTTTTTAAAATTCAGATTTATCTTTTTCAAATATCTTTCATAACTTTTAAATTTTAAATTACATCTTTTTCCTATCAAACTTATCTTTTACAAATCATATCTTCTATCTTATCTTTTTCAAAATTTTCGAAAACCCACTCCCTACCTTTTAAACCCATGTTTGGCCTCTCTTCTCTCCTCCACAATTTGAAAATTGGCTCTCCTTCTATCCCTCTCCTTTCCTTTCTTTTGCTTGAGGACAAGCAAACCTCTAAGTTTGGTGTATTTATCCATGATCACTAAGCCATAACCACTAAGATCATGGCCCCTAAAGGAAAACAAACCACTCCAAGAGGCAAGAAAGAGAATATTCCAAAACCACTTTGGAATCAAGGGAAGTTCTTAACCAAAGAACATTCAGACCATTACTACAAAATAATGGGTCTAAGGTCAGTGATCCCGGAAGTTAAATTTGATCTGAAAGAAGACGAATATCCGAAGATCCAAGAGCAAATTCGAAACAGGAACTGGGAAGTCCTAGCTAATCCTAAAACAAAGGTGGAAAGAAACATGGTTTAGGAATTCTACGCTAATATGTGGCAAACAGACAGGCAGAGAATATCTAGAACTGCTCTCTATGACTATCAGACCTTGGTCAGAGGAAAGATTGTTCACATCCACCCTGACAAAATCAGGGAGATCTTTAAGCTACCTTAGCTGAAAGATGACTCAGACTCCTTCAATAGGAGAATGATGAGAACAAATAAGGGCTTGGACAAGATTCTAGAGGACATATGTCTCCCTGGAACCAAGTGGACAACTAGCACTAAGGGCACCCCAAATCAACTCAAGAGAGAAGATCTCAAACCAGTCGCCAGAGGTTGGCTGGACTTTATTGGGCATTCTATACTACCCACTAGCAACCGCTCTGAAGTCACCATTAAAAGAGCAGTGATGATCCATTGCATTATGTTGGGAAAAGAAGTGGAAGTTCATCAGCTGATTTCGTGTGAACTTTACATAATTGCAAACAAGAACTCCAAAGATGCCAAATTGGCTTATCCAAGCTTAATCTCTATGCTATGTAAAGATGCTGGGGTGAAGATGGGAGTAACTGAGTATATCTCAGTTGAGCGACCAATCACCAAAATATCAATGGAAAGACAACAAGTGCAGGACGACCCCATCAAGAGGAGAGCATAGGAATTCCTCCCGGAGATCCCTCAAATTGAATACTGGGAGCATCTTGAAGCATTTGTTACCAAGTTGTAAGAAGCTATGGATCAAATAAAGGAAGAATAGAATAATCAAAATAGCATGCTTTGCAAACTGCTTGGGGAACAAGAAGAGCAAAGGCGTGACTTGAAGGAACTGAAGCGTCAAAAACTATCTCTTGAAGGACCAAGCACCCCACAGACTAAAGGAACATCCACTTCCCAAAATAAAGGTTGTTGAGTCCTAATCTTTACCTTAACTCTGTGATAACTGTTCTTATTAGGAATTTACCTTAGAAGTTATATATTAGTAGTAGTAATTAGTACATCTATTTTGATTTTATCTCCAATTAAGCTATAATTTATTTTCCTTATCATCATCAAACATAAATAAAATAGTAGATTTTTAGAATAAAGAGGCAATATTTTTTTTCTTTTGGGTTTTTAATAAGGAAAATTCTAATAATTTATATGTGGTGGCAATACTTTTTGTCTTCTGAATGAATGCTTGAACAATGCATATTTTTTATATTGAATATTATGAATGTTAAAATTGTTGGCTCTTGAAAGAATGATGAACAAGAGAAATATTATTGCTGATATGAAAAATCATAAAATTGATTCCTGAAGCAAGAAAAAGCAGTGAAAAAAAAAAGCAAAAGAGGTAGAAAAAGCCAATAGCCCTTTAAACCAAAAGACAAGGGTGAAAATGATCCAAGGCTTTGAGCATCAATGGATAGGAGGGCCCAAGGAAGTAAACCCAGGCCTAAGCGGCTATATCAAGTTGTCCCTAACCATGTGCTTGTGGCATGCAGGTCCAAGTGAAAAGCTTGAGACTGAGTGGTTAAAGTCGTGATCCAAAGCAAAAGAGTGTGCTTAAGAACTCTGGACACCTCTAATTGGGGACTTGAGCAAAGCTAAGTCACAATCTGAAAAGGTTCACCCAGTTATGTGTCTGTGGCATTTATGTATCCGGTGGTAATACTGGAAAATAAAGTGCTTAGGGCCACGGCCAAGACTCATAAAGTAGCTGTGTTCAAGAATCAACATACTAAACTAGGAGAATCAATAATACTATCTGAATTCTGAGTTTCTATGGATGCCAATCATTCTGAATTTCAAAGGATAAAGTGAGATGCCAAAACTGTTCGGAAGCAAAAAGCTACTAGTCCCGCTCATCTAATTAGAATCTGAGCTTCACTTAAAACTTTGAGATACTATTGCTTCTTGATTTCTTTTTATCCTATTTTATTTAACTAGTTGATTGAGGACAAGCAACGGTTTAAGTTTGGTGTTGTGATGAGCGGATATCTTATACGCTTTTTGGGGGTAATTTCATATAGTTTTTAGTATGTTTTAGTTAGTTTTTAGTATATTTTTATTAGTTTTTAGGAAAAATTCATATTTCTGGACTTTACTATGAGTTTGTGTATTTTTCTGTGATTTCAGGTATTTTTTGGCTGAAATTGAGGGAGTTGAGCAAAAATCTGATTTAGGGTGAAAAAGGACTGCTAATGTTGTTGGATTCTGACCTCCCTACACTCGGAATGGATTTTTTGGAGCTACAGAAGTCCAATTGACGCGTTCTCAATTGGGTTGGAAAGTAGACATCTAGGGCTTTCCAGGAATATATAATAATTTATACTTTGCGCAAAGATAAATGACGTAAACTGGCATTTAACGCCAGTTTCATGTTGCATTCTGGCGTTGAATGCCAGAAACAGGTTACAAGTTGGAGTTCAACGCCAGAAACAGGTTACAACCTGATGTTTAACTCCAGAAACATCCCAGGCACGTGAAAAGCTCAAGTCTCAGCCCCAGCACACACCAAGTGGGCCCCAGAAGTGGATTTCTGCACTATCCATCTTTGTTTACTCATTTTCTATAAACCTAGGTTACTAGTTTAGTAATTAAACAACTTTTAGAGACTTATTTTGTATCTCATGACATTTTTAGATCTGAAATTTATACTTTGTGATGGCATGAGTCTCTAAACTCCATTGTTGGGGGTGAGGAGCTCTGCAGCATCTCGATGAATTAATGCAATTATTTCTGTTTTTTATTCAAACACGCTTGTTCCTAAGATGTTCATTCGCTCTTCAATATGAAGAAGGTGATGATCCGTGACACTCATCACCATTCTCAACCCATGAACATGTGCCTGACAACCACTTCCATTCTACATTAGACTAAATGAGTATCTCTTAGATTCCTCAATCAGAATCTTCGTGGTATAAGCTAGAATCCATTGGCAGCATCCTTGAGAATCCGGAAGGTCTAAACCTTGTCTGTGGTATTCCGAGTAAGATTCAAGGATTGAATGACTGTGACGAGCTTCAAACTTGCGAGTGTTGGGCGTAGTGACAGACGCAAAAAGATCAATGGATCCTATTCCGACATGATCGATAACCAACAGATGATTAGCCGTGCTGTGACAGAGCATTTGGACCATTTTCACTGAGAGGATGGGAAGTAGCCATTGACAACAGTGACGCCCTACATACAGCTTACCATGGAAGGAGCCTTGCATGTTTGAAAGTGAAAAGGCATTATGTTACAGGAATTCAAAAGACAAAGCATCTCCAAAACTCCAACATATTCTCCATTATTGAGTAACAATTACTTATTTTATACCCTTTCACTTTTTACAATTGAAACTAAAGAACCCTATTGGTATCCTGACTGAGAATAATAAGATAACCATAGCTTGCTTCAAGCCAACAATTTCTGTGGGATTCGACCCTTACTCACGTAAGGTATTACTTGGACGACCCAGTGCACTTGCTGGTTAGTTGTGCGGAATTACATAGTGTGAGTGTAATTTTCGTGCACCAATAACACAGTCCCAACCCAGCCTTACATGGAGTTTTCGGGTGGTAGCTTCCACACCATTTATAGGTCAATTCATTTTGAGGTTGTTTCCCATACCTCCCCCTTGATGATTGTTATTGTTATTGTTGTTCCTTCGGGAGTTGGCTTGGCCTTATTGTTGAAATCAATCTGTGTCTTGAGTCCTTCTATAGAGATAATCTCTAGAGATATGACCTAACATCCCGCATTTGTAACACAAGTCTAAACCCTTCCGGAAGGGCTTATCTGGATAGAAACCTCCGCACCTTTGGCATCTCAAATCCTCTGAATAAGTCGTCATCTATTTTTCCTTGCCGATTCCCCAACAGTCCTTATTCCTCCCACAGTTGTCCCGTTCTTGCGAGTATTGTAGTGCATGTCCACTTCTCTTAAAATCTTAGCCTCTTGGTGCTAGGCTCTGACCTCGATCCTCGTCATATAAATTCTGGCGATCATCCCTTACCATAACAGTCTTTTTCGAGCATTCTTCCACAACTCAACTTTTGTTTACTAACTCTACAAATCTCTTGACCTCAAGAGGCCCCACAAATCACATAATATCATCCCTCAAACCATCCTGATATTTCATGCACTTCCATTCTTCATATCCTTCAGGGTCACCCTGACAGACCCTCGAAAAGCGACACAATTCTTCAAATTTGCTCATATAAGCAGCCACCGTCATAGATCATTGTCTCAGTTGTAGTAGCTCCAACTCCTTAGCTTGTCTTATAGAATTTGGAAAGTATTTCCTGTAAAACTCCTCCCTGAACACCTCCCAGGTGATTGTCTTATTTCTATTCCCTTCCTACAATAGATGATAAGCTCCTTGCCACTATTGTTGTCCTTATCCAGCCAATTGATAAGCAGAAAATTTGACCAACTGACCCTTAGGTACATGCTGTGCTTGCAGTTCCCTTTCCATTGCTTGGAACCAATTATCAGCTTCAGTCAAATTAGTTGAACCTTTGAAGATTGGGGATTGACATTTGAAAAAGTCACTAGGGTCATCAAACCTCCCTCAGCCTGACGGTTTCCCAGTCTACTACTGTTCCTGTTCATCCTTTCCATGGCCTAGTTAGTAGCCGCAATATTCGCGTGCATAACATTTACAAGAGTGGTCATAGCAGCCAAGAGTGCAGTCTGGTTGTCCACCGGTGCGCCTTTCTAATTATCTCCGAGTACGTGATAAACCACAATTTTATGGTTTATCTTCTATTGAATTTGGTAGATTTTATCAACTTTTTCAATATTTATTCACTAAAATAGCATGGTTTTGTGAATTCTCCCTAAATTGCACTTAAAAGTGAAAACATGATTTTAGGCCCTTAATTTGGTAAAATTAATTTACTTTAATTCCATTCGATGCCTGGATGTATTTGTTAAGTGATTTCAGGCTTAGAAGGAAAAGATTGGATTGAAGAAGTGAAGAAAAAGCATGCAAAGTGGAGAATTTATAAAGAAATGAGTTTTTGGGGGTAATTCATGGTCATGTGTACGCATGCTTTGGGATTTTGCCATGTCGCGCGTACGCATGCCACATGCATACGCATCCATGAAGCACGTATTTCACTTAAAGAAAATGTGGCTGGAAATTTCTAGACCCACTCAAGCCCAAATCCAACTCATTTCTAAATTATTTGAAGCAAAATTCTAGAAGGAACCATTTAGGTTATATTCTAGAGAGAGAAACCCTCTCTTCTCTCTAGAATTAGGGTAGATTAGCTTAAATTCTTCTTAGATTTAGGTTTTGATCTTTTTTTGATTTAGTCTTCCTTACAATTCCTTGTTATTGCATTTTTGTTTTCTTAGTTTTACTTGTTATTTCCTTTATTTGGTTGCTTTTGACTTCATGAACTCTTGTTGAATTTGATTTCCCTTCAATGCAATTTTATGTTTTCATGTCTATTGATGTTTAATTGAGTTGTTATTATTGTTATCTTGTATTTGGTATTTTTATATTTTATTATTATTGTAATTTTATCATGCTTTCATTTTAGCCTTCTAAGTGTTTGTAGAAATGTCTCTCTTAGCTTTAGAATAGATTTCTACACTCTTGGCTTGGAATTGAGTAAAGAAGGTGACCTTGATGTCTTTGATGTCCGATATTGATTGGTGATTGAGGGTTGTTAGTTGTTCTTGTTTCTATTGATGAGTAAAACCTATGTATTAAGACTGACTGTGCCTATTTGACTTTCTTCCGATATTAGAGATGACTAAATGGGATTAACTCTCGATAATCACCATGTTCGTGGTCAATGACTTGAAAAGGAAGCTTTGATTCTCAATCCTTGTCAGGAGTGTCTTTTAGCATATATACTTCTTTAGTTGTTAGTTCTATTTTCTTGTCGTTTAGTTTCTAGCCTCTTTATCCGCAAACCACCCCTCTTATACTCATAACCGATAACACGCATACCCCACTTCAATTCCTTTGAGAGACGACCCAAGTTTTAAATACTCTTAGTTTTTATTGGTTTGCCTTGTGACAAACAAATTAAACTTTGATTCAGGATATTTATTGGTTTGGAACTGTACTATCAATGCTAATCTTGTAAAATTTCTAGACCGACAATCCGACATTTGGCCCGTGTCAATACAAGTTCGACCACGTCCATGAGTTGCCATTCGAGTCCTATCCACACCAAACACACGATATCAAGATGATCAGTCTCAATATCTCAAGTTAAGTGATTCAAATTTCCAAAGTATACTCATGAAATTCATGCTAAACATATCAATTAGATATCCTAAATAACACAGGCATAAACTCAGAGTATGTATTGAAGCATAAGCAGTCCATCCCTCAGGCTCATGAAGACGAACTGCTCTAATACCATAATGTAACTCTCTAACATTCATATCCTTATGCTCGAGTCAGAAACCAATGATTCTAAGGTGGTATGACTCAAGATGGAATAGTAATATATATGTGTAATTAGAAGGAATTATTAAACGAGAAGCCTGAAAAAGAATAAAAAGAAAATCGCGAGCGAAAACACACACGTATCGAAAGTATCGCATTCATATAAGCTAGGTAAAAATAAAACTTAAAGGAAGATAGTAAAGACAAAATATATATAGATATGTATAATAGCCACTAGTCACGACCCGCGAATATTAGGTCGGCCAGGGTTACAGAAATAAAAACAATTGATAACAATTCCTATCTCTCCCAGACATACAACATAGCCTCCATAGGCAAGTTTCAAAAGAAATATTTACATATACATCATCAATGTTTTCCAAAATAAAGACAGATAGAAATCTAAACAAAATGAAATATAGAACTTAAGATAACTTCGCCATCTTCCAGACGAACTCCAGCTCACCGCGGAGCACCAGGACCTGCATCTGAAAAATAGTGGATATATACGGAATGAGAACCCCCGACCCATGGGTTTCCAGTACAGTAAAAATGCAAATAAATACAATATAAGATAATAGAAAACTCACTAAGCAATCTTAAACTTCACACATCATTATATCCATCCTAGGTTCCCACTAATATATAATCATGCAACTATTTAGGAAATTTTAATCTAACTCATCTTTCTCTGAGTTCCATAGTCCTCCAAACACCAAACAGAACAGCCCTCAGTGTCAACTGACACCAACATGAGGAACCTCTCAGATATACAAACACAAGCAAGGCAATCAAGTAATACACAAGTAAATTCAAATAAAGAAATTAGCATATAGTCATTAATATGTACAAGTAAACAAACCATGACAAGTAGCAAACCTGAACAAATCAATCAAATGCTGATGATATATGTCTATCCTACTGGCCATGAGCTCATGTGTCAGTTACTTTCCAGAACCCGACACATCTAGTAGCTAACCCGGATATCATCTTGACAATATAATAAAATGCTTGCAGAAATAGTAGAAGAAAATATGATAAATAAAATAAGGATTGGAAATTGATTAAAGGAAAAGGTAGTGAACTGTATTGATAAATTCAAATGTAACATAAGTATCTGAACAGGAATAATAAATAACTAAAAGAGTAGGAGAATAGAGAAACAAACTAGAATAGTACTTCCACAGAGGTAATGGCTCTTCAATATCCAAAGCAAAAGCAATCAACTAAAATCTTATCAACGTAGAGAAAACCTAAAGGAGTAGTAAGATTCAGATCTAAAACTAAAACTATCCTAATATCAATGTAAATGAATGTGTGTTGATGTGTTTTGAGTTTCTACATGTTCCCTCGCTTTATTCTGTGTTTCTGGGCAAAAAATTAGGTTAAAACATGGCCTGCAATTGTCTCCAGCGTATTTTGTAATTTCTGCAGATCACGCAGGTCACGTGTACGCGTCGTCCACGCGTTCGCGTCATTCAGCGGTTTTCCTTGTCACACATTCGCGTCGTCCACGCGTTCGCGTCATTCGTGCAGACTCCGATCTACGCGATTGCGTCAGGCACGCGTTCGCGTCGCTTGCGAATTCTCCATTTCGCGCGCTCGCGTGGGCCATACGCTCGCGTCAGTGTTCACTGGTCATCTCCTTGTTTTCTTGTGCTCCTTCCATTTTTGCAAGCTTCCTCTCAATTCTCTAAGCCATTCCTGAGCAATTAGAGGGTATACACTTCTAGTGAGGGTTTGATGCTCGATTCCTTATTCCCTGCTTTCATGAGCTAATTTCTTTTGCAAGTTTTCTTGTACTTTATTGTGTGATTTAAATTAGTGGAATATGATTTATCTTTGTCTTGAAGAATTTATTTACTTTTAATCAAGTAGATAGAAGCATTTCATATTTAGTTGCATTCATATAGACAGGATTGTATTTCATACATTTTACCATTCCTCTTCACTCCTTTATAGCTTCTTTTAAGCTTAGCATGAGGACATGCTAATGTTAAAGTGTGGGGAGGTTGATAAACCACTATTTCATGGTTTATCTTGTACTCAATTGAGTGGTTTTTATCAACTCTTTACCCACTTATTCATACTATTTGCATGGTTTTACTTTTTCCTTCCTAATTTTGTGCTATGATTGAAAATATGTTTCTTTGGTCTTAATTTTGCTGTGTTTAATACTCCCTTATTACCATTCGATGCCTTGATATGTGTGTTAAGTGATTTCAGAGATTACAGGGCAGGAATGGCTTAGAAGAGGGAAAGGAGGCATGCAAAAGTGGAAGGAATAAAAGAAATTGAATTTTAATTACCATGTTCCTTTTTTATTCCCTTTTATCGTTGGCTGGCTCTCTAGTCACTAACGCTAATCCTTCCCAAGGGAGAGAATTAGGACTTGTGAATAGAAGTTGGCTCCCAACTTAACTTTCCTTTATTTAGTAAAGGATAACCAAGTAGAAACAACAACCTATTACTGTTAATCTTGAGAAATCCAACAAGGATAGAACTTCCAATTAATCTCTCCTAATCAAGGCTTTTTATTGTTATTATTTTATTTCTTTTGCCATTTACTATTGTTGCTTTTTATCTTATACAAAAAACCAAAAAGTGTATCTTTTTCCATAACCAATAATAAATCATACTTCCTTGCAATTCCTTGAGAAGATGACCTGACGTTTAAATACTTCAGTTTATAAATTTTATTGGGTTTTGTTACTTGTGGCAACCAAAACTTTTGCATGAAAGAATTCTCTGTTGGTTTAGAAACTATACTTACAACGCGATTATATTTGTGAATTTCTTTACCAATAGAAATCCGATCGTCAAAATGGCGCCGTTGCCGAGGAATTGCAAACGTGTGCCTTATTATTGGTTATTGTAAATATTTGTTTTTTTTGCTTGTTTGTTAGTTTTTGTTAGTTTTAGGACTTTGTTGCCTATTTTTATTAGTTTTGTTTTTATTTTCTCTTACTACTATGAACTCTCACCCCTTTGGCTATGAGTTTGGTTATAATCATGTTACAGGAAGAGGAGATTACAATAAGAACATACATCAAGGATGGGAGAATCATAGGTGGAAGGTGCCACAGGGATTTGATCAACCCTATTGGCAACAGCCTCTGCCAACATACTATGACCAAGAGCCATTCCAAGAAGCATATCAAGATAATGGCTATGGTGAGCGCTCTTTTGATTATCAACAACCACCACCATACGCCTATGAACCCCCTCCTCAACATAGCTTTGAACCACCATACTCACAAGCCCCTTACCACCAAACACCCCCATATGACCCTAATCCATATCCACCATACCAACCACACCATGAGCCAAACGAACCATACATAGAACCACCTCAATTCCAACCCAATTATTTCCAAGAACCACTACCTCAATATGTACCATCTCCATATCCTTATCAAGATGAACCACCTTCCTATCATGAACCCTTCCTCCCAAGTAATGAACCCTCATATCCACCCCAATCTCCAATGGATGACATCCTTCGTGGTCTTCTTCAAGGGCAGGCGAAGATGAAAAGGGATATACTAGAATTCGCGACTGCATTAACCGAGGTAGTAAATCGATTAGCTTCCCGACGCTCGGACACTCAAGGGACCCCCATGGTTTCATGTGGAGAATCTACTGAAGAACACAGCATGAAGGAGAAGCTAGAAACTCCAGTGGACAGTGAGCAGCATGACTTTGTATTAGAACAATTGGAGGAAGCCGTAATCGTTGAAGAGGAAGAAGTGGTCGAAGACTTAGGAGATGTGGAACCTCCATGGGAAACTCAAGTCATAGAGCCCCCTTCTAAGGAGTTTGAATTTGATGTTGAGGAGGGTGTAGAACCTCCAAGGCATATCATGGTTGAAGACTTTGAAGGGGATGATTAAGAGATGGATTCAATCATTAATGAATTCTTATCTACATTTGAATCCTCTTCCATTGGACTTGACATGGAGATTAAAGAAGAGGAAGCACAACCTCCCATGCTCTCGGTGAACAATGAAGAAGAGATCGAATTGGAAGAAAGCTACTAAGAGGAAGAGGTTGATATTGAAGAAGCTTGCAAAGAGGTGGAAATTGTCAAAGAAGAGCACAAGGGAGTGGAGCTTGCAAGATCATTAGAAACACCTCTCCCAAAGCCATTACCGTCTAATACAACATTCAAGTGGGTAAAATTCTTATCCTTAACCTTTACTTTCCCACTTGAATATGGGCTTCTAGAGACGGATGGTCAACTTAGAGCTCTTTGTGGCATTAAGAGCAAGAGAAAAATGGTTAGTGGTTGGAGTTGTCCTGCAAGGTTCAATATGGTTGTATGCTCCAAGTTGAAATGCAAAGGTTGGTGTAGACCTCAATTGAATGGGTCTAGGATGTTGCTTGGCTGCTTCAGTGAGAATTCAAACTGCTTGCCACCCGGATGGAACAATATTGCTCAACAAGAAGACGGGTGCAAAAACAAGATTTGGGACCCCGGAATTCAGTCTAGCAATCAACACTCTTGGGGCCTTGTCACTTGCTTTAACTTGCTTAAAGGCATTCTGCGCCTAGTTTGGGATCCCGGAGGCTACTGGAATTTCAAACACTGGTGAAGATTTTTGGATGAATTCAAGCACAAGCCACCATAACAAGGAGCTCACCAAATGTCCAACTTAAGGACTTTAACTAAAAGTGCTAGGTGGGAGACAACCCACCGTGGTATGATCGTTCCTTTTTCAATTTCAATTTTATTTTGTTTTGTTTATTTTTAAGTTTTATTTTATTCTATTTTATTGAACCTGGAATTATGCATAGCATACACATCAGCATTGCATTCTGCATACTACACACACAAAAAATTCGCACACGACGCGCCAGTATCGCTGACGCGTCCGCGTCAAAGGAGAATTAGCGAAAAAGGAGATTTGAACAGAAAGTCACACAGGAGCGTGGCTAGAGGCGTGGCTCAGGCACAAACTCGCCCATGCGAACGCGTCCCTGACGCATCTGCGTCCTTTGCGAATCCAGCCATCCACGCGTGCGCGTCACCCTAAATTTTGGCAAGTAGGCGTTTGAGACAGAGAGTTGCGCGAGCGCTCGACTGCTATCGCGCCACTAGCGCAAATCAAGTCACGCGTCCGCGTGACTGATGCATCCGCATCACTTGAAGATTTTGGAAATCACGTGAACACGTGACCCACGCGTCCGTGTCGCAACCGACGCACAACTAATCCACCTCAGCGCCTGATATCTTATCTTTTATCCCATAATCCTAATTCTTTCTTCTTTCTTCTTTCTTCTCTCTTCTTTCTTCTTCCCCCCTCTCATTCTTATTCCCTTTCTTTTCTTCTATTCATTACATTTGCATACTTGCATTCATGATATTTTAACTTCATTGTTTCTTCTCCTGTTCTTTTCTACACTTGTTATTTTCACATTGATGTTAAAATTCTCTTATTCAACTGTTGCATATCTTTTGTATTATTTTGGGTGCACCTTAACTTGTTTGCTACTTAGTTGACATGCCCCTTGCTTCTATTGTTTTCTCACTTGCATGTTGTAACTACCATGTAATTGAGAACCTTATTTTGGCATTAGCTCCTGCCTATGATCTATTTGCTTTGATATCGTTGTTATAGGCTTAATTTCCCCTCTTTTTCTCTCCTTTTAGGCTGGCCACCAAAGAGGGGTCAAGAAGAGTCTACATGGGGCGACAAACAAGTCCACCTGCACAATCATTAGAGAAAAATATCAGTTGGAGGCACCCGTCCACTTGTACATCTCAGCATGCACCGAGGACGGTGAAATCTTTAAGTATGGAAAGGTCGATACCGATCTCCGTGGGTTAGTCACTTTCTTCTCAACACCAATTTTTATTTTTTTCTTTGTTAGTTCATTGTTGCATTTGCATGTTTGATTGCATGTTTGCTTGATTTTGTGCATATTTTACCACTAATTGGTTGAAGTAATATTTTTTTTCAAGAAACTTTTTATAGCATTTCACTAATTTGAATTAAAATTTTTATTGAACTTGTTTGAAGAAATATTTTTTGAACATGGTTTTAGAGCTCGAACACACAAAACCCGTGAGATTTTGAGCCTATTTGGTTGGTTGTATTTTATCAACCAATATTTTATTTTTAGTGTGTGTTTTTCTCTCTAAAATTGTGATCTTTGTCTTGCTTGATTCTATATTTCCATGGTTTAATGTATGCATGCACTTATATGATTGAGGCCTTTGTTTCACTAAGCTTACATACCCATGTGGCCTCACCCTTTCATTATCCCTTGCAAACCAATTTTGAGCCTATTATACCCCTTTGTTCTTTACTTGAACTCATCACTAACTCTAAGCGGAAAATAATAATGTCCTTAATTTGAATCCTTTGTTAGCTTAGACTAGTGAGAGTACTCATGAATTAAGTGTGGGAAAAAGTGGGTTTGGAAACGTTTGGTTAAAGAATTGGGTGTTATATATCTTTATGAAAATGTGAAAGAAATGTTTAGGACATATTCATGCATTCAATAATTTAATCATATGCATTGAGGAAATTAGAAAAAAATAAAATAAAATAAAATAAAAAGAGAGAAGTAAAAAAGAGAAAAAGAAAAGAAAAAAAAGAGCAAATAATAAAAAGGGAACAAAATGCCCCAAAGTAAATGATGATAGCCATGCATATGTACTGTACTCAAATCAAGATGCATGAATATATGGAAAACATGGGTAATGGACAGTTAGGTTTTACATTGTAATTATATGGATTGTCTTAAGTTAGGTGGGAAGTTTAGGTTAATTAAGGATTCAGATTTTAGTCCACTTGACCAAATACAATCCTACCTTGACCCTAACCCCATTATAACCCTTAAAAGACCTCTTGATTTGTGTATTGGTGCATTAAATTTTTGTTGATTGTTAGACGAAAAGCAAAACCTTAGAAAGCAAGATTAGTAGAGAATTGAGAAAATTGAACCTCAAACACCTGAGCGATTAGAGTGTATACACTTCCAGTGAGGGATCGATGCTCGATTCCTTATTCCCTGCTTTCATGAGCTATTTTCTTTTGCAAGTTTACTTGTACTTTATTGTGTGATTTAAATTAGTGGAATCTAATTTATGTTTGTCTTGAAGAATTTATTTACTTTTAACTAAGTAGGTAGAAACATTTCACATTTAGTTGCATTCATATAGATAGGATTGCATTTCATACATTTTACCATTCCTCTTCACTCCTTTATAGCTTCTCTTAAGCTTAGCGTGAGGACATGCTAATGTTTAAGTGTGGGAGGGTTGATAAACCACTATTTCATGGTTTATCTTGTGCTCAATTGAGTGGTTTTTATCAACTCTTTACCCATTTATTCATACTATTTGCATGGTTTTACTTTTTCCTTCCTAATTTTGTGCTATGATTGAAAACATGTTTCTTTGGTCTTAATTTTGCTATGTTTAATCCTCTCTTATTACCATTCGATGCCTTGATATGTGTGTTAAGTTATTTCAGAGATTACAGGACAGAATTGGCTTAGAGGAGGGAAAGGAAGCATGCAAAAGTAGAAAGAATAAAAGAAATTGAAGGAACTGCAAAGCTGTCAGCCCTAACCTCTTCGCACTCAAATGGTCATAACTTGAGCTACAGAGATTCAAATGATGTGGTTCCAATTGCGTTGGAAAGATAACGTTCAGGGCTTCGAAATAATATATAATTTGCTATAGTGCCCGTATAGCTAGTTGACGTGAACGGGTACTCCACACGGACGCGTCGCAGTGACAAAAATCAGCGTGACAAAATTCGCAATCAGCGATTTTCTGGGCTGTCTTTGACCCAGTTTTCGGCCCAGAAAACACAGATTAAAGGCTATAAAATGGGGGAATCCATTCATTCATCATCATTCATTCATAATTCACAATTTTAGATTTTTTAGATGTAGTTTTAGAGAGAGAGGCTCTCTTCTCTCTCCTAGGATTAGGATTCATGATTTCTTCTATTTTATGATTACTACTTCATCCCAGGTTCAATGTTTTTTTAATTTAAGATTCTTATATTATGCATTTATTCCATAGTATTTTTCCATTTAAATCTATTATTTGTTTAATTGTTTCCAATTGAATTTTAATTACCATGATCCCTTTTTATTCCCTTTTATGGTTTATAAAATTGGCATCCTTGTCAATGGAGTAGGCTCCCAACTTGATTTTGGAGTTGATTGATATTTAGAGACCCTTGAGTTGAAAGACTCAAGAGTTAATTTGTAATTGGGTTTATTGTTGGCTGGCTCTCTAGTCACCAACGCTAATCCTTCCCAAGGGAGAGGATTAGGACTTGTGAATAGAAGTTGGCTCCCAACTTAACTTTCCTTTATTTAGTAAAGGATAACCAAGTAGAAACAACAACCTATTACTGTTAATCTTGAGAAATCTAACAAGGATAGAGCTTCCAATTAATCTCTCCTAATCAAGGCTTTTTATTGTTATTATTTTATTTCTTTTGCCATTTACTATTGTTGCTTTTTATCTTATACAGAAACCCCTAAAGTGTATTTTTTTCCATAACCAATAATAAATCATACTTCCCTGCAATTCCTTGAGAAGACGACCCGAGGTTTAAATACTTCGGTTTATAAATTTTATTGGATTTTGTTACTTGTGACAACCTAAACTTTTACACGAAAAGATTCTCTATTGGTTTAGAAACTATACTTACAACGCGATTATATTTGTGAATTTCTTTACCGGTAGAAATCTGATCGTCAAAATGGCGCCGTTGCCGTCGAATTGCCAACGTGTACCTTATTATTGGTTATTGTAAATATTTATCTTTTTTGCTTGTTTGTTAGTTTTTGCTAGTTTTAGGACTTTGTTACTTATTTTTATTAGTTTTGTTTTTATTTTCTCTTACTACTATGAACTCTCACCCCTTTGGCTATAAGTTTGGTTATAATCATGTTGCAGGTAGAGGAGATTACAATATGAACATGCATTAAGAATGGGAGAATCAAAGGTGGGAGGAGCCACAGGGATTTGATCAACCCTCTTGTCAACAGCCTCCGCCAACATACTATGACCAAGAGACATTCCAAAAAGCATATCAAGATAATGGCTATGGTGATCGCTCTTTTGATTATCAACAACCACCACCATACGCCTATGAACCCCCTCCTCAACATAGCTTTGAACCACCATACTCACAAGCCCCTTACCACCAAACACCCCCATATGACCCTAATCTATATCCACCATACCAACCACATCATGAGCCAAACGAACCATACATAGAACCACCTCAATTCCAACGCAATTATTCCCAATAACCACTACCTCAATATGTACCATCTCCATATCCTTATCAAGATGAACCACCTTCCTATCATGAACCCTTCCTCCCAAGTAATAAACCCTCATATCCACCCCAATCTCCAATGGATGACATCCTTCGTGGTCTTCTTCAAGGGCAAGTGAAGATGAAATTCGTGACTGCCTTAACCGAGGTAGTAAATCGATTAGCTTCCCGACGTTCGGACACTCAAGGAACCTCCATGGCTTCATGTGGAGAATCTACTGAAGAGCACAGCATGAAGGAGAAGCTAGAAACTCCAGTGGACAGTGAGTAGCATGACTTTGTATTAGAACAATTTGAGGAAGTCGTAATCGTTGAAGAGGAAGAAGTGGTCGAAGACTTAGGAGATGCGGAACCTCCATGGGAAACTCAAGTCATAGAGCCCCCTTCTAAGGAGTTTGAATTTGATGTTGAGGAGGGTGTACAACCTCCAAGGCATATAATGGTTGAAGACTTTGAAGGGGACGATCAAAAGATGGATTCAATCATTAATGAATTCTTATCTACATTGGAATCCTCTCCCATTGGACTTGACATGGAGATTAAAGAAGAGGAAGCACAACCTCCCATGCTCTTGGTGAACAATGAAGAAGAGATCGAATTGGAAGAATTCTACCAAGAAGAAGAGGTTGATATTGAAGAAGCTTGCAAAGAGGTGGAAATTGTCAAGGAAGAGCACAAGGGAGTGGAGCTTGCAAGATCATTAGAAACGCCTCTCCCAAAGCTATTACCGTCCAATACAACATTCAAGTGGGTAAAATTCTTATCCTTAACCTTTAATTTCCCACTTGAATATGGGCTTCTAGAGACGGATGGTCAACTTAGACCTCTTTGTGGCATTAAGAGCAAGAGAAAAATGATTAGTGGTTGGAGTTGTCCTGCAAGGTTCAATATGGTTGTATGCTCCGAGTTGAAATGCAAAGGTTGGTATAGAGCTCAATTGAATGGGTCTAGGATGTTGTTTGGCCGCTTCAGTGAGAATTCAGACTGCTTGCCACCCGGATGGAACAATATTGCTCAACAAGAAGACAGGTGCAAAAACAAGATTTGGGACCCCAGAATTCAGTCTAGCAATCAACACTCTTGGGGCCTTGTCACTTGATTTAACTTGCTTGAAGGCTTTCTGCGCCTAGTTTGGGATACTGGAGGCTACCGGAATTCCAAACATTGGTGGAGATTTTTGGATGAATTCAAGCACGAGCCACCATAACAAGGAGCTCACCAAATGTCCAACTTAAGGACTTTAACTAAAAGTGCTAGGTGGGAGACAACCTACCATGGTATGATCGTTCCTTTTTCAATTTCAATTTTATTTCATTTTGTTTGTTTTTAAGTTTTATTTTATTCTATTTTAATGAACCTGGAATTATGCATAGCATACACATCAGCATTGCATTCTGCATACTACACACAAAAAAAATTCACACACGACGCGCCAGCGTCGCTGACGCGTCCGCGTCAAAAGAGAATTAGCGAAAAAGGGGATTTGAACAGAAAGTCACGCAGGAGCGTGGCTGGAGGCGTGCCTCAGGCACAAACTCGCCCACGCGAATGCATCCCCTGACACGTCCGCATCCTTTGCGAATCTAGCCATCCACGCGTGCACGTCACCCACGCGCACGCGTCACCCTAAATTTTGGCAATTAGGCGTTTGAGACAGAGAGTTGCGCGAGCGCACGGTTGCTCTCGCGCCACTAGCGTAATTCAAGTCACGCGTCCGCATCACTTGAAGATTTTGGAAATCACGCGAACACGTGACCTATGCGTCCGTGTCGCAAGCGACGCACAGCTAATCCACCTCAGCACCCGATATCTTATCTTTTATCCCCCAATCCTAATTCTGTCTTCTTTTTTCTCTCTTCTCTCTTCTTTCTTCTTCCCCCCCTCATCCTTATTCCCTTTCTTTTCTTCTATTCATTACATTTGCATACTCGCATTCATGGCATTTTAACTTCGTTGTTTCTTCTCCCTTTCTTTTCAACACTTGTTGTTTTCACATTGGTGTTAAAATTATCTTACTCAACTGTTGCATATCTTTTGTATTATTTTGGGTGCACCTTAACTTGTTTGCTATTTAGTTGATATGCCCTTTGCTTCTATTGTTTTCTCACTTGCATGTTGTAGCTACCATGTAAGCCTTATTTGGCATTAGCTCCCGGCTATGTTCTATTTGCTTTGATATCGTTGTTATAGGCTTAATTTTCCCTCTTTTTCTCTTCTTTTAGGCTGGCCACCAAAGAGGGGTCAAAAAGAGTCTACATGGGGTGACAAACAAGTCTACCTGCACAATCATTGGAGAAAAACATCAGTTGGAGCCACCCGTCCATTTGTACATCTCAGCATGCATCGAGGATGGTGAAATCTTTAAGTGTGGGGAGGTCGATACCGATCTTAGTGGGTCAGTCACTTTCTTCTCAACACTAATTTTTATTTTTTTTCTTTGTTAGTTCATTGTTGCATTTGCATGTTTGATTGCATGTGTGCTTGATTTTGTGCAAATTTTACAACTACTTGGTTGAAGTAATATTTTCTTTTTCAAGAAACTTTTTATAGTATTTCACTAATTTGAATTAAAATTTTTATTCAACTTGTTTGAAGAAATATTATTTTGGAACATGGTTTTAGAGCTCGAACACACAAAACCCGTGAGATTTTGAGCCTATTTGATTGGTTGCACTATATCAACCAATATTTTATTTGTAGTGTGTGTTTTTCTCTCTAAAATTGTGATCTTTGTCTTGCTTGATTCTATATTTCGATGGTTTAATTATGCATGCACTTATATGATTGAGGCCTTTGTTTCACTAAGCTTACATACCCATATGGCCTTACCCTTTCATTATCCCTTGCAAACCAATTTTGAGCCTATTATACCCATTTGTTCTTTACTTGAACTCATCACTATCTCTAAGCGAAAAATAATAATGTCCTTAATTTGAGTTCTTGGTTAGCTTAGACTAGTGAGAGTGCTCATGAATTAAGTGTGGAAAAAGTGGGTTTGGAAACGTTTAGTTAAAGAATTGGGTGTTATATATCTTTATGAAAATGTGAAAGAAATGTTTAGGACATATTCATGCAATCAATAATTTAATCATATGCATTGAGGAAATTAGAAAAATAAAATAAAATAAAATAAAATAAAATAAAAAAGAGAGAAGAGAAAAAGAGAAAAAGAAAAGAAAAAAAGAGCAAATAATAAAAAGGAGACAAAATGCCCCAAAGTAAATGTTGATAGCAATGCATATGTACTGTACTCAAATTAGGATGCATGAATATGTGAAAAACATGGGTAATGGACAGTTAGGTTTTGCATTGTAATTACATGGATTGTCTTAAGTTAGGTGAGAAGTTTAGGTTAATTAAGGATTCAAATTTTAGTCCACTTGACCAAAACAATCCTACCATGACCCTAACCCCATTACAACCCTTAAAAGACCTCTTGATTTGTGTATTGGTGCATTAAATTTTTGTTGATTATTATATGAAGAGCAAACCTTAGAAAGCAAGATTAGTAGAGAATTGAGAAAATCAAACCTCAAACACCTGAGCGATTAGAGTGTATACACTTCTAGTGAGGGTTCGATGCTCGATTCCTTATTCCCTACTTTCATGAGCTATTTTCTTTTGCAAGATTACTTGTACTTTATTGTGTGATTTAAATTAGTGGAATCTGATTTATGTTTATCTTGAAGAATTTATTTACTTTTAACCAAGTAGGTAGAAGCATTTCATATTTAGTTGCATTCATATAGACAGGATTGCATTTCATACATTTTACCATTCCTTTTCACTACTTTATAGCTTCTCTTAAGCTTAGCATGAGGACATGCTAATGTTTAAGTCTGGGGAGGTTGATAAATTACTATTTCATGGTTTATCTTGTGCTCAATTGAGTTGTTTTTATCAACTCTTTACTCACTTATTCATACTATTTGCATGGTTTTACTTTTTCCTTCCTAATTTTGTGCTGTGATTGAAAACATGTTTCTTTGGTCTTAATTTTGCTATGTTTAATCCTTTCTTATTACCATTCGATGCCTTGATATGTGTGTTAAGTGATTTCAGAGATTACAGGGCAGGAATGACTTAGAGGAGGAAAAGGAAGCATGCAAAAGTGGAAGGAATAAAAGAAATTAAAGGAACTGCGAAGCTGTCAACCCTGACCTCTTCGCACTCAAACGGTCATAACTTGAGCTACATAGGTCCAAATGATGCTGTTCAAGTTGTGTTGGAAAGCTAACATTCGGAGCTTCAAAATGATATATAATTTGCTATAGTGCCCATACAGATAGGTGACGTAAATGCGTGCTCTATGCGGATGCGTCGCAGTGACAAAAATCAGCGTGACAAAATTTGTAATCAGCGATTTCTGGGCTATTTTTGACCCAGTTTTTTGCCCAGAAAATACAGATTAGAGGCTATAAAGTGAGGGAATCCATTCATTCATCATCATTCATTTATAATTCACAATTTTAGATTTTTTAGATGTAGTTTTAGAGAGAGAGAGAGGCTCTCTCCTCTCTCTTAGGATTATGATTCAGGATTTCTTCTATTTTATGATTACTACTTCATTCCAGGTTCAATGTTCTTTTAATTTAAGATTCTTATATTCTGCATTTATTCCATAGTATTTTTCCATTTAAATCTATTATTTGTTTAATTGTTTCCAATTGAATTTTAATTTCCATGTTCCCTTTTTATTCCCTTTTATGGTTTATAAAATTGGCATCCATGGCAATGGAGTAGGCTCCTAGCTTGATTTTAGAGTTGATTGATATTTGGAGACCCTTGAGTTGGAAGACTCAAGAGTTAATTTGTAATTGGGTTTATTGTTGGCTGGCTCTCTAGTCACTAATGCTAATCCTTCCCAAGGGAGAGGATTAGGACTTGTGAATAGAAGTTGGCTCCCGACTTAACTTTCCTTTATTTAGTAAAGGATAACCAAGTAGAAACAACAACCTATTACTGTTAAGCTTGAGAAATCCAACAAGGATAGAACTTCCAATTAGTCTCTCCTAATCAAGGCTTTTTATTGTTCTTATTTTATTTCTTTTGCCATTTACTATTGTTGCTTTTTATCTTATACAAAAAACCCAAAAGTGTATCTTTTTCCATAACCAATAATAAATCATACTTCCCTGCAATTCCTTGAGAAGACGACCTGACGTTTAAATACGTTGGTTTATAAATTTTATTGGGTTTTGTTACTTGTAACAACCAAAACTTTTGCACGAAAGAATTCTCTGTTGGTTTAGAAACTATACTTACAATTATATTTGTGAATTTCTTTACCAATAGAAATTCGATCGTCAGTCTTCTTGAAAACCGGTGCGGTAAACCACCACAATCCCCACCTGGTGAGCAGTACACCAACACGATCCCTACCATTGTGAGCGGTACACCACCATGATACTCACAAGATTTTCAATTGGAAAATAAGTGGCCGGTAAATAACCACGATCCTCACCTCAACTGCAACCTTGGACAAGCGGTACACCATCATGATCCTTTTCAGGTCCATAAATCACAATTTCACAACCCATGGGCGGTAAATAATCACGATTCCACGTTCACAACGATACTGAGCAAGCGGTACATTACCACGATCATTTTCAGGTCATAAGTCAATCTCCGTAAGTGGGATGAAACCACCGTCCTAGCTAAATCTGGAGCAAGTGGAACAACGCCACTGCATCTACCTAGGTGGGTACATATCCTTTTAGATTCACTTCCATTTTCATAATCATTCTCATTATATCTTCATCAAACTCGTTCATCATTAACTCTCAATATCATAACCATAGTCATCATATCATAATCATAATCAATCACATTCATCATCTCTCACTATCGTATTCATCTTCATCATTGTTAGGCATCATCAATCACTCTCATTTCTCATTATGATAATCACCTTCATCATACTTCAGTCATAATCATTCATCATCATTCATCTCATTACTTGAAATCTATTTTTCTTACTTCATGGTTTCAACACATTAGATCTCATACCTAATGCCTTTACCTTCTACTACACCGGCTCTAGACTCATAACAGAAAATACCCTTTTAAATTCAGCCAGTTCACTCTCGCTCGTCCCAAAGCCTAAACACTAGCTAGGGGAGCTTAAACAAGCATTATGAAGGTTTAGAAAGCTAGAGGAATCGTTGAATACTCAAAAATACAAATTTTACAAAATAGAGTAGTCATGCGTACGCATTCCTTTCGTGTATGCATGAGTCCGAAATTTTGCCAAAGTCGCATACGCATGCACCTGCTTGTGTACACATGAGTCCAGAATTTTGACAAAGTCACGTACACATGCACCTGCTCGCATTCACATGAGTACTGCGCAGAGGCCCATGCTCGCGTACGCATGGTACTGTTCGTGTACACATGTCTCACATTTTTCAGAAAAAGCTGTTTTACTACAGAATTCAATTTTTCACACCAAAATTCAAATGCACATAACTTTTTTATTAAAAATTATTTTTTATCCATTTTTCAAGTGTCATAAACTACACGGACTCAAATTTCATTCAAAGGAAGTTTCACAAAATTTGGGGGTCCAGAAGTAAAGTTATGGCTTGTTTAAGTTCGTTAAAAACATATTTTTACCAAAATTTGCAAAGTCCCCGAGTTTTCAAAACACTCAAACAAAAACACAATTTTACCATACCAAATCAATACCAAAACACTCCTTAATCATTTCTAAAGCATTCAAACACCTAAATCATTCAAGTCTCACCTTATCAACTCATTCAACAATTTTTAACTATTCAACATCTTCAACACCTAACAATTGAATCTCAACCTATTTTATAAACCACTCAAAATCAACAATTTACATATTTAGTACCAAACTCACCCTACCATTAATCATCATCAAAACCAACAATTTAAAATTCATTCCATAGTACCACAACATAGCTCATTCATTTAACCCATACCCAAACATTAAAATCCATCATATTTACCCAAACTTATCCAATTACGGTCTCCAACCCAAATTTCACCAGTACTCATCATCACAATCATTATACACCACATTTCATTCACATACCATATCCCATCTTCATTCAAATAATCAGATATCACACTTATTCAACAACCAAACCATGCAATTCAAATTCAAAACTAACACTTCATCAATTACAATATTTTAATTCTATCCAATCACACAATTCAATCCAATTTCTAGAGGCATCTAGCCTAGAACTTTATGTCATATTATATGGTATTTAAATGAAACTTAAATGGTATCTTAGCCAATTTTACTCCAAGCTCAAAACCACCAAAAAAACCTCTTCCTCACAAGCTTTCAAGTTCAGCCACAAGAGTCCAACTCCAAACAATCCAATTCACCAAATCAACACACATTCAATCTAAATTCATACATTGTACCAAAATAAAATACTAGGATTTATCAAATTTAACTAACCACAAGGTTTTAGTGATCTTTTACCTTGTCCTATGTTGCTTGGGGTAAAACCCACTAATCGCCAAAGCTAGATTACACCTAAACTATAAACCATGAAAAACTTAATTTTCTAAAGCCAAAATTTTAAATTTGAAGATAAGGGAGAACTAGGCAAGAAACTTTGAATTACTTATTACTTTGTTTAGACATAATTGAAGAGCTCGACGAGATGAATGCATGGCCAGAAATAACATGCCAATCGGAGGTCCGGAGAGGAAGTTATGTGGAATTGAATGTTGCGTGAGTTAGGATTTGTTTCCTCCATGCTCTCTTCTCTCAACTCAACGTGCTCTCTCTCTCTCTCTCTCTCTCTCTCTCTCTCTCTCTCTCTCTCTCTCTCTCTCTCTCTCTCTCTCTCTCTCTCTCTCTCTCTCTCTCTCTCTCTCTCTCTCTCTGAGGAGAATGAGTTGAATGCTTGTTTATGTGGGTTAAGTGAGTGGGCCTTGGGCCCAATTGTAGCCCAAGTTTGTTTGCTTAGCCCGTTGGCCTAACCTTGGGACAAAACCTTTAAAATTAGTGTTTTAATTCGTACTCCAGTTATTTCTACTTCTCAAAATTTAAATTTTAGTTTTTTTTAACATTCTTCACTCATAATTAATTGTCTCACTAATGCGTGCGTATCTTTAGTATTTTTCTCTTAGAATTCCAATCAGTAAACTAAGAGTTATTGCAAGATAAGCAGCGATTTCATGATTAATTGAGAAATACTTTGAGTTAGTGTGCATTTATTGATTTCAGAGAATTTGGAAGAGAATTGGCAAAGATCAAAAAAAAGAAGGAAAGAAATCACTTTGAGCAAAAAGAGCAAGAAAGAAGAGCAAATAGAAAGTCTCCTAAACTGAACAGAGAGCTTCACGTACAACGTGACCTTGCTCAGCTACCACGCCAAATCATAGTACACTCCTAGGAGCACTAAGTCCCTCAACGTACAACGTGAGAGAATTGGCGTACAATGCCAAAACGGAAGTCGTCATGCGTATGCACAAAGGGTAGAATTCGCTCATTCATGCATACGCATGACCCGTGCGTACGCATGACCCCCGATTTAAATGTGGTACGTAGAAGACTAGACGTGGGACATGAAGGCTTTCACGTAGATCGTGGCTATCATGTCTACGCATGACCCATATGAACAATCATGCATACACATGAGGCATGTGTACGCACGATTGTACTTTCACATAGTACGTGAGATTTTTCACATATAACGCCAAGGGCTAAACAGAGGCAGCAATTGAAGGATTTCAAGACCACGTACAACGTGGATTTATCCACGTATAACGTGGGCTATCTAGGGAGCAATTTGGGCCATGGCAACACTTCACGTACAATGTGAAGGGCCAATGATGAGCGGATAATTTATACGCTTTTTGGCATTGTTTTTATATAGTTTTTAGTAAGTTTGAGCTACTTTTAGGGATGTTTTCATTAGTTTTTATGTTAAATTCACATTTCTGGACTTTACTATGAGTTTGTGTGTTTTTCTGTGATTTCAGGTAAATTCTGACTGAAATTGAGGGATTTGAGCAAAACTCTGAAGAAGGCTGACAAAAGGACTGCTGATGCTGATGGAATCTGACCTCCCTGCACTCGAAATGGATTTTCTGGAGCTACCGAACTCCAATTGGCGCGCTCTCAACGGCGTTGGAAAGTAGACATCCAGGGCTTTCCAGTAATATATAATAGTCCATACTTTATTCGAAGAATGACGACGTAACTTGGCGTTAAACGCCAAGTACACGCTGCTGTCTGGAGTTAAACGCCAGAAAAACGTCATTATCCGGAGTTGAACGCCCAAAACACGTCATAACCTGGAGTTTGACGCCAAGAAATGCCTTAACTCGTGAAATGATCAAGCTCAGCCCAAGCATACACCAAGTGGGCCCCGGAAGTGGATTTATGCATCAATTACTTACTCATGTAAACCCTAGAAGCTAGT
The DNA here is from genome assembly GCF_003086295.3 of Arachis hypogaea. Lineage (NCBI taxonomy): Eukaryota > Viridiplantae > Streptophyta > Magnoliopsida > Fabales > Fabaceae > Arachis > Arachis hypogaea. The sequence continues at coordinate 81,606,517 of NC_092041.1, forward strand.
CTAGTATATATAGGACATTTATCTATTGTATTAGACATCTTTTACCATTTTTAGTCTTTTTCATTCGGTCACTTGATCATGGAGAGGGCTGGCCATTCGGCCATGCCTGAACCCTTTACTTATGTATTTTCAACGGTGGAGTTTCTGCACACCATAGATTAAGGGTGTGGAGCTCTGCTGTACCTCAAGTATTAATGAAGTTCTATTATCTTTTATTCAAATCTCTCTTATTCTTATTCCAAGATATTCATTCGTACCCAAGAACATGATGAATGTTATGAGTTAGATTACCCTCATTATCATTCTCACTTATGAACGCGCGTGATTGACAACCACTTCCGTTCTACATGCAACAGAGCTTGAATGCATATCTCTTAGATTCTCCAACAGAATCTTTGTGGTATAAGCTAGATAGATGGCGGCATTTATGAGGATCCGGAAAGTCTCACCTTGTCTGTGGTATTCCGAGTAGGATCCTGGGAATCCGGAAAGTCTCACCTTGTCTGTGGTATTCCGAGTAGGATTCCGGTAATAAATGACTGTGACGTGCTTCAAACCTGTAACCTGCTGGGCGTTAGTGACAGACGCAAAAGAGGGATTCTATTCCAGTAGGGGAGGGAACCAACCGGTGATTAGCCGTACTGTGACAGAGTGCGTGAGCATTAGTTTTCACTGCGAGGATGGGATGTAGCCATCAGCCATGGGTGATGCCTCCAGACTGGTTAGCTGTGCGAGTGACAGCCGCATAGGATATTTCCCCGAGAGGATTGAAAGTAGCCACAGTTGATGGTGAACCCCTACACAAAGCTTGCCATGGAAAGGAGTAAGAAGGATTGAGTAGAAGCAATAGGAGAGCAGGCGTTCTTGGGCTCTACAGCATCTCCATCCGCTTATCTGAAATTCCCACCAATGAATCTGCATAAGTCTTCTATCCTTTTATTATTCCTTTTTATTTCTTTATTCCAATAATCACAATTACCCTTTTTTCTGCCTAACTGAGATTTGCAAGGTGACCATAGCTTGCTTCATTCCAACAATCTCCGTGGGATCGACCCTTACTCACGTAAGGTTTATTACTTGGACGACCCAGTACACTTGCTGGTTAGTTGAACGGAATTGTGAAAATAAACAATGTCATAAGAGTAAATTCATACAAGTACAAAGAACCTGTGATCACAATTTCGTCCACCAAGTTTTTGGCGACGTTGCCGGGGATTGTTCGAGTATGGACAACTGACGGTTCATCTTGTTGCTCAGATTAGGTAATTTTCTTTTCAAAAATCTTTTTCAAAAATTTTTCTTTTATTTTTCGTTTTTCCAAAAATGTTTTTCGAAAAAAAAATTAATAAAAATACAAAAAAATTAGAAAATCATAAAAATCAAAAATATTTTGTGTTTCTTGTTTGATTCTTGTGTTAATTTTTAAGTTTGGTGTCAATTGCATGCTTTTAAAATTTTTTCTTGCATTTTTCAAAAATCCATGCATTCATAGTGTTCTTCATGATCTTCAAGTTGTTCTTGACAAGTCTTCTTGTTTGATCTTGATGATTTCTTGTTTTGTGTCTTTTGTTGTTTTTCATGTGCATTTTTGCATTCATATTTTTCATGCATTAAAAATTTCTAAGTTTGGTGTCTTGCATGTTTTCTTTGCATCAAAAATTTTTCAAAATTATGTTCTTGATGTTCATCATGATCTTCATAGTGTTCTTGGTGTTCATCTTGACATTCATAGCATTCTTGCATGCATCTTGTGCCTTGATCCAAAATTTTCATGTTTTGGGTCATTTTTGTGTTTTTCTTTAAAAATTTAAAAATCAAAAAAATTATATTTTCCTTATTTCCCTCCAAATTTTCGAAATTTTGGGTTGACTTGGTCAAAAATTTTCAAAATTAGTTGTTTCTTACAAGTCAAGTCAAAATTTCAATTTTAAAAATCTTATCTTTTCAAAATCTTTTTCAAAAATCATATCTTTTTCATTTTTTTTATCATTTTCGAAAATTTCAAAATTATTTTTCAAAAATATTTTCAAAATCTTTTTCTTATCTTTTTATCAAATTTTCGAAAATTAGCTAACAATTAATGTGATTGGTTCAAAAATTTGAAGTTTGTTACTTTCTTGTTAAGAAAGGTTCAATCTTTAAGTTCTAGAATCTTATCTTGTAGTTTCTTGTTAGTTAAGTAATTTTAAAAAAAAAATTAAATCTTTTTCAAGATATCTTTTTCTTAAAAATCTTTTTATCTTTTTATCTTGTCTTTTTCAAAAAATTTTATCTTTTTCAAATTTTGATTTCAAAATATCTTATCTAACTTCTTATTTTCTTATCTTTTTCAAATTTTGATTTCAAATCTTTTTCAATCAACTAACTAACTTTTTGTTTGTTTCTTATCTTTTTCAAAACCACCTAACTACTTTTCCCTCTTCTATTTTCGAAAATACCTCATCCCTTTTTCAAAATTTCTTTTTAATTAATTAATTGTTTTAAATTTTAATTCTAATTCATCTTTAATTTTCGAAAATCACTAACCTCTTTTCAAAAATTATTTTCGAAAATCATCTTTCTCTTTTCTTCTTCTATTTAATTATTTAATTACTAACACTTCTCTTCACCTCTCTTCATCTAAAATTCCGAATTCTTCTTCATTCTTCTACTCCCTTCTTCTTCTACTAACATAAAGGAATCTCTATACTGTGACATAGAAGATTCCTCTTTCTTTTCTTGTTTTCTTCTCTTTCATATGAGCAGGAACAAGGATAAAGGCACTCTTGTTGAAGCTGATCCAGAACCTGAAAGGACTCTGAAGAGAAAATTAAGAGAAGCTAAATTACAACAATCCAGAAACAACCTTTCAGAAATTTTCGAACAAGAGAAAGACATGGCAGCCGAAAATAATAATAATAATAATGCAAGGAGAATGCTTGGTGACTTCACAAAGCCAACATCCAAGTTTGATGGAAGAAGCATCTCCATTCCTGCCATTGGAGCCAATAACTTTGAGCTTAAGCCTCAACTAGTTGCCTTGATGCAACAAAACTGCAAGTTTTATGGACTTCCATCTGAAGATCCTTATCAGTTTTTAACTGAGTTCTTGCAGGTCTGTGATACTGTAAAGACGAATGGAGTTAATCCTGAAGTCTACAGACTCATGCTTTTCCCTTTTGCAGTAAGAGACAGAGCTAGAATATGGTTAGATTCACAACCTAAGGATAGCCTGGACTCCTGGGATAAGCTGGTCACTGCATTCTTGGATAAATTCTTTCCTCCTCAAAAGCTGAGCAAGCTAAGAGTGGATGTTCAAACCTTCAAACAAAAAGATGGTGAATCCCTCTATGAAGCTTGGGAAAGATACAAGCAGCTGACCAAGAGATGTCCATCTGACATGTTTTCAGAATGGACCCTATTAGATATATTCTATTATGGTCTCTCTGAATTTTCGAAAATGTCATTGGACCATTCTGCAGGTGGATCTATTCACCTGAAGAAAACGCCTGAAGAGGCTCAAGAACTCATTGACATGGTTGCAAACAACCAGTTCATGTATACCTCTGAGAGGAATTCCGTGAACAATGGGATATCTCAGAAGAAAGGAGTTCTTGAAATTGATGCTCTGAATGCCATATTGGCTCAGAATAAAATGTTGACCCAACAGGTCAACATAATCTCTCAAAATCTGAATGGATTGCAAAATGCATCCAACAGTACTAGAGAGGCAGCTTCTGAAGAAGCTTATGATCCTGAGAACCCTGCCATGGCAGAGGTTAATTATCTGGGTGAACCTTATGGAAACACCTATAACCCATCATGGAGAAATCATCCAAATTTCTCCTGGAAGGATCAACAAAAGCCTCAACAAGGCTTTAACAATGGTGGACGCAATAGGCTGAACAATAGTAAGCCATATCCATCATCTTCTCAGCAACAGACAGAGAACTCTGAACAAAATAATTCTAATTTAGCTAATATAGTCTCTGATCTGTCAAAAGCCACTTTCAGTTTCATGAATGAAACAAGATCCTCCATTAGAAATTTGGAGGCACAAGTAGGCCAGCTGAGTAAGAAAGTTATTGAAACTCCTCCCAGTATTCTCCCAAGTAATACAGAAGAGAATCCAAAAGGAGAGTGCAAAGCCATTGACTTAGTCAACATGGCCGAATGCATCAAAGAGGAGGAGGACGAAAATCCTAGTGAGAAAGACCTCCTGGGACGTTCCTCAAGCAAGAAGGAGTTTCCTATTAAGGATCCTGAGGAATCTGAGGCTCATACAGAGACCATAGAGATTCCATTAAATCTCCTTCTGCCATTCATGAGCTCTGAAGACTATTCTTCCTCTGAAGAGGATGAAGATGTGACTGGAGAGCAAGTTGCTCAATATTTAGGAGCTATCATGAAGCTGAATGCCAAGCTGTTTGGTAATGAGACTTGGGAAAATGAACCCCCCTTGCTCATTAGTGAATTAGATACTTGGATTCAGGAAACTCTACCTCAAAAGAAACAAGATCCTGGCAAGTTCTTAATACCTTGCACCATTGGCACCATGAGCTTTGAAAAAGCTCTATGTGATCTTGGGTCAGGAATAAACCTTATGCCACTCTCTGTAATGGAGAAGCTGGGGATCATTGAGGTACAACCTGCCTTGTTCTCATTACAATTGGCAGACAAGTCAATGAGACAAGCTTATGGAATGGTAGAGGACGTACTAGTAAAGGTTGAAGGCTTTTACATCCCTGCTGATTTCATAATCCTAGATACTAGGAAGGAAGATGATGAATGCATCATCCTAGGAAGACCTTTCCTAGCCACAGCAGAAGCTGTGATAGATGTCAACAGAGGAGAGTTAGTCCTTCAATTGAATGGGGAATACCTTGTGTTTCAAGCACATGGCCATCTCTCTGTGACAAAAGAGAGTAAGCATGAAGAGCTTCTCTCAGTTCAAGGTCAAGAAGAGCCCACACAGTCAAATTCTAAGTTTGGTGTTGTGAGGCCACAACCAAACTCTAAGTTTGGTGTTCAAACCCCATATCCAAACTCTGAGTTTGGTGTGGAAACAACACACTAAATTGACCTGATCATCTTATGGCTCCATGAGAGCCACTGTCAAGCTATTGACATTAAAGAAGCGCTTGTTGGGAGGCAACCCAATTATATTTATCTAATTTTATTTTATTTTGTTTCTTTGTTATTTTTGTGTTTTATTAGGTACATGATCATGAGGAGTCACGAAAAAAATCAAAAAAATTAAAAACAGAGTCAAAAAACAGAAGAAAAAAATTTTCACCCTGGAGGCAGCGCAGACTGGCGTTCAACGCCAGTAAGATGCATCTGACTGGCGTTCAACGCCAGAACAGAGCATCTTTCTGGCGCTGAACGCCCAAAACAAGCTACATCCCGGCGTTTAACGCCAGGATGCGCACACAGAGGACAATCTGGCGCTGAACGCCAGAAACAAGCTTGAAACTGGCGTTCAACGCCAGAAACAAGCATTACATGGGCGTTCAACGCTCAGAACATGCACCAATGGGCGTTTGAACGCCAGAATGGTGCATGAAGGCAATTTACACGCCTATATGGTGAAGGAATGGTATGTCTTTTCACCTCAGGATCTGTGGACCCCACAGGATCCCCACCTACCTTTTCTTTTAATCCTAATCACACTCTCCTAATCCAAATCTCATTTTCAATGTCACACTTCCCAAAAACCTTCACCAATCACCTCAATTCCTCTTCCTAATTACCCCATGCACCATTCACATCAACCTCCTCTTCCCCATAAATCCCACCTACCTCCATTACATTCAAATTCAATTTCCCACCCTTTCCCACCCAAAATGGCCGAAACCCAACCCTCCCTCCCCCTATAAATACCTCTCCTTTCTTCTTCATTTTCACACAACACAAACCCCTTCTTCTCTCATATAGCCGAACCCCCTCCTCTCCTTCTCTACAAAAAAAAATTCTCTTCTTCTTCTTCTACTCTTCTTTTCTTTTTTTTGCTCGAGGACAAGCAAATTTTAAGTTTGGTGTGGTAAAAAGCCTAAGCTTTTTATTTTTCATTCACCATCAATGGCACCCAAGACCGGAATATCCTCAAGAAAAGGAAAAGGGAAGGCAAAAGCTTCCACTTCTGAGTCATGGGAGAAGGAGAGATTCATCTCCAAGAGCCACCAAGACCACTTCTATGATGTTGTGGCAAAGAAGAAGGTGATCCCCGAGGTCCCTTTCAAGCTCAAAAAGAATGAGTATCCGGAAATCCGACATGAGATCCAAAGAAGAGGGTGGGAAGTCATAACCAACCCTATGCAACAAGTTGGAATATTGATGGTTCAAGAGTTCTATGCTAATGCATGGATCACTAGGAACCATGATCAAAGTATGAACCCGAATCCAAAGAATTATCTCACAATGGTTCGGGGGAAATACTTAGATTTCAGTCCGGAAAATGTGAGGTTGGCGTTTCACCTACCCATGATGCAAGGTGATGAACGCCCCTACACAAGAAGGGTCAACTTTAATCAAAGGTTGGACCAAGTCCTTGCGGACATATGTGTGGAAGGCGCCCAATGGAGAATAGACTCCAAAGGAAAACCGGTCCAACTAAGAAGACTGGACCTCAAGCCTGTAGCTAGAGGATGGTTGGAGTTCATCCAAAGATCCATCATCCCTACAAGCAACCGATCTAAAGTTACTGTGGATCGGGCCATCATGATTCATAGCATCATGATTGGAGAGGAAGTGGAAGTTCATGAAGTCATATCCAATGAACTCTACAAAATAGCTGACAAGCCTTCATACATGGCACGGCTAGCCTTCCCCCACCTCATATGCCATCTATGTTATTCAGCCGGAGTTATCATAGATGGAGATGTCTCCATTGAAGAAGACAAGCCCATCACCAAGAAAAGGATGGAGCAAACAAGGGAAGTTCCTCACGGCCCCCAAGAAGAACATGAGGAAGTTCATCATCAACAAATGCCTCATGGAATGCACTTTCCTCCCAACAACTATTGGGAGCAACTCAGTACCTCTTTAGAGGATTTGAGCCATAATGTTGAACAACTAAGGGTGGAACATCATGAACACGCCCTCACTCTCCAAGAAATAAGAGAAGATCAAAGAGCAATGAGGGAGGAGCAACAAAGGCAAGGAAGGGACATAGAAGAGTTGAAAAACATCATTGGTCCTTCAAGAAGAATACGCCACTAGAGGTGGATTCATTCCTTGTTCTTTATTTTCTTTCTGTTTTCGGTTTTTAAGTATTGTGTTTATCTATGTTTTTGTGTCTCTACTTCATGATCATTAGTGTGTAACCATGCCTTAAAGCTATGAATAAAATCCATTAGTCCTTCACCTCTCTTAAAAGAAAAATGTTTTAATTCAAAAGAACAAGAAGTACATAATTTTCGAAATTATTAGTAAATTTAATTTAATTATATTGATGTGGTGGCAATAATTTTTGTTTTCTGAATGAATGAATGAACAGTGCATATTTTTGATCTTGTTGTTTATGAGTGTTAAAATTGTTGGTGCTTGAAAGAATGATGAACAAAGAGAAATGTTATTGATGATCTGAAAAACATCATGAAATTGATTCTTGAAGCAAGAAAAAGCAGTGAAAAAAAAAGTGGCGAAAATTTTAAAGCAAGGATCCAAGGCTTTGAGCATCAATGGATAGGAGGGCCCAAGGAAATTAAAATCCAGGCCTAAGCGGCTAAATCAAGCTGTCCCTAACCATGTGCTTGTGTCATGAAGGTCCAAGTGAAAAGCTTGAGACTGAATGGTTAAAGTCGTGATCCAAAGCTAAAGAGTGTGCTTAAGAGCTCTGGACACCACTAATTGGGGACTTTAGCAAAGCTGAGTCACAATCTGAAAAGGTTCACCCAGTTATGTGTCTGTGGCATTTGTGTATCCGGTGGTAATACTGGAAGACAAAGTGCTTAGGGCCACAGCCAAGACTCATAAGTAGCTGTGTTCAAGAATCAACATGCCTAACTAGGAAAGTCAATAACACTATCTGAAATTCTAAGTTCCTAGAGATACCAATCACTCTGAACTTCAAAGGAAAGAGTGAGATGCCAAAACTGTTCAGAAACAAAAAGCTACAAGTCCCGCTCATGTAATTAAATTAATATTCATTGATATTTTGGACTTTATAGTATATTCTCTTCTTTTATCCTATTTGATTTTCAGTTGCTTGGGGACAAGCAACAATTTAAGTTTGGTGTTGTGATGAGCGGATAATTTATACGCTTTTTGGCATTGTTTTTATATAGTTTTTAGTAAGTTTGAGCTACTTTTAGGGATGTTTTCATTAGTTTTTATGTTAAATTCATATTTCTGGACTTTACTATGAGTTTGTGTGTTTTTCTGTGATTTCAGGTAAATTCTGACTGAAATTGAGGGATTTGAGCAAAACTCTGAAGAAGGCTGACAAAAGGATTGCTGATGCTGATGGAATCTGACCTCCCTGCACTCGAAATGGATTTTCTAGAGCTGCAGAACTCCAATTGACGCGCTCTCAACGGCGTTGGAAAGTAGACATCCAGGGCTTTCCAACAATATATAATAGTCCATACTTTATTCGAAGAATGACGACGTAACTTGGCGTTAAACGCCAAGTACACGCTGCTGTCTGGAGTTAAACGCCAGAAAAACGTCATTATCCGGAGTTGAACGCCCAAAACACGTCATAACCTGGAGTTTGACGCCAAGAAATGCCTTAACTCGTGAAATGATCAAGCTCAGCCCAAGCATACACCAAGTGGGCCCCGGAAGTGGATTTATGCATCAATTACTTACTCATGTAAACCCTAGAAGCTAGTCTAGTATATATAGGACATTTATCTATTGTATTAGACATCTTTTGACCATTTTTAGTCTTTTTCATTCGGTCACTTGATTATGGAGAGGGCTGGCCATTCGGCCATGCCTGAACCCTTTACTTATGTATTTTCAACGGTGGAGTTTCTGCACACCATAGATTAAGGGTGTGGAGCTCTGCTGTACCTCAAGTATTAATGAAATTCTATTATCTTTTATTCAAATCTCTCTTATTCTTATTCCAAGATATTCATTCGTACCCAAGAACATGATGAATGTTATGAGTCAGATTACCCTCATCATCATTCTCACTTATGAACGCGCGTGATTGACAACCACTTCCGTTCTACATGCAACAAAGCTTGAATGCATATCTCTTAGATTCCCCAACAGAATCTTCGTGGTATAAGCTAGATAGATGGCGGCATTTATGAGGATCCGGAAAGTCTCACCTTGTCTGTGGTATTCCGAGTAGGATCCTGAGAATCCGGAAAGTCTCACCTTGTCTGTGGTATTCCGAGTAGGATTCCGGTAATGAATGACTGTGACGTGCTTCAAACCTGTAACCTGCTGGGCGTTAGTGACAGACGCAAAAGAGGGATTCTATTCCAGTAGGGGAGGGAACCAACCGGTGATTAGCCGTACTGTGATAGAGTGCGTGAGCATTAGTTTTCACTGCGAGGATGGGATGTAGCCATCAGCCATGGGTGATGCCTCCAGACTGGTTAGCTGTGCGAGTGACAGCCGCATAGGATATTTCCCCGAGAGGATTGAAAGTAGCCACAGTTGATGGTGAACCCCTACACAAAGCTTGCCATGGAAAGGAGTAAGAAGGATTGAGTAGAAGCAATAGGAGAGCAGGCGTTCTTGGGCTCTACAGCATCTCCATCCGCTTATCTGAAATTCCCACCAATGAATCTGCATAAGTCTTCTATCCTTTTATTATTCCTTTTTATTTCTTTATTCCAATAATCACAATTACCCTTTTTTCTGCCTAACTGAGATTTGCAAGGTGACCATAGCTTGCTTCATACCAACAATCTCCGTGGGATCGACCCTTACTCACGTAAGGTTTATTACTTGGACGACCCAGTACACTTGCTGGTTAGTTGAACGGAATTGTGAAAATAAACAATGTCATAAGAGTAAATTCATACAAGTACAAAGAACCTGTGATCACAATTTCGTCCACCAGCCAACGAACCACGTGAGACTCTTAGTCACCTCCCATAAAGGGCTTAATATACTCACTAAAAGACCTCTAATTCTTCATCAATTCAAGGATCAACTCAAGCCCACCAATCACAAGTATTTATTAAGATTTGTAAGAAGATAATATTGAAAGCTTTGCTGGAGGCAATCATTAATTAGTTATATTTGATTATATTTTAATTTTGATCCTGTTTTAAGTTTTGAATTTGAATTTCATTAGGGTTAGCATTTAAGGAGAGAAGTCAAACACTTGAGGGAGCTTCTCTTCTTCAGCAGCTTTTTTTAAGGATTTCTCTGAAGAACATGAGTAACAAATTCTCCTTGGTTAAGGTTAGGAGATCTGTTGGTTCCAATATACTAGTTTTTTCTACCTTTGATTTATACATTGATATCTTTTCAAGATTGGATTTTCATTCTTCATCCTAAGAGGCTTGAATGTGTTGGAAAATAATTCTTCTCTGACTTGAATTCTTTTAACTTCTTGAAAAAGTTGATTAATTGAATTAAGCTTGAAAATTAATTCTCACAACTCTTAAGTTTTGAAACTAGACTTGATAAGTGATATAAAATCAACTAAGGGAGATTCTTATAAATTGTGTGGCTTATGAATCAGTGAACGTGCTTAACTCTTTTCTTAAATAATTGACTAAGGGATTAGTGATTAATTAGGTTAAAGAAAAATAAAAAAGCCAAGGAATTAGGGTTTGATTATTGATGATTTTCCATGATTGTGTCTTTGCATGATCAAGGTGGAAAGTGAAAAGTATTAATCCAGAAGTTTCAACATCTCTAAAACCTTAACTCTTTTACTTGTATTCTTCTTCAATACTCATTGCTTGCCTTCGTTCACCTTGCTACTTATGTTACAAGTTATTCAAAACCCTAGTTTGACTATCTGACTAAATTAATTGGTTGACTAATGTTTGTTTAATCCATTAATTTTTATGGGATCAACATTCACTCACCATGACTTTATTACTTGGTACGACTTGGTGCACTTGCCGGTAGTATTGTGGTATAAAATCTGCATCACTCACTTGAAATGCTAGACAGACTTAAGTCGGTACTGACGGTTAAGTTACCGATATGCGTTTTTACGTATTTTTCTTCATAAAATTATATTTTCCTGCTCAAAAAATTCGCTGAATCCAATTATCATTGTTAAATTTCTAAATTATGAATTCTTAATTTTCCAACTCCATTTGGCCCATATTTAATTAATTACATATTTTTATTTAATGACTAATTATCCAATTAATTCTTTTATAATTTTTTTTGGATCTTACAATATACATTTTGTCATAGAAATTAAGACATTGGTTTATTACATACTACGTTTTTTTTAATTAATTCAATTATTTTGTGAATTTTTTTTTTGTTATGTACTTTTATTTAGTATATAGTTGCACCAATAAAAAATAATAAATTGAGCTTAACCTAAAGTTAAATATATTAAAGAATATTTTTTCATTAAAAATACTTCAGATATAAATAAAAAAGTAAATATTTTCCATGCATCGCACAGATATATACACTAGTTATAAAATTAAAAGTGCACGATCGATATGCTGTAATAATATATGTAGTTAAAGTAGTTAAAATATCTTTAGTTTAAGAATAAAGTATTATTTTTATCTTCAACATTTGGATTAGTTCCAAAATTTTTTTAACGATTAAATAATTATATTTAAGTCCCTAATATTTCAAAATTATCTCAATGCTATCCTATCATTAGGGATCTGTTAACTGAATTGACGGTGGAACAAAATTGAGACAATTTTAAACATTAGTGACTTAAATAGGACAAAAAAGTTGAAGACAAAAATGATTTACTCTTATAAGAATTACCAAATTAAGTAAAATAAAAATAAATTTTAATAGAATGAATTGCATTACGAATTCAAGATTTTTACTCATCATAAAATATTTCTAGAATAATTAATGGATAAACTTCCAAAAAAATAAGTACGATACATATATAATAAAGTATAGATTATACTTTTTTTGTCTCTAATATATCAAATTTTTTTAATATTTAATTTAAATAAACTTTATTTTTAACTTAGAAATAAATTAATTTTATCCTTTAATAATATTAATTTTTTATGGTAAGTAGTTACACTACTAGAAAATGGCTTAATAAAGACAGATTTACAGACAGATTTGGTTTATATTACAGACGGATTTTTAGTTACCGACGGAATTACTGACGGATTTTGTCCCTCTGTAAAAGCCTCGTCGGAAATTAGTTACCGACGGATTTTTTTCTGTCGGAAAATTACCGACGGATTTTTACCAGTTACCGACGGATTTTCCCTCTGTAAATTTTCCCTCCATTTCCTGAAGAAGACGAACTTTCCGACGGATTTTCAGACGGATTTTCCGTCTGTAATTACAGACAGATTTTTCGACAAATTTTCCGTCGGTAATTACAGACAAATTTTCCGACGAATTTTCCCTCGGTAATCACAGACGGATTTTCCGACAGATTTTCTGTCTGTAAATTTTTTTTAGATTACAGACAGAAAATCTGTCTGTAAATCTGTCAGTAAGATAAAATGAAATTTTTTTAGATTTTTCATTGTAAAACAAACCTGTTTTATACAAAATAATATAAATTTAATAATTACAATTTTTTATCTAATTAGTATTCAAATATTTATAATATTACAAAAAATAAACAAATTCATCATATTATAAAGCTAAAAGAAAAGTATTATAAACAAGCAAGTCAATATAATTCAAAACATAAACAAAGTGTATTATCAACTATAATCCTCAGTATATTGTTCAACCATACTAAATTTATCAACTATAGTCCTCAGTGTCATCTTCATCCCCATCATCATCATAGTCTTCATCCGAAGAGATTGAAGGTGGCGGCGGTGGCGGTGGCGGTGGAGCAGTAGTGGAACTACTTGACGCTCTAACCTTCTTGTAATAGCTAACATAAGCCTCATTCCATCTCTTCTGTTTCAGCTTTTCCTTCTTGGCCTTTCCAATTGCCCGTTCTAACTTTTCTAACTTCTTTTGAGTCTTTTCCAAAGGAGCCAAGCGTGTATCTAACAACTTACTAATACGCTCATCTGTCTGTTGAGTAACACGTTGAAAAAGCTCTTCATTGAGATTATGAATCTGTTCTCGCAAATCAGGAACAGAATTTTGATTTGTAGATGCTCTTCCAGATACAGAGTTGGCAGAAGTGGTTCTAGACTTAATAGAGCTAGAAAAGAATGCTCCTTTTCCGTAAACTCGATTCTTCTTTTGCCCACCACACACTTCCTCCCAAATCAAGTCTTCATCAATTGGTGGTAGCTCCATTCCTTGTGCTTGAGCCTCAACATGTTGGGCCTGAACTTCTGCTAACTTTTTTATAAACTTCTCCTGTTGCAGAATGATTATTAGCAATGCTATTTAATTTGCATACTATATCAAGTTATGAAAATATTTATTAGGGAATCAAGATGGAATGGAACAGATGCAATCGGAGTTTATCTTACACCTATGATGTCACAAGCACTGTACCATATCACAAGTATCTTATTAACAAAGACTATAAAGTTTTGATTTACAGGTAAAATATATATTTACACAGTTATACATCGTACACATTGTTTATAGCTCTAATTAATTATTAAATTCACATCACCATGTGGAGTATACAGTGGAGATCATGATGCAGTTATTCCATATTTGGGTACAATGACATGGATAAAATCTCTGAATTTGTCGCTCAAACGAGACTGGTTACCATGGTATGTAGGTGGACAAGTAGGAGGGTAAGTACACTTGATTATATTTACATCCTCTGCTAATTAACAAGTATATAAAAACATAAACATAAACTAACATGTATTTCTGTAGATATACATTGCAGTATACACAGGGGAATTATAACCTAGTGTATGCAACTGTGAAGGCAAGATAAAGCATTTAATTATATTTGACACACTGATTTAATTTCTTATGGAGAAATTAAAATAAATAATGTATTATAATATTATTAAACATACAGAAGATTTTCACAGTTCAAATCATCAAATGCATGGCAGAACAAAAATCAATTATAACAAGGTGAAACAAAATACAATGCTTGCTTTTTAAGAAACAAGAACTTTACTCCCCTAAAAAATTAGTTAAACTTATATTAGATGCTTTCTTAGGTTATCATCCATAAAACCACAAGTTAATCAATATGCCACAAACTCAGAAATCTAACAGAGCATGAGAAGTAGGTCCAAAACCAGCAAGTACATATATTGTCGTATAGAATTAGACACATGTTTTTCAGATATGTAAATTAAAACACATGTTTCTTTGCTCAGATCTGGAAGAAATTAGAGTTTCATTTTGCTTGAAATGTTAAAAAACAAAGGTACTATAACTCTGGTTTTTGGATGTAATTCTGTTATAAAAACAAAATTAAAAAACACAACTACTACTACTAATAATAATAAGTAACAGAGAAGAAACTAAATAGTAGTAGTGAAAAATCTATCTACTTAATATTTATACTATATCTCACATGAGTGTCTCGAGAGCGTTTGTCCACCCATTTAGACTTGTCACTTTTAAGTGTGTGGGTTTCCTTGAAGACTTCCTCATGAGTTGGTGTACGGTCTAACTGCTTCTTCTATTTCACATAAACACAGAATAAAAAATTTTTATATAAATAAATGTCTATTAAATAAGATCTAAAGCCACTTAAATTATGTTACCATCCTCTCTATAGTTGAGCTCAGTGGAATAGAACCACCGCAATGGACAGAACCACCTAAGAGTGACACTCGATTCTCCCTCGCTTTTTTCCTTATATTTTTCCATTTCTCATCCGTTTCCCAGTACTTTTCCAACAACTTTTTGTAAGTAGGAATTAGCCATTCGTGGGTTGTATCCACACCCTCACGGATATCCGACATCATTTGGCTAAATCGCTTACTTGTCCTATATTTGAAAGCCTTCCAAAAAAACTCCTCATCATCGTCATCAATAAGAAAATGGCTCTGCACATAAAAAAGATACTATAATATAAGATAAGACAAGAAAATAACACAGCATTAAGCTCTTTTTGGATACAAGAAAATAACTCTAGTTCATGATTCATTGTTACCTCTTTTTGGATCCTGTATGTTCCTATTTTAATTATGTAAGGAATTTATTCGAAAAATAAATAGAGAGTATATAACTATATATCATGAATTATGGTATATCAACATGATTATTCAGAACTGATTGAAACAGGTAAACAAAACTTAGTAATTTATATACAGGACATTTATAAAGCTAAGTGAAACACATATTCTCATGATATTTTTCTTGCAGGACATTATATACAAGCCATTTATAGTATAGATGACAAAGATATACATAAATCATATATGATCATTGATATATATGTTATTTTTACCTTCCACTCCTTAAACCAAAGCTTCTTTGTCAGAAGAGGGACATCCCCAAACTTTTTATATGGTTTATCATACCGTTTCTTGATGATCTCTGTAATCTTTTGCGAACCAGGAGGAAAAGGTAACCAACTGATAATTTCATAAAGAATTGACAAGTTAGGAAACTAAAAAAAAGTAATTATTTCTCTAATTTAAGCAATCAAATTTTACCTTGTTTTTCCATCTGGAACCAATCTTTGTTTTGTGACAATATCCTAGAAATCAATGAAGTTTACAATACAAAAATTGCACTAACCTGAAATCCAAGCAAAAAGTTGAAGAGATTGGACCAAAAATTTCTGAGCGAACACACAAATTAATCTTCTAACAATTAACTACTGTGCAATAAGAGAGAAAGAGAGAGAGAGTTAGGAAATTGCTATGGGAACATGAACAGTTCATCAGCTAACATGATTTTAATAATTAAAGAAGTGATTGTAACGTTTATTATTTGTTAGACATGTAATGAACCGTATCCAAACTCCTAGGTAGGTTAACATGTTCAATAATAAGCTCAACAACATGAAGCTAGTGATATATGGTTTCCTTAGTATGAGAGTTAAAAAATTAACCAACTATATATATCACCAGAAAATTCCAAATGATTAAGCAATTTGCGGAATTAATTTTTTTTTATTTCTTCATTGGTATGATAATCTTTTTTTTTTTATTCCAGAATATAACTGGAATAGCACTACTACACTAGCAAGAAGATTTTTATGTTTAGGACTTATTATTAAGAAGTATTATTTTTTGGTTTCCCTAACATGAATTTAATTTTTATACCCTCACAGCAGAGTAAAAACTTGAAAGAATTTTACACGAATAATCAATCGTCTATTGACACATCAGCAAAAATAATTAATTTTAAAATTTATTATTTAAAAGTTTATTTAAACATGAGTTTGCTTAAATTATAATATAACAAATTTTATACTATTAAATATATTAAACTTAAAATCTTAAATATATTTAAAACTTATATTTTTAAAATTTTATTCATGACTTACTTATTTATAATCAGATTAAAACTCTTATATTTTTATGAATAAATATTTTTTTATTTTTAATAATTTATTTAAAATACAAATTATCTTTCTATAATTCAAAAATTTCTAATCATTCCTTATTCATTCAAGTAATTAGTTTAAGTAGTCTCTATTAGTAGTCTCAAAAATCCCTATAAATAATGACATGCTAACGTGTTAGAAACCAACTAGATCAATAACAAAAATCAATTAGATTAATTACTTAAATAATTAAAAATTTTTAAATTATGAAAAGACGCTATATTCTTTAAAAAAATGTCAAGAATTGAAAAGAAAAGTTACTCTATTTTAATTTATTTTAATATATTATATTTGATGGTCACAGGACAAAGCTGAAACAAACAGAATCAGATTGTGAGTTCCTGAAGAAGTGCTACGAAAGTCTAACAGAAGAGAATAAGAGGCTCCAAAACGAGCTTCAAGAACTCAAATCAATGCAAACAACAACACCCTTTTCCATGCAAATTCCACCAACAACTCTTACTATATGCCCTTCTTGTGAGACAATTTCTTATTGCTGTCCCAAATTTTGTGAGACAATCCATAAGAGTCATGAACATAATAATACTATATGACTACCATTTAGCTGCAATCACATTCCGAAACCATTTAAAAGGTATAATTAAAATGAGACCACAAGCTAGGTGTTTAATTTCCAAAATTTTCAACCATGGAACTGGAGACATAGGGAGTAGGAACATACTGCTTTATTATATGCAATCGATGCTTCTTCAGTTGCCTCAACAAGATATTTCCTGAGATAAAAAAATGGATAAAAGATAGTTGATTAATACTATATCAAGAACTGCTTATGAACTTACAGAGGTCATCAGTTGTACCTTATCTTATGAAGTGCGGGTATAGAGTCCTTTGTATAAGTTTCAAGCAGGAGAATATGTTCCAGAACCCTGATATGCAATGGCAAATATATCTTTTATTAAACAAACAACTTTCTACCAATAATAAAAATAATAAAGTCTAATTTACTCTGGAAAACCTCTCCAGTTTCACTTAATTTTCACTAAGACCGGTATCAATTAAACATTTCTAATCAAGCTCGTATACTGTACAAATGTTTTTCATCAAGTACTTTTAGATTAAAAATAGTGGTGTGAAAACTCTGGTTCTAGTGCAGAGTTTTAATACAAGATGGTGTGAAGCCAACTACAACAACTTCAAAACAGAATGAGTGCAAACTTACAACAATGAATTTTTCAGTATTTTCTGGCTTCTTTGCAATCCCAATTGCAGTAGCTAATAATTTTCCAACAATGTTTTGTTATAGTTTATAAGAATTCTGAGATGGTAAATAATCAAGTTAAATAAGAAATCAAGTATATCTATGTGCAGATTTATTTTAACTATCAAGCTAAATATATATATGCTAACATGTGAAGAACAAAAGGCATCTTAAGATTCGAATTTTGTGGGAAACTACCAACAATATATATATATATATATGCTAATCATGATAATACAACCTACCAAACCATGAGATAATAGCGCCATGATTGAGTGGGATAAATAAGCAGTTAGCTGAGGCTAAAAACATGTTATTTTGCATTTACTTTCAAGAAGTCATTCTCTTAAATCAAAGCCAACATAGGTTGTTAAGGTCATAATTTGGTTTACTAAATGGGTTCTATAAAGGAATTGATTTCATTTTTGAAAAGAAGTTTGTATTTCAGAATCCTAAGAGTAGACTAAATTAATGAAAATCCTAAGCTTGTGAATAATCTATCAGGATTTGATTTTCATTATCTAGAATGACATTTTCATTTCATTTCAAAATCTGAGTGTAAATATGTATATACATTTTTGTTAAGAAAAAAAAAAAGAACAAAGCTACCATCCAGTATCTTAGTAACATAGAGATAGCAGTGCAAATGAATCCAAGGATAAATGAGACTGACTAGGGGAGGAGGACTAAGTGATGAAGCACAATAGCACATATAACATCATCCCATCATAAGATTAACGGCACACATTTAATAAACTTGCTACAAACATCACATATCGACCATGAATATTTCCATTATGCATTGCCATTTATATTTTTTATCTGATCCAGAAGTTTATAGACACATTCACACACACACAAAGTGATAGAGTGTACGTGGTATCAATCAACAATTGACTATATTGTAAAACAGAAATTACACCATTCAATAACTTCTGGTAGAAATTGGTTTTGATTAAACCCAACTACTGTGTCAATTGTTGATGAGAAATTGCAAATTTTTGAAAATTAAACAGTCAGTATGAAATTAGCATTTTAGTGGAATATCACAAATGTCAAATTTTATCAGCAGTATACATGCCTTAATTTATTCAATAAAGATGATTGGCTTTACAAGAGTGTAGAGTATTTTCACACCAGTAATAAGAAAGGTTGATTTACACTTTTTGAACCCGTTAGAACTCTTCATCCTATACTCTTATTCAAATGAGGTAGTTGATATGAACTTGCAACATGAATTTTAGATATAGGCAGATGATGAAGCGTCAGCAATTTCCAATTTTGCAAGAAACAATAGCTTAACTTACCATTAATAAAAACGGCAAGAGGTGGATGCTCCATCAAATAAGAGGTGGATGCTCCATCAAACTGCTACCTAAAGGATTGAACTAATTTCAGTACCATACCAAAACAAACACTATCTTCGATATGAGGTCACTACTAAACTTTTGATCAAGATTTTTAAAGTTTAATTTCCGTAATATATAGGATGTGACAAGAACGAATTTAATCACATACCTTGGATTCAGCTCCAACCCAGCTCAGAAAAACTCCAGGTTCTGTTTGTTCAATGGACCTTCACAGAAAACCACTGTGTAGTTAGGAGAGCAAGTATGTTTTCTTATGAGAAAGCACATAACAAGATAGAAAAATATTTCAGAGGCTTTTCATCAAACAGCTTACATGCATCATTCGAAATGCTTTGATTAAATAAAAAATTCATCACAGCAACCAAATAAATCACAAAATTAAAAGCAAACCCTAGCTTAATCCCAAATCGTAAATGAAATCAAGCATCAATTAAACTAACTGGAAGAAAATACAGTCACCATCGATGTTGGGTTTGAAGAGAAGAAAAAGTCACTGAAGGAGGATTAAAATTTATACTCATAAAAGTAGAGTTAGGTTTACCGAGAGTGATGATTGACAACGACGACGAGAGTGATGGAAGTCCCAAAGGTGTTGATGATGGAAGAATGCGGTGGATGATTGTGGTTATGGAACAGCGGTGATGGAAGAATGTGGCACTGAGGAGGTGAAGCTGCTTGTGAAACTGTGGAGTGTGAATGGAGTCTGAAGCTGCTTGTGAAACTGTGGAGTGTAACTGTGGAGCTCGAAGGTATAGAAGCAACGTTTAGGTTTAAGTCAGTATTACCGACGGAAGTTTTTAAATTACAGACGGATTTTTCCGTCTGTAATAATTTAACAAAACGCACCGTTTTGTCCATTTAATTACAGACGGAAAATCCGTCTGTAACCATTTCCCACGAAAAAAATTAATTTTTCCGACAGAATTATCGACGGATTTTTTTTTTCCGTCTGTAATTTATGCTAATTCAATTTTTTATTTTCTGACAAAAAAATCCCTCTGAAATTCCGTCTGTATTTCCGTGGGATAAAATCCGTCGGAAATATCCGTCTGTAATAACTAGTTTTCTAGTAGTGTTATTCAATTATTTTTTAATCACATCTAAATAAATTACATTTAATCACATTACTTTCGTTCTAAATAAATTTATTTTTTTAATTTTATTCTTAAATATTTTTACTCATCATTAAATGTTTGTAGAATGACTAGTACATAAACTTGTAAAAAAGTAAAAAAAAAAGCATGATACATATATAATAAAGTATAAATTATACCTTTTGTTTTTAATATACCGAAATTATTTAATGCTTAATTTAGTTAAATTTTATTTTTAATTTTAAAATAAATTTTAATTTTATCCTTCAATAATATTAATTTTTCATGATAGATAATTATTCAATTATTTTTTAATGATATCTAAGTAAATTACTCTTAATCACGTTATTTTTATTCTAAATAAATTTATTTTTTAATTTTATTCTTAGTTGCATTACTTTTATTCTAAGTAAATTTATATTTTATTAAGAGTAAAATTAAAAAATAAATTAAATAATAATATGTTATAAAAAATTGAAATTATTGAAAAAAATTATTAAAAAGTAAAAAATAAAGTTTAATTACATTAAACATTAAAAAAGTTCGGTATATTAAAGATAAAAATATATAATTTATAATATATTGTATATGTACATACTCTTTTCTTCCTTTTTCGAAAGTTTATATACTAGTCATTCTACAAGTACGACTAAATATCTTGAATTTGTAATATAATTTATTCCACTAAAATTCATTATCATTTTATGTGATTTGCATCGGTAATTTTTCTAAAAGTAATGTATTATTTTTGTCCCCAACGATTCCGTCCTATTTAAGTTTCTAACGTCTCAAAATCGTCTTAATTTTATCCTATCGTCAATTCTATTAACAGATCACTAATGGCTGGACAACATTGAAACAATTTTGAAACATTGAGGACTTAAATAGAACAATTTAAACGTTAAGGACAACTTTGAGACTTAACTTAAATATTAAGAACAAAAACGATACTTTACTCTTAATTTAATATCTATAATTTCACACAAATAACAACCGTAATTTTATATTCATAACATTCATACTTTCATATATACAATGTCCATAATGAACAAATTTTTACAATTAATATTACCCAATTTTAAGATATGTATTTTTTCGAATTATCTCATATGTGCTTTAATAGATCATAATTTTAAATTATTTTAATATTTTTAGTTGACATTCATATGTATATTTACTTATTAATTTTAATATGATCAATTAATAATTATATTTAATAATTTATTTTATAATTTTCTTCCATATTTTATTTCTAATTTTTATTTTGTAATATGCAATCTATATGTAAGCTAAGTTATATAACATTCATAACTCCAAACATATAATATTCATAATCCACGAATTAAAATTTATTTGTTATTATTTATTATTTATTTTATAGGTTTTAGACGACTAACAAAAAATTTTTATGTTTCTGACTTTTAATAAATTGAAATTAACAAATTTAAAATTTTGGATTCTATTATAAAACATGTGGTGATAATTTAATTAAATAGAAATGGTAATTTGCGGTGGTTTATTTGAAAATTTGCGGTGATTTTAAACCGTTGCGAAACAAAATTCTAGCGGTTTTATAAACGTTGTCTATTAGGGATGATGATTTGATTTTGCGGCCGTTCCAATGAACCATTGGCACAACCGCCGAAAATCTGAGTGACGATTTTGCGGCGGTTGCAGAACCGCCACTATTTTTTTATCGATTTAAAAAAAACTGCGGTAGTTTTGAAATTGTCACAAATTTATGTTGGTTTTTTTTAAAAAATTACAACGTTTTTAAACCGCTACAATTTTGTATTTTTATAAAAATTTCTTTTAAGATTAATGATATAAAAATTTAAAATTTTTTTTGAAAAAAAAACTATATAATTATAAATATAATAAGCTAATAATAAAAAAATTTAAAATTTGATTCTCATAACATTTGATTAATTTTTAGTATAATTAAATAAAATAAAATATTTATAAAAAATTATTTGTATTAATTAATTAAAAAAAGTAATTTATACTCTTTTATAAATAAAAGTATTATTAAGTATATATTTTTATTTATTGTCTGTAATTTTGGGTTAGGTAACGTTACTCTAATAATAATATGAGAAGCTCCATTGGCTGAAGTTTTTCCACATATACATCATCATCCTCCTCAAAAGCATTGGTAGTCAACAAGATTCTCCTACTATTGCATGCATGAGAATGAGATTGCACGTACAATATTGATTAGTGTTCCCAATCAATAGAAAGCTTAGCTTTCAAAGCATTTAATAAAGCGAATGTATTATTAGACCTTCTGTAAAATTATGTAGCCGGTGCATGATTCGTATTAAATTAGACAAAGAAAGACCATAAAGTTGCTCCTTTCATTGGTTGAATGATTGATTGTAAGGACTCGATCTCTAACACTACTACTAAAAAATTTTATTTTTATTTTATTTTTGTTGGAATGATCTTTGACCATGAACTTTTGGAGAAGATGACTTGGGTGGGTTTCAAATTTCAATAATTGACCCTCTTTATAGCACAAAATGGATATGTTTTAGCAACTTATTAAAAGTTATATAGATAACTTATGCTAAGAGATCAAAAGTGGTTCATCACAATAAAATTGAGAATTAAATGATGATAAGTAAATCATATATACTCCTAGTTTGGTTCATCTATATATTCTAAAGGTATTTATTATTGTCTTTTAAGTATTGGATAAATAATACAATGGAAATATTACAAATTTATTTATTTTTATAAGAACTTCTCTTTTCTTAAAAATCTTAATAAGATTTTTTGGAAACATACTATTAAAATTATTATAGGAAAGCACCAATGATATTATAAAAGCTTTACTTAATGAGTTACTAATTCGAAATTAGGTGATGAAACATTATTTTAATTAAATAGAAAAGAATTAAAGAAAAAAAAAAGTAAAAGGAGTTACTAAAAAGGAATGACAACTCGTAGGATTTTTGTTTGATTCATCTAAGGACACTTTTTCCATTCGCTTGGACACGATGAAGCTAATGTAGAGTGCAAAACATCGTGGGATAAAAAGTACTGATGAGATCAGAGCTTTAGTTTTTGGTGGTTTTTGAAAGATACAAACTTGTGTGCATGATTTGTTAATACTATATACTTCCCCTTCAGGTGGAAGTGCTTTATTTTTATTTATTTATTTAATTTATTATATTTTAATCATAAAGGTTTTTGCCCCCAAAAGACAGTGAAAAGATTCGTGTCTTCGCCGTTAGTTGCATACTGAATAGAATGAACGATCAAAATGAGTCAAATATTCAGTATGCATGAGTTATGAAACTGCATATATAGTTAGTTCTTTGCCTTTTATATATTACTTGAAAAAAAAAAAGAACAAGAAGAAGAAAAAAACAAGAGAGAGAATGAATTAGACTTTTGAGTGCACTAACTCTAGTTTATGCCTTATAATGTAACGAGCATTCATCCGAAAAAGTATAAATTGAAAGGAGTAGGTAATATAAACAGTTATATTTTTAATATTTTTTTTAAATAAATTTTTTTAGGTTTACTTGACTTTTGTATAAATTTTTTTATTTGTTTTATGTTTTTTTCTTATTTTTTGGGGTTAATCAAGAAACAAATTCTAGATCTTTTAAACATATAATTCTGATTCTATATTATGATATCATTCATCTCAAAAATTTAAATTAATAAAAAAATAATATAAATAATTACTTCTCTAATAAATAGCAAATATGTAATAATAATTGTGTCCTCTCATGTTTTATTAAAAGTTTTATTAGTTGATTAGTTGATACTTGATAATACAATGTTGGTTTAATTTAGTAATGGAAATGTTTATTATATCAATCGAAGGTTATCGATGGTGTAGAGAATGGTGGTTGAATTTATAACCTTTTTTAAAATTTGTACATTTTGACTTCAAATTTAATTTAAAACAGAGTTGCTGTTGAGTCTGTCATGTTAATAATACATGAGACAATTTAATTTTATTTTTTTAAAATTGATCAAGAACATAGCAAATTAATTACTTTTGAATACACTAAGTTACTGTAATTTCTATAAGATGGATTAAGTAAGAGATAATTTTATTTAGTCTCATGTCGAATGAAAAATAGAAATAGAATAGAAAAGAGAAAATAACATAATCATATATCCTGCTTCAACCACCTTAAGCAATGTAGTCTACATTCAGTCTCCACCACAACTGTGGTGGAACTTTTACTATATCTTTTCTCAAGGATTACATATACCAATTTTTAAGGATTCTACCAAATAATCCTATCAGAGACAAACCAAATTTCTATCCAAATTTGATTTAACTAAGTTCACTCACTAGACTTTCAACAACTAAGTGCTCACCCAACTTAGTAAGAGAATCTTCTTAGAATCATGAATACAAAACAGAAATATATACAAAAGAGATTGAAATAATTTTTTGACTTTTTTTCAAAATTACTCTCTTTGTCTTTTCTCTCAATGACTTTCACTACAAGAATATGGCCGATTAGCTACCACGAAAAGAGTCGTAAAATCATTGCTAATCTGACGTAAAATATAATTTCTGACAAATTAGCTACCGCCTAGCAACTAATGCTTTCCTCGCTAATTACAAGTCGCAGATCAGTGAGGCAAATACAACTGTCGCTATTTCATCGGAAAGTTTTTTAGCTACCGAATAGATAGTCAGAAATCTATCACTAAAGTAAAAGCTAATTCCATAGAGAAATAGACTAAACAGTAGTCGCTAATTAGTGACAAACTCTACTGCAGCAAACTTGTCGCCTAACGCAAGCTAACTTTGTAGACAAAATAAAAATCTTAGTTGACGCTAATTAGCGAGGAATTTTTTGAACCTAACTCGTCGTAAGTTGTCCGCTAATATGATCGCAAATTTGTCGCGTTTTGTAGCAAATCTATAACTAAACTTTGAAAATCCTTAATCAAATTTGTAAGAATTTTGTCGCTAAACCAAAACTATTTTAAATGAAAAAGCAGAGTTATAAAGCAGTCGCTAACTTGCTAGGAAATAATATGTAATTAATTAGTTGCAATACTATCGCAAAATGTCATTGCAATTTCCTTTTAAACTAGTAACAAATCGATAAATATCTCATAAATGTTTCAATTACAATAAAGTCTTTAATTTGTCACCATCATCAATAACCGAATATGTCGCTAATTTTTCTGTAATAATTATTCTAAATAATTTCTTTAAATAATAAAAATTATCTGTAAACAAAATATATATAAAGACAGCTGTAACTTATTCAGCCAAGAACCAAATCTGTAGTAAACCTTGCATAGCTTTGTCTCTTATTCCCAGTTAATACTTAATACATGAAATTCTTGTTCATGGAGAAACGTCCCATGAAAGTTTTACCCTCAAGATAGAAATATGAGGAGGAAAAAATCAACTGAAAGGCCAAAGCACGCCAAAGTACAACTACTGCAGGTAATTTTAGTGAAGGTATGCCTCCATTTGTAAAGTAAGGAATGGAGCTACTGGAATTACTTGAACTATAGCCATTTCCCACTTCTTTCAAATGGTCAACATTCATGTCAGAACTTTTCTTGATCTTCTTTTCTTGAATCAATTCAACTCTCACATGAGGGGGAGAAATGTCAGAACTTTTCTTAATCTTCTTTCTTGAATCTGTTCAACTCTCACATGAGGGGAGAAAATAGAAAAGAATAAGTTTATGTCAAAAGTTATTCACTCTAATAATCGAATATCAAAAACAAAAAATGAAAACTCATGGTCGAAAAAAAGGCTCATGGTGGAAAAAAGAAACCACATAGACATAAATACCAGATAACAAAATCTGTAGAATATTTGAGTTGAGACTCCAATGCCAAGTTATAGGAATCTATTCCAAAACAAGGAGCTGGAGCAATAATGATTCATTCAAAGATATCCAAAGCCTAATGTCTAACAAGAGTGCCATTCAACTCTTTGTCAGTTTAGATAAATAACACGAAATTTGTCGCATATCATAGAAAATTTAGTGAATGCATAGAACTAACAGGACCTAGAAAATTCCAACCATCTAAAAGATGCCAATTAAATATTAAATATATAAATAAATTAAAATACTCTTCAGAACTAAAACAATCATATTGTTATAAAATTTCATAAGATAAAAATACATAAGTGGAAAATTAAAAGATAACAGCCAAATAACAATCACAAAGAGCAGAGCCATTTGTCCTAATTGGCTTTTGAAACTAATAGTTCAAAACTACAATATGCACATAACTCTGACTAAGCCAATTAGATTTCAGCCACAATACAGTTCTACAAAATTTAATCAGAGTGTAGCACATAACATTAACATACCTTAACTGCAAGTTTTCCAATAGCATGCATTATTTGCTATTGAAGTAGCCCCTTTAACCTTAGAAATTTCCTATATAGATAACATAATATATTAGTAAAATAATTGAAAAAATACAACCACTCAGCTGAATCTTAAACTAATACTAGAAATACACATACCAGCTGCCTGGCTTAACTTTTAGTATGAAAAATAAATCATTATAAAATGCAGCAGAAATCAAATCATTAAGTTGATTGTAGTAGAACCTTGTATACAAAAAGAAAAGGTGTAATAATAGTGCTTATTATCAACATAAATAGCACCAATTAAGATGAATTAAATGTGGCCACAACATTCAAAGCAACTAAAACTTAAACCAATGATTGTAATTACGAAGCTGCTTGGATAATGCTAGTAGAAAAGGGAAGTACTAAACATTACCAGTTTAATTATTTTGATTTATTACAACCAAATCATGAAAATATTCAAAGATGCATGTGAGAACTGGAAATCAAAGCATACTGTAGAAGTTATAAAATTGACAAAAAACAGAAGACCTGTACAGAGACATCGAAATGTGAAATAAATGCTTTCAAAGTACATAACATCATAGACAAGATAAGACATTTCCTAACAAATAAAACATAAGAAAAAGTGGGGTGCATACATATGCTATAGACCGCCATTAGACACAAAAAATGCAAGAAAAATAATTTAAGAGAAAAAGAGAAAGTGAAACTTCTATGTAGGGAAGGTTGCTTACCCTTCCATGGGAAGCTTTTAAAAATAATATACCTAATTCAGCTCCCCACCAACAGCTTCAGCTAGAGTTCCAATGGCATCATATACAACTTAAGGAACACTAACATAGGACTGACATATGGTCAGTCAAATAAATTCAAGAAAGGAAGATAGCTTAAGAGTGACTTGGAGGACAGCATTAAAAGCTCCGTTTCATATTTATTTTCTAAAAGCCACTTCATGCATATATGGTTTAAAACATTTTAAAAGCACTATTATGCATTCTAGTAATTCAAAAATCAGTCTTTAACAGCATTACTGTACATTTTGTACATTTCAAACAGTTAACTCATGATAGGTTAGAATTATTCATTCTAACATCTTACATTAACTAACTCCATCTTGGAACTTAAGCAATCGAGCAAGTAAAATATGAGTAGCACACTAGTTTCAAAGCACATGATATTTTTTTTCGCTCAAAGCACATTATTTTAGGACACAATTTGAGCAATTTTTGTTTGTTTTTATTTGGCACACAAGATGGCACACATACACCTATTCTTGTTACCCTTGTTACAATTTCTAGACCCTGCATAATGTAAACTAGAAATTTACCTCTCAAAAGGCAGATCTATGACATGACAAGAATGACAAATAAAACATTTAACTGCCACAAAATAGACTAACAATATACTGATCCAAGTTTGTTTATTTTATGTTCGAAAAATAAACTAATAGAGTACAGACCATGTATTAGTTATTAAAACCATATAGACAAAAATTAGGAAGGTTAAATTTTAATCACTAAACCCTGCCCTCATTAGTGAACAACAATTATGAACAGAACCCTTAGAACCAGGATAAAAGGCATAAATCTAAAGGTATGATGGGTCAAAGAATATCAAAAAATAATGGTCCATAAATGATCGCTAAAGAGACTGTGAACCCCAATAGGGCATATAAATTTAATCACATTACTGTACTGTTACCATGTAAGTGTAGCAATGCAACTCTAATCTAGTTATACCAATTCCCTTTTAATCAACTTTATACCAACCAGTGGCTATTGATTAGAGATATATGGTTCTGAGTGGCCACTGCTCCCTCAGCCATTTATGAACAACAAGAATAGTATTCTCAAAAACAAACTAGACTAACAGCTAAAGGCCATCATCATTTGAAAAGCCAAAACAGTGATTGGCATCATCTAAAGCAATTACTGTTCAAACTCAAGGTTCAAGTTTCTAACAAAATTTAGCGGAAAAAACCTAGAAAGGTAAATGATGCATACAAGTCCATAGATAAATAAAGGCAAAATAAGAGAACAAAAAGCACATACAATTTTTTATTTCATAGGAACATCCCCAATACTGCTCGCTTCCCTACCAAAATCCCGATCTTTGGAGAAATCTCTATTTCAGAAATTCCAATAATCAAGAGTCAGAACAATAATCAAAATTCTGATTAGAACAATAAACACCTAATTAGAACAAAATCAGAACAACAATAAACATCTAATCAGAAGTTCCAATATCAAGAGTCAGAACAATAATCAAAATTTTGATTAGAACAATAAACACCTAATTAGAACAATAATCAAATACTGAATTAGGAAGAACAACAAAGAACAAACACCTAATCAGAACAATAATCAAAACCCCTAATCAAAGTTCCAATAATCAAAACACCTAATCAAAAGTTCCAATAACTTTTTACCTGAGTTTGAGCAGAGGTCAGAGAAGAGAAGAAGAGGACGACCGGGACAACACCATCATGACCGAGAGGGGAGAAGCAGTCGTCGTCGTTGAGGGTCAGAGAAGTGTCGTCACACTTCGCAGTCCTCGTCGCTGAGGGTCGTCGTCACTGAGAGGCGAGAAGCAGTGCAGCACGTCGTGACTCTGAGATTGATGAGTGGTGACGGAAGCCATGGCAGTGGCTGGTGACAGACAGAGAGAGGGTTGAGAGGGCAAGGGTGACGGCCGTTGGTGAGAGACCGAGAGAGGCTGAGAGGGGAAGGGTAACGACGCCATTCGTGAGCCGTGAGGGGAAGGGTTTGACGCCATCAAGTGCGTGCTGAGAGGAGAGTGCTGTGTGGGGAGTGCGTAGCTGCGTGCCCTAGAAGAAGAGTCGTCTTTGTAATCGATCCACTACGGAAAAAATGGAATTTTCAATTTTTTATTTGAAGTATTGGCGCTAATACGCAAATTTTTATTTGAAATAATAAAAAGTGCGCTTATACATCCGTTTTCAATTTTTGAAATTAAATGTTTTTTTTAAATTAATATACCTTATTTTATTTTTTGAGTTATAATTTTTTTCTTTTGCTTTTAAATTTTTATTTTAATTTTTTTAAAAAATTAACTTTTAAAAATTTCTTTATAAAATAGATAAAATTTTTTAATAAATACAAAAATATTTATATAAATATCAATAATCTTATATTAAAATAAATAAATTAAAATAAATTGTATTCTTAAAAAATCTATTCCTTTTATATATATATATACATATATATATATATATATTCTTAAAAACCTATTCCTATACATACGTATTAATTACTTCTTTTATCAATGTAATTTAGTTATTGAAAATTGAGTTAATATTCAATTTGACCCCTGAAATTTGTATATTAATTTGTTATTATTTGAGCTTCTCGCCTAAGTTTCATGTAACTGAGATCTACTAGATCTCTTATAAATTTGACGGATTCTCAATATTCTCATGAAGATGACAATAACAAGAACAATTTTAAAATTTTAAAAATTTGGAGCAACAATCAAGCTTTTAAAAGCTCTAATAGGTCTTGTTCATATAAAACCTGAACGAAAAATCAAAATTACAGCAAGTTAATGTATCAAATCAACACATCGTTAATGAAAATCAACCCAAAGACTAATGTGAGTTACAACTACAAATTAATTCAAGAGTTAGCTTAGATTAATATTTATTGAATGAATTCCAAAATAATTCTATTTAATTAATAATAAAACTTGTACGATCATATGCAAATAAATCCTCATATATAACAATTTAATTATCTTATTTATTATATATTTTTCTAGTATATTTTGTGAATGAAAATTATTATTATTATGCTCCTATTTCCTAAAATATTAAATTTTTAAATTTGTCTTTAAATGATACTAATTTTAAACTTCAATTCAAATTAACAAAAAACTTCTCATTAAAAATAACGATAAATTTCTGATCTAATTAGAAAAAAAAAGACCATTTTTAAGGAAAAGCTTTTTATTTGTGTTGTTTGTGAAATTTTTGAGAATTGACATCGTATTAGAATATTATAAGTTATTAGTTATTAAAAATTAGCTAGCTAATTATTAATCACGACTTTGGGACTTTAATTATTCTCTCATTTAAAATTGACTTAGATTAGTGACAAAATTGTGACAAATTACATTAGCGTACTTGGCAAATTTATTTCAAACTTTTCATAAATTTTACATGGATTTATATAGAGGTTAGCAATTAGTAACACCATGAAATAAGGATAGAATAAGGATTAATGTTTTCCTTCACAAACTAGTAGCAACATGAAATAAGCAAGGAAAATCTATTAGTTATTAAGCAGTCGCTAATTCCTCACTAAATAAGCTTTTGATTAGTGACTCAATTGCGACCACTTACTTCTAACATTTTCTCGATTAGTTTTGGATTTGTTATAACTCTGCGACGGATTTCCAACGAAATTAGCGAGTAATTTGCTACAAAATAGGTAGGATATAGCTTTTGCTTTGCGACGAAATTGCAGTTGCCAAGTCGCTCGCTAAACTAAACTTGCGACAACTTAGCGACAAATATATTTCGCTCACTAATCAGCGACTTGAAATTAGCGAACGAAGTATGTCAGTTGTTAAACGGTCGCAAATTTCTCGCTACTTAGGTCCTAGGTGCTCAATATCCGTATTTCCACTTTAGCGACTAATTAGCAAGGAACACTTTCCTAGCTGAATGATTTATACATTGCGACGAGTCAGCGATGACTATTTTTTGTCGCTATCCTAATTTTGAATTTGACAATATTATGCGACAAATTAGCGAGAAACTAGTTGCTCGCTAAAAATAAAAACTTTGGTGACAAATTAGCTAGGAAATTGTCCATTGCAAAATGTATTTCAAGTCTTTGTGACGGATTAGCTAGTAACATTGTTCCTCACTAATTAGACTTTTTGCACAACGTTTATTTAGCGACGAACTAGTGTGTGAATTGTTTCTCACTAATTATATATCAAACAATTGTGACAGAATAGTGACAATAATATCTCTCGCTACTTTATTTTTATTCGATTGAACCCCTAAGTGACTGATTTGCTAGAACATTGTCACTCGCTAATTAATTTGTGACAAATTAGCGAGAAAATTTTTCTCGCTCTTTTTTTAGCTACAAAAGTCAATTTGCGAGAAACAAACTTACTCATAAATCTCTCGCTAATCAGTCGCTTTTCTCAAGTTCGGATATTTTGTGACCGCTCATTAATTTTGTCGTTAGTGCATCACTAATTTCTCGCAAGTTAGTGACGGATTAGTGACAAAAAATATTTCTCGCAAAAATCCGTCGCTAATTTGTCAATTTCTTGTAGTGTTTTTCTAATACCTCACATATTTACCTTTTTTCATTGATTGAAAAAAAGGACAAAACTGAAGAATAGAAAATTCAATGTAAAACTATGAAGGAGAAGAAGGTATAGCTCGAAAGCTCTGAAGACCCAAATAGTATGCTCACTTTTCTTGGTTTAATTTATGGCTGTTTACCCTTTTAAATAAGAGTAAAGCTTCCAAAACTTGA
The DNA here is from genome assembly GCF_003086295.3 of Arachis hypogaea. NCBI lineage: Eukaryota > Viridiplantae > Streptophyta > Magnoliopsida > Fabales > Fabaceae > Arachis > Arachis hypogaea. The sequence goes on from NC_092041.1 coordinate 81,638,593, forward strand.
GCTAGGTTGAACACTTTTGACTTTGTTTTTCTTTTCCAAAATTCAAAGCAGAAGCACAGAGGAGAGATGTGACAGCAGTAGCAATTCATGAATAATAGAGTTGGCTTGAATCATTTTTCAACTGCTTCTCTTTCTTCTTTTTTCTTTAACTTAAAAAATCTGAACCGTTGATATATTTTTTGCTCCAAATTTTAATTTTGATCTTTGATTTACAGTAGAGATACACAACCTCTATTTTCTTCTTTTTACCCGAATAGTGCATGCAGGAATAGGGTAGTGATGAGCGGATAATTTATACGCTTTTTGGCATTGTTTTTAGGTAGTTTTTAGTAAGTTTGAGCTACTTTTAGGGATGTTTTCATTAGTTTTTATGTTAAATTCACATTTCTGGACTTTACTATGAGTTTGTGTGTTTTTCTGTGATTTCAGGTAAATTCTAGCTGAAATTGAGGGACTTGAGCAAAAATCTGAAAAAGGCTGACAAAAGGACTGCTGATGCTGTTGGAATCTGACCTCCCTGCACTCAAAATGGATTTTCTGGAGCTACAGAACTCCAAATGGCACGCTCTCAACGGAGTTGGAAAGTAGACATCCAGAGCTTTCCAGCAATATATAATAGTCCATACTTTATTCGGAGATTGACGACGTAACTTGGCGTTGAACGCCAAGTACATGCTGCTGTCTGGAGTTAAACGCCAGAAAAACGTCATGATCCGGAGTTGAACGCCCAAAACACGTCATAACTCGGAGTTCAACTCCAGAAGGAGCCTCAGCTCGTGGGTTGATCAAGCTCAGCCCAAACATACACCAAGTGGGCCCCGGAAGTGGATTTATGCATCAATTACCTACTCATGTAAACCCTAGGAGCTAGTTTATTATAAATAGAACATTTAACTATTGTATTAGATGTCTTTTGACCACGTTTGATCCTTGGTCTCAGTTTTGTCTTATTCTTCATCTTAGGAGGCCATTGAGCACGTTTAGGGGGGCTGGCCATTCGGCCATGCCTGAACCTTTTACTTATGTATTTTCAACGGTGGAGTTTCTGCACACCACGGATTAAGGGTGTGGAGCTCTGCTGTACCTCAAGTATTAATGCAATTCTATTTTCTTTTATTCAAATCTCTCTTATTCTTATTCCAAGATATTCATTCGTACCCAAGAACATGATGAATGTAATGATTAAGTGACGCTCATTATCATTCTCACTTATGAACGCACGTGATTGACAACCACTTCCGTTCTACATGCAACAGAGCTTGAATGTGTATCTCTTAGATTCCCCAACAGAATCTTCGTGGTATAAGCTAGATAGATGGCGCCATTTATGAGGATCCGGAAAGTCTCACCTTGTCTGTGGTATTCCGAGTAGGATCCTGGGAATCCGGAAAGTCTAACCTTGTCTGTGGTATTCCGAGTAGGATTCCGGTAATGAATGACTGTGACGTGCTTCAGACTCGCAAGTGCTGGGCGTTAGTGACAGACGCAAAAGAATCAAGGGATTCTATTCCAGTAGGAGCGGGAACCAACCAGTGATTAGCCGTGCTGTGACAGAGCGCGTGAGCGTAGTTTTCACTGCGAGGATGGGATGTAGCTTTCGGCCATGTGATGCCTCTAGACGATTAGCCATGCGAGTGACAGCCGCAGAGGACCATTTTCCCGAGAGGATTCAAAGTAGCCATCGTCGAACAGTGAACCCCTATACACAGCTTGCCATGGAAAGGTGTAAGAAGGATTGAGTTGAAGCAGTAGGAAAGCAGGCGTCCGTGAGCCATGCAGTATCTCCATATGCTTATCTGAAATTCCCACCAATGAATCTGCATAAGTATCCCTTTTATTATTTCTTTTTATTATTTGATTTTCTAAACTCCATAATTTTATCTGCCTAACTGAGATTTACAAGGTGGCCATAGCTTGCTTCATACCAACAATCTCTGTGGGATCAACCCTTACTCGCGTAAGGTTTATTACTTGGACGACCCAGTACACTTGCTGGTTAGTTGAACAGAGTTGTGTCCACTCGTGCCAATTTCAAATTCCATAAAAGTACAACTTAAAGAATAGTGATCACAATTTCGTCCACCAAGTTTTTGGCGCCGTTGCCGGGGATTGTTCGAGTATGGACAACTGACGGTTCATCTTGTTGCTCAGATTAGGTAATTTTCTTTTCAAAAATCTTTTTCAAAATTTTTCTTTTCTTTTTTGTTTTTCTAACCATGTTTTTTCGAAAAAATTAAAATAAAAATATAAAAAAATTAGAAAATCATAAAAATCAAAAAATATTTTGTGTTTCTTGTTTGAGTCTTGTGTTAATTTTTAAGTTTGGTGTCAATTGCATGCTTTTAAAATTTTTCTTGCATTTTTTCGAAAATCTCATGCATTCATAGTGTTCTTCATGATCTTCAAGTTGTTCTTGATAAGTCCTCTTGTTTGATCTTGATGTTTTCTTGTTTTGTGTTGGTTGTTGTTTTTCATGTGCATCTTTGCATTCATATTTTCCAAGCATTAAAAATTTCTAAGTTTGGTGTCTTGCATGTTTTCTTTGCATCAAAAATTTTTCAAAATTATGTTCTTGATGTTCATCATGATCTTCAAAGTATTCTTGGTGTTCATCTTGACATTCATAGCATTCTTGCATGCAGTCATTGTTTTGATCTAAAAATTTCATGCATTGAGTAATTTTGTTGTTTTTCTCTCTCATAATTAAAATTTCAAAAAAAAAATCAATCAAAAAAAAATATCTTTTCCTTATTTCCCTCCAAATTTTCGAAACTTTGGGTTGACTTGGTCAAAAATTTTTAAAATTAGTTGTTTCTCACAAGTCAAGTCAAAATTTCAATTTTAAAAAATCTTATCTTTTCAAAATCTTTTTCAAAAATCATATCTTTTTCATTTTTTCTATTTTTCGAAAATTTCAAAAAAATCTTTTTCAAAAATATTTTCAAAATCTTTTTCTTATCTTTTATATCTAATTTTCGAAATTAGCTAACAATTAATGTGATTGGTTCAAAAAATTTGAAGTTTGTTACTTTCTTGTTAAGAAAGGTTCAATCTTTAAGTTCTAGAATCTTATCTTGTAGTTTCTTGTTAGTTGAGTCATTTTAAAAATTAAATCTATTTCAAAATATCTTTTTCTTAAAACTTTTATTTTATCTTTTATCTTATCTTTTTCAAAAATTTTATCTTTTTCAAAATTTGATTTCAAAATATCTTATCTAACTTCTTATCTTCTTATCTTTTTCAAAATTTGATTTCAAATCTTTTTCAATCAACTAACCAACTTTTTGTTTGTTTCTTATCTTTTTCAAAACCACCTAACTACTTTTCCCTCTCTAATTTTCGAAAATATCTCATCCCTTTTTCAAAAACTCTTTTTGTTTTAAATTTTAATTTTAAACTTATCTTATCTTTAATTTTCGAAAATTACTAATCCCTTTTTCAAAAATTATTTTCGAAATTTCTCTTCTCTTCTCTTATTCTGTTTAATTAATTAATTACTAACACTTCTCTTCACCTCTCTTCATCTAAGAATCCGAACTTCTTCTACCCCTTTCTTCTTCTACTAACATAAAGGAATCTATATACTGTGACATAGAGGATTCTTCTTTCTCTTCTTGTTTTCTTCTCTTTCATATGAGCAGGAACAGGGAAAAAGGCACTCTTGTTGAAATTGATCCAGAACCTGAAACGACTCTGAAGAGAAAATTAAGAGAAGCTAAATTACAACAATCCAGAAACAACCTTTCAGAAATTTTCGAACAAGAGAAGGAGATGGCAGCCGAAAATAATAATAATAATGCAAGGAGAATGCTTGGTGACTTCACAAAGCCAACGTCTAAGTTTGATGGAAGAAGCATTTCCATTCCTGCCATTGGAGCCAATAACTTTGAGCTGAAACCTCAGCTAGTTGCATTAATACAACAAAACTGCAAGTTTTATGGACTTCCATCTGAAGATCCTTATCAGTTTTTAACTGAGTTCTTGCAGATCTGTGAGACTGTAAAGACGAATGGAGTTGATCCTGAAGTCTACAGACTCATGCTTTTCCCTTTTGCTGTAAGAGACAGAGCTAGAATATGGTTGGATTCACAACCTAAGGATAGCCTGGACTCCTGGGATAAGCTGGTCACTGCCTTCTTGGATAAATTCTTTCCTCCTCAAAAGCTGAGCAAGCTGAGAGTGGATGTTCAAACCTTCAAACAAAAAGATGGTGAATCCCTCTATGAAGCTTGGGAAAGATACAAGCAGCTGACCAAAAGATGTCCATCTGACATGTTTTCAGAATGGACCATATTAGATATATTCTATTATGGTCTCTCTAAATTTTCGAAAATGTCACTGGACCATTCTGCAGGTGGATCTATTCACCTGAAGAAAACGCATGAAGAGGCTCAAGAACTCATTGATATGGTTGCAAACAACCAGTTCATGTACACCTCTGAGAGGAATTCCGTGAATAATGGGATACCTCAGAAGAAAGGAGTTCTTGAAATTGATGCTCTGAATGCCATATTGGCTCAGAACAAAGTGTTGACTCAACAGGTCAACATGATCTCTCAAAATCTGAATGGGCTGCAACATGCATCCAACAGTACTAGAGAGGCAGCTTCTGAAGAAGCTTATGATCCTGAGAACCCTGCCATGGCAGAGGTTAATTACATGGGTGAACCTTATGGAAACACCTATAACCCATCATGGAGAAATCATCCAAATTTCTCCTGGAAGGATCAACAAAAGCCTCAACAAGGCTTTAACAATGGTGGACGCAATAGGCTAAGCAATAGCAAGCCATATCCATCATCCTCTCAACAACAGACAAAGAATTCTGAACAAAACACTTCTAATTTAGCCAATATTGTCTCTGATCTGTCAAAGGCCACTTTCAGTTTCATGAATGAAACAAGATCCTCCATCAGAAATTTGGAGGCACAAGTGGGCCAGCTGAGTAAGAAAGTCATTGAAACTCCTCCCAGTATTCTCCCAAGCAATACAGAAGAGAATCCAAAAGGAGAGTGCAAGGCCATTGATGTGATCAATGTGGCCGAATGCACAAGGGAGGAGGAGGACGAAAATCCTGGTGAGGAAGACCTCCTGGGACGTCCCTCAAGCAAGAAGGAGTTTCCTATTAAGGATCCAAAGGAATCTGAGGCTCATAAAGAGACCATAGAGATTCCATTAAATCTCCTTCTGCCATTCATGAGCTCTGAAGACTATTCATCCTCTGAAGAGGATGAAGATGTGAATGGAGAGCAAATTGCTCAATACTTAGGAGCTATCATGAAGCTGAATGCCAAGTTGTTTGGTAATGAGACTTGAGAAAGCGAACCTCCCTTGCTCATTAGTGAACTAGATACTTGGATTCAGAAAACTCTACCTCAAAAAAAATAAGATCCTGGCAAGTTCCTAATACCTTGTACCATAGGCACCATGACCCTTGAAAAAGCTCTGTGTGATCTAGGGTCAGGGATAAATCTTATGCCACTCTCTGTAATGGAGAAGCTGGGGATCATTGAGGTACAACCTGCCTTGTTCTCATTACAATTGGCAGATAAGTCATTGAGACAAGCTTATGGAATAGTAGAGGACGTGCTAGTAAAGGTTGAAGGCCTTTACATCCCTGCTGATTTCATAATCTTAGACACTAGGAAGGAAGAGGATGATTGCATCATCCTTGGAAGACCTTTCCTAGCCACAGCAGAAGCTGTGATAGATGTCAACAGAGGTGAGTTAGTCCTTCAATTGAATGGGGACTACCTTGTGTTTAAGGCACATAGCCATCCCTCTGTGACAGAAGAGAGTAAGCATGAAGAGCTTCTCTCAGTTCAGAGTCAAGAAGAACCCACACAGTCAAACTCTAAGTTTGGTGTTGTGAGGCCACAACCAAACTCTAAGTTTGGTGTTAAGACCCCATATCCAAACTCTAAGTTTGGTGTTGGGACTACACTAACATTGACCTGATCACTTTGTGGCTCCATGAAAGCCACTGTCAAGCTATTGACATTAAAGAAGCGCTTGTTGGGAGGCAACCCAATTTTATCTATCTAATTTTTATTATATTTTGTATTTTGTGTTTTCTTAGGTACATGATCATGAGGAGTCATGAAAAAATCAAAAGAAAATTAAAAACAGAGTCAAAAACAGAAGAAAAAAATTTTCACCCTGGAGGACGCACAGGCTGGCGTTCAACGCCAGTAAGGTGCATCTAGCCGGCGTTCAACGCCAGAACAGAGCACCATTCTGGCGCTGAACGCCAGAAACAAGCAACATTCTGGCGCTGAACGCCAGGAATGTGCCCAGAGAGGAAAAACTGGCACTGAACGCCAGTAACAAGCATGAAACTGGCGTTCAACGCCAGAAACATGCTTTACATGGGCGTTAAACGCCCAGAATGTGCACCAATGGGCGTTTAAACGCCAGAATGGTGTGCAAAGGCATTTTACATGCCTATTTGGTGCAGGGATGGAATTCCTTGACACCTCAAGATCTGTGGACCTCACAGGATCCCCACCTACCTTTACAATTCAACTTCTCTTTCCCACCCAATCCCACCCATATAGCCGAATCCATCTCCCCTCACTCACCTCCATTTTGTTCTTCTTCTCCTTCCTCTCTTCTTTCTTCTCTTGCTCGAGGGCGAGCAATATTTTAAGTTTGGTGTGGTAAAAGCATAGCTTTTTTTTTGCTTTGCCATTACCATTAATGGCACCTAAGGCCAGAGAAACCTCAAAGGGAAGACAAAAGCTTCCACCTCTGAGTCTTGGGAGATGGAAAGACTCATATAAAGCCGTCATAGCTCAGTGGTAGAACATGTGGCTGCAAATCAAGAGATCCCTGAGATACCTCAGGGGATAAGTTATCCTCCACACAAATATTGGAAGCAACTAAGGGTAGAAACACCAAAATTACTAGGAATCATTCAACAGAAGCAAGGAAGAGACATAGAGGAGCTCAAAAAGCACCATTGGACCTTCAAGAAGGCGCCACCCTCACTCAGGTGGATTCATTCCTTGTTCTTATTTCTTTCTGCTTTTCGGTTTTTAATGTTGTGTTTATCTATGTTTTGTGTCTTTACTTCATGATCATTAGTATGTAACCATGCCTCAAAGCTATGAATAAAATCCATTAATCCTTCACCTCTCTTAAATGAAAAATGTTTTAATTCAAAAGAACAAGAAGTACATGAATTTCGAATTTATCCTTGAATTTAATTTAATTATATTGATGTGGTGACAATACTTTTTGTTTTCTGAATGAATGCTTGAACAGTGCATATGTCTTTTGATATTGTTGTTTATGAGTGTTAAAATTGTTGGCTCTTGAAAGAATGATGAACAAAGAGAAATGTTATTGAGGATCTGAAAAATCATGAAATTGATTCTTGAAGCAAGAAAAAGCAGTGAAAAAGCAAAAGCTTACAAAAAAAATGGCGAAAAAAATAGAAAGAAAAAGAAAAAGCAAGCAGAAAAAGCCAATAGCCCTTAAAACCAAAAGGCAAGGGTAAAAAGGGTCCAAGGCTTTGAGCATCAATGGATAGGAGGGCCTAAGGAAATAAAATCCAGGCCTAAGCGGCTAAACCAAGCTGTCCCTAACCATGTGCTTGTGTCATGAAGGTCCAAGTGAAAAGCTTGAGACTGAGTGGTTAAAGTCGTGATCCAAAGCAAACGAGTGTGCTTAAGAGCTCTGGACACCACTAACTGGGGACTCTAGCAAAGCTGAGTCACAATCTGAAAAAGGTTCACCCAGTTATGTGTCTGTGGCATTTGTGTATCCGGTGGTAATACTGGAAAACAAAGTGCTTAGGGCCACGACCAAGACTCATAAGTAGCTGTGTTCAAGAATCAACATGCTTAACTAGGAAAGTCAATAACACTATCCAAAATTCTAAGTTCCCAGAGACGCCAATCACTCTGAACTTCAAAGGAAAAAGTGAGATGCCAAAACTGTTCAGAAGCAAAAAGCTACAAGTCCCGCTCATCTAATTATAATTAATATTCATTGATATTCTAGAATTTATAGTATATTCTCTTCTTTTATCCTATTTGATTTTCACTTGCTTGGGGACAAGCAACAATTTAAGTTTGGTGTTGTGATGAGCGGATAATTTATACGCTTTTTCGCATTGTTTTTAGGTAGTTTTTAGTAAGTTTGAGCTACTTTTAGGGATGTTTTCATTAGTTTTTATGTTAAATTCACATTTCTGGACTTTACTATGAGTTTGTGTGTTTTTCTGTGATTTCAGGTAAATTCTAGCTGAAATTGAGGGACTTGAGCAAAAATCTGAAAAAGGCTGACAAAAGGGTTGCTGATGCTGTTGGAATCTGACCTCCCTGCACTCAAAATGGATTTTCTGGAGCTACAGAACTCCAAATGGCACGCTCTCAACGGAGTTGGAAAGTAGACATCCAGAGCTTTCCAGCAATATATAATAGTCCATACTTTATTCGGAGATTGACGACGTAACTTGGCGTTGAACGCCAAGTACATGCTGCTGTCTGGAGTTAAGCGCTAGAAAAACGTCATGATCCGGAGTTGAACGCCCAAAACACGTCATAACTCGGAGTTCAACTCCAGAAGGAGCCTCAGCTCGTGGGTTGATCAAGCTCAGCCCAAACATACACCAAGTGGGCCCCGGAAGTGGATTTATGCATCAATTACCTACTCATGTAAACCCTAGGAGCTAGTTTATTATAAATAGAACATTTAACTATTGTATTAGATGTCTTTTGACCACGTTTGATCCTTGGTCTCAGTTTTGTCTTATTCTTCGTCTTAGGAGGCCATTGAGCACGTTTAGGGGGGCTGGCCATTCGGCCATGCCTGAACCTTTTACTTATGTATTTTCAACGGTGGAGTTTCTGCACACCACGGATTAAGGGTGTCGAGCTCTGCTGTACCTTAAGTATTAATGCAATTCTATTTTCTTTTATTCAAATCTCTCTTATTCTTATTCCAAGATATTCATTCGTACCCAAGAATATGATGAATGTAATGATTAAGTGACGCTCATTATCATTCTCACTTATGAACGCACGTGATTGACAACCACTTCCGTTCTACATGCAACAGAGCTTGAATGTGTATCTCTTAGATTCCCCAACAGAATCTTCGTGGTATAAGCTAGATAGATGGCGCCATTTATGAGGATCCGGAAAGTCTCACCTTGTCTGTGGTATTCCGAGTAGGATCCTGGGAATCCGGAAAGTCTAACCTTGTCTGTGGTATTCCGAGTAGGATTCCGGTAATGAATGACTGTGACGTGCTTCAGACTCGCAAGTGCTGGGTGTTAGTGACAGACGCAAAAGAATCAAGGGATTCTATTCCAGTAGGAGCGAGAACCAACCAGTGATTAGCCGTGCTGTGACAGAGCGCGTGAGCGTAGTTTTCACTGCGAGGATGGGATGTAGCTTTCGGCCATGTGATGCCTCCAGACGATTAGCCATGCGAGTGACAGCCGCAGAGGACCATTTTCCCGAGAGGATTCAAAGTAGCCATCGTCGAACAGTGAACCCCTATACACAGCTTGCCATGGAAAGGAGTAAGAAGGATTGAGTTGAAGCAGTAGGAAAGCAGGCGTCCGTGAGCCATGCAGTATCTCCATATGCTTATCTGAAATTCCCACCAATGAATCTGCATAAGTATCCCTTTTATTATTTCTTTTTATTATTTGATTTTCTAAACTCCATAATTTTATCTGCCTAACTGAGATTTACAAGGTGGCATAGCTTGTTTCATACCAACAATCTCTGTGGGATCGACCCTTACTCGCGTAAGGTTTATTACTTGGACGACCCAGTACACTTGCTGGTTAGTTGAACGGAGTTGTGTCCACTCGTGCCGATTTCAAATTCCATAAAAGTACAACTTAAAGAATAGTGATCACAATTTCGTCCACCAGGTAGCTTCAACAAATTAGAATGGTAGCAGAAAGATGGAATTGCTATGCTGATTTTTTTATTCAACCTTTGATTTGATTTTTTATTTTGGCTCTAATTCTTGACTTTTCTCTCTCTTTCCTTTTTAATGTCAAGACTTAGTGGTTCACTTTTTTTTATTGCTTGAACCCTATTCTGAATATCCTTTTTCCTCGTGAAAGTTCTCTTTTTTCCTTAATTTAGAACTAGTCACGTGGGTTATAATCAAAAGAGAGAAGAGAGTATTTGTTGTATTGTTGGGCACATTGGATATAGGCAGAAGAGAAAATGAGTGTTTTGGGTCAGTTTTGTATATTTTAATTTCTGCACAATAAACACATACATCAATAACATTTTTGGACTCTTAACCCAAAACTATAATATTAGTCATCATTAAATTATTGTTTTTATTTTTTTAAACTCAATAATCTCCTTTTTTATGATAAAAATTATAATATAAAATGAATTGTAAAGAAATGGAAAGAGTTCATGATTCTTCCCTTTGATGATGCAATATATCATGTCGATCTCCTCCTTTCTTTCATTCGAATAGCTCCCTCTGAATGAGTATTTTTTTTCTTAACCTGAAATTATTTTTAAAATAGTAATATTTGTGCAAAAATTATAGACAATGGTTTTATATATCATCCATAGTATAAAAAAATAGCATTTAGGCTATTTCATCAAACATTGAACTAGCTTATTAATGAGTGGATATTTTATACGCTTTTTGGCATAGTTTTCATATATTTTTTAAATGTTTTGTTTGATTTTTATTTAGTTTTCATAGGTTTTTAGTGTTAAATTCATATTTTTTGATTCTACTTTGAGTTTCTGTGTTTTTATATAATTTCAGGTATTTTCTGACTGAAATTGAGGAGCTGGAGCAACAGTCTGATTTAGAGACAGAGAAAACACTGCAGATGCTATCCGTATCTGACCTCCCTGCACTCGGAAGAGCTTTTCTGGAGCTACAAAAATCCAAATAGAGAGTTCTCAACGGCTATGGAAAGCTGACTTCTAGATCTTTCCATTAATGTATAATAGTTCATACTTTGCTTCAGATTAGAAGGCCCAAAACTAGCGTCCAACGCCAACCTTCTGCCCCCTTCCAGGCGTCCAGCGCCCAAGAAGAAGAGACCAGCGTCCAAACGCCCAAAGAGGACCCCTAGCCAGCGTTCAACACCCTAGAGGCCTCCTAGCATGGGAATCTCATCAAAGCTCAGTCCAAACACTCACCAAGTGGGCCCCAAAAGTAGATTTTAGCATTAAAAAGACTATTTTACCCTTACTAGTCATTAGTTTAGTATTTAAAGTAGAAGATCACTCTTTGTTAAGGATCTTCGACCACCTTTTACCATATTTTCATTTCTATCATTATATTTTTCATCAGTATGAGTTTCTAAACCTCCTAGGTTGAGGGAAGGAGCCTTGCTAAGTTCTATGAATTAATAAAAGTATTAATGTTTCTCTTCAATCCGTGTTTTATTTGATTCTAAGATGTATACTCATTCTTCAACATGGTGAATAGGATGATCCGTGATAATCAGCTCCGTTCATCATACTAAGACCGAGTGCCTGACAACAACCCGTGTCTACTTGGGTTCGTATGAATACGTGACTGGAAAGCATCAAACTGCCAGCTTGATTATACATCTCTCAGACGGTTAATCCACGACTTCGTTGGGGACTTATCAAGACACCAGTTCAGCCGATTTACGGGTAGATTAGAGTCTCTGTGGTAGAGGCTAGAACCCAAAGGAGCAGCATTCTCTGATCTGGAAGATTCGACCTTGCCTGTAGTGTTTTGAGTAGGATCACCAAAGAGAATGAACTGCTAGAGCTTCACCCTCGTTCAGATTGGATGACTGTGGCCATATGGTATTTGATCTGAAGCATAGGAGATTAATGACCGCAGCCATACGGCATTGATCACATACAGCCTACCATAGAAGAAATCATTCACAATTGAAGGAGACAGTAAGACCAAAGTTAATTCAGAAAGACAAAGCAACTCCAATCCTTAACTATCTTCCTATTACCGATTCCATTTAAATTCACAAAGTATTTTATACATTTTTATTCCTTTTATGGTTTTAACATAATTCAAACCAATAACCTCTTGATTCGCCTGATTAAGACCTACAAGATAATCATAGCTTGCTTCAAGCCACAATCCTCATGGGATCAACCTTGACTTGCTTATGTATTACTTTGACGACCCAGTGCACTTGCTGGTACAACTGTACGAAGTGTGGGGATTCATGCACCACTTATACTATCAAGCAAAGCATTCAATTTAAGCTATGTGAGCTAGCATTCTTCAAATTTATAATGCAGCATCAAACAACCATAAAACAGTACTAAATTGCACTAATCAACACCAAACAGCCTAGTCTATTTTCTAGAAATATTCATCATGCATTCAACAATTATTTTTTATTTTTACTCCTCTTTTTTTCATCAGAGGTAAAATATGCCCTGCACAAAAGGTTTTGTTAGGTACAAAAATTTAGCAGTTCAAAATTTAAAACCTATCATTCTGATTACAATCGTCCAGATAAAAAAAGAAAGTCAAAAGATCATAACACAGACATAGCAGAAACATATTTTAGGCAGTAACAGCAGAGACAATGGTCTAAACATCATATCTCTCATCCTTGATTTTCAAGATCTCTTCATCTTCTTAATCAGATTGAGTCGATTCATCTCCCAAGAATTCAATGTACTTGAGAAGTACTTCAACCCGGTCTTGAGATTTTCTCAAGGAATTTTTATTCTGAATTACCAATTTCCTTGCTTGCTCGAGTTGATAAGATATTTGGTCAAATTTACAAATTTTTGTGAAATGTTTTTTACTACGCCAGTGACTAAATACTTGTTATAGAAGGATGTACTGGTAGTCAGGGTGGAGGAAGGCTTTCATCTTCTTCTTCTTCCATGACAGTGTCCTTTTCAGTTATAGTCCATTTTTTCTTAGATTGCTTTACTGACCATCGCCTTTTAGATAAGAAGTTCAATTCTCTTGTTTTTTATCAGTTTGATCAACACCAAAATATTTGAAAATGTGAGTTAAAAATATGACATATGTAAGGAAACATTTTTTTCACTTTAGATGCAATCATACATGTGACACATCATCAAGTATGCAAAAGTGATTTCAACTTTGTTGAGAATTATAATGACCCAATTTTCAGTACGTCATAATCATACTGAAAACCAAGTGTCACCAACTTGTTCACCTAATAGCTAACTATATATTTATTATTAAGCCTGTAATCGTATTAGCATGCGAATCAAATTTTTGAAAAACTAAGATAATTCAGTAAGTACAATAAAATAACATAAACATCAAAGCCAGAGATAATATACATCATACATACTATTTACATATATATACATGTATTGTCGTACGGGTTTTAAGTTAGCATAAAACCCTTCACATCTGGTTACTATATACATGATCAACACTCCGGGTCCTGGTCCATATAGGAAGCCCCTAAGCTGGCACCCGAAAACTAGCCTAATCAATTATATACATCCTACTCGATCAGTGAGTCTAACCAAAAGTGAGAGACTAAACTCAAAAGCTAGGCTATCGCAAAAACTCCCAAAAAGTCTCATACTCAGTTCTCCAGCATCAACTGTCGTCAGAGGAGGAAATCTCGAACACGTTTGATAGGGAAGGAAGGAAAGGGTAAGAACTGGGGGGTTCTTAGTAGGGTCGGAAATAGTTAGTTTAGTCAGGATTGTTACAGTTCAAATAATTCACAACCAGATATATATAAGAGTCACAACAATTCAGAACACTACTAAGGAATGCACAAACACAAAAAGACAATCACAAATGATTTCATAGTATCACATAAAATGCAAATGCACAACAAGGATGATGTATGTCTATTCCTAACGCAGGCCATGAACTCATGTGTCGGTTGCCTACACGCTTCCGACATTACCCGGGCACGAGTCGTAGATATAGCTTTCCAGATGCATATAGTGTGCTTATAAGTTGTACGACTAGGCCGCATATAGTATGACTTTAAGTCGTAAAGTTAGGCCGCATACAGTGTGACTCTCTAAATCAATAAGCGTACATCTGAAAAATAGTTCTCAGTGCGTGGGCGTCCCCACTTTACATTTGGCACTAAGGCCCAATAATACCACATCTGCTATCCTGTGGCAGACAGTCTTTTAAAGCTTTTTCTTTATCTTTGTCCTCTACTCTCCTACGGCAGAGATCCCTTTAATTATCTTTCTTTTCTTTACTTTTTGTTCTTCTTCTTTTTCTTTGTATCATTCCACAATATAAATTATCTTTGATAAAAATAATTTATTTTAATATAAAGAGTAATTTTGAATAAAAACTCAAAATAACATTTACATTTTCCTTTTAAAACATAGTTTATAAAACCTTATTTCTAAGACTTTTACTAATTTCTTTTTAGATCACAAACCTTTTAATATTCTATTTCTAATCTCAATATTTTATAAAATTATATCTGAACCCTCACGTATCTTTTTATATTTATAAAAATCATCCTAATTTTAAATAAAATATTTACTTTATTCCTGTTCTTTATTTATTGTCCAAAATACCCAAAAAACTTGTTATAATTATAAACATAACCTCAGTCTTTTTATAAAAATAAAACTGCATCCTTCAAAATAAAATTTCCAAACTAATTTCTTGTCCTCCAACGAGACCAAAATCCTATTTTATTTGTTATCAAAATATTAACTTGAAATTTTATCCATTTTCGAGTTGACTGAAGCACAACCTCATCAAAATATCAATTTATCAACAAAAGTCAACATGAAATACAATCAAATTTCAATAACCTTCAATCTAAACATCAGTTCACTTACCAAATATCATTTAATCGGTAAAAATTTGTCAAAACCCTACCTTCGTATGAAATCAAAATACTCGAAGCTCCAGAGAAGCTTTCTGACCGAGTTGCCGAAGAAGAAAATGTCCAGAATCATATGTGCCTCTTAGAACTCCAGTTGGTCAATCTCAAGGGGTAGGGGAGCTACGTCACCGTCGACTTCCACCGGACAAAAACGACGCCAACACGTAGAGGAAGAGGATACGAACACTTTTACCATATTAAATTTTTTATTGGGGTTACGGATCACAAAAAATCGAAGTCAAAATTTCGGTGGGGTTAGGTTTCTCTCAAAGGTTACTCTCTGTCTCTCTCTCCCATTTTTGAAAGTTCAGTTCGGTTATAAGTTAAAGAAAGAAGATTAGAAGGTGATATCAAAATTGAGCAAGGGTTATGTGTCAAAGGGGAGGGGTTTATGTGTCATGTCTTCTTTCTTTTCCCTTTTCTCTTTCTTAATTCATTCGATCACGTTAAATTGCGTTAATCAAAGAATAGAGGCATTAGATAATAACTCATGATTAAGTGCTTTGGTTAGTAAAAGAAGGAGACATGTGTTATGTTATATATATATAATGGCATATAAAACTAAAGTTCCGCAGAATGTAACTCTTTGATAAATACCACTTTGTGGCAAGAGAATATGAGTGATGATTTGGTACAGTTGGGCTCTAACAAGACCTAGAGACTGGTGAGTTAGAATAAGACCATCTATGAAAAAAATTTTCACACATATATTGGCTAAAACATCTTGGTGTGAAATAGCCAGATCATTATCTCACTTACCAAAGGTGTAAGCCTTAACACCTAGGTCATAATAATCTAGGACTTCACTAATGAAATCTTTGTTCAAATAAATTTCATGGTCCTTTACGTATGAATGAAAGATTTTTTTTATGATAGTACATGTTAGTATAGAACTCTCGAACTAAATTAGGGTAAAGTGGTATTCGAATTTTAAAAAGGTATTCCCAGTCTAGGTAAATAATATTTTCCATAAAGTTCAAACCTTTTTTAGCCAATGCATCTAAATCAACCAGATATATTAAACATAAAGGGCGATTAGCTACAACAACTCTGTAAGATTCGAAGTTCATGCTAGATGAAAAATAAAAGAGATCAAAGTGAAAATGAGAAAAGTTTCAAAAATGAGACTTGAAATTGATAGAATCAAAGTCATCAGGTTCCTTAACGGAATAAAGAAAAAGACGACAAAAAACCTTTGGTAGAATGATTTGAGGGATCTTTTGGGGTAGAACGTCCTCATGGACAAGAAGAGGATCAAGGAGAAGGAGGAGACATTGGTGGTTCTTTCTCTGCCATTAATTTTCTACCATTGGCCACATTTGTTCTAGAGGTACCAATGTTTGGAGACACAGTAGTTGAACAACGAGTAAGGTTCTTTATTCGGGCCATAATCTTGGGAACAGGTGAAGAATGTGAAGAAGAGTGAAAATGAATATGTATGTAGGTGTGAGCTTGAATTTTGGAAGAAGGGTTTTTAGGAGGACAATTAGCCAGATAGCCTTTACAGGTAGCCACTTCTTTCTCATTTTAATGAACACTAATGAATGTAGTTTTTGAGAACAATAGAAGTTGTGAAGTTGTAGGTGAGTAAGATGAGCAATTTTCAATGAATAACTACAATGAATAACAATTTTAAAACTAGAACGTGATCTTTTAAAATAATTTGAAAAGATGTTTCCAAACAAATTCAAATTAAAAGATTTTATGAATCTTGGAAAGAAAACATATGAAAAGACGGGTAAAAAATAATCTTTGAAAATTTGAATGTGATTTGACTTGGTAGAAAAAAAGTAAAAAACAAAGAATATTGATTTTGATAAAAGATGATGTGGCCACTCATAGAATATAACTCTCTTTTGGGCCCAAAGGTAGATTTTAAGGAAATACAATGGACCACCAAAAAGAGTTCAACTTGACCTAACTTAATAAGAAAAAAAGGCAACACTCAGCGTTGATCAAGAAAATCTAGAAGTGTTCATTATTGCAGATTTGTCTCCTATCGATCTGAGAGACAAAAATACTCAAAAAAATTCATCATCAAATTAGATAAAGGAATCAGCACATATAATGTCCAGGGCTATTCTCAACTTGCAGAACCTGTCCTCAACTAGTAGTTTAGTAAAGATATCAGTAAGTTGATCATCTAATCTTATAAATTGAATATCAATATTTTTTTATGGACATATTCTCTAATAGGATAAAATCTCACTTCAATGTGCTTATTTCTAGAGTGAAAAACATGATTTTTTGAAATATTTATCATACAATAAGAGAATTCTATTGATTTTCAATTTATAGTCAATAAGTTGGGTTTTCAGCCACAACAATTGTAAACAGAATGAATATGCGGCAATATATTCATTCTCAACTGTAGAAAAAGTTACAGTGACTTATTTCTTGCTAGACCATACATTGAGCGACTTGCCAAGGAACAGTATATTCTGGTTGTGCTCCTTCGGTCTACTCGACCACCGAAAAAATCTACATCACAATAACCCACTACACCAAAGTCATCAGATTTAAAATACCACAAACCAAAATCAAATATGTCATGAATATATCTAATAATTCTTTTAACGGCGAAAAGATGGAATTCTTTAGGATGTGATTGGAATCTAGAACAAACTCCAACACTTTGAACTATGTCCATTCTAGAGAAAATGAGGTGCATGAGTGAACCGATCATTCCTCTAAATTTAGTTTCATCCACATCTTTGCCATTTTTATCATTTTCAAGTCTAGTTTGGATTCATTGGTGTGCTCATTGGCTTGGTATTTTCCAAACCTAATTTCTTAATCAATTCTTTAGCATACTTTTCTTGGTACACAAAGGTGCCACTAAGAGTTTGTTTGATTTGGAGTCTAAGAAAGAATGTGAGTTCTCCCATCATACTCATGTCAAATCCACTAGTCATTAATTTGCTAAAATCAGTACACAAGAATTCATTGCTAAGCCAAAAATAATATTGTAACACCCTACCACACAGAGCCTTATGCTTAAGTCATAAAACAGAGGTGGCGGAGTATTACGACCTCTAAAAAAAGATTTAGTACATATAGTATTGCAAAAATATTTATAACTAGGAGCCTTTGAAGAAAAAAGGGGTAAATCAAAACCGTTAAATCAAAAACGCAACGCTTCGATCGATAATGTAGACGAAAGAGATAGAGAGTGAGATAATGCGAGAAGATATACAAGAGAATGCCAAGAATACATATATCAAGGCTCAGGACTCAGTCTGCGAAGACAACCGATCAGAGCATAATAGTATACATACATACATACATACATACATACATACATACATACATACATATATATATATATATATCTTTGTATATTGTATTTGGGCATGGTTATTTTCCAAAATAACCTCTAAGAGGCGTCAATACAAAAGATATATATATATATATAGTGAAGAATATAAGTATCTAAACAAGTATATAATGATCAAAACAAGATCCCAAAAGTTAAGGATCTTCGCCAAAAGGAAGTCTCTAGCATGCCTTGTAATACCCTAACGTTCAGCACGTTATGATCATACCAAAAGCAAGGTGTTACTGACCTGTTTCCCTTATTTACTATTTAATATTGAGCCTTTAGTTCGATTTCGCGTTTCAATTTTTAGGAAAAAGCCGAAAACTTTTGTTTCTATTACTTAAAATCATATATCAAAGATCTCTAAGAAATACTAGTCACATAGTCATTAACAATAATAAATATCATACAAAAGAATACAAAAGAAACTCAGTTACAACTCCTATCCTTCTGTATAAAATAAAATCTTAAATAACAAGGGCGAGGGAATTCTATAAAAGCAACTCAACACATAAACTTAACCTAAATAAAACTCCTAATCGCCCGAGGCTTCAAACTGAGTCTCCGAACCTGTGTCACTGAAAGGATGAAAGATTTTAGGGTGAGAACAAACCACTAGTTCTCAGTAGGGAATGGGAATGCCGTAAAAGTAATGATTAACATGCAAATAATTAACTTTACTTAATAAAACTATTTTCTTCTTTCTAAAACCTTTGGAAATACTCCTTACTCTTACCTCATATACTTAATTACCTTATTTAACTTTTCAAACAAAAAAAAAAACAAATCCCAATTCTCAGTCACTTCAATACACCAACTAATAGCACAAGAAACAGATCAACACACAAACAAATTGCAATAAGACAAACAAGTCAAGCAGCACAATCACAGAGAAAATATAGCAAGCAAACCAAGACCAAATGTAAATGCACAAACAATATGATGCATGTCTATCCTAAACAGGCCATGAGCTCATGCGTCGGTTGTCTACCCGCAACCCAACGTTACTCGGAGCGAATCCTGAATATGGTTTCTTTACTGTGTCAATTAGACACATTGGCATCACGGTTACCTGTGTCAATTAGGCCTCATCATAATAATGTGTATCACAATAAGGAACAGTGCTATCAATTAGGCGAACATTCCCGCATTAGCAATCTCAAGCTATCAGTTAGGCGGGCCCTTTCGCATTAGCAGTTTGGCACAAAAGCCCAATTAAACATACAATATGCTAACAGTTAGGCGGACATTCCCGCATTAGCAATCTTAGGCTATCAGTTAGGCGGGCACTTCCGCATTAGCAATCGGCACAAAGGCCCATTCGAACATACAATATCAATTACCCTTTCTTTCCTAGTTCCTCATTCTTTTCCTTTCCCTTTAAGTATATTTTCCATCCTTTATTTCTCACTTTCTTTCCTTTCCATAATGCCTCCGCATCGCTTTACAACTAAGTACACTTCCGCATCACCACATCACCATGAAACTAGGCATACCTCCGTATCACCATTTAACTTTAAACGTATCCTAGAGATAACTTACACACCTTTGATTAACTAAGTTCATACATTCTACCAAATTTGGAAATATCCCTTGAGTTTAAACCAAGTTTTACCTCGTTTAGATTAGAATTGAATTAGATAGCCAGCTTAATAAAATTTGCTGCTGCACTAAATTGAATTCAGAAAAAATACAGCAAGCAGCCTGTTTTTGATAAATCTATAATAAATTTAATTTTAATCCATTACTTCTAAATTTTAGTGAGATTACAGTCAACATCCCTAAGTTTCAGAATCCATAAGTTTCAGGTTCATATCACATCATTTGATTAATTAATTATCAATTGGAAGTGAAGCCCTGTTTTCATAAACCAGTTCAGAGTTTTCAGCAAACAACAGACCTTCCAAGTGACTTATCTAAGTCTACAAAATAGATATGAATATGAAACTTGTACTCACTTAAAATAGACTGATAGATCTTTAAAATTTATTTAAAATCAACTCAAAATTCTGTGTTAATTAAAAGTTATAGCGTCTGGAAGTTGGTACTACAGAACCAGAAAACCAGAAAAATCTGCAGCAATCACTAAACTTCAAAAAATCATATCTTCCAAACCACTTGGCAAAATTCCCTGAAATTTTTATGGAATATTCAAGACGTACTAAAGTTTTACAGAAAAATAGTTTCATCTAAAAATTAGGTCTGGACTGCTCCCAAAAGTCATTCATTCTGTGGCTAATTATGCAGATTTCTGCAGAAATTCTGCACAAAGTATTTCCAACAACCTCACATACCAAATCCTATATTCAAGCCTAGGATTCATCTAAAACCACATTTCTAACTTTCTTTTTCCCCCTTTCTTTCTAAGCATTCTTTTTGTGTGTGGTGTGTATTTGGGGAGAGCTCTTGGCGGTGGGTGAATGGGGAGGAAGTGAGCGTGGCTCACTGAGGATGAAATAGGTGTAGAGCTACGTGTTTGTGTTATAGAAATTAGGGTTTTGATTTGGGAATTAAGGTTGTGTATAAAATTGAGAATTTTGGATAGTTTAATAATTTTAATAAAATTAGGATAATAGAGTAATAATTTGAAATCAAATTTAATCAAATAATAATATCTATGAAAATACTATTTATTTATCAACTTACAATTTATTTTTCAAATAAAAACTCTAATTCAATAATTAGAGATCATCAAATTAATTTTTTTTAAAATTATAAAATAAAGTTCAAAATCTAATTATTCAAATTAGCGCATATAAAATTCTCATTGTTTTTAAATCACTAAAGCTTTAAATCAATCGTTAAAAGTACTCAATTAATACAATAATTAAAAGTACTCAATTAATATAAAAATTTCTGAAAATATGCTTTCGAATAAATAAAATAAATTATAAATAATTTATTATTTAATTTTTAAAATATGGGGTCTTACATACCTCAGCGAGGAGCCTCACGTTCTGCATCTGAAAGCCACAAATCCGCATGGGTGAGAACTGTAGGTTCTCAGCATGGTAACGGTGATCAAATATCTAACATGTAATGTCTTGGGAAAGCCGAAGGCAATCCTAGAACTTCTAGATTATAATCAAAGCGTATAAACATGCTAAACCATAAGAAATGTAAATAGGAGACTAACTTAAGGATCTTTAGGCTAACTAAATATCCCCTTTCCAAATCCTGCAAACCTCCCAACTGCCAACAGTAATTTAGATGCAACACAAGTATATCAAACAAGGAATGTACAATTAGGAAGTAGATAAGACAATTAGGCAAGTAGCAAGTAAAAATGCAATCAATTAGGCAATCCAGACAAATGACATATAATGCATATGATGCATGCCCGTCCTAGTGGCTGATGAGTCTCATCTGTCGGTTGCAAAGCCAACCCGACATGTCATGGTAGCTAACCATTAGACAGAACACCAAACATGGAGCAAGTGGGACAACGCCACAACCCTTGCATCTTACCTGCGTACCCGGAGCAGGGGACAATTTCACCTTGCCTCTTACCGAGGAAGTGTTATATTTTCGGCCTGGAGCAAGCGGCAATAGAACACAGCCCTTGCGTCTTACCCGCAGCTTCTTTCAGAGCAAGTGGATAACACCACTGCATCTTACCCGGAGTCACATACAGAAACACACTTTCATTATAATTACCATTCATTCATTCATTTTTAAATCAAACCCGGAGCAAGTGGATAACACCACTGCCTCTTACCCTGCGTTCTCACCTCTTACCCAGAGCAAGTGGTTAACACCACCACATCTTACTCGGAGGCATATCACAATCAATATAAGTTCATTTTCCTTATTATTCCAATTCCTTCATAATCGCTAATCCATCAATTCCTTTTTCATACATTCTCAACATCTCTACACTTCTTAATCACATACCCGGAGCGAGTGGTTATTTCCCACTACCTCTTACCTGTCACCTCTTTCTCATTCAATCATATGCATATACATAGTCCATTCTTACAGATAATTCTCCTCATTCATTCACCAATAACGTTCTTATTAACCATCATTAATCATCACAATACTGACAATTCCTAACAACTATAATAGTTCTCAACATCTATCATTAACTCATTAACAAACAAACACGGCATAATATACAACCAGCCATAATTCACTAACAACCACAGCCCTTCAGCTTGTATTATACTCAGTCACTCAGCTCATATCATACACAGCACTCCACCATACCCCTCAATAACTCATATCATCATCATTAACCACAACTCATCATAACATTCCCTTTCTTCATCCACAAACTACCCTCTTCCCTAGCTTACTCTCATTTACTAGGCATTCTATATCAATTTAAGATTTAAGGGATGGAATTGGGGGTTTATAAGTGTGGAACAACATTTCGAAAGGTTACAAGCTTGTTGGGAATATGAAAGACTTAAAAACAAAAGCTTTAGAAGAGAACTGGGTCACGTGTGTACGCACAGGGGTGTGCGTGCGCATGCCCAGAAGCATTTTCAGAAAGTGTGCGTGCACACAGGCTTGTGCGTATGCACAGAAAGTTAAATTTCCAAGATTGAGCACGCGCACAAGGTGTGCTAGCGCCATCACCAGATTGACATTCCCGACGTGTGCGTGCGCACAGGGCATGCTAGACCTCCCACCAGTAGCCCTGTCCCTGCTTGTACATGCGCACAGGTCCAAATTCCCGTGGGGTGTGCGTGCGCACACAAACCAGAAATCACAAATTCTGCAGAAATTGCAGAATTCAGATTTTTGGCCCAAACTTCCAACGATCATATCTCCTTCCACAAAATTCAGATTTCCATTAAATTTAAACCATTTTAAAGATTGTGAAATTATCTTTCTTTGGATATAAAAATTATAAAATTACGAAAACAATAGCTCAAGATATGATCCATTGAAGTTCATCAAAATCTCAATTTTACAAAAACTCATAAACTCTCCATTCT